>NC_140581.1:356015544-356647252 GCF_964204655.1 Triturus cristatus
AATCCCCAGCCCATGGCCACCAATTTCTTCAAGCAGCACAATGGCCCCCTTATGACCACAGACATCTGACTAACCGAATTGAGCCAACTCCCTCCGCAGAACACCACCGCCATCATGAACTCGGTCCACGCAGGGGCCCCAACCGACCTATGCTCTCATCACATCTTTAACATAGGCAAAGCCAGAATCAGGGATGTACCTACCACCTTGTTCAGTACCACAATTGCCACAGCCACCTTCCCTGAGGACTGAAAACACACAGAAGTCAATGCCCTACTAAAGAAACCTTCAGAAGACCCAAAGATATTCAACAACTACCTAGCAATCTCACTGCTCCTGTTCCCAGCCAAAGTATTAGAAAAAACCATCAACCAACAACTCTCCTCACATCTGGAACTGAACCTCCTTCTCGACGCCTCCCAATCCGGATTCCACAGCATCCTCAGCACTGAGACAGCCCTCATTGCAACTACCGATGACATCCAAGTACTACTCGACGGAGGAGAGACTGAGGCTCTGATCCTCCTAGACGTCTCTGCAGCCTTCGATACAGTCTCCCAACACACACTCATCACAAGGTTGCACAACATAGACATCCATGGCGCTGCTGTCAGGTGGATTGCCCCCTTTCTCACTCGGAGAATGCAAAAAGCCAGCCTTCCTACCTCACTTCCGAACCCAAGGAAATCATCCATGGAGTACCCCAAGGATCCTCGCTCAGCCCCACCCTCTTCCACACTTATGCAACACCTCTGGCCAGCATCGCCAAAGCCCAGGGACTCAACATCCTATCCTATGCCGACGACACACAACTCATCCTCTCCCTCTTAGCGCTTGGACGCCTCCGGGCAGCAATTCGCGCTCTACAAATGCACTTCCAATTCCAATTCCAATTCCAAAGACACCAAGACCAACTTCCACAACTGCATGACAGACAGCGCCAGCTGGGTGAAGGACAAGTGCCTGAATCTCGACTCAGAAAGAGAGAGATACTGATTTCCGAAACCAAAGCTATCTATGGGACGCAACCTAGAGGCCCTAAGAACCTGGACCTACTCCTCCCCCCACTGACCACACAAGGCACCTAGGCATAATGCTGGACAACATGATAAACATAATGACTCAGGTCAACTTCATCTCCTTCTCCTGCTTCTTCATTCTCTGCATGCTTTGTAAGATATTCAAATGGCAATCCCAAAGCTCAAGACACACCATCACCCAGGCCCTCATCACTAGCTGACTGGGCTATAGACTACAACAATGCTCTCTAAACAGGGATCACAGCTCATCTCCTCCGACAACTACAGAACATACAGAATGACACAGTCAGATTCGTCCTGGATCTACCTAGATGAAATCACATCACCCCCTACCTTAGGGAACTCCACTAGCTCCTGTACAGAAAAGACGCCAGTTCAAGCTCTTGACCCATGCACACATGGTCCTACACAACTGTGGACCTGCCCCCTTGAACCACCACCTGACCTTCCATCAGCACACCAGACACCTCCGCTTAGCGTCCCTTTCTCTAACCCTCATGTAGTACGGGGAGTAGAATGTGGTGGCTGTTGTTTCCTTGACATAATTCTCTCCCATAAATTCTGATGTTTCTAGGGAGTGAGTTCAGGGAGTGGAATGTAATGTTTTGAAGGTTGGGCTGATTCAGACAATGGGTGGTGTTGACTGAGGAGGTTCCTATCTACCGTGTAGCCTCTAATAAATATCTTCAACTTACCTTCACCCTGTCGTCATTACTACACTCACCCCTCATCCCATAAAGCAGATGTCAAGGTCACTCCTTCTCCTACCTAGCAGCGAAGACATGGAATGAGCTACACTTTCATCTATGGACCTCTAAATATCTTTCAGACTTCGGAAAATCCCTGAAGACCTGGGTATATGGCTAATTAACTGGCCCCCTGCCAGTACCTGGATACCTTCAGAGCTGACAAGTAGTGCTCTAAAAATCTACTGGTTGATTGATTGAGTGTAATACAGTATAAGAAAGCAACTCCAAAGCAGACATTTTATGCTGAGGGATATTTTGCGGATGAGCACTAGATTCCTCAAACCATGGTTGTGGACTTGGACTTTGACTAAGGCGAGGGCTGCACTCACAGAAGTTAATGTAGGAAAATGTTTGTGGGGCTGGGTGCATTTCCACCAAATGGCAGAAAATTACACAGGATTTTGTAGACTGTTAAATAAGACGTCAGTTATTTTCTTCACATTCATTTTTTCCTATTATCCTCTTGTGCTAAGTTTCTAATAATCGTTGCACAGATTGCTTGCCATTTTCTTTAAACTTGTTTAACATACAATAAATATTAGTAGAGACCCTATTGTCATGTTTATTATCTTCTCAGAACTAAAGAGGGAGGGAGTTGCTTAAAAATATTCTGCTACGCTCCCTGGCAGGTCTGTGCAGTCTCCACACTCACCCATTCAGTGCAATACCCCACAGGTAAGTCAATCAGATTATTTCTCTTCGCTTCAATGTCTCAGATTTATCTTTATGAATCTGTGAGCCAAGAGAGATGTACTTGCACAGCAAAAGTCTTCGACTTGTGTAAGATAAAGTGGGGTTAGTACTGGTTGCAGCAATTCAACTGGCCCGTAGGGTAGGATCTGTTTACAAAGAAGGTCCATAGGTCTAGTACATATTCATTACTCTGTTGAATATGTCTGATCCCCTCAAAATATCTATTCAGAAGCTACAAGGATTTCTCAACAACCAACTAGTAGGCTTTTGGCCTGTGATGTAACCCATGAACCAGTTGCGGTCGGCATTGCTCACGGGTGGGGGAGCGGGCGCAGGGTCACGGGGGTGGGGCTGCCAAGTGGTCGCAAGGGAAGGGGGGTTAAATAATAAGTACATTAAAAAATATATAACTTACCTACTTTCCCGAGTCCTGCGTCTTCAGTCCGCTCCTGCTTTCCTGCCTCTGCAGGAACAGGAAGAAGACAGCCACCCTCCCCTCTTCTAAACCAATCACAACACTGCAATGGCAGAGTTGTGATTTGTTGGGACGCCAAACACACAGGCATCTATGGGGAGTTCATTTTCTCCATGTAGGCTGCATGCAGCCTACATATAGAAAAGGGAGAGTGCGCATGACTGGTTTGGTCAGCCCCAGAGGGCCGACCAAACAGTCAGGGCCCGCAACATTGGGGAAGCCACTCCTCCCCTGCCCTTGAGCGCACCCGCCTGCCCCCAACCAAACCCTTCTGCTCTCTCGCAGTGCGAGAAGCAGAAACATAAAATGGTATTTATAATACCATTTTATGTTTCTGCTTCTTGCACTGCGAGAAAGCAGTGGGGCAACGCTCCTCCGCCCACATGGAGGAACTGCCCCTGCCATGAACTACTTTTTGCAGTTCTGAAGTGGGCACAAACAACTAGTATCTTTGATGTAGAACTCCTTATTAAATATCTTAAAGATCTAAGTCTTCTAAAGATATATCTGGAGTCACAGTGCCCTAAATAATGTTCATATCCAAAATAGACCAACTCTTCTTTCCTGATGAACAATATATGGACTTTATACATCTCTTTCTGGTGTATACAAGGCAAAACTCAATCAATCAATCAGGGGTTGGTAGAGCGCAACTACTCACCTGCGAGGATCTCAAGGCCCTGGGGGCGAGGGGGGACGGCTCCATTGAGTCCTGGGGTCTTCCAAAAAACAAGATCTTGAGGTCCTTCCTGATCTGGAGCAGTATTGAAGCTTGTCAGAGGTGGAGGGGGAGCTCCTTCCAGGCCTCGGCTGTGAGGTAGGAGAAGGACTTTCCTCCTGTTCTGGTCTTGTAAATGCGTAGAACGGTGGCCAGGGAGGGGTTGTCTGATCGGAGCTATCTTTTGGGTGCGTGGAAGGGGAGGTGGTTGTTCAGGTATGTTGGTCTAGTGTTGTGGAGGGCCTTGTATGCGTGAGTGAGGAGTTAGAAGGTTATTATTCTTTTGATAGGGAGCCAGTGGAGACTGCGTAGGTGTTGGGTGATGTGGTTGCGACGGGGATGTCTAGGATCAGTCTGGCTGCGGCGTTCTGGACGGTCTGGAGTTTGCGAAGTAGTTTCTTGTTGATTCCAGCATAGAGAGCGTTGCTGTAGTTCAGTCTGCCACTGATGAGAGCGTGCATGACACTTTTTCTGGATTCAATGGGATCCATCTGAACGTCTTTCGAAGTATGCAGAGAGTGTTTGAAGCCGGCCAAGGATACGCCGTTTATCTGGCGGTTCATTGTGAGTGATGAGTCTGAGGTTTGGTGCGTGGTCCGGCCAGATGGGGGCGGGGGTTACGAGGGCGAGGGGCCACCAGGAGTCGTCCCATGCGGAGGGGATGGAGCCAAGGATGACGACTTCTGTTTTCTCAACGTTGAGTTTCAGGCAGCTCTTCATCCAGGTGGCGATGGCTTTCATCCCGTCTTGGAAGTTGTGTCTGGTGATTTTGGGTTTGGTGAGGGAGAGGATAAGCTGGGTGTCGTGAGTGTAGGAGATGATGTTGAGCCTGTGGTTTCTAACTTCTAAAGTTGGCTGCGAGGAGGGTCGTGTAGATGTTGAAGAGGGTGGGACTGAGGGAGGATCTCCACAGTTGGTCTCTGTTGGTTCCGAGAGGTAGGGCGGGAGTCTGCTTGCTGAGTTCTGCCAGTTAGAAATTTGCATATCCAGTTGAGGGCGTTTCTGCGGATGCCGGCGTCGTGAAGCCTGGCGGCTAGTGTGTGGTGGGAGACGGTGTCAAAGGCAGCCGAGAGGTCCAGGAGGAAGAGGGTTGCCATTTGGCACTGGTCGAGGAGGGAGCGAATGTTGTCGGTGGCAGCGAGTAGGGCAGTCTCGGTACTGTGTTTGCTGCGGAATCCGAATTGGACGGTGTCCAGGACGTTGTTAGCTTCGATTAAGTTTGCTAGCTGGGTGTTGACGGCCCTTTCAATGACTTTGGCTGCAGCTCCAGATTAGAACTCAGTTTACTTTCTGTTCATGCCATGGTCCTCAAGACTTTGGGACAATGGTTGCAAGATTAGTGTCATTATAACAAAAGTTAGTTACTATGCATAGTCAAAATTATAAAACAGGATGCTACCTTGTTCATGGTTGGAATTGACATATGCATTCCAAGCATAGTCAAATTGTGGTATACTAATGGGACAAAAACACTTATGTGATGTGTTGACTAAACAGGTCCTTAAATTGGCTTTCCATCAATGTCCTGAAATACTGAAATATTCTGCTGCATCCTGGTGTACACTTACATAGGAAACTCACAAAAAATGTGAAAACTTCAAACATGTTCTCAGAGATAATCCTAATTCTGCAGGGCTGTAGAGGCACTGATGGACACGGCCCAACAGGGTTTTTGCAAGAGTTTAAGAGCTCGGTGCTTATGGGAACTGAATACTTATGCTAATCCCACCACATTATAGAGAACATGAAAAGAAAAAGAGTGTCAATATGAACAAACTTTAATATAATTGAAAAATTAAGTGATTGTGATGAGGGGCGTGGCTTGGCGCCCGAAGGAGATGGCGGCGTTCGGCTAGGAGCTCCGTTCACACCAGGGTTTACTGGCGGTTCGCGCCTCAGTTTCCACCAACGAAGGGCACCCTCTCCTGTCGGAACATGCCAAGATCATTTTTAATCCTTTTCTGGCGCTGAGGCACAGTTATTTTGGGTTTTACAACCCATTTTATTTTCGGTCGCGGCTCGTCAGCGGCCGCGGCCGCCATCTTGTTTATTTTCGCCCGTGATTGCCTCAGCAGTGCGCTTTGCCGCGCATGGATCCCCTGGACGCCTCATGCTTAACTACGGACCCCAGCACCTCCTGAAGCACAGTTGTGGACATTCTGCACTCTAAGGTGACTTTTCTCCTCAACATGATTATTTCCGCTGCCTTTTTCTGCTGACTGGAATTTTCAACTTTCCTCATATACGGCGGCCATCTTATGCTTCCAGTCTCCAACACCTTTGACTCCAACTTTGTGGCCTGGCATTTTCCTTCCCTTATTAATGTGCTCCCTGCTCCTTTTTCAGTTGGGTAATAAGATATTTTTTCTTCTTTTTTGACTACGCGCTCCATTGGCGTGCCGATGGCGCATTGCTCTAGTCAGACTCAAAAACGTAGTTACATTAAGAACTCCAAACTATTCACGGCACTGGCCCACTTGGAAGCCTCTCAGTCTCTACCTTCAACTGAAATGACATCGACTGCGGACGTCACCTCACAGCCTTCGGCAAAAGTGAACTCTAAGAGGTTAAAGAAAGACCCGCCTTCGCCTCCTAAGTCCTCCTCGCCCATCTCAATGGAGCTAATCCTCGAAGAGATACGGGCCCTGCGCCCTTACATGGAGGAGACGAATGCTAAGCTGCAGATTCTCACTGATAACTGGGCCTCGATGGACGAAAGAGTATCGCTGGTGGAGCGTGACGTCTCCTCTCTTCAGGAATCCGCGTCCAAGGTTTCCCACATGCACACGCAGATTTCATTTCTTCAGAAGCAGGTGGAGGACCTCGAAAATCGTAACAGGCGCAACAATCTTCGCCTTTACGGCCTGGTGGAGGGCTGTGAGGGGAATGATCCCATCAGCTTTTTCAAATCCTTTCTCCCGAAGCTTCTCCACCTACCTGATGACACCTCACTGAATATCCAGCGTGCCCACAGACTTGGTCGAGCTTCCTCCTCTCCTTCCGCATCAACGAAGCCTAGAGGTGTAATAATGTACTTTCTAGAGTACACAGACTTGTTGAAAGTCCTCTTAGCCGCCAAAGCCTCTCCTCGCCTCACTTGGTCAGGCTCCATCTTGTTCTTTGCACAAGATTATGCCAGGACCACTGCAAACCGTCGCAAGGCCTTCCTGGACATGAGACCTGACCTACGCTCCATTGGTGCCAGATATGGGCTTTTTCACCCTTGCCTTTTTAAGGTCACTTATAATAACAAGACTACGACATATGAGGATCCTGCCCGTCTTCGAAGCTTCCTGAACTCTTGCGGTCAGCCCGACATGGAAATAGCCGGTCCCTCTTCCCACCCACCATGACTTATTTTTGCAGCTGCAGCTTGATTCTCTAATTTGTCCTGCTTTAATGCTTTCATTTTCTTTCGCAGGTTCTTCAGACTGTATGACCTTTCGTCAAGATTATGCCTTTCATTTTATCGTCTGATAGTGTTAATCGGGCTCTTCAGTTGGTCATATGTTTGTTCTTTATCACCGTGTATTCGAGTTTCTAACTATGTTCTCTTTCTCCCTTCACAGATCACTGTTTTGCGTTCCGTTCTGTTATCCCTGGTTGGACGTCTCTCTCACCCCGAATGCCCTGCCTCTCCCAGTTGGCCCTACCTCCCTCCCCTCATCTCCATGTGTGTTTCCGCTTATTCCCAGTTCCTGATTGTATTTTTCCCGTGCTATCCCTCGTAAGTACTCTTCATTCCTCATTTATCATGTTTTTCTTTGTTTTATATTTTCTTATTGTACCTTTTCCCTCGTTGTTTTCAGATTTACTGGTGTCATTGCATTTTTCATGCTTCTCCCTTATCTTTCTTTCTTCATTTCTTCTTCTCCCCATTGTGTATTGGCTCTCTTGCTTGTATTCATCTCCCTTTACCTACTCTATTTCCCCTTGGCCCTTACCTACCATTATCTTTGAGTATTGTTGTATCTTCTTCACTTTCTTTCTGCTTTCTTGGCTCTCTCCTATTTTTATGGCTTCACTGGTTCCTTTCTCACTTTTTCTTCTACCCTTGTCTTTTCGCGTCAGTTCTCATCTCACTCTCTTTTCCTCTTATGCTCTTGTCCGCTGTGAGGCATTTCCTTGCTGTCCTACTCTCCAATTGGTCCATTTTTTGATTAGTCTTTAATGTCAGTTCGAATTGTTTCCTGGAATGTTAGAGGTCTGCATTCTCCTATCAAGAGACAAAAAATCCTCTCTCATTTAGCCAAATTAAATGCAGACATTGCCTTTTTACAAGAAACCCATCTATCTGATGCTGAAGCTGCTAAACTTAAGAGAGGTTGGGTGGGGGCTGTATTTTCATCTCCGGGTGATGGTAAGAGAAACGGTGTGGTTGTACTAGTCCGCAAGTCTCTTACCCATTTGCTCTTGGCTTCTGAATCAGATCCTGATGGTAGATGGTTGTATGTCAAACTCTCCTCAAAAGGCGTCCCTCTCTCCCTCCTTAACATTTATGCTCCTACTGGAGGTGATCAGGTCTTCTGGCGCGCATTGGCCTCCCGCATCACTGAATACATTGATGATAATTTTATTTTAGCAGGTGATTATAACCTACCCTTTGATCCTTTTTTAGACAGGAACTCCAAGGCACCTTTTATCCCCAACAAGTCCCACAAGCTTTTTACTCAAGCGATATCCCAGCATAAACTCATTGATTCCTGGCGTCTCTGTAACCCCACCTCTAAAGAATTCACCTTCTACTCCCCGACTCATCATTCCCAGTCCCGTATTGACTATATTTTCCTTTCCCATCATATGTCCCAATCCCTCACCCATGCTGACATAGGCCCCATCTTATTTTCTGACCACGCCCCTGTTTTGATAAACATTGACATTTTACCCAAGTCCACTGGACCAAAGAGATGGCGCTTTAACAACACTTTACTCCTTGACCCCAAATTCTCCGCCTCCTTTGTAGACTTTACCACAGAATTTTTCAACATTAACGACACTCCCACTATGCCTAACCACGTTGTCTGGGATGCCTATAAAGCAGCAGCCAGAGGTTTTATTATCAGCTTTGTGGCTGCTAAACGCAAGAACGCTCGTAAACGTACCAGTGACCTCCTTTGTACGATTAAAAAATTAGAACATTCCTTCTATACATCCCATTCGCAAGAAAGTTTGACTGCTCTCATTGCTGCTAAGATGCAATTTAACAAACAATCCACTGAGGATGCTTCATTGTATTTGTTAAAATCCAGTTCAAAATTCTATGGGGGTAAAAACAAGGCGGGGAAGGTCTTAGCCAATTATTTAAAAGTCAAGCAAAACAAACTGAATATTGAATCTATCTACGATGTTAATTCTGTTTTAAAGCATACGGATGTTGATATCTTAGAGCAATTCTCCCAGTTTTATTCCAAACTCTACTCTTCTGAGACTCACCCCACTCCTCATTCTCTTGCTACTTTCTTCGCCACCATCCAACCACCCTCCAATTTCCCTGTTGATCTATCCGCCCTTGAATCACCAATCTCTAGTGATGAATTACTTTCAGCACTTCAATCACTCAAGAAAGATAAGGCCCCCGGCCCAGACGGATTCACAGTTGAGTTTTATTTGCATTTTTCCAAATTGTTGTTGCCCAGACTACATTCCCTTATTGATTCCTTCATATTGAATGGCTCTTCCTCAGGTACATTTTCTGATGCCCACATCTGTGTCATACCCAAAGAAGGCAAAGATACCCAACATTGTAAGAATTACAGACCAATTTCTTTGGTTAACATTGATTATAAACTGTATGCCAAATCTCTCGCCATTAGATTAGACCCTTACCTTCCCGAATTGCTAGGCCCTGAACAATCTGGCTTCGTTAAGGGCCGCTTCATCACTGATAACACCAGACTTTTGTTTAATGTCCTTTCCAAATCTCCACAGTTCCAAGACTCACTTGCAGCCATTGCCCTAGATGCAGAAAAAGCGTTCGATAGGGTGGAGTGGACTTTCCTTTTCTCCGCCCTCAAATGGTTTGGATTTGGCCCACACTTCATCTCCTTTATCTCCTTTCTGTATTCCAGCCCTAGAGCGGCGGTTTGCGCCAACGGTCTAATCTCCTCTTTTTTCAATCTGGGTAGGGGTGTTCGTCAGGGTTGCCCTCTTTCCCCTTTTCTTTTTAATTTGGCCCTGGAACCTTTTCTTTCAAAGCTTCGTCAAAACCCCAACTTACATGGTTTCCAAATTTCCCAAACTAATATTAAACTTGCTGCCTACGCAGACGATATTCTACTATTCATGTCTAACCCTACATCTTCCATTCCCGCATTCCTAGCTGAAGTCCATGACTACTCTCAGATTTCAGGTTATAAGCTAAACAATGACAAGTGTGAGATTCTACCCCTTACCAAGTTCACCTTTAAACCGGACTTTATGGCGTCCAACTTTACCTGGAGCTCCTCACACATCAAATATCTAGGTTTACACATTACTTCCTCCCTCCCTGACACTGTTTCATTATGTCTCAATAAATGCATCCAAAAACTGTCCGACCTCACCTCTAGATGGCACCCATTATACCTCTCCTGGTGGGGCCGTCTCGATACGATTAAAATGATGCTCTCCCCGTTAGTCCTTTATACCATTTCTAACATCCCAATTCCTATCCCTGCTAAGTTCTTTAAGAAAATCAACACTATTCTCTCTTCCTTTCTTTGGTCCGGCAAAAAAGCACGTATGTCCCTGTCCAGATTGCAACTCCCCAAGTCTGAAGGTGGAGTTAACTTTCCAAATTTTCCCGCTTACCACAAGGCATTCCTCTTGCGGCAAGCTTCCCAATGGCTGCAAGACCCTGCTGAGCCGTCCCCCTTATGGGTTGTCATTGAGCGACTTTCCTTATCCCCTTTCACTTTTGCTGAATACCTCTCATTCTCCCGCAAGCCTCACTTCTCCTCCATTCCTATCCACAAGTTCACAGCCAAGCTGCTTCTCTCCACCTCCCCAAGCCCCCCTTCCTCTGTAGCAGAGTTTCTCAATTCCACCATCTGGCACAACAATAGTATAACCATCAATCGCAAGCCCTTTTATTGGAAAACCTGGAGACAAAGGGGTTTAATCTGGGTATCTCAACTCTTCTCTAATTCTGATTTCTTATCCTTCTCCGTTCTCAGTCAACATTTCCATCTCCCCCGTTCTTCTGCCTGCAAGTATCTTGCGCTTAAAAATGCAGTCATGTCCACTTATGCTCTTCTCTCTAACCACCCCACGCATCCTCGCCCTCCCAACCCTACCTCACACCTTCATTCCTTCCTGCGCACTCACCCTACAGCCTCCTCATTATATACCACTCGTTCCATACGATTCTCACACCCAGACCAAAATCCAAAGTTGAGGAACAGTGGGAATCTGATTTTGCCATCTCTTGGCCCACCTCCCTGTGGGATAAACTATGGACCAAACTTCGCAAGACATCTAGGGCTGCCTCCCTCACACAAACTCTTTTCTTCATTTACAACAGACTCCTCTTCTCTCCCCAGATGTTGAATAAAAGATTTTCTTCCACACCTGATCTCTGTTGGTCCTGTTCTGCTCCTAACGCCACTCTTTTTCACATGCTTTTTTCTTGCACTTTCACGAAAAATTTCTGGACACTAGTTTGGGCCCAAATCAATGTCATATTCCACACTACATTCCCCTTTTCTTTTGTCAATATTTTTTTAGGAAGCCTTTCTCCCTGCTGGGATGACATTCATCTTAATACGCAAATTGTTGATTTGTTGTTAGCTGTTGCGTTCCAGCAAATCACCGTCAACTGGAAAAACTTTACGAATATCTCTTTTAAAGCATGGTGGTACAATGTGTGTTATAATCACAGGCTAGACACTGTCTTTGTGCACCCCCTTAGTTTAGTTGCTAAACGACATGATTTATGGCTTCCTGTAACCTTGTATCTAGATATCTGTGCTAAACGCTCTTCCCATGTATCACCTATTCAGCAAGAGGTCTCTAAGCCTCCCTGAGTGATATTGTTTTTCATTTGTATTATTCTTTTTATATAAGCTACTTTAATTTTCATTATTACCAGTGCTGTTTTTTGATATTTAGCCTCAAACCCTTGTTATCCTCTGATTAATTGTATATTTTCACTACCATGTATTACCTTTCTTCTCCAATTGAAGACATGTTTGTATTTTTTTCTCATGTATTGACACCTTTACTTATCCAATAAAAATCTTTTGAACTTAAAGTGATTGTGATGAAACATTGTATTTGAAAATTTGTGAGTACCTACATATAAAACATGGAGAATACAATTCTCAAATGGGTTTAACAAAAAGAACTGAAACATATCAGACCGAAGGCTTTAGTTGATGGAAGATCAAATATAAGTCAGCTTTAAACGTTAGTAGACAATAAAATATACTTTGGCAATAAATTTGTCTTGAGAGTCAAGAAAGCAATAGTTACTGACATCATCATATGCATCATATGCACTGCATCAGTAAGTACAATTCTGGCTGTCTTAAACACATCCATTACTAGACTTCTGTAGAGTGAGACGAAAAGATCGACTGCAACAAAAGGTACAATAGTGAGTGCTCAAAGGAAATTCAAAGTTTATCATTAAATAACAACCCGAATAACTGCTGAGGAAAAGTACTGAAATGATCAAATACGGAGTGTAAAATAAAGATTGTATGCATCACTACAACATGCTATATAAAAACGCATAAATAAATAAATAAATGTCCACATGAGTTTGTAAATGGGAGCAGATTCTTCAGGGTAGCGCAGTGTGCTCCAATCCAGAGAGCCTTATATTGTGTTCTATTTATAGATCTTCTTTAATATGTTCATAAATAGCTACGGGGACGTATTGTGGTCGGAATCTAACTAAAAGTAGCCCAGGGCTAAGCTGGTATTGAAACAAAAGCCTGACCCGACAGCTGGAGTGTTGCAGAAGCAAGAGCCCGAGGGAGGCTCCGCTGGAGACGATCTTTGCTCTGTGACTGAAGCCATCAGAGCTTGCAGCATTTTGGAAATGGAGGGCTCGACTGTACGACACTGGGTGGAAACACCGGCACGCTACAGCTACATCTTCAGCATCAAAAATCCGGAAGAGCACAGATTGGATCACTCGCTGTTTGCCTTGCCAGGGCCTGCGGCAGGCACTGGAGGAAAGCAACAAAGTCCAGTCGAGGCAGTGACAGTCGCATCAGAACTCGAGAAGGCTGGCCCAGGAGAGGCTCAGTCGCACTTTCACATCCTTCTGGACGTGCTGCAGTTTCGCCCTGAAGACATTTTGATTCAGATTTTCGAAGGCTGGCTCATCGTCAAGGCCCAACATGGCCGCCGCACAGACGAGCACGGGTTTATTTCCAGGCGTTTCACGCGCACATACAAGCTGCCTGCTGGGGTTCGAACGAGGGATCTGTCGGCTGTCCTGTGCCACGACGGCATTCTGTGTGTGGAGCTCAAGAAACGCATCTAAAGCCTGATGCTGTTCACCCCAGATTCCTTTCAATCTGCAGCGTATGTAAAGTGATATAATGTAGGATCTATGGTGCAATATTCACCCGAGTCTGAAGAAGCAGTGGAGGAAATATATGAGCTTGCATTTCTGTGCAAATGAAGTGACTTTTGAATTTGACTTTGGCGATATGTAATACGGGTATTTCTAACAATTAAAGATGATATTACACCCTTTAACAGTATTCTGCACTCATAAATAGATGAGGAAATCTACAATGGTAAATTAAATAACAGATGCGTATCTGTAAGATTTATGATCTCAGTGGTACCCAGTGGTGCTGGGGGCCTGTCGGTGCCATCTGCACAAACCAACATAACATTTCGAGTTCATACCAACTAAAAAACCAGTGTCTCTCAGAGGGATTTGGCGGGGTATATAGTGCCAGAAGTTACTTCTTTTGTGCCATTTGTGATGAAAAAGCAAAAGGATTGGATTTCTGAGTTGATGTCTGCTCTTATTCTTTTCCTTACACGCTTAGTGTAAACATAATATAATGTGTGACTTTCTTGTGTGATTCTTCATGGTGTCTGCCACAGATGCATGTACCACTCGTAACTATGGTCTTGTTTGACTCGCTAATAAAATGTTACATTGTACTTTAAGCACAAGTGTATAGTCGACCCAACACAGTTTGCCAATGGCAGTTAATTGATTCCCCTTAGAAGTATCTTAGTTTGGTAAGACAAGAAGATGCTCTCTGCAATGGAGCACCAGCATCCTTTCAAGGCCAGGCTAGTAGAGTGAAGACTACGGATGAATATCCCATGTGCCGCATTACCTTCTCAATAGTAGACTGCATCAGTTATTGAAGTCTTGTTTCAGTTGCATTACTTGACCATTTGCAGTCCCTACGGCACTGCAACATGCTAACCCTGCCTCCCGGAATTAATATTTCCAAGCAACAATCAGAAACATTCACTAAGGGTTTGGTGGTTTTTCATATCTAGAGGAGAAAGTATCCAGAATAAGGTTAAGATTGACTAGTGATGACTTGAGAATACACCTGACATTTTTTAAATCTGTACATATTTAGAATTTAAAAAAAATTAAGATATGGTAACAAGTCATTGTTTTGTATGTAAGATAGTTCAAGAGGTTAAAGTGGGTGTGTGTGTATGCGTCCACTCAACTTTTCAATCTGTTGTTGTTGCTAAGTTGAGTACCATTCAGTTGAGTAATAATTACATAGGTTTTTTACAGCAGAATGAAAGTAGAGAATCTGTGATTTCAAAGTTACATATAAAGACGCATTTTTCTGGTGGTGAATCCTAATAATCAAAATGTTCTAAAAAGGAAATTCAAGGATGGTGTCATTCTTAAATCATAATATGGAAATAAGTGAAAACATTACAATACACAATATTTGCAAAACATTTACTGCACATTGCTACTTTTGCATGCTTATGAATTGTTAACATGCCTGTAATTTCAGTTTCTTGCTTCCTGAGACTTGAAAATAATTCCCCCACCCCCAGTGTCGAACTGGCCTCTAGGGCAGGCAGTGTGCGCTGAGCTGGCTTGACAGGTCAGTGTGTGGGCTGTTTTTTTAGCTGTTTATGGGCCTGCTTTATAGTCTGTTTGGCTGGTTTTTACTGTCGATTTTCCTTGAACTCAAAGGTCGAAGTGGGCGGGATCGGAGGGGCACGTTGTGCACATACTTTTTTGATTTATGAAAAAACGTTCCCATACTTTTTATAAAAAGACAACTGTCCTGGGACGGTTAATTCTGGTAGTTTAAATGCTTCAGCTGAAGTGTCATCAATGAGTGTCCTGTGCTGTGAAACAGAAGCCAAGCAGACAGCTAAACAAGCCTTCCTGCCAGGCTGCCTGCTCGCTTTAAACAAATGCAAATGTGTGCAACAAGTTAATCTGCAAATGTGATCGATGCTTGAGCCGGTACTGGCTTTAATGGATTGAATCCCTTGAAGCTTTGAGATGACAAAGATGTATTTTTGGGTAGTAGTGCAAAGAGTTATTAACTAACAGGTTTTATAATCTACTGTAGTGCACTTCTTACTGAGTAACAACTTTTTTAAATGTATTTTTTATTTAAGCTGCACGTTATTTTATATGTAGCTACCTGACGTGAAAGACCCAAAAAAGTACGGAATATTTCGCTTTTATAGCCACACCTTTGACCCCGCCCCCGCGCTCACTGACCCCTCCCTTGCCCCCATTGCACGCAGCATCTCAGTTCCCATACTTTTTTTAATGCACTCCGACCGCTGCTTGATATTTAGACAAACATTAACTGTGGCAAGCTCAAATCTATGCAGACTTCCATACTTTGCTAAACAGTTATACAGTATGTTGTTACAAATTCCAAACTTCCCCTATTTGCGAACATCGGTCAGTCTTATGGCTATCTAATTCACTAATTGTGACCATCTTTTGTATAAATTTAGAGCCCTGGCCTATTTTCTGCCGCCCCAGTCCGACTCTGC
Source organism: Triturus cristatus (assembly GCF_964204655.1). Lineage (NCBI taxonomy): Eukaryota > Metazoa > Chordata > Amphibia > Caudata > Salamandridae > Triturus > Triturus cristatus. The sequence goes on from NC_140581.1 coordinate 356,031,181, forward strand.
TGCCCCCACCCCCATACCCGAGGACTGGAACAGTACATTATCCACGCTAGGACAACTGGGCGGAGTTTCATGCCCCTGGAAGCAAAGAACTACTCTAGGAATCGTTTTGTTACCTCACATGTGGAGCTTCTGTAGTGTGTGTGCAACTCCGAGCCAAGGATATATGGGGCAGATTTATGAGCCCCTTGCGCCACTTTTGCGTCACTTTTAACATGGGAAAAGTGACGCAAAAGTGGCGCAAGGGGCTCATAAATCTGCCCCTATGTATCCAGAATCCCTGACATAGCACGAGACGCAACGAGGCCAATGAGGCCATGTGTTGCCTGTGGTTTAATTATTGCTCTTGGTGCAGATAGCGAGCCTTATCTGTTGATAAACTAATACCTGCTTGCTTAGTTATTCACCTCCCCGTGAAACAGAACGCGTTCTTGGGTGCCCGCCATGCTGACAATGGAGAGAGGCCGCGAGGGGCGTGTCTCGGCTCTCTGAGCGCGAGCGTCTGTGAATAGCTGAATAGTGAAGGGATGTTGTGCGAGCTGAACTAGGCTAAACACAGACCCCTGCCTCCCGTGGTGTCAGACTGTGTCTAAGCTAATGCAGACAGTGGTGAAGAGAGCTTCCTGCTGCATAGCGCGGCCTCTTTGAGCGCATGAGTCACAGAAACACGAGGGGGGCCGCGCTGCTAGAGGCGCGCTTCCTTTCGATCTGAACATCTTTCTCTTTTTTCAGTGGTACATACAAGTACTGGGCGTCTTTTCGGGCATTTTCCTTTCTTAATTTTAAATGAAAACTGTTTTTGCACGCAGTGAAATCCCTGCTCCTGCAACGGCTTGGAGAATAAGGGGCAGATTTATGTTTGACTTGCGCCTCATTTACGCCGCCGTTGCGTCACTTTTGTGACGCAGCAGCGGCGCAAATCCTGCGCCATGGTGCGGGGTATTTACAAACGTGACGCATCTCCCAGATGCGTCACGTTGTAAAGCCCTGCGCCACATGTAGGCGTTCCAGGGCAGGTGGGGGCGTTCCGGCGCAGGAACGCCTCCTAAAAGTGGCTGAGTGAAATCTACAAGATTTCACTCAGTCACTTTTAGACCCATGCTGCGTCAAAACCCTGCGCCTGCTTGAAGCAGGCGTAAGGATTGACGCAGCATTGTAGAGATAGGGCCCCCCAGATCATTGCTGGAGCTGCGTCGCGCTTGCGACGCAACTCCAGCAATGCGCCACTTTTCGGCACAGATGCGTCACGCATCTGTGCCGTTTTTGCCCCATGGTGCGCCGCATTATAAATGCGGCGCATCCATGGTGGTGCAGCTGTGGCGCATAATAACTGGCGCATCCCTGCTGATATGCAGGGATGCGCCAGTCGTCATAAATCTGCCCCTAAGAGTTTTGGAGAAGGTCTCCCGCATGCGTTGCGCCCCTTAAAGTCGGATGACACTGAGGGGTGCATTGAGTGTGGCGAAAGGCATCGTGAATGTAGTTTGGCGCATGGACAGCGCAGGTCCCGGGAACTCCCATGTGACTTCACTGTATCTCGCACTACTTTGCACAACTGTGAAACATATGCACAGCGTGTATGTTTTGCAATCAAATAAGCCCAATACACAGATAGTGATTTTACGAACCAGCTTGGTATATTTTTTGTCATTTTGCCAAGTAGAGTTTCAGTTCTCAGTAACAGAGGCTGACATACTAAACCATAACCCACATTTTGCCACCACCTCTGTATTAACAGTTCCCCGTCCAGGGCCTGCTAAAATAGGCCTCAGAACCTTTTGTGCAGAAGGTGTAAAGGCTGTGCATGTTTAGCAAACATTTTAGCACGACCCTGAAGGCGAGCTGTAAATGTAAGTGCTACAAGAGCCAGCAAACACTATGGCAGTGCCCAAGGACCTACCTGCAATGTGAGTACCAGTTTCAAAGTGCCCTGCTGGAGTACGTGCTCGTCTACAGTTCTGTCCACTGGTGCACCAGTGCAAGATCACATGCTGGAAGACACAGCTGCTGAGCAACCTATTTTACCTAACATCATTAAACAAGCATTTGCAATGCAACAGTGTCGCATGTGCGAGAGATAAAGCTATCGGTGTTATAAATGACAATGTCTTTTATCCATGTGTTTTGGCTTGGAGTGGAATTATGTGGGTTAAATTGGAATTGTTAGTTGTGGACTTTTGTGGGGTGGAAGTGTGTTGTGTGTAGTATATTTGTGTAGTGGAATTATGTGGCATGATGAATAGATAGGGGTGTAAGCCGCATAGAATAGTTAGAAAGGAAGATAGAGAAGGATAGGTAGTTTGTGCACGGAGTGGTGAATGAACTCCGGACAGAGGAGCAGTAAGAGTGTGTGAGGAAGAGAGAAAGAAGGGGGGAGCAGGCCACAGATGGATAAAGAGGGTGCGCCTGTGTACGCAGAAGACACCCCAAGAAGAGGAGGAGAGAGTAGGTTTGAGGGACGGAAATCTTTAAAAGGCACGGGAAATAAACTGTGCTCGAAGACCTGAAGTGAACCAGTATGAAAGAGGCGGGAAGAGCGCCTGAGAGAGCGAGAGAGAGGTGTGAGAGTACGTGAGAGAGAGAGACGAGTGGGAGGGTCACATGGGGAAGAGCGGCGTGATGTGGACCAGTACACAGCACAAGGAGGTACAGGAAGGTAGCATGTGTGATCAAGCAGTATAGAGAGGAGACAGAGAGTGTGAGGGAGGGGTGAGAGGGGGAACTGGAACTGCAAGATGAGAGGGGGCAGTGGGAGTGTGAGGGAGAGACGAGAGCAGTGGTGGTGCGTCCATTGGGGCATTGTCCCACTAATCAGCATGGCCACAAATGTCTTCCTCGTTAACTTAACGAGGAAGATTAACTTCACCGGTGTGACAGCGTCCCGCGGCCGGAGTCAGTCAGGACGCGTCACTGAAGAAAGGGGGTGGGGTAGCACTGCAGGGTTGGGTTTTTGTTGTTGACTGACAGCAGGCAGCAGCAGCAGGGCAGGGGCAGTGCGCATGTTCAGGTTTGGGTTGATAATTTTTCTGACCAGCCCGAACATGCGAACTGCATTCCCTGCATTAGGAGAGCGAGCGAGGGCGAGGGTTGCCAGTGGCCGCAGCCCCCGGTCTCCTATGGGCTGGGACAGAGCCTGCTCAATCCAATCCTGGCGCTGATGGAGCAACTTCTGGATTGGCTGAGAGGGGTTGCCACCAGCCAGCCACTTACGAAGGCACCAACGCGGACCGCGGCCCAGGAACACACAGCAGAGGCGGCGCGGACCGACCCGGCGGTCAGGTAAGTTTTCAAGGTTTTTTAAAACTTTATTTTTAAACCCCCCCCCTCCACCGGCCACCCTCCCGACTCCCCCTTCCCGCGACTTAGCTATTTGACAAGGCCCTTTTGTCAGGACAAGCCTGGTTGACAAAGGCATCGCACAAACACGTTTCCTCACTCTTGGAAACCAGGGTGCAGGGACGGCCTCAGATGGATTGTCTGCTGCCATTACTCAGGGATCTGCATAAAAAAGCCTCCAGTGAGTCCTCCCGCCAGTATTTTTGAGGCCTTCCAACTTCACAAGACCCAGCGTCGGAGCTGCTCGCGGCTCACCCAGTGTGCGGACACGTTATCTTTCCTCAGAGTCTTTTCTTTGCAAAGAGGAGCCTGTTTTGTATAGCCAACCAACTATTTTTTTCCTAGAACCAGGAGGGTGAAGGCGGCAGTTCCGCCAACAAGACCTCGACCCAATACATACTGGTTGAACACACACTGCAGCCGGGATGTGTGCCCCTTTCACATTGTAGTTTTCAATATCGGCCAGGGTGACTCCAACTTTCATCCTTCTGAAATTGATAAAATGATACCTTTTATAAACATAAAAAAGTTAAGTATGAGGACAGATTGTGCTTTGATTGGCAGGCAGCTTATATTATCGTCGACAGGTACTCAGCTTCCAGCGCCAGGAACTTTAATGTGGTGAGAGAGAAAGAGAGCGACCTGCACAGTATTCTGTGCCTCAGAGCAGAGGGGGTGCGGGAGGGCAGGGGCATCGGTCGGTGAGGTGAAAGCTGTCTGAGTTAAAGAAGCAGTGGAGTAAATAAAATAGCTTGTGGGTTAGACGGGAAGTGAGATCCGCGTGTGTCGCAAAATGGTGGGCCTGCGCTGCATGGTTTGACGAGGGGTCCATGACATTTCACGAAGGCTGGCCTCCTCTCGATGCCATCTCCTGAGCAGGAGCAGACCGTGGCACTGCAGAGGTGCCGTGGCATGCATTATTGACCCTGAGTCATGTAATAAGGTAGCGAATCAGCTAGGCAGAGAACGGTGAGGGAGAGACAATGGATAAAAAGATAGTGAAGGAGAAAGGTAGTGAGCTAGAGAAAAAACGAGGGGGCATATCATCAAGGACGGCGTTAAAATTATCGCCGGTTTAGCGGCAGAAAACTTCAGCTAAAGCGGCGATAATGGGCTTGATAATATGCCCTGGAGATTTCCAATAGAAGCCCATGTTCACACCAGAACCGGCGATAATTTTTAATGCCGTCCTTGATAATATGCCCCTTGGTAACTAGGGGGCATATTTACAAGGGCTTTATCTCCACTTTTGGCTTTCAAAGCCAAAAAAGCGGAGATAAAACCAGCGCCCTATTTACAAGAGGGTGCTAACATGCATAATCGCATGTTAGCACCCTTTTTCCCAACGCCTCACATTGCATCTAAAATGAGATGCAAAGTGGGTGTTACTGGGCGTACCCAAGATGGACTACCTTGCAAATATCGCTGATCTTTACATCGCGATATTTACTAGGCGCCCACATGATTTCAGCACACATTAGATTTTGGTGAAAACGGCTGTTTTCGCCAAAACCTAACGTCTGCTAAAATCCTGACTTAGCCATCCCTATCATAGGGGGTGGATTATGCTGATACGACCCTGTGGGTCGTATCAGAAAGGTTATCGCCCTTTTGCAGGGAACATCACTGGAAAACCAGCGATATTCCCTGCAAAAGGGCGATAACCTCGCTATCTCTGGAATTTTTATTGCCCTGGAGTAACGTGTTGTTAATAACGCGCTACCAGGGCGATAAATACCAGAGATAGCCTGCGATAATATAATTATCGCTAAGCACGGCCAGCGTTAATATGCCCCAAGGTTGATAAAAACAACTAGATGTGGGGTCGGTGTGGGGAAGTAGAACGCTGGGACATATGTACAATTCTTGTAGCAGGTAAACTGGCACTGGGGCAAAAGGTGTGAAGGGCACAATGCACCCCAAATGTGGCTGTCTTTTACTGCCGTGCCAGGAGATGGGGAGCGCATTTGTTTTCCTTGTTTGAATTAGGGCTCATGACACTCTGGTACCCCACTTCTAGAAAGACACAAAGAAGGACATGGAGAGGAAGCGAGGCAAATAGAAGCTGATGAATATGAGGTGCAGGGCAGAAGGGCAGAGAGAATACGAGAGGAGCGAGGTAGAGAAGAAGTTAGCCGGGACGCAGGAGGGCCCAATCTCGTCTTGAGCAGTAAGCGCCTAAAATTTAATTCAGTTGTGTATGTTACTAATTTGTCAGTTTGCTTTCATGACTAAAAATTACTAATCCTCTGTGCGCTTTGTTGTTGCCCTATGCGTTTAAGCAATGCTGCAGCATCCACTAGTACCGCTATTGTGAACTCTTATCTAATGCTACTATTTGTGCTGCCATGTTACTCTATACTAGGTAGGTTATGTTAGTTCGCTGTGTTATAGATGTGGGTAAGTGGGAACATAAGGAACAGTCGCCTATCGTGTTAAGCTGCGCTCTTATAACTATGCCTTTTGCTGTTATGTTATGCTGACATTCGTTCTGCAAAATTGCACGCGTTTAAATTAAGTTACACCATGAGGGGGTTTGTGTGTGCGTGTACGCAGTTATGCTGCACAGATTTGGCCATGTAGCGCTGCTATGTTACAGTATATTGAATTATGTCAGGCTATGTTATATTATAGTATTGATGGATATGTGGGCATGCACTGCACACTGCTGTTTTGCTATGCTGAATGTTATGCTCTATGATGAACTGCAATCTCGGACAGGAATCAAAAGTTCTCACATTGCAAAGTTTTGTATGTGCGGGTATCTTTATGGTTGCCGAGAGACCCACTGTGATTACGGCTCACCAGTTTCAAATTCCACCAGCCGCCACTGGACGAGAGGCCTTATTTATGAGCTTGTGCTGTAGGACAGCACTGCATGCCTCCCTGCTGCGCTGCCCTATGGCAAACGGAAAGTGCAGAATTGTGCTGTATCTATATGGTACAGTGCATTCCTGTCCTTTTCCCATGCTCCTGTGCACAATGGGTTGCCGTGTGCCAACACAGGCACCTTTGCACCATGGTGCAAGGGTGCCTGCGTTGCAGGGATGATTGATTTTGTGCAGGAAGGAACACCTTCCTGCACAAAATCAATCCATTCAGGCGCTTTTATTTTTCTATGTGTGCTGCAGAATGCAGCACACATAGAAAAATGAAAGCTCGAGGAGAAATGTTTTCATTTCTCTTCGTTGCGCCTCCCTAATTCTACCCCTGGGGTGGCGTTAGGTTCTGAGGCATTCCCAGGTTTACGATGCTTCGTAAACCTGGGAATGTGTCAGGTTCCATGTGTTTTGCGTGGGAACTCCCACAGCAAAACCCATGGAACGCTCCTTTCACACAGTTTTCTGCGTGAAAGGGGCACATATTTATAAGGCCATGAAAAGCCTCATAAAGTGGCTTTACGTGGCCTTATATATATGCAGTGGCACATTGCGTCACTGGAACTTCAAAAAAGGGACATTACGGGTGCGCAAAAGTGCCGATAGCCTCGAGGGGCAGTGGGTGTGTGGGGTAAAGATGACAGGGTTAGTAGAAGTGCGATGTAGAGATGGGTCGTATTGGAATTGTTTGTTGTGGGATTGTGCGGTGTGGTGTGGACTTGTGTGGTGGAAATATGCGACATGGTGTGCTGTGGACAAAAAGTAAATGGTATTAACTGTAGTGGAAATATGTAGAGTGAGATTGTGTGTTATGAAGTTAATTATGTGGAGTGGTATCTGGAGTTGAATTGTGCTGTGTGGGACCAAATAGCACCGCAGGTGACGTACTAGGCCATCAGTGATCCCCAAATCACCAAGGTTATAAAACGGAGATTAATGGGGAGAAAGGAATGAACTTCTAAGTTTTGGGAGTTAAAACGTGTGGCAATGTTTCAGCTTCTTAACAGTACACGTGTTTTAAAAGTATCAATCCAAATCATAAACAACATTATCCGCCGCCGCAGGTAAATAGTAAACCATGACATTGTAGGATGCCTCACTGATGCCAGTATGATAAAGACGCGGCCAAAGAGCCGTTTGATACATGCAGCTCCTTGCCTCCAAATAGGAAACTCATAAACGAACGTTTGTTAGACAGCGAACAAAATGATACAGCAGAAGTGCTGACATACTGTTCAAAAAGCAATGCGGAATCAATGACGTGCAAACACGGCATACATGGGAGGAGCCCTGTTACCGTGGCGCGGCCACTGCTGAAAGAGCGGGTATGGGAAGGAGAATAGACTGTGACACTCGGATGGCCGCAGGGTTTACAGTCTACTGGCAGCTGTAGAGAAGTGGGTGGGCATCTGTGCCGTAAAAGTGGCGCATTGCTAGAGTTGCGTCGCAAGCGCGACACAGCTCCAGCAATGCTCTGGGGGGCCCTATCTTGTTAATGCTGCGTCAATCCATACGCCTGCTTCAGGCAGGCGCAGGGTTTTGACGCAGCATGGGCCTAAACGTGACTGAGTGAAATCTTGTAGATTTCACTCAGCCACTTTTAGGAGGCGTTCCTGCGTCGGAACACCCCCCCCTGCACAGGAACGCCTACATGAGGCGCAGGGCTTTACAACGTGACACATCTCCCAGATGCGTCACGTTGTAAGTACCCCGCACCATGCCGCAGGATTTGCGCCGGCGCTGCCTCACAAAAGTGACACAACGGCGGTGTAAATGAGGCGCAAGGGGCTTGTAAATCTGCCCCAATGTGTTCAAAGCTGGAAGAGGGGCATCAGAGCTCTGGGATCCCGGCTGTAGCCTTTCCAGCTGGGTTTCTCCTCATGAAGGACTGAAATAATATTTCATTTAGTGAAAACTTCCTGGTGCATATTCCGTAATTTAAGCAGCTCTATTAAGCATTACATCATTCCCCCACGAAGGCTAAATTCGAAGAAAGTGGTTTTTTTTAGTTCTTCATCTTGGACAGTGTTATCATGACTGGCCGCACATGAAAGCAGGAGGCCGTTTGGTAAACCCTACAGCCAATTCCTTGGTTTGGTATCGGGAGGTTATGTGAAGTTCATCGGGGCAACCTACCTGAAGTTGTAGTCAATGTTAAACTCAACAAATCTATATTTTATAGGGCGCTAAAATTTTAAATCCATTGCATAAATGAATCTCGTGTCCAATTATGAAATTCATACTGCTCAAAAGACATTAGCGAAACAGAAGCTGACGTAATAACATTCAGATGGTGTCTGTAACATACTGCAACGCATTACAGCCCAGAAACCCATTACGACTGTAAACAATAAGGGTGGGTTTGCATAAATGTTTACAATGCATGCATCACAATCAAAGTCAGAAACTGGACCCTACCGCCAAATTTACAGAAACACAATTGTTTGTCGATTAAAAAAGTTTATTTAATGGCGCAGAAAGAGTGAAAAACACAACGATTATTATTCACTGCTTTAAAGACGGAGCGCTGTGTAGGGGTGGATAGTGAAGAAGCAGCTGGCATTGCTGACGCGCATGCTGTGCCGCTTTAAAAGACAATGAATACTGAAAAAATAAGGCTCAGTGGCCGCACAGAAGAGAAGAAAGGCAAGCGGCCGCCATTAATAAAGATGAAGCACTTAAAAAAAACATACGCCAAATTTCCAGGTTCCTCCTCAGTTGTAAACGGGGGAGGGCGTAGGGAGGAGGAGGAAGCTGCAGCCCATGAGAGGGAGGAAAGAACAGCTATTCTGAAACAAACAAGCTGGGAGGGACGGGAGGTGTTGTTCTGGGAACAGCACCGGAGATTAAGTAAACTGGGAGCAGCAGCTAGGACGGAGCAAAACACAAAGTAGTGCACTGAAAGAAAACATATTGCCCATAGTGAAAAGATTCAAATAGCAGGGGCAATCTCCAGGGCTGAATAAAAAGAGGGACTACTAAGTGTATTCACCAATGAAAAGGCAGCATTTCTAAAGGACAGTAAGAAGACCAGTGGAAAAGATGGGTGTTTGTTGAAGACCATATCCAAGTTACAACATGTCTCTTCGAGACAGCACATGCGCTACCTAGGCGAGACATAAAAAGCAGCCTTGGTGGTGAACCTTTAAAGAGGTGGAACTAAAGAAATGGCCACAATAAGTCTATAGACAGCTATGCTGCCACGCCAGACCTAAAATTAAGGCCATCTTTTGCATTTTCCAGCAAAATTTTCTTTGAAAGTTCTATACGATGCTCTAAATTCTATAGACATTCCTGAAGAAACACTCCTGAAATAGTTGAAAAAAATCCAGGTTTTCGAATTGAATCTAACCCTTTCCAAGCACAGACTGGAATAAGGCGTTCCTCCTCCCAGAATCTTTAAATAATTGACTCAAACAATACAGGGTCTCATTTACAAAGAATTGGTGTAGGGTTGCGCCGCAAGTCATTTTGCTGCGCTGCCCTATGCCAATTTGAAAGGACAGGAATGCATCGTATTTCCAAGATACGGCGCATTCCTGTCATTTCAGCCAGCACAGGCGCACAATTTGAAGCAAATTGACAACGCAGGCACCCTTGCAACATGGTGCAACGGTGTCTGTGTGGGGCACCTTCCTGCACAAAAAAAATCACAAGAGGTGTTTTCATCATTCTATGTGTGCTGCAGAATACAGCACATGTGGAAAGAGGAAAAAACAAGGAGAAATGTAAACATTTCTACTCGTTATGCCTACTCTGGGGAGGCGTTATGTATTGTGTTCTGCCCCAGGTTTATGTGATGTTGTACATCTGGAGCAGAGTCAAAATCCATGGGTGTTAAGTGGGAACACCTACACCAACATCCATGGAACACGTCCTTGACATAGAGTAAGGCAAGGCAGCGAATTGCGCTGCCTTGCCTTACTCCGTATTTACGAAGCCATGCAAAGCCACCCTGGGAGGCTTTGCTTCTCCTCTAAGGAATTATTTAGAGGCTTGCGCCACTGGATCGTCATGAAAAGTGAATCTCCAGCGGCGCAGGCCTCTTGCAAAGGAAGCCAAATACAGTTTATAGCACAATTTTATAAAAGAAATGACTTTAAAAGCATATGTTTTATAACAAAATTTTAAGGAGTAACCTATGAAATATTTCACTTCAGGTCTGCCACTTTGGAAATGATAGTTCTGATATCGTCAATCACTAATAATCTGTAAATAAAATATTGATATGCCAGCTTCCTCATTGTTACCACCGTTAAACTTAAAGCTATACTGTTCCTAGTTTTAGCAATAATGTCTCAGAAAATAATAATGTTCACATTATTAGCAATATCTATCTCAGACAATGTCAGCAATAGTGCATCAAGACTGATATTGAGAACGAGGAAATATGATGGCTGTATATAATAAACGTAATCACAATAACTGGCAGTCGCTATGGATGAATTCGATTTAATTGTGTTTTTGCTAACTATTTCCATTACTGACAGTGACCATATGTAAGCAATCTGCCTTGACCACTCCCCAAAACAAAATATCTAGCCTGCCTTTTGACCATAATAATAACGTGCCTTCAGCTGATAATTTCTTAGGGAATTTTTAAAGTATGTGCTCAAATTGGAATTGTATTCACTCTTAATAGAGAACTACCCCCCCACGCACCCCCCACACACATATATATATCTATATATATTAATTGAAAAAACCATAGGTTTCAGGAACGTTATAGTTAGTTGGACATTTTACTCGTACAAAACCATAGAAATTCCGGAGTTATGGTTAGTTCAGATAACTATAACTCGCGCCCCCGCAATGCACTGCTGATGAAGTCACATATTACATCATCCATGACATGGTCAGTGACATCACTGATGACATCACTGATGACATCTCAAATGACATCACATGACGTACACAGAGCATGAGCTAAGACATTCTGTTAATGGAAAACATGTACATGTTCTGTGTGAACGTTGAAGAAACCCAGGTTCTTCATACCACCACCACCACGAACACTGCTGCACTTGCAGGCCCCGCCCACAGCCAGGCGGACTCTGCCTGACTTCTGGGCTCAGCTCATCCAAGGTGTTCTCGGAGGCGGCCTCACGCCGGGGGGCACGAACCCGCACCCGCCTATTAAATAAGCCAAAAACGCAGCTCTTTGTGGGGAGACTGGATGTATTTTCTCTCAATGCGAGGCACAAGATGGCTGCCAACAGTTCCTGGTTGGAAATGTTGGCAGCCAATTAGAGCCAAGCTCGTGCTCAGGGGTTGGGCTCTGCTCACATATATAAAGGTTTTTTTCCTTTAATATCTCAAAAACTACTCAACGGATTTACACCATTTAAAAAAAGGATGCTTTCTGAATCAAGCACTACCTTTTTGCCAAATTTGGTTTAATTCCGTTCAGCAGTTCTAGCTGTAGCCGTGTCTAAAGTTTCCTATGAGAAATGCATTTTTTGACCAATTTTTAAAAAATATCTCAGGAACTACTGAACGAATTTACACCAATTAACAAAAAGGGCTCTTTCTGTACCAAGGGCTACCTTTTTGCCAAATTTGGTGTAATTCCGTTCAGCAGTTCGGGCTGTAGCCGTGTCTAAAGTTTCCTATGGAAAATAACATAGAGAAAACACAATTTGGGACCCCCTTTTTTCTCGGCCCCCGCTTGGCGAATCACCCCGAAACTTTCAAGATAGGAGCTGACCGGAGCGGGCCATAAGTTTTGAAAATTTCGCGAAGATTCGTCTACCGGCGCCAAAGTTATTGGGAAAACAAAAAATGAGTTTCCTATGGCAACTAGGTCCTAACTATAACTACCTACTGGCGACCGCCAGTAGGATATATTTGGCGGTCGCCAGTAGGTAGTTATAGTTAGGATCTAGGGGGCATATGTATCAAACTCCCGTTTAGCGAATCCCAATTTGCGATATTTTGCGATTAGCAAATTGAGATTCGCAAAACGGGATGTAAAAAATAAATCGCAAATATTTTGCGATTTCTTAAAAATCGCAAAATATTCTCAGAAACCCCATTTGCGATTTCTTAATAGCGAAATTCGCTAATTAAGAAATCGCAAAAACGGGAATCTGCAATCCAGGTGCAGCCTGATGACATCACAAACAGGAAACTGGAGTGATTTCATGCACCTGCTCACCTGAGCCACACCCAGAGGCTGCTTGGAGAGTGAGAGGAGGCATCCCAGGAGAGAGCAACCAGCAATGGCTTCCCACAAACAACAGGAGGGCAAGGATGCAGAGAAGAGGAAGAGGAAGCATAATTTCTCAGAAAGGGAGCAGGAGGTCCTCATTGAGGAGATGGTGTGCAGCCATGAGCTCCTTTTTGGCAAGAAGGCACTGCGTGTCCCAGAGGTGAGGAAAAGGAAAATTTGGCTGGACATCCAAAATAAGGTGAATGCAGTGGGGGTGACCAATCGTACCATTGAAGAACTGCGCAAGCGGTGGTACGACATGCGCCAGAGGTCGAATGAGAGGGTGGCAGCCAGACTGAAGGACGCAAATCAGACTGGAGGAGGACCATCCACAGCAGAACAGCCAACACCCCACGAGGAGCTTGTGGAGTCAACTCTCCTGCCTGAGAGCGTTGGTGGTGTGGCTGACATAGACAGCTCCGACCCTGCATCCAGCAGCCAAGGTAAGATGCATGCAAAATCAATCTGCACTCATCCCCATCCCATGCACACTTCCCCAAATGCGCATAGTAACCTCCCAAAATGTCATTCCAGTCCAAGTCTTACAGCACACCCAGCAATGCATCATGGGACTATGTCTGACAGTGTGTCCATGAGACAAAGGAAATGTAATGCAACATGTGGGTTGGGGATAAGTGAATGATACAGTGTCAGAGGTTAGCCAAAACAAACTGTAGGAACTTTATTGATTGCCAAATGCAGACAAAGACACAAACTCATGTAGTCCCCTTTACATCCACAGCACAATCCAGGGCACGGGAAGACAGCGCGGAGGGAGAGGAGCCTGCACAGCCTGAGGACACCAGTGACGACACTGAGCAGAATCCAATCCAGCGCAGGAAGCGCGCACATGTGCCCCACTGCCTCCATTTGAGGACGAATTACCTGCCACAGAGGATGACAGTGACAGGAGAGAGGGGAGTCAGTGTGTGTCACACATGCCCATTCAGGACACAGAAAGGCCAAGGAGTAGACCACAGGACACACGCAGGTCAAGGCCCAGGAGCAGCACTGCGACTGAAGACGAAGGATCCGTCTTCTCAGGCCTGGAACATAGCATGCTGCAGGAACAGCGCCTGCAAAGCAAAGCACTGAGGTCAATCAACAGGCAGCTATGCCGCATACACAAGGACCAGAAGAACATGGGGGAGGGCTTCATGGCCATGGCAGGGGCGATCCGTGAGCTATGTGACACTTTGAGGCACAACCAAGCCGCCAGTGATAGGGCTGGCCGACGTGCCAATGCACGCCTCAACAACTATACAAAGGCAGTGAACCGCCTCTGCACCACCACCAGCACCCTCACACGCAGAAGCGTCACTATGCAGGTCGAAATGGGGCACTGCTGCCAGGATATAGCCCGAGGACTTGCACAGGTAACCACTGCTGTGGAGCAGCTGCAGACGGCCAACGCAGGTGGCAGCGCACTCATGGCCTCTGCCGAGAGTGAAGACACCTCCAGTAGGAGCAGCATCACTCCTACATTGCCAGGGGACAGACGACGCAGTGCCAGACAGGGTGCAGGACAAGGGAACACCATGGGGGGCACTCAGCCTGGACGTCACCGAAGGAGGTGAACATGTGCGGTGACACTTACTGCAACACGGGTGAATGAACCCTACAATGCTGTTTGCACAGTTACTTGTGCCTTACCTGCACTGTGTGCATAACATGTGCTGGGGACAGCTACAAGTTTCTTTATTGTGAAGTGTGAATAAACACTGCACACATTATCAAGCTTTTTTGTCTCATTTCATCATTACTCACCTAGAAGTAGTTTTGTGTGATCTCAGTCCGTCTCTGGCGTCCAGCAGCTGCCCCAACTCCTGATGCAGGTCTGGCAGGGGGAGCAGGGCGCTCGTCATCCGATGTGTCTGTATCGCTCACATCAATTGTGGTGCCTTTCCTCATTGCCATGTTATGTAGCATTGCACAGCTTGCCACGATTTTACAGCAGGTCTCAGGGCTGTATTGCAGTGCGGCTCCACTTTTATGCAGGCACCTGAAGCGGCTCTTCAGGACTCCAAAGGTACGCTCAATGACGCAGCGTGTAGATCTGTGTGCCCTGTTGTAGCTCCTCTCACTTGAATTTGCAGGATCCAGATATGGGGTCAGGATGAAGTCCCGCACTGCATAGGCACTGTCACCTGCAGGGACAGACACAATAGGTAAGTCAATGTCCCCCCCCCTCAAGTGATGTAGTGGATGTATTGATGTGTGCCATGTATTTACCTAGCAGGTATCCCTCCCCAACCTCTCCAGCACTCAGACGTCTGTGTATTCCACTTTGTCTGAAGATGAAAGAGTCATGTGTACTGCCGGGGTATTTTGGTACGATGTCAGTGATGATATACTTTGCGTTGCACACAATCTGTATATTGAGGGAATGGTAGCATTTCCGATTTCTGTAGACATATTCATTTGCTGATGGGGGTGTGATGGCCACATGGGTCCCATCGATGCAGCCAATGACGTGGGGGAAATGTGCAATCTGGTAGAAGTCCAGTTTTGTTTGCTGTAATGCCTGTTGGGTGGTGGGGAAGTATATGTGATGTGAGAGCCTCTGTAGCATTGCATCTAGAAAGGCATGTAAGAAGCGCAAAAGTGCACTCTGTGACACCCCACCAACCTCCGCTATTACCAGTTGAAAACTCCCTGATGCCAGGAGGTGCAGGGAGCACAGGACCTGCACATGTGTGGGAATTGTTTGTGTCCTGCGTGTAGGGTGCTCCAAGTAGGGTTTCAGCTCCTCAATCAGGTCCATTATGGTCTGTGGGTGCAGTCTGTACTTGTCATAGATGTCCTCTTCAGTGTGCTGGAACAGAGTGATGCGCAGCCTGAATATACGTTCCTGTCTCATTCTCCTCTGTGCAAGGGCCCGAATACGCAGCCTCCTGGCTATCACGAACATTGCTGCCATTGTGGGTGGGTCTGTTGCATTGTGGAGTGGTTTAAGTACCTTGCACCAGTTTACCACCTGCATGCAATTGGTGTTAATAGCGATTTCTTAAATTGCGAATTTCGTGAAATCACAATTTGCGACTTTTTCATGCATGTGTTAGCGAATTCTTATTTTGCGATTTCATTTTTGCGATTTTCTCAAAGTTAAGAAATCGCAAATTTAGTATTCGCAAGGAAAATCGGAGTTTTCATGTTTCGCAGCCTAAGAAATCGCTAATTTAGCGATTTCTTAGTTTTCACTAGGGATGTGTGTCATACATATGAAATTGCGAAAAATCAGTCGCAAACGCTGTTTTTTTTGCGATCCGCAGCGTTTGCGACTAATTTTTGCTTTCATACATATGCCCCTATTTTCCATAGGAAACTCATATATATATATATTACCTACTGGCGGTCGCCAGTAGGTAGTTATAGTTAGGACCACGTTTCCATAGGAAATCCGCAACATTCTATTTTGAATACCTTTGGCGCCGGTCGACGAATCCTCGCGAATTTTTCAAAATAGGTGGGGCGCTACGCTCCGCTCCTTCCCTGAAAGTCTCGGGGGGATTCGTCAAGCGGGGGCTGAGATAAAAGGGGGGTCCCAAAACGCGTTTTTCCCATGCATTTTTCCATAGGACCTTTAGACAGGGCTACAGCCCGAACGGCTGAACAGAATTACTAGAAATTTGGCAGAGAGGTAGTCCTCAGGTCAAGGAAGTGCCTTTTGTAGGTTTGGTGTAAATCTGTTCAGTAGATTCTGAGAAAATAGCCTTTAAATCAATATATATATCTGAGCCAGCTTACGGTGCGCTTACGGTACGCTTACCGTACGCGTACGGTGGCGTGCGCGAGCGCGATTCTGATTGGCTCTTAGATCTTAGTAAACATTCGAATCGGCCGAAACCAGGAAGCGGTGGCCGCCATTTTCTCTCTCGCACTGAGAGTGATGTTTAAAATATAAAGCACAAAAACATGTAAAGGGGCTGTTTAGACAGCTCCCACACACATAGCAATGTTGAGGGAGTCCCCAAAGATCCCCCAAGGCCAAAAACGGAATTTTTATTTTTTCGCTAATTTCGCCGATTACGCTTACCGTACGCGTACGGTAAAAAATTATAAAAAAAAAAAAATTATCCACACTCTCCCCACCCCGTGTGCAATTGGTGCCCGAAGTGCACCAATTGTGCATGGCTTATTAAAGATGAGTTAAACTAAAATATTAAAAAAAAAAATAATAAAAAAAAAAATTATCCACACTCTCTCCACCCTGTGTGCAAATGGTGCCCGAAGGGCACCATTTGTGCATGGCTTATAACATATACGAAAAATTAAAATATTACCTTTCAAAACGAAGTGCATCATATGTCCTCCATGTGCGCACGGTGCGCGAAGCGCATCGTGCGTACATGGCCCATCTAGCGTAACGTGGGCACGCGGTGCGCGTAGCGCACCGCGTGCCCACCGTGCGTGCACGGCACTAACTGCGTAAAGTGGGCGCGCGGTGCGCAAAGCGCACCGCGTGCTCACTGTGCGCGCACGGTGCGCAAAGCGCACCGTGCGCGCACGGAACGAACTGCGTTAAGTGGGCGCGCACGCCACGAATGGCGTAAAGTAACTTAGCATTTAAAAAACCGTACAAATTCACTGAAAAAACCATAGGTTTCACACACGTTATAGTTAGGAATTAGCATTTAAAAAACCTTGCAAATTCACTGAAAAAACCATAGGTTTCACACATGTTATAGTTAGCGGAAATTTTACTGATAAAAAACCAATGAAATTCCCCCGTTATAGTTAGTGCAGGCAACTATAACTCACGCGACCGCAATCTTCTGCTGATGACATATGTGTCTTTATGAAAAAAAAATATTTGTAATATATGTATAGCTAAAAATGTATGGAAGAAGACATGGGCAAATAAGTGTCTAAATACAGTATTAGCATCAGCAGAGGATTGCGGTCGCGTGAGTTATAGTTGCCTGCACTAACTATAACGGGGGAATTTCATTGGTTTTTTATCAGTAAAATTTCCGCTAACTATAACATGTGTGAAACCTATGGTTTTTTCAGTGAATGAATATATATATATTCACTGAAAAAACCATAGGTTTCACACACGTTATAGTTAGGAATTAGCATTTAAAAAACCTTAGAAATTCAGTGAAAAAACCATAGGTTTCACACATGTTATAGTTAGCTGGACATTTTACTCGTAAAAAACCAATGAAATTGCCCCGTTATAGTTAGTTCAGCTAACTATAACTCACGCGCCCGCAATGCACTGCTGATGACGTCACATATTACATCACTCATGACATGGTCAGTGACATCACTCATGACATCACTGATGACATCTCAAATGACATCACTGATGACCTCACTGATGACATCATCCAGTGAATGTGTGTTTTTCTGAAAATTAAATATGTTTTATATATGTATATCTCAAGGTCGATGGAAGAATAAATGGGTATATAAGTGTCTAAATGGATGATTTGTTTTTAAAAAATTGATTGTGTAACTGACTGATTAAGTGTATCTCTCACTTTGTGTATAAGTGGCTGCATGGGTTGGTGAGTAGCTACATGGGTGTCTATATAGGTTAGTAGTTGTTTTTTTGAGTATCAGTCTGAGTGTCTGTATGGTTCGGTGGGGGGTATTACGTAGTGCATAGGTGCATGAATGAGTGACTCACTGTTTGTATGTGTTGAAGACAGCATGTGTGCAGGACTGTATGGGTGGATGAGTGTGTGTATGGGTGTGTTAGTGAGTGAATGACTGTCCCAATAGTGTCTTCAGGAGTAACTACATATGTTTTAAACTAGTATATGTGACTATTGGTGTATATATGTGAGTATATGTGAGAGGGACAGATTGAAAGAGTTCCTGTATGAATAAGTATGTGTTTCTATAAGTGATTGTTTAAAAGACTAAGTATGTGTAAGTTTCCGTAGAAGTAAGTGTGGTGGTGTGTGTATAACTGTATATGCAGGTGAATGTATGTTTGATTCTTTATTAGCATGAGTGACTATGTGTGTGAGTAACTCTATGGATGAGTGGCATTATGTAACAGGATGTATAGGTGTATGAGTACATATGATGAGTGAGTACATGTATGAGTGACTGTATAGGACTGTTGGTGAATGAGTGGATGTGTATGTGGATCTTAGAATTACTGAAGAGGTTGTTGTAACTGGTATTGGTATGTCCATTGTTTTGAAAATTTTAGTCTCTATTTTTGAATGTGTGTATCAAAGCTTATATTAAGGTGAGAGGAGGTCTGCCACTCTATCACAAGGATGATGTCATCAGTGATGTCATCAGTGATGTCATTTGAGATGTCATCAGTGATGTCATGAGTGATGTCACTGACCATGTCATGAGTGATGTAATATGTGACGTCATCAGCAGTGCATTGCGGGCGCGTGAGTTATAGTTAGCTGAACTAACTATAACGGGGCAATTTCATTGGTTTTTTACGAGTAAAATGTCCAGCTAACTATAACATGTGTGAAACCTATGGTTTTTTCACTGAATTTCTAAGGTTTTTTAAATGCTAATTCCTAACTATAACGTGTGTGAAACCTATGGTTTTTTCAGTGAATTTCTAAGGTTTTTTAAATGCTAATTCCTAACTATAACGTGTGTGAAACCCATGGTTTTTTCAGTGAATTTGCAAGGTTTTTTAAATGCTAATTCCTAACTATAACGTGTGTGTAACCCATGGTTTTTTCAGTGAATTTGCAAGGTTTTTTAAATGCTAATTTTTTTTTTTATTCTTCATTTTTTTCAAACATATTTTTAATTTAATTTTCTTTCATTTTATAAAGACTATGCTTAAATTTTTAAAATCCTTAAATATTTTTTTTTAATATATTTTTTAAAATAAACATGTAAAATTTATTACCAGATTTTTTTTTTTTTTTTTTTTTTTTTTTTTTTTTATAGTACGCGTACCGTAAGCTCACGGTAAGCGTACGGTTTACGCAACGTCCGTAATCTATCTACGCTGCTTGCGTATAGTTACGCACTTTGCGTAGCCGCGCGTACTGCGCGTGGGACGCGTGCGCGCTTACGCCACACGCGCACGTTACGCGGAAGTGCCGGGGAGTGACTGTTATGCGCATGCGCGCAAGCGCGTGTCTTTTTTACGCGCACGCGTACTTTTTGCCGTAAGCGTACCGTAAGCGTACCGTAAGCGTACGGTAGGTCATGTGATCTTGAAACACAACTTTTGATTGGTTGAAACTACTTTCAGTTCTAGAACTCTCCTACACCACACCCTTTCCCCTCATTTCTGCTTGTGATCCCTTGGGAGAAGGAGCTGGTTTGTCTTTGGGATACGATGGCAGAACAGCAGAGCTCTTCTGAGAGTGAGGCTAGCACCAGCAGCACTGTCTTGAGGCAGAGATCGAGGAAACAAAAGCCTTCTTATGTTTGGGATTATTTTACTTTTCCAGAAGGCCAGCAAAAGGTGAATGCACCCTTAGTTACTTGCAAGCTGTGTAAGCGTGTACTTTCTAGAGGTAATCCTAACAGGAAGTATTCCTTTGGGAATCACACCATGAAGAGACACCTCCAGGATGTACACAGAAGGACACATGGTCATCTTTTTGGAGGTAACTCTTCAGAAAGACGAGCCAGTACATCCACAGCAGCTCAGCCTGGACCATCATCTGCAGGGCTGACTCCTTCTTCTGCAGGTCAGGTGAGCCCTTCATCTGTGGGGGGAGAATCTCCTTTTGCTGGCCCTCTGGAAATGAACCTTCGATTTCGGAAGGTTGATATTCATTGCACATTTTGTAAAGGTCTAATTTGTCATAGGGAGACCAGTGTTTCCCTAGTGAACAACAAAATAGATCAGCACATTTGTAGCTTTGAATGATTTTCCCATGCTTCCTTTCCTCTGTCCCTGCATGAACACAACGGTTCTTTTAAGAGCCAACCTTATCTTTCATCTTTTTTTTACATATGTTTTTTAAAACCTTTTTTTTTTTTTTTTACCGTACGCGTACGGTGCGCGTACCTTTTTTTTATTTTTTAAAATAAACACTAAAAATCAATTATCACATTACAAGGTCCTTGAGAGACTACAATTATTATTATTGACTTACCATACTCACTCAAAAAAATATTTATTCATTTGTTTTTTTAAAAAATAGTTTTAAAAATGGTTGTAGTTTTCGAAAATTTTCTATATCGATCTGAAAAAAAAGAAAAAAGTATTAATATTTTTTTAACAATTTATAATACAGTATACATATTTACATTTTTTTCAAAAAAATATTTTTGCCTTATTTTTGCTGTTTTCAGAATATATTGCATTTCACTATAAATTGTGAAAGCAATTGCATTCATCATTTTACAGCGGGCAAAAAAAAATAACAATCTCAAAGATTGTATTAAAAAAGCCCAGAATCTCTTCTCACTTAAACTTATCATTACAGAAATGCATATTATTCTAAAAAAATATCATCTAAAAACAATACTTATTTCTTTAAAATACCGTCTGATATGTTTGTTTCAGAAGTATAATCACAATATTATATCTCAAATAACTCCAAAATACATCTGATTTCATTTCCTTTAGGCCAAATAGTATTTTTTTTTTTTTTTTTGGAATAAATTTCCAAGGGAAATCCATTAAAATTCTAAAGTTTAATCTGTCCAGATCTCACCGATTCTCTGTAACATTTTGGTTCACGAAAATTTTTTGAATAATTTATTTAGTCCACAATAGAATTGCTTACTTTTCCACATGGCCAAATAGTAATTTTTTAAATCATTTTTGAAAAAATTTCCAATGGCAGTCCAATAGCATTCCAAAATTTAAAATGTGCAGAAGTTACCGATTATCTATAAATTATTGGTTTTTCAAAATTGCATTAAAAATTAAAAAAGTCCACATTACAATTGGTTATCTTTCCTTTAGGCCAAATGATAATTTTAAAAATATTTTTTCTACAAAATTGCAATGGTAATCCAGTAAAATGGTAAAATTATTTTGTCCAGATCTTGCCAAGTCTCTCTAAAATTTAGGTTTCAGGAAGATTAGATAGGAATTTGCTAAATCAAAAGGCAAACGTTGTTTGAAAATCAATTGGGAATCATTACACAGTGTCCAGCCTTTTTCACATTTTAGATAAACTGTGTAATGTCCAGAAGTAACAGTAGGTCCATCATGGAAAATTATTGCAACAGTTACAAAAGTTTTTCCTGAAATTGATAATTGCTGTCCTGTAAACTTCTTTATTAAAGTATCCAATTTTGAACCATCAGCTCTACATCGTTGCATCATTAAAATTACATACTGTCCGTATTCCCTTAAAATTAATGTTGAAAACATGTCAGAATTACACTCACCACATTTCATGCTATGATTAGCATCTTTAACTAATTTTGCAAAAGTGACTGTTTTACTCTCTGGCAATGTCAAATAAATAAACCTTTCATTATCAACAATAGAGCCACATATATTATAACAATTATCACAACTATGTTCCCATTTATAAGAGAGACCAAAAAAAATGTCAATGGGAACTCCTTCTTCTTCCACTACCTGAAGAAAATACATCAAAAATTCGTGTGCATCTTGCTGTTCATTTTGAGAAAACTGTGTTCGTCCTGAACATACATCTAAAAGTTTTCTAATATCAGTAGCACTTTCTATTTGAGTTTTATCTTTACTCAGCTTTTGAAAAAGGAGACTCAGCTCTGAACAGAATCTTTTTCCCTGATTTACTATTATCTGCTCTTGCAAACTTTCCAGATAAAATGCAACATTCAGCACTACATTAGCGTAGCAGTTGACACCAGAGCTATTTTCAAAATGACATCCTACAACCTGTTCTTCATTGTCCTTTTTCTTTTTGCTTGCAATTACATCACTCCTCTTTTTTTTCCTCTTCTCTATATCTTCATTACAGATATTCTCATTTCTCCTTTTACGAGAAACTACACGTTTCTCCAACACAGGATACTGACCTAAATGAGGAGCATAGCTTCTTCTTAATCTATTATACTCCTTTACACAGTTTGTATCAGCACTAACTTTTGAGTCATCAAAGTCTATCATGAATAAACCTGATAATGTTTTGACTCGTGACAAAGCTACATATGCCATACCTTCTTTGAACACAGTTGAACCAATGTTCACAAATGCACAATCTACAGTCAATCCTTGAGACTTGTGGATAGTTACAGCATATGCTAGAGAAAACGGAAACTGCTTCCTACGTACATATAAGTCTTTCACAAGCATAAAACGAACTGTACAACGACAAATATCTTTAACTTCATCTATCTGATCAAATTTTATCTGTAAACATTCAATTCCTTCTTTTTTCTGATAATTAATAAAACCCACAACTCTTCCCATCGCTCCATTCACTAAGCCTTTCTCAACATCCAAATTTCTCCTTAAAAATACTCTACAGTTCATGCAAACATATAGATTTTTTTCTAATCCTGCTGTTTTGGAGATGTTCTTCTCTAGTGAGTCCAATTTATTTTTCAGTTTGCCTGTTACTGTGACAGTAATTCTTCCATCCTCAATTTTGTCCACTGCTTCCAATTTCCTGATCTCTTCCTTTTCCAATTTCAAAAGCTCCTCATTAAATATTGAGCATTCACGTAGAGTTGGCATTAAGCAGATGACACTTTTGTTTTCTGCAATATTCTTGTATATTTTCTCTGCAACTATTTCTTCCTTTGGAAATAAATTATGTAGCAGCCGACTCTGTAATGCTTTTTTCCCAACTTCTGTGAGTAGTCCAATTCTGATATCTTTCAGAATACTTCCATATTCTTCATCGTTTGCTTGCCTCATATTAGTTGTAAGTTCCTTGTACTCAAAGAAGGACCAAATATTTGTATTTCCAATGCTTCCCAATGACTTCTTCGTGTCTTCATGTGTCACAGTATTAAACACTGGTTGTCCTTTAACTGGAGTAAGTTGCAAAAGATCCCCAAAAACTATGACGTGTTTTCCACCAAATAACACGTCATAGTCTGTCTTCAAAATTTGCTGCATTCTTAAATGCACAAAGGCAAGCATTAAGTTTGATACCATGCTCACCTCATCAATAATGAGAAATTGCATCTTCTTCAATACTCTTGAAACTTCCAAGGATGCTTCTCCAGTTAGCTTGTTGAATTGTATTTTGTTCTCATGCTCCACTGGTAACATTAGCAAACGATGTAAGGTGATTCCTTTTATGTTATATGCTGCTAACCCAGTTGGAGCAGTAACCACACAAGACAAAGTAGAATCCGTTTTTTGCTTTAGGTAGCTTCTGATGACTTTAATTAGGAAACTTTTTCCAGTGCCAGCTTGTCCGCTTACATACATCCTGATTGGATGAAATGATGTGCATGAGCACTCTTTTTTTATATGTAGAAATCCGTGATCAATTTTGTTTTTGATCTCTTCATAAATGTGTTGCTGCTCTTGATTCAGTTGTCTTTCCAAATTTTGTAAGTCTATAAATTCTTCTTGAGCTTGATTCATAGCCGTTTCCACTTCATTCATGGCTATTGATGCTTCATTTTCAACGATTGGTTGTCCTAGGGGATCTTGACTGTATGTTCCTGAACTTTGGCTGTCCTGAGAACTGTCTCTAGCTATTTCTGCTGCAATTGTAGTTTCCTGTTCAATTTCTTCATTTAACATTTGCAGATAAGTTGAGAATGTACTGCATTGTATGCTGTCTTTGCAAGCATTAAAAGAATCTTCATAGCTCTGGAATTCTCCCAGTAGTTCATCCTCTGTACGCCATGGTTTAAACAACTGTAAAAGAGCCAAGTAGTAAAATTCTTTCTTGTCGGTTGTGTCGCAACTCAGCTTCCGGTGATTTATCAAACTTCCTTTGGTTTGCTTCACCAAACATCCTTCTTCACCAACAACTTTATATTTTCCACTGTTGATGTCTTCTGCAGCTTTCCGTGAATAAATGTAGTTCTGCAGCACTTCATAGAGACACATGTTCTCCAGATGATGACTTCTCTTGGGATAATATGTGTCCAACATGTTTGTTTTCAATATATCTGTACTTTCTGGGTCATTCTCGGCCAAATATTCAATTTCTCCAACAGATTTCAGTACCCGATTTCTCATTGCTGCAAGGCCTAAACTTGCCCAAATTATTCTTCTTGACTTCGAGTAGAGACTTGCAGAAGATAACCTATCTGAACATTCGTAGGATCCAATTTCTCGATGCGATAACATCTTCAAACTGAAACTGTACAGCTTCTTACTGACAGTCTTCTCGTGAGAAATCTCTTCCCACATTTCCTTCAATTCTGTTTTTTCTGATTTCGTAATGTAAGACGTTACATATCGTGCAACAGCAATGGAATTGTCAGCTACATACTGTATATCCATGTTAGCGTTCCACATGGATAAAATGACTGGGTTGTAGTCATTTATATTTTTTGATTCTTCTTTTCTTTTAAGGTTGTAGGTATTCTTAGGTGATTTTCTTGTGATAGTATGTCTCACAGCTGACATAAAACTGTTGACTCTTCCATTTGAAAGAACAGGTCTAGGAAATCCAAATCGACATTTAGTGTAGTATTTTTCTTTGCTCTTGTATTTCCGTCGACAGTATTTTCCACACCGATGACTTTGGAAACGTAGAACTTGCTCCTTTAACTTGTTCTCTTCTTTGCTTTTTGGTATACCACATGTTGCATATTCTTCAATGTAAGATAACACTGCTTCATCAGTATCTGTTCCAAACTTTGGGGCATCCTTGATCCACAGCAGCATATGAATATGAGGAGCACCTCTTGCCTGGTACTCTTTTCTCCAAAAGAAATCCACTACTTCTCCAAGGGGTGGATTTTTTTTATTGCAGATGAAGGACATCATAGCCTCAAATCTATGATTGAAATATCTGCAAACATTAACCGGATCCAATGAGCACAGTTCTCCTGCTGTCTTGTATTCGATGTTTTTAATGTTTGAATTGGCCTCTCGTAGAAAATCCAGTAAATCATCCCAAGCGTACTCGGCACAGCTTAGGGTAAGGAACCATGTTGGTGTTCCTAAATTGCGTAACATGCATTTTAGTTCACCATGGCGTTGGTACCAATATTCATTTGTCCCACGCTGACAAGCCATCAGATTGATCAGTTGTGTTTCCAAATGATCATCTCGGTGCTGCACTTTCTCCATAAAATCCTTAGCAGACACATTTTGTAAATGTACTCCACTTTTTAAAATGTGATTTACTGCATAAGACAGTGCAGACAAGTCGCTTTCAAATAAAAGATGGAACAAATAAGGAATACTTTGTCGAAATCTGGGATCTTCAGCATATAGTCTTGTAGTCCGATACTCTGAAGCTGGAATCTGTTCTGGACGTTCATCGTATCGTCCTCCTTTTCCTTTAGGAAACAGCTGGGGAAAACATCGAGCTTCCAAGCTCTCCTCCCATACACTCACGGGATTTCCTTTTGCTTTCTTCATCTGAAAGAGATCAATATTGTCTCCCATAACTTCTTTCGAATGGAGAGGATGTATGCTAAAATGTTCATAAATTTCTTCTTCCTTTGACTTGTCCACTTTTTCAATTTGTCCAGTTGGTGTTTCTGTGTGTTCTTGAAAATCTTCTTCTTCTTCTTCTTCTTCTTCTATATAAATTGATTCATACCATTTGTTATTTTTTTTCAAATACAAATTTGCTCTTTGTACTTTCCGCACATCTACCAGCTCCTGCCAAATCTTCTTATTCTTTGTAGGTACACCATTAACCAGAATAATTAATGGTTCAGTTTCCAAAGTATCCGCATCAATAGTTTCCATATTTTTTTTCAAATCCAAGGGCAAATACACCACTCTACCTTTTAAACCTCTCAGTAAATCTGAAGGAGGTAATTTACCAGTTTTGGGCTCCATACGTACTATGGTCTGGAACGGATGAACACATTGAATGAGTATAGACTCATATGTATTTAATTCAGAAAGTTCAGCAGGAATAGCATCCAATTCTAAATTATTATGTACAGCTCTGGTCGGCATTCTATTTTCCTCTAACTTGTTGTAACAGTATTTACAAATACGCTGATCTTCACCCAATTCAAAACAATTTTCAAGAAATATATATGTGGCAAAATCCATCCACTTATAATTATCTTCATTTTCACTCTTTCTGTAGAGATCAACATTCCTAGTTTGTTTTCTATAATGAGTTCTGCGGCAACAAATACAAGTAACATTTGGTCTTTCATTAGAGACTATTGCAAATTTTGTTATGTGATCATTAAATGTGTTACTTACAGAGGGTTCTACATTCTCTTCCACTTCTGCCTCATTTACTGTGTCCTTCTCTGCACTGTTTTGTTCAGGACCAAAGTAACAAAACTGAATTTCATCAACAACCTTCTCTACATCTGATACCGTTCCTCGGAACAGAGCCCTATTCAATTCATTTAACTTTATTGCTGGACTTTTGGCAAAATACAACCGTCTCACAAACTTTCTCATTTCAGTATGATGAACAGCCAGCATCCTAAAATGATGGAAAACACTATTGCACACTTTTCTAGATAGACAAGCAAGAGAATGACCCTGCAAACCAGTATTCTCTCTCACTCTGCATGGATCCAGACTTTGAAGCACCTTAATCTTTTGTTTTACACTTTTTTTACTATATTCTCTTAGAAACTCTCGAAATCTGTCAATAGATTCCTGACGCACAGTGCAAATACTACTACAATTCCAAGTGTACACTGGGGCTTTAGGACGTCTCCCCATTGCCTCATCTGCCATCACTTGTACCTCATCTCTTGGAACCATTATCTCCTTCTCCATTATGCAACCATTTTTTACTTCGTATGAACGACCTCTGGTGTCAACTGCATGCAGCAAACTATTACTTTGAAAATAGCTCTCTTCATTAAAAAAAGGTTCACTACTTGAACTATGCATCCACTTTCCTAAAAACACTTTACAAAAGTTTGTTCTGTTCACTACTCTTTTGCTTTTGCTTTGTGATTTCAGTACATTAACCATTTTATCTAATGTACGCATCCTATTCAAAATTAATATGAATAGTTTCCTTTTTAATTCTAATGCTTTTGCTGCAATGGCTTCAATTTCTTTTTTTCTCTTGTAATATTTTGCCTTTTGCTTATATTTCTTTACATCCTTTATCAAATTGGACATAACTCTTCTCTGAAACATTTTTCTACGTATCACTTTAAACACTGTTTTTCTGTTTATGTTAAACTTTTCAATTGCAGAAGGTATATTTGCATTAACTAAATTCTCAATTTTTTGCTGTTTTCTATGTTTTGTTACATTTTTCCGAGGACAGACATTTTGTACATTTTTCTTTGTTTTGAATATTTTGTTAAGAAATTGTTTTTTCTGCTTACCAGAAGATTTTTTCTTTTTCCCAACATGAGCATCTTCTACTAACTTTGGTCCTCCAGTTGTCTTCAAATATAGTTTTTTTTTTAGCGTTTTTTGAGCTCGAGATTTTGTAGGCATCTTAAATTTTGTTCACTGTTCTTCAGCAATACCTGAAAAAAACTAAAAAAAAAATCCTTTATTGTATTTAAATATATTACTACATTTGTTTTCACAATAGTCATAAAACAAAATTTCTTTGCCAATTTGAATGCACACAAACTGCTCTTTTTTTTGGGCAAGTGAAAATCTCTTTTACAAACTGTCACATTATGAAACCACTTTTCAGATTTTTTAAAAAGCCCATGTCCACAGTGCTACACTCCAGCAAGGGCAACCAGCCTTAGTGAAGCTCAATGTATTTGCATTACAGACTGAAACCTGAAAACCCCACTCGCTTGTAAATACTTTGCATGACTATACACGGCAAGCACATGGGTGTGTGCTAAGACTCTGCTTCTTCCCCCAAAAATTCGCTCCCCCTTTCCATCTAATGCAACTGTGAAATCACCAGAGCAAGACGCAATAAATCTCTGCCTATAATTCCTCTATGCACACAGAGTCATGTTTTCACATTAGTCCCAAAACGAAATTTCTTTGCCATTTTGAAAGCACACTTACTGCTCTTTTTTTTTCAGGCCGAGTGAAAATCACTTTTACAGACTGACACATTATGAAACCACTATTTTTGATTTATTTAATTGCACGTGTACAAACTGTTTTTTTTCCAGACCACCACCATGTGCATTCTCTGTGACTGCCTACACTCCACCAAGGGCAACCAGCCTTAGTGATGCTGAATGTATTTGCATTACAGACTTAAACCTGAAAACCCCACTGGCTTCTAAATACTGTGCATGACTATACATGGCAAGCACATGGGTGTGTGCTAAGCCTCTGCTTCTTCCCCAAAAAATTCGCTCCCCCTTTCCATCTAATGCAACTGTGAAATCACCAGAGCAAGACGCAATAAATCTCTGCCTATAATTCCTCTATGCACACAGAGTCATGTTTTCACATTAGTCCTAAAACGAAATTTCTTTGCCAATTTGAAAGCACACTTACTGCTCTTTTTTTTTAGGGCCAAGTGAAAATCTCTTTTTACAATTTGAAATCACTTTTACAGACTGACACATTATGAAACCACTATTTTTGATTTATTTAATTGCACGTGTCCAAGCTGTTTTTTTTTCAGACCAACACCATGTGTATTCTCTGTGTCTGCCTACACTCCAGCAAGGGCAACCAGTCTTAGTGATGCTGAATGTATTTGCATTACAGACTTAAACCTGAAAACCCCACTGGCTTCTAAATACTGTGCATGACTATACATGGCAAGCACATGGGTGTGTGCTAAGCCTCTGCTTCTTCCCCAAAAAATTCGCTCCCCCTTTCCATCTAATGCAACTGTGAAATCACCAGAGCAAGACGCAATAAATCTCTGCCTATAATTCCTCTATGCACACAGAGTCATGTTTTCACATTAGTCCCAAAACGAAATTTCTTTGCCATTTTGAAAGCACACTTACTGCTCTTTTTTTTTCGGGCCGAGTGAAAATCACTTTTACAGACTGACACATTATGAAACCTTTTTTAAAAATTTATTTAATTGCACATGTCCAAGCTGTTTTTTTTTCAGACCACCACCATGTGTATTCTCTGTGTCTGCCTACACTCCAGCAAGGGCAACCAGCCTTAGTGATGCTGAATGTATTTGCATTACAGACTTAAACCTGAAAACCCCACTGGCTTCTAAATACTGTGCATGACTATACACGGCAAGCACATGGGTGTGTGCTAAGCCTCTGCTTCTTCCCCCAAAAATTCGCTCCCCCTTTCCATCTAATGCAACTGTGAAATCACCAGAGCAAGACGCAATAAATCTCTGCCTATAATTCCTCTATGCACACAGAGTCATGTTTTCACATTAGTCCTAAAACGAAATTTCTTTGCCAATTTGAAAGCACACTTACTGCTCTTTTTTTTTCGGGCCAAGTGAAAATCTCTTTTTACAATTTGAAATCACTTTTACAGACTGACACATTATGAAACCACTTTTTTTTCTTTTATTTAAATGCACATGTCCAAGCTGTTTTTTCAGACCACCACCATGTGCATTCTCTGTGACTGCCTACACTCCACCAAGGGCAACCAGCCTTAGTGATGCTGAATGTATTTGCATTACAGACTTAAACCTGAAAACCCCACTGGCTTCTAAATACTGTGCATGACTATACACGGCAAGCACATGGGTGTGTGCTAAGCCTCTGCTTCTTCCCCCAAAAATTCGCTCCCCCTTTCCATCTAATGCAACTGTGAAATCACCAGAGCAAGACGCAATAAATCTCTGCCTATAATTCCTCTATGCACACAGAGTCATGTTTTCACATTAGTCCTAAAACGAAATTTCTTTGCCAATTTGAAAGCACACTTACTGCTCTTTTTTTTTAGGGCCAAGTGAAAATCTCTTTTTACAATTTGAAATCACTTTTACAGACTGACACATTATGAAACCACTATTTTTGATTTATTTAATTGCACGTGTACAAACTGTTTTTTTTTCAGACCACCACCATGTGCATTCTCTGTGACTGCCTACACTCCACCAAGGGCAACCAGCCTTAGTGATGCTGAATGTATTTGCATTACAGACTTAAACCTGAAAACCCCACTGGCTTCTAAATACTGTGCATGACTATACACGGCAAGCACATGGGTGTGTGCTAAGCCTCTGCTTCTTCCCCCAAAAATTCGCTCCCCCTTTCCATCTAATGCAACTGTGAAATCACCAGAGCAAGACGCAATAAATCTCTGCCTATAATTCCTCTATGCACACAGAGTCATGTTTTCACATTAGTCCTAAAACGAAATTTCTTTGCCAATTTGAAAGCACACTTACTGCTCTTTTTTTTTAGGGCCAAGTGAAAATCTCTTTTTACAATTTGAAATCACTTTTACAGACTGACACATTATGAAACCACTATTTTTGATTTATTTAATTGCACGTGTACAAACTGTTTTTTTTTCAGACCACCACCATGTGCATTCTCTGTGACTGCCTACACTCCACCAAGGGCAACCAGCCTTAGTGATGCTGAATGTATTTGCATTACAGACTTAAACCTGAAAACCCCACTGGCTTCTAAATACTGTGCATGACTATACATGGCAAGCACATGGGTGTGTGCTAAGCCTCTGCTTCTTCCCCCAAAAATTCGCTCCCCCTTTCCATCTAATGCAACTGTGAAATCACCAGAGCAAGACGCAATAAATCTCTGCCTATAATTCCTCTATGCACACAGAGTCATGTTTTCACATTAGTCCTAAAACGAAATTTCTTTGCCAATTTGAAAGCACACTTACTGCTCTTTTTTTTTAGGGCCAAGTGAAAATCTCTTTTTACAATTTGAAATCACTTTTACAGACTGACACATTATGAAACCACTATTTTTGATTTATTTAATTGCACGTGTACAAACTGTTTTTTTTTCAGACCACCACCATGTGCATTCTCTGTGACTGCCTACACTCCACCAAGGGCAACCAGCCTTAGTGATGCTGAATGTATTTGCATTACAGACTTAAACCTGAAAACCCCAGTGGCTTCTAAATACTGTGCATGACTATACATGGCAAGCACATGGGTGTGTGCTAAGCCTCTGCTTCTTCCCCAAAAAATTCGCTCCCCCTTTCCATCTAATGCAACTGTGAAATCACCAGAGCAAGACGCAATAAATCTCTGCCTATAATTCTTCTATGCACACAGAGTCATGTTTTCACATTAGTCCCAAAACGAAATTTCTTTGCCAATTTGAAAGCACACTTACTGCTCTTTTTTTTTCGGGCCAAGTGAAAATCTCTTTTTACAATTTGAAATCACTTTTACAGACTGACACATTATGAAACCACTATTTTTGATTTATTTAATTGCACGTGTCCAAGCTGTTTTTTTTTCAGACCACCACCATGTGCATTCTCTGTGACTGCCTACACTCCACCAAGGGCAACCAGCCTTAGTGATGCTGAATGTATTTGCATTACAGACTTAAACCTGAAAACCCCACTGGCTTCTAAATACTGTGCATGACTATACACGGCAAGCACATGGGTGTGTGCTAAGCCTCTGCTTCTTCCCCCAAAAATTCGCTCCCCCTTTCCATCTAATGCAACTGTGAAATCACCAGAGCAAGACGCAATAAATCTCTGCCTATAATTCCTCTATGCACACAGAGTCATGTTTTCACATTAGTCCTAAAACGAAATTTCTTTGCCAATTTGAAAGCACACTTACTGCTCTTTTTTTTTAGGGCCAAGTGAAAATCTCTTTTTACAATTTGAAATCACTTTTACAGACTGACACATTATGAAACCACTATTTTTGATTTATTTAATTGCACGTGTACAAACTGTTTTTTTTTCAGACCACCACCATGTGCATTCTCTGTGACTGCCTACACTCCACCAAGGGCAACCAGCCTTAGTGATGCTGAATGTATTTGCATTACAGACTTAAACCTGAAAACCCCACTGGCTTCTAAATACTGTGCATGACTATACATGGCAAGCACATGGGTGTGTGCTAAGCCTCTGCTTCTTCCCCCAAAAATTCGCTCCCCCTTTCCATCTAATGCAACTGTGAAATCACCAGAGCAAGACGCAATACATCTCTGCCTATAATTCCTCTATGCACACAGAGTCATGTTTTCACATTAGTCCTAAAACGAAATTTCTTTGCCAATTTGAAAGCACACTTACTGCTCTTTTTTTTTAGGGCCAAGTGAAAATCTCTTTTTACAATTTGAAATCACTTTTACAGACTGACACATTATGAAACCACTATTTTTGATTTATTTAATTGCACGTGTACAAACTGTTTTTTTTTCAGACCACCACCATGTGCATTCTCTGTGACTGCCTACACTCCACCAAGGGCAACCAGCCTTAGTGATGCTGAATGTATTTGCATTACAGACTTAAACCTGAAAACCCCAGTGGCTTCTAAATACTGTGCATGACTATACATGGCAAGCACATGGGTGTGTGCTAAGCCTCTGCTTCTTCCCCAAAAAATTCGCTCCCCCTTTCCATCTAATGCAACTGTGAAATCACCAGAGCAAGACGCAATAAATCTCTGCCTATAATTCTTCTATGCACACAGAGTCATGTTTTCACATTAGTCCCAAAACGAAATTTCTTTGCCAATTTGAAAGCACACTTACTGCTCTTTTTTTTTCGGGCCAAGTGAAAATCTCTTTTTACAATTTGAAATCACTTTTACAGACTGACACATTATGAAACCACTATTTTTGATTTATTTAATTGCACGTGTCCAAGCTGTTTTTTTTTCAGACCACCACCATGTGCATTCTCTGTGACTGCCTACACTCCACCAAGGGCAACCAGCCTTAGTGATGCTGAATGTATTTGCATTACAGACTTAAACCTGAAAACCCCACTGGCTTCTAAATACTGTGCATGACTATACATGGCAAGCACATGGGTGTGTGCTAAGCCTCTGCTTCTTCCCCAAAAAATTCGCTCCCCCTTTCCATCTAATGCAACTGTGAAATCACCAGAGCAAGACGCAATAAATCTCTGCCTATAATTCTTCTATGCACACAGAGTCATGATTTCACATTAGTCCCAAAACGAAATTTCTTTGCCAATTTGAAAGCACACTTACTGCTCTTTTTTTTTTCGGGGCAAGTGTAAATCACTTTTACACACTGTCACATTATGAAACCACCATGTGTAACTACAACAAAAACAATTCCCATTTCTATTATTCATTTCTTAAGTTACCACATACATCCCCTCTCAAACTCTAAACTCACCTTTAAAATTAGTTAGTTGTGAAAGAAATGTGACACTCAAACAGCAGATTATCAGAGCCAGGATCTCTGTTGTGTTCACCTCTCTCCTCTCAGCAGAACCAGATAATGGCAAACTTTCCCTCTATTTTTCCACACATATACATGTAAGTTTCAAATCTCAGTGCTTCCCCCTTTTTTTCAAATGTAATCACACATTTCTATTGGTTGAAAACCAACCCTTTTCCAAAAGTACCCTGCCCCCAACTTGACTTCTGCCTAGTACCCTTCCCCCAACTTGACTTCTGCCTGCTACCATAGCAACAGCTCATGGAACACTGCTGTGTGCAGTTAGGTCAGAAGTTCGACACACAATGTTTCAATTCCACAGAGCAAGAGTGCTTGACTTTTCAAACCTTACAGCAAATCCATAGTACTGTTCTTTGGTTACACATTTTTTTGTACCAATACAAAACATGCTTCTATTAATTTTCACATACAGCCTAGTTTTTATTCTAGAATGGTATGAAACAGCCAATCAGTTCTTTTTGTTTTAAAAAAATATGTATGCCTCCATTTCCAAACTGTCTTTCTTTTCATATTGCCATTCTACTGAAAGACACCTCCTGAGTGCATCCAGTTCTCCTTTGAAGATGTTCACAGTGTGGATTGTAGGGCACAGCTATGTCTTCTGGAGTGAAAAGTTTGCAGAGAAAACAGATATGGTGAGAGACCTTGCTTTGCCAAATGTAGACATTAAATGGATTGGTCAGAGAGGGTTAAAGTGGCACCAATTGATGCCATTGGTGAAATCCTTCATTCAAATCCAACACCCTGACCTCATAATAGTGCACTGTGGTGGCAATGACCTAGGCACTTTGACTGGGGTAGGTCTGGAAATGCTTATGAAGGACACCTTTGCACAACTGTTTACACTTTTCCCTAAAACTGCCTTTGTGTTTTCCAACATATGCCAAAGGCAAAAATGGAACTGGTCCAATCATTTCTGTCCACAGATTGACAAAGCAAGAAAGCACGTCAACAAATCTGTTTCTGCTTTCCTCCGTGACTATGGTATGGGTGCCATTTACCACAACAACTTGCGTTATGACATGCAAGACATTTATAGAGGAGATGGTGTGCACTTCAATGATGAAGGGAACAGAGTCTTCCTCTTGAACCTTAGACTCTGCATCGGTACTTACTTGTAGGTACCACTAAAAAAATGACTTCATAAACACAACAGCTCTTTTTAGAGCTCCCTAATTTCTAAACTCTTAAATCTGCTTTTCATTTATCTATTTTTATTTTTTTACCGTACGCTTACCGTAAGCTTACCGTACGCGTACCCCGTGATTTTTTTTAAAATCAATAAATGTTTTTTTTGTACTTTTCTGTCCTTCTTTGACCCCCTTACAAATGTTAGGGGGTCTGTAACTCTCCTCATTGCCCCCTTTCCTTGTTTTCACTCTTTTTTTTCAGAGTGAAATACACAAAATGGCGGCCGCCGCTTCCTGGTTTCGGCCGATTCGAATGTTTACTAAGATCTAACAGCCAATCAGAATCGCGCTCGCGCACGCCGCCGTACGCTTACCGTAAGCGTACGGTAAGCGTACCGTAAGCGGGCTCAGATATATATATTGATTTAAAGGCTATTTTCTCAGAATCTACTGAACAGATTTACACCAAACCTACAAAAGGCACTTCCTTGACCTAGGGACTACCTCTCTGCCAAATTTTGAGTAATTCTGTTCAGCCGTTCGGGCTGTAGCTCGTTCTAAAGGTCCTATGGAAAAATGCATGGGAAAAACGCGTTTTGGGACCCCCCTTTTATCTCAGCCCCCGCTTGACGGATCCCCCCGAGACTTTCAGGGTAGGAGCGGAGCGTAGCGCCCCACCTATTTTGAGAAATTCACGAGGATTCGTCGACCGGCGCCAAAGTTATTCAAAATAGAATGTTGAGGTTTTCCTATGGAAACGTGGTCCTAACTATAACTACCTACTGGCGACCGCCAGTAGGTAATATATATATATATATATATATATATATATATATATATATATATATATATATATATCAATACAATAGATACACTTATTTATACATTACACAGGGGCAGTCGCCAGTGTGTAGTTATGGCTCTGATCCACTTTCCATTGAAAAGGAATTTTTTGGTTGACCCCTTGGATGGATCTGCATCAAATTTGACAGTCACTTGGTATCATCAGCTAAAATTCAACATGTCAAATTTCGTGCAGATCCATGCAGGGAAAAAAACGTTAAAGGGTGAAAAAAGATGAATTTTCCCATTTCGCTCACATAGGATAGTTTATTCATGTCTACAATTAAAAATGCGTTTACTCCAAAGTTGGCATGAAAGTGAGGGGCAGATTTACAAGGAACTGACGCATCTGCATAGATGCGTCCGTTTCCTTGCGCTAGTGCCAAATGTTCTTGTGCCACCATGGATGAGCTGTATTTACAATACAGTGCTTCATGGTGCAAGGATTAATAGATGTGTCAGAAATACTGATGCATCGGTTGGCACAAAAGTGATGCATTGCTGGAGTTGCTCATGAAAATGATGCAACTTCAGCACGCGCCATAACAAATAGGTGAGTCCACTTTAAAAAGCCATGCGTCATTCCTTATGCCTGGTCTGAGAAGGCATAGGGTTTTTTACACAGTGAAGGCGTAGAGTGACACAGTGAAATGTTGTAAATTTCACTGCGTCAGTTCTACATGGCTATTGCGTGGGAATGCCCACTCTGTATACACTATACCTGGCGCAGGTATAATGTGAGGTACAGCTTTACAACGTGACACATTTACCTAGATGCGTCACATTGTAAATTGGCCACATTGTTTCCGCCGCCATTGCGTCAAAAAAAGTGACGCAATGGTGGTGCAAGTAGGTGCAAGGAGCTTGTAAATCTGCCCCCAAATCTTTACTCAGAAAGGGCCTTAATGAAGTCGGGGCGTGGCTTAGCCTCCGACTGTGATAGCCGTGTAGGGTAGAAGTTCCGCCACTAACTCCCTCTCCTGAGACTGCCGTGGTGGCACGGATGGCGATTTTGCTCTCCTAGACACCCCGTGAGGTGTAGGAGATGACGGTGCAGCACCTGCCAACGGAACCGGCTTGTCTGTTGCCCGCGGCGCGTATCGGTGCCGGCCTGCCTTACTGGGTGTGGTGAGGCCTGATGCCACGTGGGAAGCTGGGACCTCGATTTGTGGACCAGCCGGAGCTGGTGCAGGTGATCTCGAGCTGGCTGGGAGATTGGACCGGGCGCTGGGTGAGAAGCGGTGAGCAGCTGTGGTAGGGGTAAGAGGCTCGTTCTATTCACGGCGGGACGCAGGCATTCCCCGGAAGCCCCACGGCGACAGGGGCCATGGGCGGGCTTGGGGATCGGCCGCCCGGCCGTGAACTGCGTTGCCTGTACGAGCTCTTCCCACCGCAGCTGCGAGCCCCTTGGCCCTCCCTACCTGCATTCTGGCTGGATTACTGCTTTGAAGCTGCGTGGGACCCCCCTTGTCCTCTCCGATGCATATTTACCCCGGTACATACCGGGGCCTGTATGGAGGGGGCTGGACCCATGTAGACTGTGGGGAGCCGCATTGGAGTGCTGCTTTGGCTGCGGGGATCGTGCAGGTGTTGTGATCCTGGGAGCCCGTACAGTGTGAGTGCGGTGCCTGACTGCTGCGGTTCCTAGCTGTGGGCCTGTGACATTCCCTGGCCGGCCTGGTCATCGGGCATTTGTAAACATCTTGGTTCGCTTGCCCATCTACTTATTGCCCTTCAGATCGGCCTGCGCCCATTGGGGCCCTACTTTTACCACTCGCCTTTGGCTTGTTGTAATCTGCTTAGCCCGTGCCCCCTCTGTACACAGATTGCCTCAGTCACTGCTTGGCCTGCATTAGCTATTGCCCAGCTCGTATCGTACAGTGTCCATCTCAGCTCCATCACTGCTGCTGTGTTTCGCCCGCGGTCCGCCTGCCTACCTTGGTGCCACCCCAGCACACCAACTGCTGATATTCCTGGGATAATAACACAGCACTGCAGTGGGGTATGGGGCATAGGGACCACAAGCAAAGCACGTTATCATTTAAACCATCCGGTCCAAGTACGGCGACACAGCAGCCCAATATGGAGGAGGGCGGAGAGTTGCATCCAACGGAGGTGGCTGGGCCTGACGGGTTGTTGGCGGAGCTGCGAGCGGGCTTCAAGGCCTTGGACACTAGGTTTGACGCCCTGGATAGGCGACTAGACTCCATGGGGGCCCGTTTGGACCCGCACAAGGGGCTCCTGACGGTGACGCAGAGTAGGATATCCGACTTGGAGGACGGCATGGCCCAGACTACTAAGAAATATAAGAGGATGGAGAAGCTCCTTAAATCAGCTGTCAACAAAAACGAGGACTTGGAAGCTCGGGGTGAAGGAATAACATCCGCGTTATGGGCGTGCCCGAATCAACAAACACGGGGCAGCTGGACCACTTTGTTGAGAAGCTCCTGACGGATCTCTTTGGCAGTGAGCCATTCACCAACAACTTTGTCATTGAACGTGCACATCGTATCCTGGGACCGTGACCAAATCCTGGGTGCCCACCGAGGCTAATCATAGCCCACCTTTTGAACTTTAGGGATAGAGATACCGCCCTTCGTTTGGCTTGTGAGAAGGGCCAGCTTGATTGGCAGAGCGCCAGTATATCTCTATACCCTGACTACACTGCCACGGTCCAAGAGGCGTGCAGGAAATAAGCGGGGGTTAAAGCTGCCCTACGCAAGATGGGTCTAGGATACGGGATGTTGTACCCTGCACGGCTGAAGTTGCATGTTGATGGACGTTCCCGGGTGTTTGACTCCCCCACGACGCTAAGGAGTTTTGCCAGAAGTATTCCAACGCCACGAAGAAGAAAAGCTCAGCGTCTCCGCATCAGCCACAGGACATTCCTGATTCCGGAGCAAGTGCGTACCTTTTCACCACTAACTAGATGCTTGAGGCCCTTTGGGCTTTAAGGCCCTCTGTCTGGAGCACAAGGCACTATACGGAGGTGGCTCGGCAGACATCCAGAAAATGTTCTTACGTTACACCCCCACCAGTACTCTAAGATCCCCAAATTTGGGCCTCATCTGTACTCCTGAAATGCGGAGAGCAAGATGGGGAGGTAGGACCCTATCAAACTGTGCAGCTAAGTTATGGAACAAAATGTCGGGCACCTTGAGACTTCAACCCAATCGGCAGCTGTTTAGAAAAACACTGAAAACCAGGTTGTTCACCTCCACTTAGACAACTGGTAGAACCGGCCCAGCCCCCCTCTCATACGCACCAGCGCCAAGACGCCACGGCAATCAAGTGCTTTATAAGCATTTATCCTATCCTATCCTATCCTTGACACCTAGACATTTCTAGCATTGCAGTACGATGTTGTTACAATCCAATTCTTCGAGCTGCACCTCACAGACTTGTGCCAGAGGCACGCTAGTGTGCTGCCATGGACGCATAAGTATACAAATATACAGGCAGTATGTGCCAATACCGGGGGGGTTTTGTGAGGGAGATGGGTGGTGGGAGGGGGGTAGCTGGGTTTGTAGATCCATGTTTAGAGTATTTTTTTTTGTGCAAATGTCATTTGCAGTGTAGCATGCATGGCCATGGTGTCAGTGGATCAGAAGTTCAGGACGTAGATCATGGCTAGTAAGGTCGTTGCGGAGGCCGATGTGGTAATCATGTCTTGAAATGTTAGGGGCTTAAATAATACCCGTAAGTGTAAACAGGTGACCAACTACATGCAACGTTATCAGGTGGATGTAGCCTTTCTGCAGGAGACTCACCTTGCCGCAAACGTTAATTCGTCAGTAGCAACGAGCTGGGTTGCGCATAGATATTTTGCAGGATATAGTTCCTGTGCTAGAGGGGTCGCAGTGTTAATACATAAGCGGTTGCCTTTTCGGGAGAACAAGGTCTATTGGGATGCAGGGGGGCGATATGTGCTGGTTAAGGTCAATATGCTTGAACATTCTGTACTATTTGTTAATATATATGCTCTGAATGTTGACGACCCCGAGTTTTTAGACACTGTTCACAATCACATAGCTCGCATGGGGGTGTACTACGTCTATCTGGGAAGGAATTTTAACCTGTTGCTTGACCCGGAACTCGATAATACAGCACATAGAGCGGCCACGAAGCCAAGGGCGAGGCGGGCTGTGTTGGACACTATAGAACAGTTTGGCCTGGTGGATGCATGCAGGTATCACTGCGCGCGCCGTGAAGGGTTCACTCATTATTCTGCGCCCCATAATACCTGGACACGGTTGGACTACTGGTGCTTATCCGCTGGAGTGGCGGTGTGGGTTGAAGCGGTTTCCCATCTGCTGCGCACATTATCAGACCATTCTCCGGTGCTGGTAAAACTTCGGATCCCTAGGGCATGGGGGCGGGTGGAGCGTCCCTGGCGATTTCCGGATATGGCTTTGAGGGATTCTGTCTTTGCAACTGAACTGGGAGAGGCGATAGTAGAGTATTTCTCAACTAATGTCGAGTCAGTGGATTCTAAGGCCACCCTCTGGGAGGCATTCAAGGCCTATGTGAGAAGGGTGTGCATTTCTAAAAATGCATGGGTGCTCAAGGCTCTGCGTCACACGCTTGCGCAGATAGAGGTGCATCTCCATGAGTTAGATTGTAGTACGACTAGCTCTGGCCCCCCTGATGCATAAATGGGCTGCACTGTTGACAGAATTCCGAGAGGCTGCAGAACGTGTGGCGCATTTTTGGGGGGAAATATGCCGTCGCCAGACGATATGGGGAGGGTGAAAAGCCTGGCAGAACTTTGGCCAACCTACCTAGCGGAACATAACAGTGAGGATGATGAACAGATCACTGGTAATGTGGGGGTATTACGGGAGGTACTGAAATATTACATAACGTTATATACCTCCAAGACTGCCGACTCCCCTACAGACTATAGGGATTACCTCGACGAGGCCACCCTTATCTGGATGGACAAGGTTCACCAGGGATTCTTAGCAGAACCATTTACTGAGGATGAGGTAACAGTGGCCATTAACGTGCTAGATAGCTCTAAAGCACCAGGCTTGAATGGCTTCACAGGCTGTTTTTATAAAAAATATAGAGATCTCCCTGTGCCTCATCTCATTGATATGTATCAGGAAGCCATTGAAAAGGAGGCACTTCCGCCCACTCTGAGAGATGCTGTCATAATATTGTTGCCCAAACCTGGCAAGGATGTCTTGAAATGTAGTTCCTATCGGCCCCTGTCGCTCTTGAATTTTGATAATAAGATCTTAGCTAAAATGTTGGCAACCAGGCTTGTGTTGATAGTGGAGAAGCTGATCTCCCCAGCACAATCTGGCTTTATTCCCCACAAATCCACGGCCTTAAATTCCCGCACTTTTCGCCACGTTGAATAGGATCTCGCCATCCGTTCCTGCGGCGGCTGTGCTGCTCGACGCTGAGAAGGCGCTCGAGTGGCCCTTCCTTTATGCTACCATGAGGAGACTGGGGGTGCCGGAGCGGTTTCTGGCAGTGGTTCGGCTCTTATATACATTGCTCATGGCACACATTCGCTTGAACTGTACATTGACCAAAGCATTCCCGCTTACTCGGGGTACGCGACAGGGTTGCTCCCTGTCCCCCCTTCTTTTTGTAATTGCGCTTGGCCAACTGGTACACCAGTTGTTTGAGTAGCAAAGTCATCGGGGTTTGCAATTTAACACTGGGCCCTTGTTACTTAAGCTGTATGCTGATGATATTATTCTTTAAGAGCGGCACCCTGATGACAACCTTACACCGTTGCTCCGGGAAGTCACGAGGTACGGCACTAAGTCAGGGCTTCATATAAACTGGGATAAGTCGGAAGTGCTCCCATTGACTAAAGCGACCTGTGTTAGAACGGGGGATTACCCGCTGGTTTGGTGTGACGACTCGGTGAAATACCTAGGAGTCCTTATATAAGGACTGTGATCGCATCCTTCAGTTGAACTATGGCCCGGTAATCGAGAGGTTAGAACGTAACATTGATCGCTGGTTGCAGCTACCCTTATCAATGGCAGTAAGGATAGCCATAATCAAAATGGTGGTACTAACATGTTAGAAATGGGATTTCTGGTTGGCTAGGGCTTGCGCCTAAGCCAGGCAGAAACCACCACTCTAATCAGGGCAAGGGAGTTACACGCTGAAGATAACCCCTGCTCACCCCCTTGGTAGCTTGGAAAGAGCAGTAAGGCTTATCCCAGCGGCAATGTGTAAAGCGTTCGCGCAACACACACACAGCAACAACACACTAGGCCCACCACAAAAGGAACTCCACACAAGGTTATATCAAAAATAGACTTTGTATTATCATAAACACATTAGAAACATAATCACACATTTACACTGTGCCAACTGGCACTAGGCAATATTCACAGGGGATTATATACAGGATAGGGCCAATCGGGACACTGTCAGAACCATCAGAACAGGTTAGTGAATATAAAACACAACCAGTAACTACTGGTAACATAATGACCCAAGCATTATCATATTAGCATTAGACACCATCCTAAAATATCATAGCATGACATTAGGAATAACCACATTAGGCCCAAACCTCACCAGCATAAACACATTATGCAATAACCTCATAAGCATAAATACATTACGCATTAGGTATCACCAGCATAAACACATTATGCATTAGGACCTCAGCATTATCACCTTAGGCATAATAACACATTGGGCCTTAGGCATCATAGTATGACATTAGGCATGAACACGAGGCATCTCATTAGGCATAAAACATGAACATCATAATAAGGGTAGCCAGTAAATATTAGCTAGGGCTGCCCCTGGCACAACACATTATGCCTAAACCTCATTAGTGCACCTTAGGGACTACTAGCCATGAGCACATGGTACCGTAGGATCACTGCTAGAAAAAGGGATCACCACATGTGCCTTTACATCCGGGCAATACAATCACGAGCAGTACTTGGCATAGGACGCAAAAATATCATTAGCAGAAAGGCAGGGCAAAATCATGACACATCATGCCCCTCTGTCCCTGAGAGCCCCCTAGCACCCGGATCAGCCGTCTGCAGGCAAAACTGCAGTCGTCTCTCCAAAGTCCCAGGAACCTTCCTGGCCATGTGGGTACTCCCCCCGTAGGAGTGGCGGTGATCCTTTTGATTCCCCCCTTACCGTCACGAGTCGTCCCACTACTCCCTTGAGGCAGAGAGAGTAGAAATAATGCCCATCACAGGTCCGCGACGGGACCTCTACCCACAGACACGGGCCCAACGCCAGGCGACCCCTCCTTCGCGGGAGGCCCCCCCAGGTACCACTGACCTGAGAGGCTGCAGGCGGACCGCCTCACCCTCTACCAGGTGAGAAGTTGTGGAGGGGACGAGGCTCAGGTGCAGGCTAGCTAACAGGACTCCTCACTAGGGACTCCACGTGGCTTCTCTAGTCTTCCCGGGCTCAGGGAGGTGCTCCTCTTGCCTCCAACAGCGCCCTTGACGCAGCGTGCCTTCTCTTCTCCCTTGCTCATGACCAGGCCTAGGAAACATGCAGGGCTCTCCTTGTCCTTACGGGGAGCCCCGCCCACAACCAGGCATCCTGCGCCTGACTTCCGTCCTTTCCTGCTTCCCTCCTCTCTGACCGGCCCGCCCACGATCAGGCTTTCAGGATGCCTGACGTCTGGTTCTGCGAGTTTCACAGAGCGAAGTCTCCGCGCCTAGGGTATAGGTTGGGCAGCTTTCCACATGCTGCTCAGGGCATCAAGACCTCTGGGGCACTCCACGCAAAAGGGCAGACACTGCAGGGTGGGCTCCCGCTCCGGTCCCCAAAACGCAGGACTCTCCCTGACAAACAGGAGACCCGCTGGGAAGGTGGCACGGAAAGCGGGGTAGGCTCCCGCCGCACAAGAGCACAAATACGCGGTGTGGGCACCCGCTCTTTAAAAAGGCAGAAACGCGGGGTGGGCACCCGTCGGTAAAGTGCACACAAATGCAGGGTGGGCTCCCGCTCAATCAGCAGCACCGGGGGGTATCCCACACGCCGGGATTCTCTCGCAGCCTCGAACTTCAGACGCCAGCTCCACTCTTCCTCTTCTCCTGGCAATAAGAATAGAGCGCCCATTAGGCGCTAAGTTCCTCAAAGGTCAGGATAAAGCTGGGCAAGGAATTAAAAGTCCTTGGGGCTGGGGACACCCCAGCAGGGCGCAGCCAGGCAGGCCAGCACGCAGGGACCCCCAAGAAGCTGCAGCTGGGTCCCACGGCTGTTCCTCCTGGCAGAGTGTCCCCACCCAGCCCAAGTAAGCACAATCACAGCTCATGGGGTCACAGCCCCTACTTTTATACTACATTTCTCCTTTGTCTGCAAGCACAGGGCTTGGGGGAACCAGTTCCAAAT
The DNA here is from genome assembly GCF_964204655.1 of Triturus cristatus. NCBI lineage: Eukaryota > Metazoa > Chordata > Amphibia > Caudata > Salamandridae > Triturus > Triturus cristatus. The sequence continues at coordinate 356,075,187 of NC_140581.1, forward strand.
GGTTCTGGGGGTGTTGAAGCACTTTGTGTACAGTGCTCACACCCTCCTTTGTGAGATGGGGAATCTGCCATCAGACACACCACAGGGGGGCGGAGCCAGCATTCACATAGGCAGGCACAGACCTATTCAGGGTCAGAGGACTACTCCTCCCACTACTCCAAATGCAGATGTCCCATTCAGCCTAGTGCTGACTCACCCTGCCCCTCCTGGAGCCACACACACCTCACCAGCCCCTGTCACTCAAAAGCCAGACATGCAATTCACATCAGGCAGGCAGACACATAGCACACAGAAATGCCAACTTCTAAAAGTGGCATTTCTAAAATAGTTATAATAAATCTGCGCACACCATTGCGCAGCATTTATTATTACCATTTCAAATATACTAAAATTGCCAATGCGTCTCCTCTCATATAAGGAATTACCACTGAAACACTTATCAGGGAATCCCCATTGCATTCCTATGGGAGGGCAGCCCCACAGTAGTGAGAAGCCAAAATGGCTGTTTGTCACTACCAGGACATGTTACACACTTAAAGTACATGTCCTATCTTTTACCTACAGTGCACCCTGCCCATAGGGCTATCTAGGGCCCACCTAAGGAGTGACTGACATGCAGTAAAAGGGGGGTCACAGACATGGCACACACTTTAGGTGCCATGTCACAGCGGCAGTCACACTGTGCGCACAGGCCCTGCAATGGCAGAGGCCTGAGATAGGTTTGCAAGGCTACTTTGGTGGGTGGCGCAATCAGTGCTGCAAGCCCACCAGTAGCATTTAATTTACCTGCCCTGGTTATATGAGATACCGCTTTACAAGGGACTGAGAGGTAAATTAAATAGGCCAAACAGGTGTAGACCAATCTTACCATGTTTACAACTGAGAGCACACACACTTTACACTAGACAGCAGTGCTAAAGTGCCCAGAGGCCTAAAACCACCAACACCATGTCAGAAAAAAGGCTAGGAGAAAGGCAAACATTTTAGGGAAATCCAACATACCACAATTCATGTACCTCTTTTTAAATATTCCCATACCACAATACAATAGTTTTTTCACTAATCTACGCACATTGCTAACACGATTGGTGTGGGGTGGTAAACAGCCCCGCATTGGCTGGCACATCTTAGTACTGCCATATGAGAGGGGAGGGTTCGGTGTACTGAACTTACAGATTTATTATCTGGTTGCACAAGCGAGTTATGCCAGACACTGGTACAGTGCAGACGTTCGGATCCCTTATTATTGACCTGAGGCTGACCTGGTGCTTCCGGCTCCGCTAAATACACAACTACCGCGAGGTTTCCCCAGGGATCCACACGACATCCAAACAGTGTCTACTACCAGCTGGGCGTGGCACAAGTTGATGCGTGTGACTGGTGCAAGGATATTATATTCCCCAGTGCTGCCGCTTGCAGGAAATGGCTGGATTCACATCCTGCAGGAGGCTTTGGTGAAGCGCACATTGGCCAAATTTCACTTGCTCACATTCAGTGATTTGTTCCCTGGGGGGCACATTTTTTCACGAACCGAAGATCCTCGTTTCCAAACTGCTACCACAATGGATCACTTTGTGCTCTTGAGAGTGCAGAAGGTACTGCGTGCGTGCCTGGATAGCTACCCTCTGGAGCCTCCTGAATTCTCCATTTTGACTGGGGTTATCCGGGGTGTGGATGGAAGCCACTTGGTGGCACGGATGTACAAGGAAGCAGTGGCACGGCTTCCGTGCTGTGATACGAGTGTGCGGGTGGCGTGAGAGCGAGATTTGGGCTATCCTCTGACAGACATACAGTGGGGTCGGTGCTGCGCACAAACATGCTGGGTGTCCCCGAATCACTGATACAAATTGCTGCGTTTTCAATTTCTGTGGAGGGTGTATGTGACCCCTAGTAAACTGCATTGTATGAACCCTTCTTGTCCAGATGTGTGTCCAAGATGTCGCTCTCCGATGGCTGACTTTGCACATATGACATGGACTTGCACTAGAATAGAGGATTATTGGAGATCGATATTCAGGGAACTATTGAAGATGGTGAGGGTAGAGATTGCGCCATCTCCCTTATTAGCCCTGCTGAGGTACGTTCATGACCTTCCCAAATCCCTGCACCGATTTGTTGCTATAGCACTTTTGATTGCTAAGCGTGAAGTGGCTCTTAGATGGGCCTGCAACCCGCCCCCCACACTCAATGCATGGCTTCACAGCATGACATACTGTAATAACACGAGCGATACTTTCACACAGTTGCAACCACCTCTAGACCTGTAGATATCTGGCAACCTTTCCAAACTTACCTGTTAAATCTACAAGACAGTAATGGTGCTACGACACAGGAACCGCTTGCCCCCACTGTATCTGTAGATACCCAAGGACTGATCTGTATAAATTGTGCTGAAACATGTCACTGTCATTGTGTTGTATACTTGATTACCAAAAATGTAACAATGGGGTATAGAGATGCCCAGGAGATTGTGTGGGGGCCGTTATTACCGCTTTGGACACCTTGGCGGATATGCTGATGTTGTGTACTTTACTTTGTGAGCCATTAACCTGTATGCTATGCTGCTAATCTTTATACCATTTTTTGTTTATTGCATTTATTTTGGAAAATTCAAAAAAAAAATATACATAATAACAAAGTCACCCAGAAGGCAAGATAATCTGAACAAGTAACAGAATGCTGTGTACTAGTTTGAAGGTCATTGTGTAGCAGATGACATAAAATTCCACAGAAAGGTGTCTAGATGGAGCTACTGAGAAGAGTTGCTTGAAGTTGTAATGTTGTTTACTCTCTTTAACACACACTTATGAGGGAAATTCCAGATTGTGCAGACCACAATCCATTGTTATTTTATTTATCATATCCCTCGTTTCTTGAAAACACTCCTTGTTTAGCTGCTACTAATCAATCAATCAATCAATCAGGGAATTTGTAAGCACGCTACTCACCCGTTAGGGTCTAAAGGCGCTGGGGGGGGGGGGGGGGGGGTGGTGGTGGTCAGCAGTTCTGTCCAGCTGAAGAGCCAGGTCTTGAATGAGTCTTCCTGAAGGTGTTCAGGGAGGGGGCGCAACTGATGTGTATAGGGAGCTTGTTCCAGGTTCTCAGATTTACAGTGTTCTCAGATTTAGAGGGACTAAGAGGCTCAGCATAATTTTTGCTCTTGTGGTCATCAGAACCTGCTTCTATTTTTATGATTTGCAGATTTGGATACTTGAGTCATGAACTCACAGAAGTGAACCTCCTCTTAAATGTGAAAGTGGCATGTAAAATGTACCTTAAGATTTAAGAATTGGCTTTGCTGATTACTACTCTCAAACCGTGTTTTATAATTTTTACTCACATAATTAGATCTTGTTTTACCCCAGTTAGTATGACCTCATCACCTTAGCAAATGGTTTGGGAACATATCCCCATATGGCTGGTAAATTCATTTTTCAATGCTGGTGCTGAAGATGATTTGATAGCTTAAATGTTCCTAATTTACTGGTTTCTAACTGAGGTTCCCAGACTAGGATGAGATGACTTGGGCTTGATTTAGATCTTGGTGGTATTATCATCGTCCCGCAATGGCGGCTGTTCTATGTACTCCGTCAAGCTGGCGGCATTACTCCTACCCTATTTAGGTGTATGCTGGCTGACTCTCTGTCTGCGTCAACAGAGTATTTACCCCCACGTTTGTGGCTCACTGCTGCCAATGCGGCAGACTCCTCAGCTGGCGAATAGTACTCTGTCGCTGTTAGGGCAGAGGGATAGCACCATGCAGATTTATGTTTCACAGTTGTGCTGATGGTCTTCGAGGGGTGGGGTGCCGAAGGAGTTATTTTGTTGCAGGCCGTGGTTAACATTGGACTATTCCTGTGACTGTAGGCTGGATGCTAGCATCACACACCTGATGTGTATTGGGCAATTGTTTGCACCTGCATACCACACTATAAAACGCACCCCATTTCAGATCATGATCCTTTGCCATTCCACAGCAGCACAACATTGTTCCACGGGCGAGTTCTCAGTCAAGTCAAGTTTTCTTTTTGCTTTTCCTGATACTTGTTAATTCTCTCTCTTTTGTAAATTATGTTTTGGTGGAAAATTATAATCAGTTAAGTTAATCATTTCATATTGCCAGGACACAAACATCCACATTTTACTGAGGGAGAATCGTTAGTCATGGTGGATGAAATCATAAGAGTAGAGCCACAATTGTTCGGAGTCCAAATCCCCCTATGTCAGAAAAGGGAAATGTGGGCCAAAATAATTGACAGAGTGAATGCTGTAGCAAAAAACCTGCACACAGGAAGGAATTAGGAAGAGGTGGAACGACATGTATGGTAGAGTGCATTCCCTGGCCTCCAAGGGTCACCTGGAGGTCCAGACGACTGGTGGTGGTTCTCCCATCCTCCTTTACAACTGTATCCCTGGGAGGGGAAAGTCTGGCAGATCCTACGTCCTGAAGGCCTGACAGGAATCCCTGGGGGAGTGGAGACTGGTAGGTTAAACTTTGCAATCTGTCACTAAACCCAAATGTCCTTTTTGCTTTGAATTTAGCTGTTGCTAATGTGTTCAGTACAATTTATTTTACATAGAGACCTAAATATATCAGTAACATATTGTTTAGCTTGTCTGTATGTATTGAGTTGTTTTTAGGTTAACAGGTTTTAATAGCCATCACATTTCACATGATGTTATGGTGCCTGCGGCCGAAGAAATCGACACAGTGCCTGTCCGCAGCTGAAAGAACTGCCACAGCCTGAGTCCAGAGCACTGAGTCTCTGACGTTAGACCCCCGGCTCCTTCTTCGGTGCAGGCCCTGCTGTGCAACTGAAAGAATCGATGTAGCTGGAACAATTGATGCAGCGGCTGTTTTTCTGCCACCTCATCAATTCTAGCTCGCCCAGATTTTCATGCATCGCACCTGTGTGCCAGGTTTCCCACTGCATCACCTGCAGACCAGAACAGTCTTTGGATTTCGACGCAATGCTTCGCCACACAGTCTGAAACAGATGCAACACTTCTCCTGCATGCAGTAAAACCAACGCATCGCTTCCCCGAGGACTCAAGAACTGATGCATGCCTGCGTTTTCTGACACTTCCCTCCTATACGGCTGTCTTTCGACTCTAATTTTGATGCATCATAGGTACTTTGTGCTAAAATCTCTGCATGCATAAAGTTCTATGGACTCAATTGCTTAAACTTTTAAAAAGTGATATTTTATGTCCTGTATGTCGGATTTTTGTCGTTTTGGTCTTGTTTGGTTAAGATAAAGATCGTTTATTTTTCTAAACTGGTGTGGTGTCCATTTGAGGTGATTTTCCTCTGTTACTGTATGTGTTATGTCCAAATACTTTGCACATTGCCTCTGGGATAAGCCTGACGGCTCATGCAGAGCTACCAAGGGGGTGAGCAGGGGTTATCTGGGTGTGTAACTCCCTTATCCTGACTAGAAGGAAGGGTCACTACTTGGACAGGGTGCACACCACTGCCAAGTATAGACCCGGATTTCTAACACCACAACCACCACCATCTACAGTTCGGCTAGGAACAAGTGGGATGGGGCACACTGTGCCAAGGCCACAGGGTAGTGGGTGTAGGGATGATGGGAGTGAGGCCACTGGGTTTTCACCCATGCCAGCCTTTATCAAGTCTTGGGATCCCTCCATCAGTCCCAAGAAATGATGGTCCAGGTTCTCACAGAGCTCCGGGACATGAAGCAGTTGCAGAGGGAGCTCAATGTCCAGATGGAAAGTCACAACTCCAATATGGGCTCCCTGATTGGGGTGCTGAATGACATTCACATACATATGTGCAGAGCTTTTTCAGCACCATCTACCCCTTTCTGTGGTACTACAACATCTGGCACAAGTACATTTGCCGCAGGCACATAAAATGAGGCCCTGCCACACCAAGAAACAGCAGCACCCACCCCAGTTCCTGCAAATAGGGAACCCCCCCTCCGCAGGAGGGGATGTCCATTCAGACTACCATCAGGAGAGGAGAGGATGGCAAGACTATTTTCCCATACACATTTATCTTTCTGATGATATTTGTATTTTGGACATTGGACTTCAAACTATTTTGGCTCTTCCAGAATGGTTTGATTCACCATGACGGACTTTTATTTTTTTTGTTTGCTTTTTCATTCCTATCCTGTTTTAGTTCATTACGTTTTGTTTAATAAAACCAATACTCACAAAGTCAAAGACTGTTGTATTTATCAAGTCAATTAATTCAGTCTTTTCCTTCCATCATAAATTTACAATGTCAAAAAGCAAATGATTGTGTAATCGTAAAGAATTTCAAGTAGGTAATGTTTCCCTGAAGTTCTCAACCATGACAACAAAATACAAATGCCAATCAACTACTAATTTATTACAGTTGTCAAAAATGTGTCTGTCAACTTTTTCACAAACATAACAATCCATACATAACACAAATACTCAGTGCCATTTTCACATTGCCAATTCAAGACCTTGCCACCATGGAAGAAGGGGATATAACAAAAACAATCACTTTCGATAGGCAAATTATTATTGATTGACATCATCAGCTGGAGCTAGATCATCTGATTGACAATGAGAACCCCACATCAATAACACCAATAGACAAAATCTTGGCAGTGCTACTTTTTGTATCCACAGGATTATTCCAATACACTGTCCCAGTATCTGGTGGAATTTCACAACCAAGTTTAAGTGGTGCGCTACAAGATGTTTGTTCTGCAATGGTGAGACACATCAAAAGCTTCATACACTTTACACTAAATGAGGATTTAGTCAATGTGAAAGCAGATTGGTATGTTTCGGCTCTCCTAACACACATGGTTGGAGCAATTGAGGGCATATATATTGCCTTATTGTCAACACCTGACAGAGAATGAGTTCAATGCAATCTTCAAAACTTCCATTCACTCACTGTGCAAGTTGTCTTGGTACAAAATATGTACACACAAAGTCTGAGTGTGTCTTTCCCAAGATCAACCCATGATCCCTTTGTACTTCGAAACAGCACCATTTAACTGCAAATGTCACAACTTTAAAATATCCAAGATGACATGGTGAAGATACCTAAAACGGATGAAAACAAGAAAATGAGAAATGCAACATTATTAAATAGACACATTACAAAGTCATCTTTTTGTCGACGCAGTTCCTAAAACACAATCAGAGATAAACAATGAAAATGAACACAAAAGTCATCGGGGCTCATTTATGAGCCCCTGCGTCACTTTTGCGCCACTGGTGCGTCACTTTTTGTGACGCACCAGTGGCGTAAAACATGCGCCATGATGCGCCATATTTACAAAGTGACGCATCTACCTAGATGCGTCACTTTGCAAACCCCTGCGCTACATTATACCTGCGTCAGGTATAATGTATGCAGGGTGGGCGTTCCCACGTAAGTAAGCATCGTAGAAGTGACACAGTGAAATCTACGAGATTTCACTGCGCCACTTCTAGGGTGCAAATGCGTCAATATCTTACGCCTGCCTCACAGCAGGCGTAAGACTGACGCAGGCCCTATCACATGGGGCTTGCCCCATGTGAAAGGACACATTGCTGGAGTTGCGTCACTTTTGTGACACACTCCAGCAATGCGTCACTTTTGCGCCTACAGATACGTCAGAAATACTGATGTATATGTGACTCCTTGCGACATGATGCGTCATACTGTAAATATGACCCATCACTGGAGTCGCAGGGAGGGCGCAGTGAAAAGTGACGCATCACTGTTTTCACGCAGTGATGCGTCACTTTTCATAAATGAGGCCCATCGTGTCTAAACTTCAATCAACAAAGACCTGTCAGCTGGATTTCTCTGAACTTGCCCTTCCTAAAAAATGTCCAGCAGTTTTCCCTCATTACATCAATAGTTGGTTTAACAGTTAATGTTAAAGAGATACTTACACTCAAGTGAAGAAGTTGTCAATGACATCCTGACCTATGTGAACTCCTTCCTCCTCTCCACTATCATCTTCATTTGACATTTCAGGATCCTCACCCGGTGGCTCTTCATGGTCTCCATCCTTTGCGATGTAAGGGATGTTCTATCACAGGTCTATAATGTGCAACATGCAGCAGGTGTGGTGATTTGGCATACCTTCTCAGGTGAGTAGAGGAGGGCTCCACCAGTCTTGTCCAGACAGCAAAATCTAGCCCTTGGGAGCCTGAAAGCCATCTCCACTTGCCTCCGTGTTCTTTAATGGGCCTCATTGAAGCGGACTTCTTCTGGCTTTGTTGGATTCCTCAGCAGTGCCAACAACCATGGTCGGTTAGGATAAGCTGAGTCTCCTAAAGGGAAAAAAAGATAAGAGCCAAGATATGTAACATGATTTCATATGATTCACCTTGAAACTAACCCGAAAATAGAATGTCAGGTTATACTTACCAACACGCCAGACCCTCTCAGGTCCAAGCTGTGACATTACAGGGGTATGCTGCTGTTCTGTGGTACAGATCAATAATAGGCTGATCCAGAGAAACGTGCACAGACACTTGTGATGGACAAATCAGGTAAGCAGACAACTTGCACATTGATTGATTGAATGGAAGTGCTTCTGATTCTGGTAGACTTGTTCCCTGGTGTGTGGTGGCACTAAGGCAATATGCGTGCCATCAATTGCTCCAACCACATGGGGTAGACGACCCAAAGCATATAATTCACCCTTCACATTTGCAAAATCCTCATGCTGTGGAAACTGGATGAGGCTGTTGATGTGTCTCATCATTGGCAAAACAATTTCTTATAGCACACCACTGAAAGTTGGTTATAATATTTCACCAGATACTGCCACAGGGTATTGGAATGATTCTGTGGCCACAAAATGAAGTACTGCCATGAGTTTGACAATTAGTGTAATAGATGTGGGATTTTTGTTGTGAGGCAGAAGATCAGGCTCCAGCTGATGACATAAATCAAGTATAGTTTGCCTATTCAATCTGAACGTTTTGATAATATCACATTCTTCCATAGTAGCAAGGTCTGGAAATGGGCAGTACACTTAAGGGTCTCATCTCCTCACTCTCCCAGCGTTCAAATATCTGTGTCGGAAAAAATAGGAACATTTTAAAACATTTAGCACATTTTTATTTTTGATTATTAGCATAAATACCATGTTGTGCTAAAAATATATGTGGTGTCACAACATATTTTAATGTAAAATTTGTTGTTGTGATTCTTTACTTCACGAATGTCATTTTTTAGCTCTAAATATTTTAATTATGAAAGAATGTGTGAATAATACATTTTTTAATGAATTAGTTACACATTCTTCTTTTTAAATTGTTTCATTCAGAGTACCTATTCAACAAAAATCTGGCTATCAGGGCACTCTTCAATCTTTTTAGTCGGACCGGTGTCGGGGGGGGGGGGTGTATTTACCTCCACCCAGCAACTGTTTCAATAATTACACAGTCTAATCCGGTCCTCTACGCCCAAAGTATTATATTAACTTAAAAAGGAAACAGGAAACAGGTGTGTGTCAAAACACTCACAACAACACATACAATTAACATTAGAATATGTGTCCCACCAAAAATGTGTGTGAAAAAGAGAAAGTACCTCATGTGCGCGCCACCAGAGGAGCTACTGGCAGGTTCTCACCAGCTTGCCCACGTATTTATCATCATCGGCTACTTTCTCATGTAAAGTAAAGAGATATATAGTGTCCAGTAAAATAAAATGTGTGGAGGTGTACTTAGTGAAGAAATCACTAATAAGAAAAATAAAGAAGAAAAGACCCCGTGAAATGCAAGAGACAAGAGTGTCTCAAACAAATAAAAAATGAGCTACGACTCACATACACAATTTAACCCTTTAATCCAAAGTCGTGAGCTTGCTCGATATTAAAAACACAGCATATTATATACCTGTTCTAAGTAGGCCAACATGTTTCATTGTCTGTATTTCTTTATGGCAAATTCGTAAGGGCTTCGAGGTCAGGAATCACCTCACTAGGGGCCTCATGTAGGTAGCATACCAGTTACCACTTCTAAAATACCGAACGATACCGAATCGGTATTTTAGAAGTGGTAACTCGTATGTAGGTAATAAGTCGGTATTTTTTACCGATTCGTTACAATTCGGTAATTACCGAATCGGTATTTACCGATTCGGTAAAGAGGCATACCTTCCCATTGAGGGGAAGGTATGCCTCATTACCGAATCGGTAAATACCGATTCGGTAATGGTGGAGAAAATGCAAGGGTGGCAGGGTGTCACATTGACACCCTGTTGCACCCCTGATTCGGCCATGTGTGCACATGTGGCACACATACATGCCCTAAGGGCATGTATGTATGCCACATTGCACACTGCTACGCGCTTCCAAATGCATACACACATACATTAATTATTTACCACCAACTAAAAGTTGGTGGTAAATACCGACTCATAAACACACACACACACTCCCCCTACATATCATTTCTGAAATCGGAATTTACCGATTCGGTAAAATTACCGAATCGGTAAAATTACCACATCGGTAACGTTACCGATTCGGTAATTTTACCGATTCGGTAGTTTTACCGATTCGGTAAATTTCGATTTCAGAAATTGACCCCCTACATACCAATAGCCAATATACCGGTCGGTATCGGTATAATTACCGAAAATCGGCCGTTACCGACCGGTATATGGCTACCTACATGAGGCCCCTAGACATCTGACTGTATACGTCGATTGACTGACAGACACACAAACACAGAAACAGTTCCTTTGGTTAAAATCACCATTTGCCACCTGGGTTGAGGTAAATACCCCCCGACACCGGTCCGACTAAAAAGATTGAAGAGTGCCCTGATAGCCAGAATTTTGTTGTTTGAATAATTGATGGGTGGAGGGTGATCTGACTCAAAATTGTCCCTCTGTAGCTCCTTGTTGTCTAGATCATTCAGAATACCGTCAATGGCGGTGTAAAAAACACCACACAACAATCACATTGAACCACAGTAACACACTACATCCACATTTCTTTTAAATACATAAGTGTCCTGCGTAGTTTGAATATGCAAACACACTAGCCACTATTTTGAGTGGTGGTAACGCACTTACAAGTCACAAACAAACTATTTGACCTTTTAAAATGGCAGTCTTCTGACCTTCCTGGCAGAACGCTTATAATCAGACATCTGCGGCAGAAGTTGACTGTGTAGTGGGTGTCTAACTCCACGACCGACACAGACATAGACTGTGTGAAACCAATGTACGAAGGCCAATGGCAGTGTCTGTCTCCGCTGACTATAGTGTACGTCGCGTACACGTACGCTGCGTTTCGAAAAAAGCTCACTTGCCTTCTAACACATTAGCCATTATGACCTCCTCCACTTTTGCTGTTGTTTGTGATCTCTAACTGGGAACAATGATGCCAGGTAGAGAAGGTGAAAAAGCCCCTGTCTTCTCAACAGAGAAGCTGGAGTTGCTGGCAAAGTAGGTCCTGTCACTGTATAGCCAGCTCTATGGCTCACCAGGGGAACAAGTACATGTTTGAAATATATATATGTGAATCTGTCTAATTGTTGTTGTTTCATTAACACAGGCTGCAATGTCTCTTTGAGTTCCTGAGTGAAGTGTAGTGATGGATACGAAGTGTCATATATTCTGTTCCCTACATAGGACAATGATGTTGGCATGGCCGGACTGGGAAAAGCAACCAGCCCTGGCAGATTGCTGCTCGACCGGCCCTGGGAGGTGGGGTGCTAGCAAGAAGCATCGCTCCCGCTTTTGTTTCAGGGGGCAACACCGGACCCCAGTGACAACACTGGCCCCCACAGGCACAAAACCGGCCTCCAGCTCACCGGGGAAATGCCTGGTGCCCACCAAGTCCAGTCCGGCCCTGGATGTTAGTGATTTGTAACATTCAGCAACATTATTATGCATTATGTGTTTAAAGCCTTATATTCTATTTGGTGTGAATGCAGAGATATATCTATGTATATGTTTAAATTACATGTGAAATGTATAAATCACACGTCATGGAAATTCGAAAACACATTATATTGTCTTTACAACTGGATATATATGTTTTCTGTCCAAACCAAATGAAAATGTTGTTTGCTATGTGTATCGTCCCAGAAATCACTCAGCCTAGATCAGGGGTCTCCAAACAGTTGATTGGGAGCTACCAGTAGCCTTGAGGTCAGTTATTAGATGGGCACAAGGTCAAGTGTTTCATATAAAAGTTAAGGGAAGACTTTGTTCATTTGACATCACGTCATCAGGCTGCAGATCGATGAGCCAGGCTGGGGCTGAGTCACAACAAACAACTGAAGAACTGAGGTACACCTGTCATAAAAATATTTCCTTGTCAACTCAAATTTGGAGGTGTGCGCAATAAAATGCCCCGGAATGCTTTTCAATGGACGACAATTGAAATGGCCAGTTACCTAACTTCTTGAGCTAACACTTCATTTAATTTTACTCACATTTCAAAGTGTTTAATTTCCAAACTGCAGGCCCCTTACTCCCAGTGCCCAGTATTTACTGTGCCATAAGTATTTAAGCAAGACACAGCCCCTTTTTACATGTGAGAATTTTAAAGTGCAGACAAATATTACTTGAAAGGAAGTGCTTGGTAGAAATTTCTCTGCACTTTTAAATTCCCCAAATTCAAAAGGACATACAATTGTATGCTTGTCTCATCCATGTAACGGTGCCACATATGACAAAAGGTATGTCCTATGCTACAAGTACATAACTCACAGACTCTGTCACCCATACAATTATATCCATTCATATATACAGATGTTCATACATCCCCAAAGAGCACACTCTCACTAACACACATAGCAGCCCTTTCATAGTGCCCTCAATCCTAGTATGTAGTGCAAAACACAGTAAGTCAATGAAGCTGGCCGTGAGGGTTTCTGGTAACAATGTGCATGTTGTTTAGTCTTCAGTAGTTCACTTTTTGCACTGATCTGAAGTAGATCACATCACAGAAAATGTTGGAGCCTGGATTAGTGAGTTTAGAACATAAGAAGGGATGAGGGTAGTCAACAAGTCACTATATAAGTGGGCATCAATATATTTGTTTTGGTCAGCATTTGCAAATACACATGTTGTATAGTAATTTATGAGTCATGTTTGTGATAGATGTAGTAAAATGGTGTTATATCAATACAGACAAACAAAACGTCACAAATCCTTTTTTTCCCTTTAATTTCTTGCATCAATACAGGTCAACGCCGATCAGAAGTGAAATATCTGGAAGGTCATCGCCAGGAAGTTGGGGACCCTGGGTGTCTGCAAGTGGCACAGCCTTCATTGCAGGAAGAGGTGGGAGGCCTACGACGCTGAACCAGAAAGTCAGACGAAGTCCAGTTTGGTCAGTCCTCCCAACGTGGGTAGCGCGTGCGCCACACCCTGACCCCCCCTAATGGCCTGCACTCTTGCGGTGGCCTATCCCCAGCTCGATGGGCAGTTGAGAGCCCAACAGCAGCAACGAGTTCTTATTTGAGTTTCACGTTACATTACTATTTTTTTTATTACAGCCTTGATTCTTCCCATCAGCATTAAGGGTTGACCTATGTCCAATGTACAAGAAGAGCTCCTGCAGGTGTACGTTTTGCACAATGTGTATGATGATGTGCTTTGTCTATAAGTTTGTCGGAAAGGATCCCACCTGATTCCTGCTCACTACCAAAGGACTGTTTGAAGCACACACATAGGTACCTAAACTACACATATACTTCAGATTGTTTGATGTCACGAGGGACCGTTGTACCACACGGGCCACATTTTTTTCTTGTATTAGGCGTGAAGCTCCTTCACTATTGTGGATGATGTAATGGTAGACCAATTAAATGTTGCATAGCATACTAGGCACTTATGATACAGTGAATGTTCCAAACGTCACATTGGTAAATTGGGATTTTACACAAACAAGAGTGAGCATGTGAACCAAAATCACTAGTCACATCAGAATTAATGGCTACATTTTGGAGTCTTCACATATCCCAATTGTGTTTTGCATCAGATATACTGTTTCATACATGTTAAAAGCAACAGATTTTTATGATGTCTTACTCCTTCACAAATGTGTATGTAAGCCAGTGTATTTTTGTACAAATACTTGTGATAGCAATACAATTTTTGAAGAAACAGACAGGAATGTGTACACAATGGTGACAGAGTAACAAATACCCCAAACCTTTTTTCAATGTCCTTTCTTATGTCCAGATGAGAACTCAATGATGGAGAAAAATGGGATGCTTGAAGTCATTTTGGCAGATTGCATGTTGCATCACATATATGTTGGAGTATCCCATTGTGAAGACTCAAAATCAGGTCCAACTCATGACTCATTTGGAAAATGGTGATATGCACCAAGGTGTGATCTAGTTCATATTGCAAATTGCATTTGATTATTTGATGTGGGTATCAAATGTGAATCAGTGTATGTTATATTTACTGTGATGTGGCACAACTGTTTTGCCTAAGGTGAAAGCCACCATATCTTGTTCAAATATTTGGCAATGGTGAGACCACCTTGAGATATTCTGGAGTCAAATGTGAATAATTAGTTGCTCTGTACTAAAGTAGATTAGAAATGTATCAAACTCTATGTATTTACTTATGCTATTGAAGTACTTTGTCAATCCACAATAACAATATTTTAAAATTTCTTTAACAGCATAGATAAATACATAGTGCGTGATACATTGATAAGCTACTTCAGCACAGAAACTATATAATATGTTGTGCATTTGTAGTATACATGACTTACTTGAGGTAAGTGTTACCATTGTAAAATGGCCAAACAAAGAAGACCGGCTTTCAGTTTCTATAAATATTAGTACAACATTGCAGTATTTGTTGACACACATTGATTCATATCTTACTCTCAGTGTATGCCATTAATGCAGCTTTTCGACCTTGTACATACAGGGGCAGATTTACAAGCCCCTGGCGCCTCATTTACGCCGCCGTTGCGTCACTTTTGTGACGCAGCGGCGGCGCAAATCCTGCGCCAGGTGCGGGGTACTTACAAGGTGACGCATCTGGGAGATGCGTCACGTTGTAAAGCCCTGCGCCACATATAGGCGTTCCTGCGCAGGGGGGGGCGTTCCGGCGCAGGAACGCCTCCTAAAAGTGACTGAGTGAAATCTACAAGATTTCACTCAGTCACTTTTAGGCCCATGCTGCGTCAAAACCCTGCGCCTGCCTGAAGCAGGCGTAAGGATTGACGCAGCATTAGCAAGATAGGGACCCCAGAGCATTGCTGGAGCTGCGTCGCGTTTGTGACGCAACTCCAGCAATGCGCCACTTTTACGGCACAGATGCGTCACGCATCTGTGCTGTTTTTGCCCCATGGTGCGCCACATTGTAAATGCGGCGCCTACATGGTGGCGGAGCTGTGGCGCACAATAACTGGCGCATCCCTGCTGATATGCAGGGATGCGCCAGCTATTGTAAATCTGCCCCACAGTGTCCAAAGGTATGTTTGGTGTATATCCTTATTGGTGACATAGGTTCACTATTGTGGAGAACAAAGGCAAACCATTCAGAGGTATTCAACAGTTCATTTAGAGAAATTAATATGGTTAAGAGACAAGATAATATCTGATGTATGAGATATCATGAGGAATTACTAAACAGTGACCAAATGGTTTCAGAAGATGTTCCCTACATGCATGAGCTGTTGAACCAAAGTTTGTGAGCCTTGTAGCAGGTGTAATATGGAAACTAAGAAAATGGTTTGTGGTCAAAGTTATTGATCAAATTGTACTATACTCATCGTGAAAATCAGATAATAATTCTTTTGGTGTGTTTTGTGTTACATATTTATTATTGAATGCTAAGAAACTGGTTACCCGACAGAACCATTTGTAGTATATTTTGTGAATGCCCTGGTTCTGTGGGACACGAGGTTACCCCATTACAGTTCATGTATATTCGCACAGGTGAATACCTGCGAGGGTTATTTTCACATTCATTGATTGTTAAATTATACCTAAAGCATGTCAGACAAAGAAACTCTTTCTTACAGCGAAGAGTACATTAACAAGCTAATTCAGGACCAGACTGATCTTAATTTATGGGGACCAGGCTTAACACTTCTTGATACCACTTTGAATAAGAAATTAGCTAGACTAGAAAGATTGGAGAAAATATTGATCATGTCCCGCTTACATGATTACCTCCTTGCTAAATAGCTACAGGCAAACATCATCCCCAAGGGTCTCAAAGTGAAGAACGAGCCAGCAATCTTCATTGACTTACCCAAGTTCAGGGAAGGGTTCAGATTTGTAGCCAATAACTGTTTGAGACATTGGATGGTGTTGGGGGTGGAAACTGCGTTGGAGTATGTAAAAAAACAGGCCAAGATAGTCTCTTTTAATTGCAGACCTTCAACAACAATAATGAAGTTTACTGGCATTCACATTGCCTGGATTTCCTGAAGGTAATACGGCCGGGTTAGATAGTGGTGTCTTCTGTTTTCGCACTCAACACCACATTAAATCGTATTGTATCCGATTGTAGATTACGCTCTGGCTCACGGAATCTGGTTCCGTCTTCAACATGCTGGTACCTACACATTGCGAGAACCCGATACACCAATGTTGGCTGAATAAAAGGTAGGCTCCGCTTCTTCTGAAGCCACCATGTGCATCTAGCTAGCCATTATGCTTTCCTTCCTAACTTTAAGTCCCTTTAATTACAGAATCCAACCGGACGGTGGATTCACCATTTGCTTTTAGGTTCAACAAGTGGAAATCAACACCACCATAATGGGTAGGTCATTTTGACCAACCCCTCTGCAATCACTTCCTCTTTGAAACACATCCCACTTATTCTTTGGATCATTTTGCCCATATAGGTTGTCCACACCTCTGTCCTGAAGAAGACCCGCTGTGACGTTGGTTTAGTAATGCATGTTCCTGGGTCGAAACGTTGACGCCTCATAACAATCCATAAACTACGTTCTCCATGTCCTAAAATAGAAAAAGGACTCAGATTAGGGTTGTTTGAAATTTTTCTGTATAGAGACGGATGCTAATTAATTCACACATTTTATACATTGTGTTTTTTAATGCTCGCACAGTATATATTGTATTCACTTTACCACTTTGTCACTTTATGATCCCTTATTCACCAATAAATCACATATTTGTCTTTTCTATTATGAACATGTCTATGTGACACCCTTGCATATTCAAAAAGATAAAACATATAACATACTAATTGTGAACATCAGATAATAGTTTGTTTGGTGTGTTTCTTGTTAATTATTTATTATGCAATGCTAAGAAATTGGTTACCCAACAGAACCATTTGTAAACGCCCGTGTTCTGAGGGACACGGGGATACCCCATTACAGGTCATGTACAAAGTAATCTATCAGTTCTATTCATACAATAAAACTATTGTGTATGTATTTCCAGCATCATTTGAAGCAGGCGAAGGAGTAGTTGGCCACGTAGGTGGGAAAGCAGCCGCCACTGTGCCTCAGCTTGTGTGACCATCGACACCAAGGGACACCGTGCAACGGAGGGTGAGGGGACTGGCATGGTGGCCACCAACTTGACATCTTCTTCAGTGGCCTCCCAAAGTGACCAGTCCCTAGTGGTGGCAGGCCCTACTGCTCCAGTTACACCTTCATCCTTGTCCGCCACCCAGATATCCATCCCTACCCTCCCTCTTGCTCCTCCCCCAGTTGGCCAAACATGCCCCCTAAAAGGGCAGGAATCTCCTTTGTCACAGGTTCCTCACCACCTGCCTCTGACCCCCTGGCTGCACTGAGTGAGGAGGCTATTGCCCTCCTCAGCAGTATCACTGTAGGCCAGACTGCACTCCTGAATGCCATCCAGGGACTTAGCTTTCATATGCAACAATGGCAACGTACCTGAGAGGCATTCATAGTGGTATGTCTGGCTACATCGGTCTTTTCAAGGTCTGGCCTCCTCACTGACCGCAGCCTTCCAACCATCCCAACATTGTGCCTCACCTCCCACCTCTTCCCCATCCCAGTTCTCTAATCCCAGACCTGTCCCAAGCACACTCACACATTTGCACACCCCACTCCAACACACACATGCAGCAACCACACACATAAACACACAGACAGCAAAAACACATACACACACCCAAACATACAGATACCACACCCACAGGCACCACCAACAGCACACTCACAGACACTGCACCCACCTCCTCACCCACATGCACCATCCCCACCACCAGCACTTCCAGAGACATTGCACAGCCACCACATCATGCACCACCTCTACCACCATCACACCTGCAGACACTGCACCCACCACACACACACATGCACTACCACTAGCACACCCACAGACACCGCACCCACCACCACATCGACATGCACCACCACCAGCACACCCACCACCACACCCACATGCACCACCACCAGAACACTCACAGACACCACACCCATCACCACACTCACATGCACCACCACATACACCACGACCACACCCAGCACATTCGCAGCACACCCATCCTCACACACATATACATTAGAAAGCACACCCATAAAACAGAAATGCCCACACTCACCCAAACAACAGACACTTAGTAAGTAACACACCACCAAATGTACACTACATACGTCCGACCCACAGGCACCTGAACTGTCAACACACACATGAACATCAGTCACTGCCACTCCCTCTACTTGCCAAACCCAACTTCCTGCTGAACATCCTACCTATTTTACCCATTGTTTGGAATAAATCCATTATTTTGATTGCACCAAGTTAGTCCTGGCATTATTTTTTCTTTGAATTTGTTTCATTCCTAGCAATGTTTCTGATTAAACTGTGAAGTACGTTTTTTAATGAATACTTTGTTAAGTGCATACATTGGTTAGCATTGTGTGTGATGATCATTTGATTCAACCAATAACACTGGACTGACCACTTTCCTTTGGTCACTGAACAGCATACTGCCTGGTGTAAAGTGTTTCGACGCCTCGTCAGGAGTAGGTAGCCCTATGTAAATGCTATTACAATTAAAAATACATTCCTAAGTTGGACATTTCTACTTGACTGTTTTGCATACACTTTTTAACGTTCATGAATAGGTTGTAACTGACAAAAGAATTACTTACTCTTATTTACAGGTGTAGGTCAGTTGTAAATCAGAAGTTTCTGTCTGAGAACCATGCTCTTCATCGGCCGAGATTCTCATAACTAACTACTTCCTTACTATTTCTAGGATAGATGAGAGATGTCAGGTGTGGTGGGGCTTGGAGTCAGAGATGATTTCCGGCTCTGATGTCTTCCTTGACTGCCTCATTCTTATCTCTTCTCTCAGTTTGCAGCATTGCAACATATTAATAAAGCCATGCAGGCTTATTGCAGTCATGTAGGGAGTTTCAAGGAATACAGTCTTTAGTAAGCTACTATTAAAAAGTATTCACACAGTACATAGCACGTCCAAATCCAGAAGTATTTATTCTGTTGAACACAAGCAGTAGGACCACCAACCACACAAGAGGCAACTACACTCGAATTGACTCGCCCAGAATCTCGCTTCAGTCCCATTCCATGTGACATCTCCAAAAAGTCCACATACCTGCGATGTCATTTCAGGTTGAAGTAATTACAAGCCACAACACATCTATTTCCCCAACAACTGAACAAACAATGTAAAATTTGGAAAGAAGAAACATGGCAAAGAAACAAGAGAAAGATTGTAATATAAAACAAGGAAATATTAATCAGGAAAAACTAAAACAACATAAATTGAAAGGAAATGAAAGTTCTTAAATGATAAAGTGTCCTTAAGTAAAGTGACAAAATATAGTTTACATAAATATCATCATTCTATACTTAATTGGCACACACACAAAGATCTCTAACGAAAATATTGCAGTTAGAAATATCTATGTCTACTAATATCGAAAACCACTAATATCAGAAACAAAAATATCACTACCTTTAAAATAACTATATAAAATGTCATAAATATCGAGATACACAATATGGACTACACTAGTATTGCAAAAAATAAAGCAATATAATATAAAATACTATAATAACTATTATTTACTAAAATTAAACTCAAGATGAAATATTAATTCATGAAACTACACTATTTAAATATTAGAACACTACAATAAACTTTAAACATAAAATAAAAATAAAATACATTACAATACATGAAATAATTAACAAATAATAAGTACTTATTACAATTAATGCAAAAAATAACATTAAAAAATAAAGTTAAACAAAGAAAATATATCCACTAACACAAAAACAGAAATATATATTAAAAATAAACAATAATTGGCATTCACCATAAAAGGTAATAACTCCTAAACAGTTTTTTTTACTAAAAACAACCATAAAGCAAACTACCTAATAAAAAATGTAATAATTACAAATACAATATGAAAGGAGCAGAAGATTTCAACACTTACCACACCAAAAGTGCTTAAAGCCTAATTGTGAGTTTGGTAGTCCATCGGACCGCAAAACTCGCAGTGGCGGTTGGGGAACGCCGCAGCGGTGGTTTGACCGCCATATAACAATAAGGTGGTTGTACCACCATAGGCCTGCCGCAACCACAAGGGATCTGCGATCACTGGCAGTGGCGCGTCAGTCAAAGGCTCCAATATACTTGGCGATGCTGCTGTGGCACCCCCAAGCACATTTGGAGTTTTCGCACTCCCACACTTTCATGGCCCCTTGTTACCTCAGGGCCTTGGGCTGCATGCATGGGGGCATCTGGTGTGCACGACATGGACGGCACAGTCCTGTACGGCATGGACTGCATCGTCCATGACGTGCAGGCATGGGCTTTGGCGCTCCCATTGCAGTGCCTTTTGAATAGGCACCACCATGGGAACGCCAAAGGACCACACGCAAGACCACAAGGTAACTCGTAATCTGCTGTGGGAGCCGGTGGTGGGGTTTGGTGGTGTGGGAATGGGGCAGTGGTGTAGCTGCCTGCTCCCACACCCCCAAACTCAGAATCAGGCCCTAAAGCTGTAAGACAATGACACTCTGCAGAATTGCTAATAGAAAATCTAAAAACGAAAAGTGAAAAAAAACATAAAACTACCAAATAAGTAAAACATTTAAATTAAAGTAGTTGAAAGTAACTTATTTTAAATATGTTAAAGTACAACTCACTAACCAAACTCTTCATTTTTATCTACTAAACTCTGGGGACTACAGGAAAAGTACAACACAATCTACAACCTACAGATCACAAATACAATTCAACATTTGAATGCCTGGAGAAAGGCATGTAGTAAGTAAGTAAAATCAAAGCACTTCTAAATCTACACCTTAAACATAAAAAATTAAAACTAAATGCACTCATCCCCTAGAAACTACTCAAATTAAACGTATAAAATATATCTCATACAACTTCCCCCACCCTCCACAGAAGATAAACCACCTTATCCACATTGGAACAGCATGAATGGATAACTGACAAATGAACTGCAAATATAATTGACAATACACATGCAAGTATAAAATGCAAAATGATTTTCGTACTATTTTATGTACACTAGCCTAGCAAAAGTAAATACAATTTATTTAATTGTATTATTAAGGTATTTTCAGACAGAAAGAGCAAGATATATCACATCACAGACAAGCAAACAATTACTCTCGCACATGGGCTACACTTAAAGCCAAGACAGCACAAGCTCTGACAAAGTTAACTGGAATGTACAAAATATTCTTTTAATGTTTGTTATGGGAAGGCTACTGCAAGAAATGATGTTGTTATTAAAATGAGAGAACACAACCACCCCACAAATGTCACTGAAATCATAGTAAGGCACAAACTTCAAGATTTAAAAGAGGCAAGCATTAGTTCCCAAGAGTTCACTACTAAAATTCTAAATTACATACACCCTAAAGTAACTGAACACATTATAGGACAGTTACCAGCTATACCCACTTTAAAATGCTTAATAGCACAAACTAAGAGAGCCACCAATGATACTCCTGCCGCCCCTAGAAAATACCAAGACGTCCAAATTCAGGAACACTTAAACACCATGCGGAATGATGAAACCTTCCTTTACTTTACTATACTTCAAAACCTTTTATGAAAGACAGTATGTGTAACAAATGTACAACGTTTTAAAAAAATGGTACAATATTTGCAAAAATGTTGACAAATACCAATATGTGACACATTTTGTATTTCACAAAAAGCATAAAAATGATCTGAAAAACATAACAATAAACTTTTGTATGCTATGAAAATAATATTTAAAAATGTAAACATTTACATGAAAAAATATTTTCAAATACGAAATAAAGAGCAATATAAAATTCAGAAAATGTCATTTACTGTCCCTTTTAAAAAAAAAAGTAAATATTAATGATGTTTGTGAAAAATGCAATACTTAAAGTTTTACATCTAGTACTCACACTGTACTATATAGCATTAGGATAAACATGTTATACACTAAAGTAGCTATTGATACGATTTGGGGGTTGTGTTGTATACTAAAGGGGTCACAATTACTGTTCCCACTCCAACCTAAACCATTTAGGGGAAGGGTTGGACATTAAAGGGGTTACATTTACTATTTCTACTCCAATCTAAGCCATTTCGGGGTCGGTATTGGAGAACAAAATAGACACATTTACTATTCCTGTTCCAATGTAAGCCATGGGGGGGGGGGGGTTGTTGTACAGTGAAATGATCAAATTCACTTTTCCCGTTCCAATGTGAACCATTTAGGGGAAGGTGTTGTAAAATAAAAGTGGTCACATTTATTATTCTCGCTCCAAACTAAGGGGGTGATTACGATGGTGGACCGACTTAAGTCCGTCCACCATCGTTCTGGGAATTGGGACTGGCCGCCTATATGGCAGCGGTCTCGCACATGTAATTACAATGTGACCACCACTGTGGTGGTCGCATTGTGCATGTTCAACATTGTGGCGGGTGCTGCTGTCTGCAGCACCCGCCGCAATGATAAAAATGCATGTTGTGCATTTCCCTGCACTACGTGGCAGGCACCACACGGTGCCTGCCACCTGGTGTAGGGAACTGTAGGGGGGCACCAAAGGTGCCCCCCAAGTTTACAAGTAACATGCCCTTGCAAAAGGGCGCCCGCAATGGGCCCCTAAAGTACATCCTCACCAGCCTTTGAATGGTGGTTGAAGCGCCATATTATTATTATTATATAGGATTTATAGAGCGCATGGATACCCTAAGGCTTCCCAGCGCTAAAAGACACATAGCTGGTAGGAAACTGACAGGCCTTAAGGGTATTGCTTGAACAGCCATGTCTTAATTGCTTTGCGGAACTGCAGTTCTTTGTCCATTATCCGATATTCCTGTGGTAAGGAATTCCAAAGTTTAGGAGCAAGGTGGAAGAGGATCTTCCTCCCCACCTCTCCCTCCAGGCCTTTGATGATTTTAGACTTTTCTTAGTGCTTGAATGCAAGTGCCTGTTTGGAATGTAACGGGATACTAGACTCTTGATTTTCCTGGGACCCCTATTATGCAGAGCTCTGTGGGTTATGACCAGAGTCTTGAATTTTATTCTGGCCTCTACTGGGAGCCAATGTAGCTCCTTTAGGTGCTTTTTTACAGACTCCCGCGCTGGAACATTGCACAGCAGCCTTGCCGCTGTGTTCTGGACCACCTGAAATCTGTGGGTTACATATTTTGGTGCCCCAAGGAATAATGAGTTTCCATAATGTAACTGTGAGGTGACCAAGGAATGGACTACTGTTTTCCTAAGCTGTAGAGGGATCCTGTTTAGGATTTTTCGGAGACTTCTAAGTAGTCCAAAACAGGTAGCTGCGACTTTCTTAGCCTGTGTCACCTGTCACCATGAAAAGATCCTTTTCTAGCCAGAAGCCTTGATTCTTAATTATTTCTTTAGGTATGGGTGGACTGCATAGGCATGCGGACCAGTCTATGGAGGGCCTGGTATTTCTTTCCTCCCCAGGATCAATAACTCTGTTTTGTCCCCGTTTAATTTTAGACATTTTAGACAACTTTTTGTCATCCACTCCTTGACTTTTTCCATTCAAGAAGATAATCTTTCAGCATCCTCGCTGTTTTTTAGGTACAAGGAGATCACCAGCTGAGTGTCGCCAGCATAGGACGTCATAGAAATGTCAAACGCTTGGACAATCTTAGCAAGTGGTTCCATATATACGTTAAATAGCATAGGGCTTAATGAGGAACCATGTGGTACCCCACACCTTAATGACATAGTTTTGGACAGAATAGTATTCTCCAGTACTTGAAATGTTCTATCCTCCAAGAACAATGTCAACCACTTGAGCATAGTGCCCTGCACCCCAATGTCTGAGAGCCTTCTACGTAATATGAGATGGTTTACAGTATCGAAGGTGGCGCTCAGGTCCAAAAGGAGTAAGGCCGCTGATTTTCCCTGGTCTAAAGATCTTCTGAGCTCCTCCAGCACCACCAACAGAGCTGACTCAGTGCTGTATTGTGCCCTGAAACCCATCTGAGTGGGGTGGAGGCATTGGTTCTTTTCTAGGAATTCCGGCAATACACAGGCGGGCGGGGATGCAGCATCAACATATGGTGGGCGGTGCTTGCTAGGCACTGCCACCATTTTGTGGATGAGGGGTGGGTCTGATAGGCAATCATAACAATTGTCTGTGTCGGACCAGTGGAGGACGGGCTTTCTGTCTGCCAGCACACCGGCCGCCATCCTTATCTATCTGGCGGGCGGAAAATGGCCACACGATGGCGGTGAACCCGTCACCGGCAGCCTGCCGGTGGCGGGTTCACCGCCATCATAATGACCCCCTAAGCCATTTAGGGGAAGGTGCTGCACACTAAAGTGGTCACATTTAGTATTCCCGCTCCAATCTATGCCATTTAGTGGAAGGTGTTGGATACTAAAGGGGTGACATTTACTATTCCCACTCCAATACAAGCCATTTAGGGGTAGGTGTTGGACACTAAAGCAATCACATTTAGTATTCCCACTCAAATCTGAGCCATTTTGGGAAAGGCCTTGGATACCTAAGGCGACAAGTGTAATACTCCCACTTCAAACTAAACTAAACAATTTTTTGGAAGGTGTTGGACACTGTATGAGTGATATTAACTATTCCCACTCCAATTTAAGAAATTTAGGGGACGGTGTTGGACACCGAAGTGGTCACATATGCTATTTCCACTCTAACCTAAGTCATTTAGGGGGAGGTGTTGGCTACTAAAGTGGTCACATTTACTATTTCCACTCCAATCTAAGTCATTTAGGGAAGGTGTTGGTCACTAAAGGGGTACCATTCACTATTTACACTTCAGTCTAAGGGCCTAATTATGAGTTTGGTGGTTCGATGAACTCTCAAACCCGGGGTTTGTGGTCCGGCTACCACCGCACAGGCGGTCT
This sequence comes from Triturus cristatus, assembly GCF_964204655.1. Lineage (NCBI taxonomy): Eukaryota > Metazoa > Chordata > Amphibia > Caudata > Salamandridae > Triturus > Triturus cristatus. Next base: position 356,100,515 of record NC_140581.1, read on the forward strand.
GACCGCAGTATTATGACATCAGCAGTAATATTATAACTATACAGGCCACTCCTTACCTCCCACAGGTGCAAACCAACTCCAGACATACTAGACACACAAAACCTGCTTACGAAAATGGTTGGGTGGAGACTGCGGCTACCGCCAGGGATCCCTGGTCCCTCGGTGGTCTTGCAGCAGCGTGAGGCTGCAATATGCTGTTGGTGCTGCTATGGCATCACCAAGCCTATTATGAGTTTCCTCACTGCCACAGTTTTCATGGCGGGATCCCTGTGAGGAAACTAAGGGGGCACTACAGGGCCCCCGGTGCCCCTGTGCACAGGGTGTGCCCCTGTATCTGTAAGCACCCCCATTTCCAGCACAGCATGGACTGCACAGTCCATGCCGTGCTGGAACACGCTGTGATGGTCCCACGTCGCTGCCTTTCTAAGGTTCACAAACAAGCCTTTGAAAGGCACTGCCGTAGGACCGCCCACCGGATTTTAACTCGTAATCTGGCAGGTGGTGTGCATACTGCTTTGGTGGTCTTGGAGTGAGGCGCTGGCATGGCGGCTCGATCCAAGACCACCAAAGTAGTAATCAGGCCCTAAGCCATTTAGGGGAAGGTATTGGACACGAAAGTGATCACATTTAGTATTCCTACTCCAATCTAAACCATTTTGGGAAAGGTTTTGGATACTAAAGGCGACAAGTGTACTACTCCCACTTTAATCTAAACTATTTTGGGGAAAGTGTTGGTCTTTAAAGCGGTAACATTTACTATTCCTCCTCCAATCTAAGCCATTTAGGAGAATATTTTGGGCACTAAAGTGTTTGTTCACATTTACTAATCCCCCTCCAATCTAATCTATTTAAGGGAAAGTTTTGGATACTAAAGAGGTTACATTAAATAGTCCCACTCCAACCTAAATGTATTTTTGAAGGTGTTTAACACTAAAGATAGTGCAATATATATTTAATACTGTGTAAAAAACAAAGGGGCATATTATCAAGCCAGGCGATAAAATTATCGCCGCTTTAGCGGCAGAAAACTGCCGCTAAAACAGCGATAATGGGCTTGATAATATGCTCTATGGAATTCCAATTGAAGCGCATGTGAAATGTGAAGGACATCTAACATGGGCTTCAATTGGAATTCCATAGAGCATATTATCAAGCCCATTATCGCCGTTTTAGCGGCAGTTTTCTGCCGCTAAAGCGGCGATAATTTTATCGCCTGGCTTGATAATATGCCCCTATATTATCTAAATAATATTAAACGTAAAAAATAATCAAACAAATTCATATATATTTGATATGAACAAATGAAAATATGAAAGTGTACAAAAATGTAAACACATTAATAATGAATTATGTAGTAACACAAATACAATTATTTATGAAATGCAATTAATATAAAACCATTTTCAATAACACATTGTAAAAAAAGTTTATTTTAAAGAACAACAAATAACAAAACATATAAACAAATAATTCCAATTATCTTTCCATATACCATTGAAAATCAATTAAGGTAACAGTATTACTATACATTAAACATTTATAATTGACATGATCTCGGGGGCGTGGCCAAGTGGCAAATGGAGTGAGACGTGCGCTCCCGAGTCTCCACTCCTCTGCAGCCTGCCATAGCTGATCCGCAGCCCTTTGGGCCAGCTTGAAGACCCATGGATCGTGGCCTGGTTGCTGCGGCTCGGCGGGGGGACCCGGACACCTGCGAAATCGCAGATGGGGCACCTTGTGCGGACCTGGTGTCCCGGATCGGGGCCGACGCAGCATCGGGCCGCCATTTGAAATCCGCAGCCGGAGGCGCGAAGATGTGACTGCCCTTCCCTACCCACCGGCACCCTAGCACTTAGCGGGGCTGCCGCTCTGCATCTCCTCTATGCCCAACTGGGCGGCTGAATCCCTGGCCTGGGCGGTGGCTCTGGGCCTGCTGTTGCTCCCTGGGCATGCACCTGGGTTGCGTCTCCATCTTGTGGGCCCGAGAGGAGGCCCTGAAGACCTGCGCGACTCACCGAGGGGGCCGCCTTCTGGGGACTACACTGCCTCACCACCCCCTCCCCTGCATGCCCTCCCTGGATCTTCCTATTGCGACCTGGGGCCTGGCCTGCCTGATCGCGTGAGGGCGCATACTGCAACTGTGGTCAAACTGAGGGCCCCTCTCTTCGCTGCTGGACCCTCTTGGCTGGCCAGCCCGGAGGGATTCACGCACCTGGTTTGAGGGCTTAACCGGGGCTCCCCCCGGCCACATCGAATCTCATGCCGGGGAGACTACATCCTACCTACTCCTGTTGCCGCTGCAAGCCTGTGGCTGGAAGGCTCCCCATCTACACCTGGATCGCTCCTCCTGGACGGGCCTGATCCCCACAGCGACCAGCAGGGCCCCGCAAAACAGCCTCATATGCTGAGCTCACCTGTGGCCTGCGAACTCTTCTGCGGCACCAATGCTGCCGCACACCCGGACACAGACTGGGCTGTAAGTACCACTTTGGCTGCCCTGCTGGCCACTTGCACGTCAGCTCACACAGGAGTTCCCCATACAGATACTGTACATCTGGAGACATCCCTTTGGCCATGCCACGCACTATGCTGTGGCGTCACTATGACTTAAATCTAACCTTCCTCCACCGCCTACCTCTGAACCACTGGAGGCTATGGCCGTTGAAGAACCCGCACTAGCTCCAGTCACACAGGCCTACATGAACACCTTTCTACAAGAAATCAAATTGGAAATTGGATCCCTCAAAACCGATATTAAAGCCAGCTGCGGGAGCTCTGGCAGGACATCACAGAGATCTGGCATGGAGTGGATGACCTTGAGCGCTCTGCCGATGCATGGTCGGAAGTTCACATAAATCTGTGGCGCAGGATGGCGGTGCTAGAAGGCCAACATATCGATCTTCAACTGAAGCAGGAAGATTTGGAGAACAGGAGTTCCGTATTAGGGGAGTTCCACGCAGAGCAGAGGGACCGGATATCATATCTTTATGGTGGATCTTCTCCAGATGATTAGAGGTGATGACGATGCCTCCCCACTTGTTCTGGACAGATCCCATTGTGTTGCCAGTCCCTGGGGTTGCTTGGACTTCACTCCTGATATTCTCAGGCGGGTCCACTTTTTTATTGAGAAGGAAGCAATCTTACAGAAGGTGTGTGGCGCCACAGACCTGGTCTACAATAGTTACCCGATCCAGAGCTTCCAGGACATTGCCCCGGTAACCGTACATAGATGCAAAATCTTTAAACCGGTCACTAACAAGCTCCGCGACCTAAAAATCAATTATCAATGGGGTCATCCTTTTGCACTGATCTTCTCCAAGGAAGGCAAACGCCGGGTCCTCCGCTCACTGCAGGATGTGAAGCAACTTTTACAACTCCCGACATTGTCCAGGGATAACTGCCCCTCTCCCCCCCAGGCCACCCTCAGGGAATCAATACGGCTTGAGTGGTCCACAGTGCACCCCCAAGCACAGAATTCACGCCAAAGAACAGGCATCCTCCCAAGCAAAACAAGACATCATTAAACACCTTTGCACCATGAGTGAACCCCACTCACCCGCCCGCTCTACTGCAGCCTCTGAATAATGTAAGCTCTGTCTCGCATTGACTTTACTCTGATCCCCATGCGCACCATCACCAGCCTGCAGGGTCATATGGGCCCTAATACATGGATCCTACTGAAGACTTAACTGGTCCCACTGTGACCCACTCACCCTGCCTGGTTTACCCGCATGGGGCCTTCATCGGTGCAGACTCTCTACTTCATGAGTTATAACTTGGTGACATGCCCCCTCACTCATCACTAGCGGGCCTGTGGCTGATGTTTTTTGCCATTTCTCTTGCTTAGAAGAGGGTCTTCTTCAGAATGTCCCCTGTTACGACTTCTGGGCTATTCCACAATGACACTAGACTCTACAGGCCCTGTTGGCCACCCTCTGTTAAATATACTCACTTCCTCTCCCCCTACCCCTATCCTCACATCTGGGAAAGAACAAGCCTGACAAAGGGGACTTCCTGTAATCCCCCTGCTACACTCCCCACATCGGGGGCACCCCCTATTGATAGGATTACATGCTCTGCCCTTGCTATGCTGCTCCTAGCATCCACTCTCCACCACCCCTCTCTAGCGCGGCGCAACCTCCTTAAACCTGGTCCTAACACCGCACCTAGCCACCGCACTAATTACTATGAACACGACCACACTTGTTAAATTTCTGTCTATTAATGTTAAAGGGCATAACTTCCCTAACAAGAGATGCCAGGTTTGGCGCTACTTGCTTATGCAAGACCCCAACATCATATTCTTACAAGAAACAACCTGCTCTCTACCGACACGCACCACATGGCCCCTTCCCAAGTACCCATGCCAATTCTGGGCATCCTTCTCCTCTAAGTCAGCGGGGTTGCAATATTAGGTAAATCCAGATTTGGATCTGTGCCCTCTCGGGTGGTACAGGATGCTGACTGACGCTATTTAAAGACCCAAACGCACCTAGGCACCCGACTGCTAACCCTTCTCAATGTTTATGTGCCAAATCAAGCGCAGAATGTCTTCCTGACGTCTCTGTTGAGGGAGCAGCTGTCATGCCCGGATGGACTAGTGATCCTTGGGGGTGATTTTAACTTGGTTTGGGACCTGGACATGGACCGCAGTGACTCCTCCTACCAGGGCACAGGGGCAATGTAGACTGCCCTCAAGAGGGATCTTACAGACTTGGGTCTCATAGATGCCTGGAGATATCAATTCCCAGATACCCAGGACTATTCCTTCTTCTCCCATGTCCACCGCTCATACTCGTGAATTGACTATTGCTTTCTTTTCCTCTCTCCGATACGGTCCCTGGAAACAGCCGCTATATCCGATATTTCCATATCAGTTCACGCCCATAGAGCTGGAACCCTCCGGTCCCCCCGGTGGACACCACAAAACCCCTTCCCGCTGGTGGCTCCTGCCCCACATCCTACGTTACCCGGTTGACCTCACCAAGATACGCCAGCAGATTATAGCCATTTTTTATGCGAATATTCTTCCTGATCCGCCCGAACCCATTCAATCGGATGCTTTTAAGGTGACTATTCGAGAAGTCATTTCGATCGCCTTTGCTCGCACTGGTGAAGTCGCCTGGTTGAAAAAAATTAAGCCAAGGACATCAAGACCCTAGAACACATAGATCAAAGGACATCCTCAGAACAACATAAGAAACGCCTGGCTATGCTATGGGGGCAGCTGAGGCTCCACCGAACTAACAAAACTGAGCGGGCGCTAATGACACTCAAACAGAAGTTATATGCTGGGGTAGACAAAGTGGGGTCATGCCCGGCACGCTATCTCCGTACTCAATCAACTAAAGCCCATATTTCAAAGATCAAACAAGCAGATAACTCCTGGGCCATGTCCGAATGAGACAAATGGCAGGCATTCTTTGCTTTTTATGAGGACCTTTACGCTGAAACCCCCCACGCACCAGAGGAGATATCCTCTTTTCTCAAAGCATGCCCTTGGGAACCCATTAGCCCCCAACACGCACAACTTCTAGATGACCCAATCACCTTGGATGAGCCACACTGGGCACCAAAACAACTTCCAAATGGGAAAACCCCTGGACCGGATGGCCTCCCAATCTCTTTTTACCACACTTTTCTCCCTCAGTTCAGGACCACCTCTTCACCTCGTGAACACCTTCTCTGAAACATCTGGCCTCACCCCTTCGATGTCAGAGGCGGAGGTTGATCTCATCCCCAAGCCGGAGAAAGACCCCACTCTCTGCACAACATACGACCTATTGCCGTACTCAATACGGACGCCAAGATCTACACCAAGATACTGGTGAACTGCTTGAAGCCTACCTCCCTGGACTGATAGATCCGGACCAGGTCGGGTTCATCCGACACCGCCAGGGGGCAGACAACATCCGATGAATTGCTCATCTCGTTGAGAAGGTCCAACGCTGGAACATTCTGGCCTGCCTGGTGTCCCTGGATGCAGAGCTAGCCTTTGACCGCGGTGACTGGCCTTTTCTGCACGCGAACTCCCCCACAACGCGGATTTGTATCAATGGCTAACTCACCCCCCCGATCTCTGTACGCAGGGGCACCAGGCAAGGATGCCGGCTTTCTCCCCTACTCTTTGACCTGGTGGTAGAACCCATAGCCATTGCACTACGCCAATCAGCGGACATAGCCGGCCTTTCCTTTGGAGGCCACAAACACAAAGTGTCCTTAGTTGCGGACGGTCTCTTACTCTCACTAACTACCCCTAGCTTATCCCTACCGGCGCTAGCCTCCCTCCTTCGCTCTTTTGAAAAAGCCTCGGGCCTTAAAATTAACATGGCCAAATCCCACACCCTAAACCTAACTCTCCCAACCTCAGAGGTATAATAGCTTTAATGCCTTGTTCCCTTGCACTGGGCTGATCACTCAATACGATACATGGACCTTAACCTGATCCTGTCACTGTCCTCATGGACTCAGGCCAACTGGCTGACCTGCAGGCGAGACATCCATGAAGACCTGCGCCGCTGGAAAAAACTCGCAATATCCTGGCGTGGCTGACTTAATGCAGTCAAAATGTCACTCTTACCAAAAATACTATATCTGTTTCACACCGATTCTTCTGGTAGACATCCAAGGCCTTCAGCGTGACGTAAACTCCATTATATGGGGCAAAGGTTGTCTGTGATACTCCAACAAACTGCTCATGCTGCCCGAGACCTTGGGGGCCTTGCCTGCCCCAATCTCTCGGAATACTACTGGGCATCCCACCTTCGCTATATATCAGAATGGGTGGTTTGCGTAAGCGAGAAACACTGCTTCCATATGGACCGTGCAGTCACCTGCAGGCCCCTGTGGGTCCTTGCCTGGCTCCCCAGATCGGCTCAACCCTGTAGCGTATATACAGCCACCCCCACGAAAACAGTACTGGACATCTGGGACAAAATAGCGATTCCCAGAGGCCTGACATCCTGTCCTTCCCCCAATACCTCTATGGCACGCAACCCCATGTTTCCACCAGCCTTACAACCACATTCATTCCATTCATGAGGGTGAATGTCTCACAATTCATGATCTTTTTGAGGAGGATTCCTTTAAAACTTTTCAGCAATGCAATAAATCCTTCCCTATCACATAATCTTCTAGGCTACAATACTATCAAGTCCGGCACTGGCTATTCACCCCAAACTATACTCAGGGAGCAACCACAGTGCTTCCTCCCTTTGAGACCCTGGTCCGAGCCTTCGAGGGCACCCGCGACCTAATCTCCCGCACATATAAGGTACTAAAGCACTCGTCCCCCACTCATTCCCAAACATACCAGAGTCAATGGCTAGCGGACATTGGGGAGGAGGTAACTCCAGAAAGCTGGGAACAACTTTGGCGCGATATCCCCAAAATCTACAGGAGCATCCGCCATGTGTGAATCAGCTTAGAAACTGATGAAGCGTTGGTATTATACTCCTGTCTGCCTGCAGAGAATGCTCCCGACTCTCTCCCCTCTGTGCTGGCGATGCCAGACAGCGGTGGGGGATTTCATTCACATCTGGTGGACCTATCCAAACCTGACAATGTTCTGGAAGGAGGTTTTAAGCCACATCAAGGATACTGTGGGCTTCCCCATACCACGCTCCCCCACAATGACCCTGTTGGGTATCAGACCATCTTGGCTCGTCGGCATGACTCACTTTGACTAGTGTCTCTCTGCGCCGGTGCTGGGGGCAGCAAGACAAACCATTGCACTTCATTGGAAGAAACCCTCTGCCCCACGTATCTCGGCATGGTTCCTGTGCCTTTGGCATGTCATGGCAATGGATCTGCTGACAGCCCGCCTTGCCCATACGGACACCAAATTAACCCACACCTGGCAGCCACGCATTCATCATTTCTCCAAACTAGAACACTCCCGCTACACCTCCCCCCCTCGGCTGCAAGCCCTTCAGCTCTTTGAAGACGCTCTCTTGTCATACACTCGAGGAACTCCTTGATTAGACTCCCTGCCACGCGGGCCCGATGAGGTACCCCTCCCCCCCTAGACACCACACATAACTTAATCGATTCTGCTCTGGGCTCGTTCCTTCCCCCCTCCCCCACAATGACATTTCTTCTCCCCCTGTTTTATCTTGCCCCCCCCCCCCCAGTTGTGTTGTTTGGTCATCACCGAAGATCCACTTTCACCTGCTGCTGAAGATATGCTTATGCAACTGGTTTAATGTTGAGCTTAACTCAAATGTGCCTTATGATGCATGGTATTTGTACACTGCTACTGTAGGAAGCCCTATAACCATTTCCCTATTGTCGGTGGGGAAGTTCCCTTCCATAACTGGGCGATATCACGTTTGGCGATTGTGAGGGCAAGGAAGAGTAAGTGTTGTTTGTATCGATTCCCTCCTATGTTGTCTGTGCTATGGAGCACACCTCCCCCCCTTGGCTGCAAGCCCTTCAGCTCTTTGAAGACGCTCTCTTGTCATACACTCGAGGAACTCCTTGATTAGACTCCCTGCCACGCGGGCCCGATGAGGTACCCCTCCCCCCCTAGACACCACACATAACTTAATCGATTCTGCTCTGGGCTCGTTCCTTCCCCCCTCCCCCACAATGACATTTCTTCTCCCCCTGTTTTATCTTGCCCCCCCCCCAGTTGTGTTGTTTGGTCATCACCGAAGATCCACTTTCACCTGCTGCTGAAGATATGCTTATGCAACTGGTTTAATGTTGAGCTTAACTCAAATGTGCCTTATGATGCATGGTATTTGTACACTGCTACTGTAGGAAGCCCTATAACCATTTCCCTATTGTCGGTGGGGAAGTTCCCTTCCATAACTGGGCGATATCACGTTTGGCGATTGTGAGGGCAAGGAAGAGTAAGTGTTGTTTGTATCGATTCCCTCCTATGTTGTCTGTGCTATGGAGCAGGAACAGTCTAGGGTCGTATGGGAGATCCCAGGACAGCACCTCTTTTAGGCAGGTCGAGACTCTGTGCCAGAAGGGCTGTATTGCAGTGCAGCTCCAAACTGTGTGGAAAAATGTCTCCTCATACCTGTCACAGCGTAAGCACTGAGGAAATGCGATGTCTCCCATCCTCCATAGATGGAGACGCATGTAATACACGTGATGGACATATTTAAATTGAATAAGACAATATCTAGAAGACACCGCAGCACCCTGGGGGCTAGCTATTGCCTCCGCCCAATCATTATTAGTCAGTTCTGGGACATCATCTTGCCACGCCTTCCTAGTCTTATGAAGAGTCGTGGTGGAATGTGTTGTCAATGTTTGATATATCTGCCGAATTTTGTGGGCGCCCAAATCACCCATAAGGAGGTGACCCTCGAATGAGTGAAACTCAGGGAGGTCATCTAAGTTTGAAAGCAATGGGGTAAGAGCATGGCGTAATTGGAGGTACTTGTAGAACTGGGTTTTATGAAGATGGAACTCCTCCTGTATTTGCTGAAAGGATTTTAGGGTAGTGCCCCACATGACGTCCCCTAGTGTGGAGATGCTGATCTGGCCCCACTGGCAGAACCCTTTAATGATGCCACCTGGCCTAAGTAAGTACCATGCCACAGGGGCGTTGTCTGAGTCAAACGCCCATGCCACCCCATTTGCCGGACCGTATACCACCACAATCGAATCATTTTTCTGATTGCATGGCGTAGAGAGGCAAGATTCTGCGCACTATACAATAACCGAAGGAGGGGAGTCCCTTCCATTGCTGTGTGTTCTAGAGCAAACGATGGCTCTGCAGGTGTATTGTACCACCAATCATTGATGACCAAAAGGTGAGAGGCCACATAATACGAGTACACATCTGCCGTAGCGATACCGCCGCAATAGGTAGATTGCACACAGGTCTGTAGCGCCACTCTGACTGCTCCCCCCGTCCCATAAGAATTTGTTATGTATGGCGTTTATTTGCGAGAACCATGATCACGGTATATGATATGGGAAATTTTGAAGCCGCTAAAGCACTCTGGGGAGAGAGACCATTTTAAAAATTGCCAAGCGCTCATATAGCCAGAGAGGTGAGGATGATCATATGGAAGTCTCATCCCGGAGGCCGGGAAGAAGCGGGTTAATACTACGTGCCCATGAGGTCTTGAGACAGGGAGACATATATATACCCAGATCATGAAGAATAAGACATTGTCCGCATATAATGCAATACAGTCTGGTTGTGATCTCGGCCAATCAAAGCCTCGGAGCACAGGATCCTGATGAACCCATATCCTCATTGGGGCCAGGGGTGCGGCCTGGTCGCATCGCGGCCAGTGCCGCCGTTAATTCATCTACTCTAATTGGGGTATCCAATTGGTCTCTCATCTGGTCTGTTAATCTCTGGGGGGGAATATCCAGAAGCAACTCTGCTATGAGGTCCTCTGAGAGCTATTCCCTCCGGGTGTATAGTGTGGAGAAATAATGTGTGAATTCTGTAACTACTTCCGCGGGGGATGTACGTAATACACCATCGCTACCCCTGATGGTTGGGACTGTGGCTGGAGCCCGCTCGGTTTGGCAGAGTCTGTGCAACATTTTACTTGATTTATTTCCCCACTGGTATATTCGGTGTTGAGACGCTAACTAAATTTCTTTTGCCTCCTCCATAAGGTGTTGTTGTAACTGTTGTTGCATGATGGATACATTTCGCTGAAGGGTTGGACTGGGATCCTGTGTGTATCGTGTCTCTAAGGATGTGTACTGGGCCTCCAGCTCTGCCCGCTGAGCAGAGCGCTTACGTTTGTCATTTACCCTGTAGCTAATGTCTACCCCTCTGATTGTGGGTTTCAGGGCTTCCCAGAGGGTTTCTTTAGATAAAACTGAGTCAGAATTTAGGGTTAAATACTCTTGAATTGCCGTGCTCAGACACTTTTGATATTCAGGATCTCGAAGATGCCATGGGGACATTCGCAACCTGAAAGGGTGCTTTAGAAAGTGCAGGAGGAGTGTTACCATGACCGGGGAATGATCAGAAAACCCTATGGGAAGATGGGAGACCTAGGAAAACCTATGCATATAACTCCGTGGTGTAAACATATAATCCAGACGAGACATGGAACCATGGAACATGGACAAGTATGTTTAGCCTATTACATCAAGATGATATTCTCGCAATATGTCAGACCATTCCACTGCACCAGCAAGTAGGGAGTGGCAGAAGGGCCTACCCCGATCCCTCCCACCTATGGAGCGATGACATAGTATCATTCCAATCTCCTCCCTGGAGAGACTGACCCTCTGGGAGTTCGCTCCACAGATAAGTGATGCCATCTACAAACGTGGTCCCCAAAGGCGGGGGTGCGTAAACGCTGCCTAAATTAAGTGGTTCATCATACAGTGTGCCCCACAGAAGAACATATCTACCCAGTGTTTAATGTGAATGAAGGGAACACGGCGATGAATAAGGATAGCTGTTCCGCGGGAACCCCTAGTGAAACCTGCATGATATACCTGCTGATACCCAAAACTGGTCAGGCAGGGAGCCTTATTACCCAATAGATGAGTGTCCTGTAGGAGAAGAATGTCCGCCCCATATCATTTAGCTTGCCGAAGGACACCACCCCGTTTGATTTTGTTAAGCAGCCCTCAGACATTCCACGTTACTACTGTCAGGTCACCTACATGGGAGACAGCTGCCTATGTCAATTATGGGTCTAATAGTAATGGCACGCCTAGTGAAAAATGGGAAGTGTGTCTGCACGTGTGAAAGAACTGGATACAACATAACTCTGAACCCCAAAAACACCCCCGCCCTTATCCCCCCGATACTGCCAAAAAAATTGGAGCATCAGTAGCAGCGAGGAGCACCCCAGGACCGCAACCTGAGATCCCAGGACCCCCCCCTCCAGTGGATCCCAACATTCCTATGGAACATTAACATTGGGGTACAAGTGTCCGGGTCAGATCAGCCACAGTGCACAATGTCCACCTCCACTTGGTGCAAAGTAGTCGGAGTAGTTCCAAACTATGGGCATTCAGTCATAATCAAATGGATACTGCATAGACCGTGAATGGATCAGCATGCTCGCTCAGGACTGAAGGAGCTCCGGTCGGAACCGGAGCGATGTCGCCGTTTTGATACTGTCCTGTGTGATCTGTCTCTCAACCACAAAGCACGTGGATATCATATCAGCAGGTGGCGATCTTTGGGCCACAAGGTGAGGAAGCGATTCATGGAGTTACCTTTGCAGCCCTCCGAGAAACCAACGAAGCGACGGTTATTGTGCCTAGTGAGGCCTTTGGCGTCTTCAACCCGGGATGCTAGCTCCTGAGAGATCACAGTCAATTTGTTGACACGCTGCTGTAAGGTCATCACATTATCTTCCACGGAGGACACCTGTGTCTCAGCTTCAATGATGCGGTCTACAGCTTTCCTCAGGTCCTGTCGTAAGAATGAGACTTCGGTACCCACTGTGCCAATCTTGGTATCTAGCATGTCTCTTGCTTCTTTAATGGCTGCTAAGAGAGCCGCATTGTCTGCTAAGGGGCCTGGCGTGGAGCTCCCGCCCGCTGCCATAGCGTATTGGTGCCGAAAAGGCCCCGCAAGCACGGCACACGGCGCCACCCGCCCCGTCCCCAGAGGCTCGAGTGGCAACCCCCACACCAGACAGAATCCAGGCCAAAGCGGGCCCGCGACCACAGTGGAGAAACGAGACTGGGCCGACAGGGCTCCCCCATGACCAGGACTGCGGCCGTAGGCTGTCACAGCCATCCTACAACAGGCCCCGGTAAAGGTGAGTAGCAAGCACACCAGCCATACCTGCTTTAGCCCCCCGCATCACCACACTCCTCACCTCAGGGTCTGATCCCGGCCCCGGCACAGATCTTGGCAATGCCCATCAGGGATCGAGCAGCAGGCCAGCAGCACCGGGCCCAGTCTACGTTGTGCTCAAGGCAACTCCGGTGCCTTCACTCTATCCTCCGTCGGCGGTCAGACCCCGGCACCGCACCAAGCACCCCAAGCAGGTTAGTGGTCCTTTGAACTTTGGATGGGCTGCACCAGAGTCGATTAAGGCAGGATTTAAGACGGATTAAGGAGGTGGACACGCGGAGCTTATTCAAGCTGCGTCCGCCATGTTGGCTGACCAAGCCACGCCCCCAACATTTGGGGGTGTTTTTCAAACCCAGTTTTTATACACAGGCCTTGAATATTGGTTTGATGGCAACAAACACCAAATATGCACATAGGGTAAATACTCCTTTTCAGGCATTCTAAGCTCCTGGAGTGTGGACATTAATCCCTAGAGAACAGAAACAGCCAAAGCAACACACAAAACGAACTTAGGACACCCTGAAAATACACCAACAACTCCTTCCTGTCTGGGAGTGTGCAGGCATTCGTTTTGTGTGGGCAAAGCACTTTGAAACAAGACAAATAAATCCACTGCCATCCTCTAATATCACTCAGTGATCACAAACAGAAACCTACCAGACTCTCCATCATGGGCCCAGATGAGGAAAGGAAGTACACGTTACGGAAACTGAGCTAGAGTTCCTGGCCAAGGATGTGTTAAGACACCATGACCACCTTATGTACCATGTGATGCTGACGATGCCTCCAAAAACAAACAAAAACATGCCTGTGGAAGGTGTTAATGGACAAAACAAAATAAAGAATCAACATATCCACATGATGTTGAGAACATAAAAAACAGGTTCCAAGCCTTGAAATTCTAGTAACATATTGAGTTGCACAAGCACTAAAGCAATGTCACCTCAGCTCTACCTCAATCTGTGGGAAGAAAAGATATGACCAGGGCCGGACTGCTTACCTGGCTTTTTAGAGCTGGCAGGTTGGGGGTCAATTTCACTGCTGTGGGTTCCGGTTTTGTTCCTGGGTACCTGCCAGCCATGTTCCTACTTACAGTGATTGTAAATAGCAATGCAAAAATGAATGGTTTTAAAGTATTCTCTAAGCAGGCTTTATAACCATTTGTTTTTGCTTTGTTTATCTAGAAGCACTGCAGGTAGGAATGTGGCCAGCAGGTCTCCAGCAACTAAAAAGGCTCCCACAGCAGTGAAACTGGCCCCCACCTTGCCAGCTCACCAAAAAGCCTGGTAGCCAGTCAGGCTCTGATTATGACCATCCTGAACTTGTCTGGAGAGGAAGACATGAAAGAAGCTCTCAAGGTTGGAGGAATCCAAGGTAAGAGACACGAGAGCTGCAATGGAAGTAAATGTGGATGTCCAAAAGTTGGCTTGGCTGAGAATCATCATTATTGTGAGGAGTGACCTATGTCATTTGTTACAAACATTTACATTTATCCATGTATGTGATGTCATAGAGGCTAACGACTTTCTGATGGTAATGCTGACATGTATTGAGATGGTGCTGCAACAATCATGATGCATTTTTAATCTTGATGATGAAGGGTTTATTTGTCTGCACAATACGACAAGAGTGATGTGTTACAACAATATGACTAATGTTTCTTCTGGTTAGGATAATGCTATTGTGGTTTCATCCAGAGCCCCTAATACAGCAGTTCAGTATACACTGAGCCACATCACACAGCATTTGCACATAACTAGTGTGCGTCATTCTATGGTTTCAGCACATTTGTTCCTGTCTATGTGATGCAACCAGGTATATATGTGTGTGGTCAATTGACCGTAGGATGTCAGGAAATCCTCCTGTGGCATAGATGTTTGCTTTTCTGTGGGTGTCCAAGGGGAACTGTACATACTGTTTACTCTATGCAAAGCAGTCATCACTTGGCAGAATATTTTGCTAAAGACTGACTGAGAAATGCCATGAACCAATCCTACTGGCTGCATTGTGGTGTCTGTTTTAAATAATTCTAGCGTTGCTAGCATTTTCAGAAAGGGGGTGCTCTGGTGGATCCCTATGTTGTACTCCAGGGTATTAATAATGAGGAAAATATTTTTGTATGTTGCACATATAAAGTCTGTGTATCATCTAGACCTCAAGCTGATGTTTATGGGTTCCAGTCTTACTCTGTCAATGCTGGCTCTCATCCTATATTGCTGCACTATTTGAGGTCATTGATTGGTGTCCTAGTTTCCTTTCTTATGCTGCACGGTTTGTTGTAGCAGAACATGGATCTGCCATAGCATGATATAGTGGCCTAGCACGGCTTCATCCAAGGTGGTGTACTGCAGAATAGAAGTGTGAGCTGCTGCAGTCAACCTGTGAGAGCTTCACCTGTCCATGGCTGTTTATGTAGGCCTGGCCCTGTGTACAGGTGTGTGTGACATTTTATTTTACAGCTCAAACAGCGAGTGTGCCGTGTTTTTTATTTTTTCGGTATTGTGTTGGGTTTTTATGCATTGTTTTACAGATTTTCTTTGATTTCCTACATCTTCCGGAATTTTTACGACCGCATTTAACTAGAAATATTTTAAGGTGCTATTTTCCACAGTTTGTAATGACATCTCATATTTGTAATTGGTTGTTATTTACCAAATGCGTTCTTTTTCTCAACATATGCGTTAAATAGCATATGAATTCTATGTCAGGACTGGAGGCGAGGATTATGCTCATCTTTCTTCACTTTTAATGAATAGCAGCCATTTTAAGAACATCTTTAACAAACTACAATTCCCATGAGGCCTTGGGAATTTCAACAACAAAAGAAACAATAGAGTTCAGCATGACGATTGTCTCCTCCTTCAACCAATCAGGAGCCTCCAACCAGGTTATAGTCCATCAGCACTGTCCACCCATCCTCTTTCTTCACTGCTCACAGCCAGAGATAAGTGCTATTGTTCAGTACTAGTGTTAACTCGAATTGTACTTTATTTTGTGTGTTTTAATTGAGTTCGCGCTCACTCAGTATCTCTTAAGGCCCCCCTTTTTAAGGTGTTCTGTGTTTGCTGCTTCATGTCAATTGTGATCTTTGTATTTAATTGTTTGCCCGTTTATTTTATTTTCCGCGCTCACACGGTATTGTTTAATGTATTGCTGCTGAATGGGTGCGACTGCGGGAGCGTAATCTGCTCCTTCGCAGTTGCTGTTAACTGAGGTGCGGCTCCGCGTTGTGTTCCTCCCACCACCTGAGAGTACCTGACTGGCGCCTCCTGCCGCAACGCGCTCTCTGCATTCTGTGCATTCCAGAGACATCAGAGCAGCACGCTGTGGTTGGGAGCCTGAAGTCCATCTGGAGAGAGACTACCTTTAAGTAGAAGTATCTGTACTGCCGATCGGCAGCTTGAAGGTTTACGCTCCTTATACAGGAGTTGATATTTCTTTGGTGTTTCACGCTCCCTCACCAGGGAGTCTGTACTAGTAACAGGACGACGTCCTGCAGGGACCCTCCCAAACGTGGTACCCCATAAAAGATCCTGCCCCCTATATATCTAGCACTCTGTCCGGGTGCCTCCTAACAATATCTCCTTGCAGTGTAAGAGACAGCAGGGGCACCCCCGACTTCGGCAGGCTCCCTTCTGCCTGTTGGGTCCCCCCAGCCCCAGGAACCACGCCCGTCACCGCAAAGCAACCACTCGAGGCGGGAGTGGATCTTAACGCCTTTGCCAGACTGAAGCAGGGTTTCCTGGCCAGTACTGCGCCCACCCCAGTACCTCCACCCCTCATAGACGATGATCATAGGGGCACAGATGATGACGCAGGTCCCTCCCTCCCCTGGCTCCCTTCCTCTCAGCCCCTGGCTAACCCTTCCCCCGCCTCAGACAGCCAAGGGTTGTGCTCAGACATGTTGGAACCGGATGAGATCCTTCACCTGAGGTCTTCCAAATGGGCCCCGTCAGAAAAAGTCACGCAGTACGTGGCGTGCCTCATTTGGAAGCCTGTGGAGAAGGACTTACAAAATTGCCTGAGGGCTGAGTGCCCCAGACCCTCTCTAGAGGGCAAGGTGGCGATGACGCCAGATATAGTTCCTCAGATGGCCACTTTCCTGCAAAAGTTTATTAAAGACCCCAAAAAAGGGATAGACAGATCCCGTCAGGCTCCCTGATTTCCCCTGATACCTCACTGTCTGGGCACATCGTGCAATCGTCTTTTTGGAAACGTGAATTGCGTGTTATCTATGGAGAGATGTTGTTCGTTGGTTATCAAGGTAGATCCCAAGCTGGGAGACTTGGTCGATTCAGAGACATGCCCTGCCGTACAAGGCGGCCTTTTTGGGGAGCCCTTTATCAAAGAACTGGGGCAATTCGGGAATACCTTCACCTCCCTTGGTAAGGCACAGTCCTCCATCAAAAAAGTTTTTCACTCCTGGGTTTTCCAGGGGGCCGGTCGAGGTAGGGGCCGCTCTTCTGGCCGGCCTAATAACCACTATCACTCCAGAGGAAAAAGGCTCCCACCAAGGCCAGATTTGGTAACTTCTATCCTACCAGAGGACAATGCGGCAGAAACAGAGGAGCCAGAGGCGCAGGTGCCTCCAATAACACCGGTGAGTGTCCTTCCTTCATCCCACATAAAAATAGGGGGCCAACTGGCAAGTTTTTTCCAGGCTTGGACTTCTATCATGGAGGACGCCTGGGTTCTACAGACAATCCCAGGGTTCTGCATAAAGTTCTATGGCACTCCTGTTCAGGCCACTTAACCGTGCCGCACATACTTTTCAGTGGCGGATTCGGCTCTAGTGGAAGCCGAGGTGAGATCTCTCCTGGTAAAGGGCACTATATCCCTACCACTCCACACCCCAGAGGTTTATCAGCAACATTTTTCTGGTGGACAAGGCAGACAGGGCTCAGCGGCCGGTCATCAACTTACTCGAATTCAACGAGTGGATCGTCTACCGCCACTTCAAAATTGAGTGGATCCACCTGTTACCGTATATCCTCCGTCCTCGGGACTGGATGGTTCGTCTGGACCTCAAGGACGCTTACCTTTCGATTCCGATATTTTCTCCTCACAGGAGATTCCTGCAGTTCCTTTGGGGTGGGGGGGAAGATTTACAAGTTTACCACACTTCCCTTTGGCTTCTCATCCTCCCCCTGGTGCGTCATGAATGTCCTCAAGCCGGTTGTGGATCACCTACGGTCACAAGGGTTGAGACTCATCATCTACCTCAACGACATCTTGATAATGGAGCAATGCCCCAACAAACAGACTATGCAGCTTTGGCAGGCGGTCGACCTCTTACAGTAGTTGGTCTTTGTGATCAACGAGTCCAAATCCCTTCTAGTCCCCTCCCAGCAGGTGATTTTTCTGGGTTTCTCCATCCACTCTGTCGAGACTACTCTCAGACTTCTGTCCCGGAAGGTAACGAAGATTCAGCAATTTGACCAAGCCTCGGATCTCTCTGAGACAAGTGGCCTGCATGGTAGGCCTTCTCTCCTCCTCTATCCGGGCCATCTTCCCAGGGCCCCTTCACTACCACGCTCTTCAGCGCTTGAAGGTTGCACACTTGTGCAAAAGTCTCTCGTACTCTCAACAGGTCTCCCTCTCCAGGGACGCCAAGGAGGAGATTAATTGGTGGCTGGCCAACATGACAGCATGGAATGGCCAGGCGATTTTTGGCTCTGCCCTGGACATCGTCATAAAGTCAAATGCAAGCGGGTTAGGATGGGGTGCCAGATGTGGAGATTTCGCAACAGGAGGATTGTGGTCTCTGCACAAGCAACATTTACATATCAATTGTTTGGAGCCCCTGGCGGGCTCCTTCGCGATCCGGTGTCAGACCAAGAACACCATCCAATCTTGCGTTCTCCTCAAAATAGACAACGTGTCCGTAGTCCGTTACATCAACCTTCTGGGAGGCACCCGGTCGATGGCCCTCTCTGACCTCACCTCCAATCTTTGGCAGTACATCCTGGATCGCCAGATCTCGCTTATGGAGGAATACCTGCCGGGTAAGGAAAATCAAATAGCAGATTTCCAATCACGCAACTTCCGGGATGGGAGCATGTGTAAGGTCCACGCTGGTGTATTCTTGGACCTCCAAGCCAAAAGGGGGCCTTTTTTGGTGGATCTTTTTGCCTCTCATCTGGACCAGCAACTGCCCAGATTCCTCAGTTGGAGGCTGGATCCCCTGGCGGTGGCCACGGATGAGTTTCTCCAAGACTGAAGGGAAGAGGTTATGCCTTTCCTCCGTTCGCCATGATCACGACAGCCTCGGCACAAGTCTGTGGGCAAGTGTCAGAGGTGATAATAATCACGCCAATTTGGAGGTCTCATCTCTGGTTTCCAGTTTTTCTGGAACTTTCTTTGGATTTTCCAGTCCCTCTCTCCCTGTTTCCAGGGCTGCTTCTCAACCCAGCAAGCAGTCACATCCCCTTGTTCTGCAAGGTTCCCTGGCTCTCATGGCGTGGCGGATTACCGGGGTAGATGGCCTGTCCCAGGCCTTTAGGATGCGGCTCAAAAATGTATGTCTAAGGCCTGGTTTGACAGCACTCTCAAATGCAACAAATCCACTTGGCGGTCATGGTCCCATTGCGACGGAGTCTTGATCCCGTGGCAGTAGATGTGACACATGCTTTGAATTTCCTGGCCTCCCTAGCAGAAGAAGGTTTGGCTTATAGATCTATAAATACCTTCCGCTCCACTATCTCGGTGGGACATGCAGTTGTGGATGACACCCCTGAGGGAACATCCCTTTGTGTGTTGGCTTTTGCAGGAAATCTGTATTTACCCTCCCCCGGAGCCCACTCTGGGACGTGAACCAAGTGTTGAAACTTTTTCTCTCCTGCAACCTAATAGGTTACTTTCAAGGAATGAACTTTCAGCGAAGTTAGTCATGCTTCTCTGCCTGGTGTCTTGCAGACGGGTTTCAGATGTCAGAGCTCTGGACATCACCGATCGAATTTTTACTCCTTCAGGAGTGACCTTCACAGTCCTGAGACGGACCAAGTGCAGCACAAGGGTAATCTCGTACCCGGCTTTCCCGGTATCTCCAACATTGTGTGTGGTCTCATGCCTTAGAGCCTATGAAGAGATGACGGAGGAGTTTCGTCCCCCTGGGGAGAGACAGCTCCTTATAGGCATGCACAAGCCGCACAGGGCGGGATCCTCCACCACAATCGCCCGCTGGGTGTGTAAATCAAGCAGGCATTGGTCTGCGTTTGTTTGGAGCCCACTCCACACGTGGGGCGATGACTTAGACGGCCTTCGTGCTGAGGGCTCAGTTGGAGGATATTCTTAACGCTGCAGACTGGTCCTCTGACTTAACGTTTAAACGGTTCACTTCAAACCAGTGATGCACATGGCCCAACAGGTGGTAAGTAAGCTTTGAACTGGCATACTCCTCGCCTTCGGTCCTGACATAGAATTAAAAATGTCCAAGCCATCGTAACGGAAAGTTTCAATTCTATTAAGGATGCAGAGGTGAGGATTATCCCACCGAGGAGTTTTTCCATGACACATGTGGTTGGACCCCTCTCTTCTCTTAGTTAGTAACATGTTTTGGTTTGTTCTTGCTCTGCTTATTTGCATGACTAAGGATGTTGTCTCTGTGCAAGTGTTGTGTTCCTTTGCTTTTCATTTGCAGGCTTTAATCCTTAGCCTTGGAAGGGATCTAATCTGCCCTCTTTGTTGAAGGGATGGATGTGAATAAACAGGATGCTTGAATGGATGAACATGACTAATCTTGCGTGACGAAAGAGGATGGGTGGGGAGCGCTGATGGACTATAACCTGGTTGGAGGCTCCTGATTTGTTGAAGGATGACACTATCGTCATGCTGACCTCTATTGTTTCTTTGTTGTTGAAATTCCCAAGGCCTCATGGGAATTGTAGTTTGTTAAAGTTGTTCTTAAAATGGCTGCTATTCATTTAAAGTGAAGAAAGATGAGTATAATCCTCGCCTCCACGTCCTTAATAGAATGTAAACTTTTTGTTACGATAGCTAGAAAATGTTTTATTACATAGCGCATGTGGAACACAGACATGCAGTTTTTAGTACATGTGCTAAATAACATATGTTGCTTTTAACTCGTGACCAGACGATTCGTTAAAGGCATGTACTATTTACCATGGCATGCAGTAATTACTACTACGCCTAACTCATAATCAGGGCCTTAATACTTTTTTGGAAGGTCCATGATATTAGCTCCAGCATCTCTGTCTACTTTTGCATCGCCTTATCGTAATATTTTGGATGTGTGCTATACTATACGGCATCACAGAATATTTGCCAAAATCTGAAAAAGGAAAACCATTTTGTCACTGACAATTTTACAGGCTTCTAATATATTTTTCTTCCTGATATTGTCTTGGCGATACATGACCATGTGAAGCCCATTTCATCATTATTTTGAAACTTTTCAATTACAATATGCAAATAAGCAAAATTAGAGGCTAAGAAACATTTGAAAAACGTTGAAGCTATTATATTTGATTTCTGAAATGTCCACATCAGAAATGAAAATCAGAGGACGTTGATGGATTAAAATCTGCATTGTTCGCCTAAATTATTCTACACTCATCCTTGTATAATTATACAGTGTTAGCTCTTAACTCAGATCACAAAAAAAGAATTCCTTGTTTAGAATTACTGCTCCCTTCAAAACCACTGTTTCAAAATATGTACCTCGTTTCCTTGCCCAGTACTGGGGATTCATTTTACGAAAACAGTTTATATTTTCTAGCAATCTTTGAATAGGTGTTTGTGGCAGGAAGGCGTCAGGGTAAACCACACGAGTTTCCGTCTTATAAAATGCACCATCTCATTAGAACCACAGCCCAGCAGGAAAGCGACCAGCTGCATGCAAGGATGTCAGTTCACCAAAATGCCTGGGGTAGCGGACGTCTTTTGTATTTTATTTTATTTATTTGTGGAGTTTTATATAGTTTGAACTTGACCCGAAGGCATCAGAGAGCTTCACAGTATTTACATAGTAGAAATTATTTGGTTTGCATAATGCATACTGGGGTAGACATACAGTGCATAAGCGAAATATATGAAGGTGTTGGGATAAGTAGCTGATACATTTTTGAGGTACACATAGCTTACCAATATAGCAATTGTTTTAGCAATGCATAATACAGTACAAATTTGGGTAGGCATAAAGACATAATGGCAGTGCGTGAGCGCAATATCTAAGGCATTTTTGAGTAGGAGACAGCTTATAAATATAGCTATTACTTTAACAGCACATAGGATTATTACCTACTTGGGTAGGCATAAAGACATAAGGGCAGTATGTAAGCGAAATATTTGAAGGAATTAGGATCAGTAGCTGATACATTTTTGAGGTAGAAACAGCATTCATGTATATATAATGTTATAATGTTTTTAAGAATGCATGAATACAGCTTTGGGCTGAAGAGACTCTATCCGGGAAGATGCAGCAATACTATCATTGGACGCATGTAGGGCCATCAACACGTTCAAGTGGCCATACATGTTCGCAGTTCTAGAGCGCATGGGGTGGGTTAAAAGTTTATGGAATGGCTGCAGCTGCTATACACCGCTCCTCTGACCCAAGTTTTAGTAAGCGGGCGTACATCAAACACCTTTACGCTAAATCGGGGAACAAGGCAGGGTTGCCCACTGTCTCCGCTACTATTCACCATGATACTGGAGCCCTTAGCGAGTTGGATTCGCAGGGACACAATTATTCGAGGGTTACGATGGACAGAGGCATGCAAAGATAGGATTTCGCTCTATGCGGATGATATACTGCTTTATGTAGCGTCGCCGCAACCCTTCATTGATAGGACACTCCAGATCTGCTCCACTTTCGGTCGACTCTCGGGATACACCATCAACTGGTCCAAGTTGGTGGTGTTCCCCCTGCTGGGGCCAGCTCCTGTCGTGCCTGCAGGTTGCAAAGCTAAAATTGTGACAGAAGGATTCACATACTTAAGTATATAGGTCACCTCCAGGGAGGATCTTTTCTATGACCGTAATCTCCTAGCTCTATTGGTCTGACTGTGGGGAGACGTGCAGCATTGGCGTACTCTGCCACTATCCCTGCTGGGAAGAGCGGTGTTATTTAAAATGATGGCCCTGCCACGGTTCCTTTACGCTCTGCAAAATACGCCCTATGAGATTCTTGAAGCGTACTTTCGGTCCATAGATGGGGAGATCAGGAACCTTCTCTGAGACGGGAAGCCTCCCCGTATAGCAGCCCACAAACTCACCAGAATCATGCTACCCAATATTCAGGTGTATTACTGGGCAGCTCAATTGGAAGTCATCAATAAATGGGTTTATCGCACACAGGCGGACCCATCGTGTCATATGGACGAGTGGTTGATGGGAGTCGGGAGGGTACAGCCAAAAGGCAGAAGCTAACGGGGCTCACTGCCCAAATAGTAGCCATATGGCACAAAGTGACTAAACATCTCGGTTGGGGGAATAAGGTGACACTAGCCACATCCCTCTGGTGGGCAGAGTGCCTGGGCAAGTTGGGCCGCTACCAAGGTTTTAATAAATGGAACACCATTGGTAGCTCAACGGTGAATGATCTGTAGGCAAGGGGGAAAATAATACAATTTACAGAACTGCAGGAAGAATACAAACTCTCCGAGAAGGAACTCTTTAGATATTCCCAAACATGGCATGCTCTCAGAGGGGTAGTCCCGCGAGGGGAGGACATACCGGAGGCATCGCCACTAGAGCACAGGCTCCTATCCAAGCATATACAATGCAAAGCCATATTCCTGACCTGCAAAATAATTATTAACAACTCACCTGACATGCTCCTCACTTTACGTGAATGTTGGTAGACTGACATCGGGCCTCTAGAGGAGGAGGAGTGGATGGGGGCAATTGCATCACCCCGGGAAGTTGCAATAACATCACGATTACATCTCATCCAGATTAAAACACTCCATAGATCATACATCACATGCACCACACTGGTAAAAATGGGCAAGACTGATAAGGCTGGGTGCAAAAGGCTATGTGGAAAAGAGGGCACTTTCTTTCATATTTTCTGGGAGTGTCCCTTGATTCAGTCATACTGGGAGGCAATAGTTACGGGTATATAAGACGCAGTTGGCAGGGTCATCCAACTGTCCCCGAAGCTGTGCTTACTGAATATATGGGAGGTAACTGATATGAATCGGGCTGAACAGCTGTGTTCTACTATGGGCCTCATGATTGCAAAACGCGATATTGCCCGGAGGTGGGGAGCAGCAGAGCCGCCAACCCCAGTGGATTGGGATTGAGACATGGACTAGTACATGATTGCTGAAGTCGAGGTCTATAAGAACAGAGGATGCCCTCGGAAGTGGGATAAGGTTTTGGGAAAATGGAACTCGTTCAGAGGGAACATTTGCAGTCACGGGGAATACATACAGATGGAGCGAGTGGTGGCATGGGGCTCCGAATGAAAACATATGAGGTGGCTTTAGTGCTGGAGTACACAAGAAGTCTTGGTAATTGTAACTGTCTGCTATGCCTAGTGAGACTGGTTGATATATTGCTACTGTATTGTTTTCTTACTATGCTTAATAAACAGATTATACAAAACAAAAGAATGCATAGATACATTACTGCAGGGTTACACGGGCAGTTAAAACTAGCAAAGGGTTACCAACGGCGGACTCAGAAGACCGCAACTCACATTTAGTTCCAATCAATTTTAGTCTTGTGCACTTCAATTCTGGTACGTGCCTTCATTAGATACCTCTGCCGAGCAAAAATCAAATCAATGAGAGGAATGTTGCACCCGGAAATATGATAGTCCACGAACTACCCCAACATTTCTAGTGGGGCACCTTGTGGAAATCGGTTCCCAGGGGATATTCCCGGTCATAACCATAATACAATTTCTTGTGTTTCATGTTTTGCTATGCATTAACCTATTGTCTTGTTTTTGATGTTTTAGTACATATCTATTTTTGTCATATGCCCACTGTTATGTGATGTACTTTAGTTTACTTAATGTTGTACTGTTTGTCAATCGATTATGTCTATACACGATTTCTTACTTGTGTTGATTTGTATATTATTCACAGCCCTGACGAAGTTCAAAATCTGTTTGAACGAAACGCGTTGGCTGGATTTTCTAATGTTTAGAAAAATTATTTTAGGAAACAAAAGAAGAATAAAAATATCTTGAAAGATTCCTGAGAATTTGTGGACTATCATATTTCCGGGTGCACCATTCAATTAATTGATTTAGACGAGGAGTAAGTAAACATATATAGGACCAAAGATTACAGTGGGCTATGGCGTGCATAAACGAAATAAATGAATGCATTAGGATCAATAGCTGGTACATTAGTGAGGTAGGCACAATAGTATGTTAACAATGCATAGAAACATTTGCACAGGGATACCCGGGGAGTACGTAAACATACCTAGGGTCAGGGATTGACAGTAAGGTTGCGGCGTGCAGTATATTGGATATGTGAGATAGTTCATGGGTAGCTTGAGACGGGCATCTTAGTGGCATGGGAGTGGAGGCATAGGGGTTTTCCCTGAGATAATGGTGCAGAGGCTTAGTCTTGACTTTGTGGTGTGGGTGTCAGGAATTTTAGGAGGATGGGTTAAAAAATGTGTTGAGGAATGCACAAGAACCGAAAGGGACTGTGCTGAATTCTTACATGACTTTGCGCTTCCCACGCTATCTGAGGCAATGAGCGCACGACTAGAGGCAGACGTCACGGTGGAGGAGCTCGGTAATGCTCTAAACTCCCTGCAGTCGGGTAAAGCCTTTGGTCATAATGGGCTTCCAATTGAAATCTATAAAAAGCAAGCCATGATTGTAACAGCCCCTATGCTTGGGATGCTTAATGAGGCGCGAGAATCCGGGAGCCTGCCCCCTGATCAAAGAGAGGCCATGATCGTAGTGATGCATAAAGCAGGGAAGCCGGCAGACCAATGCGCCTCGTACCGGCCGATATCTTTATTAAATGTGGAGGCCAAGGTCCTCGCCAAGGTCGTAGCTGATCGATTGCTGTCGGTGGTTACAGACTTGGTACATGTTGACCAATCTGGGTTCATGCCCCGCAGAAGCACCCGTCACAACCTTCGGCGCTTCTATGGGGTACTATACATGACCAAAGATGTTGGAGATACTCAGACGGCATTGATGGAGCTGGACGCCTCGATGGCCTTCAACAGTATCGAATGGCCTTATTTGTTCATGGTACTTCAGAAGTTGGGATTCGGACCGATCTTCTGTGGTTGGGTACGGCTCCTATACGAACGACCGACGGTTCGAGTGCGAGTCAACGGGCTGTATCTAGGGCCTTCTCGCTGCGGAGGGGGACTCGGCAGGGATGCCCCCTGTCTCCCCTCCTTTTCGCCCTCGCACTGGAACCTCTGGCCCATTGGATCAGGAGGGACCCCTCGATTTGGGGCTTGGCGGCAACTGAAGAGTGGGAAGAGCGTATATCCCTCTACGCTGACGATATCCTCCCTATATTTGGCAAGACCATATCACTTGATTGCTCAAGTAATACACCTCTTCGAGTTGTTCGGCAGCTTCTTTGGCTACACCATCAATTGGTCGAAATCTGTGATCTTTCCTCTGTCTGGTTCTCCCTCTCGGATCCTGTCTCGGTGCTCGGCTCTGGTGGTCTCTGAGGGATTCAAATAGCTGGGAGTCCACGTTACGCGTGACAGGAAGGAGTTTTTTTTAGAGAAATCTCGAGCCTCAGCTGGCTTACTTGAATGCCGACGTGACTCATTGGTGTACCCTTCTGCTTTCTCTCATGGGAAGGGCGGCCTTGTTCAAGATGCTTACACTGCAGAGACTGCTGTACGTTCTGCAGAACTCTCCATACCCGGTCCCCACAAGCGTATTCAAACGGATCTCACAGGTGGTGCGGACATTGCTGTGGGATGGAGTGTCCCCTAGTATAGTGCTACATAAGCTACACAGGGGGGGGGGGTGTATGACGGAGGGCTGGCGATCCCAGATGTTAAACTATACTACTGGGCCTCACAACTGCAGGTGATTAACGACTGGGTGTACACAGATAGGGACGAGCCCGCCTATAAGGTGGACAGAATGGTTATGCCGAGGGTCAATTGTGAACCTCTTCTTTACACCCGTAGACCACAGAGGTCATGGCCTGAACACACTAAGGTAGTTCTACAATGTTGGAAGGAGGCAAATCAGCTCCTGGGCTGGGCAGCCACATTGACTGGGAGAACTCCACTGTGGCAGGGTGAGTTGCTACGTGAAGTGACGACTCTGACAGGGTTCAAGGGGTGGCAACAGATTGGCATCGACTACCTAGGGGATGTATGGAAAAGGGACTCTCCCCGCACCTTGGAATACCTCCAGAAGGAGTACAACTTACATCACTCACAGAGATATCAGCACATACGTCTCCTGCATGCCTTAAGATCCCATATACCGATTGGTAAATAGGTTATGACTCGACCCCATTGCGGATAAACCCACATTAACCATCTATTGCAAATTAATAAATAATATACCCGATCCCCTGGTTAATCTCAGAGCAGCCTGGGCCAGGGACCTTGGGAGTCTCGATGAGGAAGACTGGCAAGAAGCGCTACAGGGTCCTAGAGCGATTGCAATCCGCTCTAGGTTTAGGCTAGTGCAGCTTAAAATCCTTCACAGTACCTACTACCCTCACACTCACCTTTATGCATGGGGTAGGTGCCAGTCGGCGTCCTGGTGTGGGGATGTCAGCAGGAGGGCACCTTCTTTCATATCCTATGGGAGTGTCCGGAGATCATTTCCCTTCTGGACGAAGGTAACGGACACTATGTCTAAGGTAATGGGGGTGACGGTCCCGATGGACCCGAAGTGGCTTCGTCTACTGATTAAAAGGGGCACTGATTGGTCACAATATGTTGAAATTTGGTTGGCCTTGGCTGCGGGGGTAGCGAAACGGAACATTGCCAGGGGATGGGGGGTGCAGGCGCCCCAGCTCTTGGACGATTGGCAGAGTGACCTCGACTGGTGCCAAAGAGTTGAAGAAACTGTATACAAAAGCAGTTGGTGTATGAAAAAATGGAAGAAAGTATGGGCGCCCTGGCGAAAATATAGAGGAACGGGTACACTCTTGGTAGGATTGTAAAATTGAAACGTTGGATGGCCCTTGTGCTTCCCTGATGTGTAATTTCCTGATAACATTTATATTATTTCCCAATGTATTGTGCAGACATGGTGGTGTACTGTATGGTCTCATGAGCATTGTTAATAAAAAAGAGTTTAAAAAAAAAAATTGTTGAGGAGAAGGAGTTTCAGTTTTGTCTTGAAGTGAGGGAAAAATAGATTTTTGCATAAATCTTGAGGTAGCGTGTTCCAGATTCTGGGGGCATTCCCGGCGAAGGAGAAGGCTTCGGATTTCACTTTCTTGAATTTAGGCAGACTCAGAAGAAGGCTATTTGAGCTTTGTAGAGGTCCTATTGTCCGGCTTTTGATATCTCATTTGAAAGGTAGGCTGGTTTATCCATGTGGAAAGCTTTGTGAGTTATGCATGCAGTTTTGAATATAGCCCTTGCTTTTATTTGAAGCAAATTGAGCTGCTTGGGGGTGGGAGTGATGGGCAATGACGACTCTCTCCTGATAGTAGCCTGGCCTCAGTGTGGAGTGTTGCTTTCAGAGGGGCTAGGTATGTTTTTGGGGCACCCGTGATCATTGTGTTGCAATAGTGCAGCTTGGGAAGGACTAGGGCTTGCACTACAGTCTTTAGGTCATTGCTGGGTATGAAGAGTTTGACATTTTTAGGTGTTTCAGCAAGTAGAAGCCACTTTGCAGAGGCGTTAATATGTTCCTTCATGCAAGTGTGATTCGCAGGTAGTGGTTAATTTGTAAAAAAAAAAATAAGTCTGGAGGCAGCTTGTACCAGCACATTTCTCCTGTAACGCTGCCTAAAACAGAGCCAACTACTAACCAGGAAGTGGGGAGAGAATGTGGCTTAGTGGCCAGAGCTGGTGGCTTTGGAGCTGGGAGCCAGGTTCGAGTCTCGGCATCGGCTCAACATCCTGTGATTCAGGGCAAATCACTTAATCTCCGTGCCTACCACAATTGAGTTGGAAACTATAGCACTGGCACTGGTATCTAAGTTCCTGTGCTGAGCACCGGAAACCACCGGCTCACATTGAACCACGTTCCCAAGGATTTAACAGAATTCGAGATGGACAATTTAGAGCAGTGATGTTGTTTATCCAGCTAGCTACAGGATAGGATTTTTCTTTAGGTCGAATGAGGAGGAGTTCTGTTTTGTGTGGTTGAGTTTGAGGTGGTTGCTAGTTAGCCAAGTTTGAACTGTGTGTAGAGTACTGTTTATGTGCTGGATGTCTCTGACTGATGAGATTTTCATGTAGAGTTGGGTGTCATCCGTATAGAGGTGATAGGCAATTCTGGCTTGTTTCAGGATCACTGCGAGGGCTCCATATAGAGGATGAATAAGGCAGGGGACAGGGTTGACACTTGCGAGACACCTTGTGAGACTGACGATGCATTTGAGAATTCATTATGAATTTGATTAACTGCGTGCGCATGTTTAGGAAAGAGGCGAACCAGTGAAGGACAGTTCCACTGATGCCTGCTCTCTTCAAGAGGGTGTTTAGATAAATGTCATGGTAGACAGTGTTGAAGGCAGCTGATTAATCCAGGAGGACTAGGAGGCAAGCCTGTCCTTCATCCAGAGATCTGTGAAGATCATCTAAGATGTTGAAAATGGCAGTCTCTGTACTGCAGCCTTTCCTGAAACCTGTCAGACCCCAGGCGTCCTGCGCGGTCGACTGGAATAGGCTGTAGTTTAGAAAGTGCATTTTGTGTTTGGGCGTCTAAGAACACTTTTAATGTTTCCTAACAACCTCCTTTTATTCAAGTTCCTTACGGAACAAATTCCTTTACGTTAGCAGACGGGAGTCAGCATTTGTTCCTTCTCCCTTGTGAAGCATTTAAAAGACGCTTCGAGCCAACAAGCCATTGCTTGTCTTATTGGTCCCGGACCGTGACCCCGCCCCCACCTGCTTGGCGAAGCTTCGTTTCCGGATTCCCTTTTTGACTCGATGACGGCTGACGGTTCCTGTTTTGACGTCCTACTCAGAATGTCGTCGCTGGCTGCATTCTATCCCTCAACAGAAAAAAACAGCCTGCTCAGGCCGCCAATGCCGGACGCATTCCATTCCACAGTAAAAAGCATTCGGCGAGTCACAGACGTGCTCGCATTTTTACACGGCTGGTGTTTGTGGACATCGGACACACGATTCCTTTAACATCCGGAGAAGTGGCTCGTCGTTGCTGACAACCGACTGGATTTAGAGAAAACTACTTCTCTCTGAAGTACTTTTAGTGCAGGAGTACTAAAAGGTCTGTACGCCTATCATCTTCGTTGTTTGTTTGTTTTGTTATTTTTGGACTTCTGAGACATTTATGGCAAGGCTGTTTCTTTATGACTTTCTAAGATGACCTATTAAGGAAGCTACAAGCCTATTGAGGAATGATTGGAATTTGTCTTACAAAAAGATTAGAGTTGGAAATATATTATGGTGAGTCAATCTTTGATTGCCCTGGCGTAAAATGCACTAGCTAAAAGCAGGTTGAGAGAAATAGGTGTTGGAAGATATATTCTGTATTAACAGAATATCTTGATGTTCTATTGCCATTAGGGACTCAGAAGAACTTCTGCATCATTCAGGATGTCGATTCCTGTTCTTGTGATTGGGTGAGAAGTCTAAGAGTGAGTGGTAATTAAAACTTCACTCTGTGATAACGTCGGAGAGAGTGGGGGACTACTGTTCGTTCCTGTGGATTTGGGCAAATAAGGTTAGTGGTTATTTTGTGAGTGACAGAAGGCCAAGCCCACGAATCTACATCCACCTGAGCGAAGATTAATACAGAAGGAGCTAGTTCTCCTTCAATAAATGCAGCTTTTCAGTCGGCCCTACATTCTCCCACAATGGAAGAACTAGCCTCTGCCTTAGTAGGACTGCAATCTGAAGTAGGGATGCTTAGGGCAGAGAATCAATGCCTACATACGGAGTTAGTACATATTCGAGCACATCCATCCACAGATACACGAGCAACAGGTGTAATACAAAAGAACAAGAAGCGCTACATACAGCCGGCTCATTTCACAGTCCCTACACCCGACAGGACATCTCCTACAGTAGGAGGGAGAGACATACCATCCGGTAATTTCACTGTCCACACACCATTCCAGTTCCTTTGGTTGTGCCCGAAAGATTCAATAGAGACAGCTCCAAGTTTAGTGTGTTCATGAATTAGCGACTTCTCCAATTCCTATGTAAATCTGCATGTTTTCTAGACGATGCAGCAAAAGTTGCATTTGTGATATCATCTAGTGGGCAATGCTGCTAGGTGGCCGGTACCCTTGGCTGAAAACAATGAACCAGTGTTGTATGATTTTGGTCCGTTTAAAGAAAAAATGCGTAGTCTTTTCGCAAAACATACGTTCATGCAGGCAAGTGATAATGAACTCTAAGGCCTCAAACAGGGGTCTCATGACCTACTCACTTACATTACTAGTTTTAATCGTTTGGTAGCAGAAACCTATTGGCCCGAGGATAAGAGAATCTCTTTGTTTTATCGGGGTTTGCATCTCTTATCTCAAATACTAGAACCTCCAGAGGATTGCCCTACCTTTATTGATCTTGTGGTAAAACTGGATCATAGACTTGGAGAGAGAAAAGGCGAGAACACTTGCCGTGATTTTCCACGATTCATGGTAGTCAGTGGGGAAAGAAAGGAAAATGGAGACACCATAGATACAAGTGAACCCATGCAAAAAAGGTGGAATTTTAGGTCCTCTTTCTATAGAAGTGGGAGATAAGAGGAGGAAGCTCAACCTATGCCTTTATTGTGGTAAAGGAGGACATTGTGCTCGTGAGTGTCCGATAAAACCACAAAATGTCCATAAGACCTCAGCAGGTGGTGAAAAGTATGGGAACCCGTCGGAAAACGAGTTGTCTTGAAGGAAGTGGAGCTCGATCCTTCAAGCAATAAAGCATATGAGATCTCTAAATGCTTAGCCAACACCGTAGCATATGTACCTCAGCATTTTACCATACCAGTCACCTTAATCCTCTCTTCTCAATTTAGAAAAACAATGCATATTTTACTTGACTCTGGAGCTACAGGCAATTATTTAGACATTAATGTAGCTAAATCATTAGGGATACCCTTTTTTGAGCAAATCCTGACCAGAACCGATGAGAGCGGTGGATGGGTCAGAATTATCCTCTGGGCTAATTACCTATCATACTCCAGACATCACCATGGTATGTGATAACGGCCATTCTGAAAGTCTTAGTTGGAGTGATCCTTGGGGTTCCTTGGTTACAAGTACACAGCCCTCACGTTGATTGAGCTTTGCGCATGGTCACCTTGAGGTCCCCACATTGTACGTTGCACTGTTACAGAGAAGCAGTGGACTAGAACACTCTCCTGTGTTGTGCCATGTATGGTCCTCCTGAAACTCTTGCTATTTCTCTTTTGTATGAGGAATACATAGATGTATTTGATTAGACAAAAGCTACTGATTTACCTCCTCATCGTAGTTTTGATTGTAGGATATACCTAGTGTAGGGAGCAGAATTACTGGTCAGTCTCCAAAAGTACATACAGAAAATGTTAGAGAAAGGGTTTATTAGACATTCGAACTCACCTGTATCCTCTCCTCTATTCTTCATCCCCAAACAGGTAGGGGGTTTGCGTGCATGTCTGGATTATGGCGCTCTAAATAAGGTAACAGTTAAAAATAAATATCCCCTTCCACTCATCTCGGTACAGTTGGATCAAGTGAGGGGGGGCCAAAGTGTTTATTAAACTAGATCTTAGAGGTGCCTATCACTTGATTAGAGTACGGGAGGGACATCACTGGAAAACAGCGTTCCGTACCAAATTTGGCCTTTACGAATACTGCGTCATGCCCTTTGGGCTCTGTAACGCCCCAGCTGCGTTTCAGTTCTTTGTCAATGAGATATTAAGAGAGTATCTAGATGTATTTGTTAGCCTCTACATAGAGGACATCCTGATCTATTCACAGTCTGAGAAAAAACATGTGATAAACGTAAAAAAGATTCTACAAAGACTGAGAGAGAATCAGTTATGTGCTAAACTGGACAAATGCACATTCCATGCCTCTCGGGTAGACTTTCTTAATAATAATAATAATAATATCACTTATAAAGAGCCTGGTTACACCATCAGGTGTGTCTCCACGCTGAGACTAACTTTTCAGAAGAGGAGAAGGAAAAAAAGGGCCGATAGCTGGAATAGCCAGGTTTTCAGTTTTGTTTAGGAAGAGGGTCTCCGATGGTTCAGCACGAAGAGAGAGGGGAAGTGCGTTCCAATTTTTGGCCGCTAGATAACTGAACGAGCGTGCGCCCATTCTTACGTTTTGTACTTTAGGAACTTTGACCAGATATCTGAGATGGCGGGTAGGGTTATAAGGGGCAAGTAAGTCATGAAGATAGCTTGGACCTTTGCCCTGCAGGCTACTATGGCTAATGCATAAGGCTTTAAAAATAATTATTTTCTTAACCGGCAGCCAGTGCAAGTCCTCAAGAGCCTTCCTAGTAGACGCCCTCCGAGGAAGCTTCAGAACTAAGCGAACTGCCGCATTCTGAATACATTGCAGCCTGTGAAGGCATTTTTGTTGCTCCCAGATATAGGACGTTTCCATAGTCCAATTGGGATGCTACAAAAGCGTGGACTAGGGTTTTTCTACCTGGGATTGAAAGAATGTCCAGAGTTTTCCTTAACATTCTAAGGATTCCAAATCACTTCCCTGCCAACTTTCTGGTATGTGCCTCAAAAGAAAGAGTGGAGTCCAACCAGACTCCTAGGTTTTTAACCTGTTGTCTAGGGTTAGGGGTAGAGCCCAGAGTATGTGGTCACCATGCCAATGACCAAATGGAGGGGGATTTCCCCACCACTAAGATCTCTGTATTGCTACTATTTAATTTATGGCAGTTATCTGTCATCCAAGACGCCAAGTCCTGCAGACAGGAAGAAAACTTGGGGGCTGCTGTGTCAGAGTTGTATGACAGAGGGACAACAAGTTGCATGTCATCTGCATATGACACAATGGTGACACCTTGCCTTTCCACAATCCCTGCCAAGGGTGCAATATACAAGTTAAAAAGAGCTGGACTCAAAATGGAGCCTCAAGGTACCCCTTGAGAGATATGCTTTTGGAAATATATAGGCATTGTGTAACCTGGAAGCTTCAGTCCTGCAAAAAGGATGCCATCCATTTTAGTGCGGTTTCGGCCAGCCCTCCTGCTCTTGTAATTGACATTTATGGCAAGGCTGTTTCTTTATGACTTTCTAAGATGAAATATTAAGGAAGCTACAAGCCTATTGAGGAATGATTGGAATTTCTCTTACAAAAAGATTAGAGTTGGAAATATATTATGATGAGTCACTCCTTGATTGCCCTGGCGTAAAATGCACTAGCTAAAAGCGCTTTGAGAGAAATAGGTGTTTGAAGGTATATTCTGTATTAACAGAATATCTTGTTGTTCTATTGCAGTTGGAGACTCAGAAGAACTTCTGCATTATTCAGGGTGTCGATTCTTGTTCTTATGATTTGTTGTGGTTCCTCAAAGAAATCTTTCCCCTGTCTCCCGGACGACTCTTCGTTCCTGTGGATTCGGGCAAATAAGGTTAGTGGTTATTTTGCGAGTGACTCAACCCAACAGGAAGGTGTCATGTAAGTTGTATTTTTCAATGGGGGTGTTGAGTTGTGCAAGCACACATTTTCAGATAGTTTTTGCAAGGAGAAGGAGGTTAGTTATGGGTCTGTAGTTATTGAGGTCATTCGGGTCGGCGTCCGTTTTTTTGATGAGGGGAGCCATCATGGAGCTACTCGATAAGGAAGAGTTGATGATTATGGTCCACATAGGAGAGATAATGTGACTGAGCTTTTTTACAAGTACTGCTGGCAGAGGGTCTGAGATGTGCAATGTCTGCTTCATGTTCATGAGTATTTTGCAGACTTCTCCTTCACTGACATGGTTGAATTCAGGCCAGGTTACATTGTTTTTCAGTTGCAGGGAGTTGAGGTTAGAGAGCTGTGTTAAGGGGGTAACTGTGTTGATGACGAAGGAGGATGAGCTTCATTTAGAGGAAGGGGTTCAGGAGGGACCTTGCCACAGGGAGCAACCAATCAGGAAAAAATGTTGCAGATTCTTAACAGTGTTTGGTCAAGTTGTTAATTCCATGTTGAGGGAAAGAGGATGTTTGCTGCTTTATGATGCTGAACAGTTCTCTGGGTCTGTTTTTGGACCGGTCCAGTTGTTCCCAGAAAAAGTTGGATTATTCTCTGAAGAAATGTATTTTATATGTTGGTGCTCGACCCAGAGGATCGAGAGATAAGATTCAGGTGGTTGCTCTCTCCGTGTTCTGTCAGCTAAAAGGGTTGATGACTCTCATTGTTTACGTCGTTATTAAACCAGGATCTGGAGGTGATATTTCTTGACTTCTTGAGCTTCAAAGGTGCATCTGCTTCAACGAGTTCTGCCATTTTTGTGTTGTAATGGTTGGGGAGGTTGTATGCCCACCACATGCCATTTGACCATGTGACTTCACATGACCTTTAGGTCTGATGACACCGTGGGAAGTGACTGATGATGTTGGGCCCTGAAGAAGTTACAAAAATGGACTTTAAGGGAGGGGATGTAACATTATTAATATCATTTTGAAATGTATTGCTAGCTTTGAATGGCCTCTCAGCTGAAAAGCTGGAGGCTGCACTGAGCATCTATGACCAACAAATAGAGATAAGATCAGTCATACATCACACATCCGAGGTCAGTAATGCCTAATGAAGAAACCAGGACAATTTATTTAGATGCTTTCTCTTATTGCCCATCTGCAGGCTAGGGTATCCTTGTTTGAATCCAGACAAAAAGATGAAAACACTCAATCCATACCAGCAATGACCACTTTTTGGGATATAGTAGTTTAGAAAAGACCTACCTGCAGTTACCATGACCCTCATGAAGTTGAAAATTAAATCACATTGGTTGTAAGCTGCAGGCGTCCAGTAGTAAGTGCTATGTAAATGTTGTATAATCAATACTCATGTAGCAAAATCGTACTAAAACATATTCCAGTGGCGGCCGGTAAGTTTAGGAGGAAGGGTGTGGATGCCACACACACGCACACATACACATACACATACACAGCCATGCATTCACACACGCACACACACAAACAAAAACATCCATTCACAACACTCATTGCCAAACATTCATACATGCACGCACGCACCAAACATTAATAAAAAAAAAAAAAACACACACACACTTACCTGTTTCTCTGACTTGGAGGTCCCAGGTGGCTCAGGACTGCTGCCTTACCCCACTAGCTGACCTAAGGCAGCAGTCCCAAGATCATCACAGAGTGGGGTGGGGTCAGTGAGACTGCTGACCCCCCCACTCGGTGATTATGTGTCACTGATTGATACTCGACCATGGGCGCTTCAGGGCTAACATTGAAGCCCCCAGGTGCGTCACTGAGGTGAGGGCCTCTAGGTCCTTTGCTGAGCTGAGGAGGTTGCGCCCACAGGAGCTGTGACTTACTTAGCACCGCAAAGTTCAGCTCAGGCAGCCAGGAGCCTGCGCATTTAGTGCATGTCTGGCTGCTGGCAACCTGACCTGAAAATGAACAGTGTCTGTCAGGCTGACCTTTGCTCAGCCTGACAGACAATGTTCATGAGGGGCAAAAGAATGGTGAAGGGGTATGGCCCCTCAACCCCAATGGACCGGCCGCGGCTGACATATTCCAGAAGAAGGGCTTGAATGAGGATCCCTGGGACAGGGGCACATCTTGCTGAGCTTCATGAAATCAGGGATCAGCAGAAAGACAGAGAAGAGAGTTAACAGAAAAGGTGTGTTCCAGCAGGAGGTCAGCAGTACCTACTGGGCAGGGTGCAGCTTCTCTAGCTATTCCCATATGTCTTTCTTCCCCCTCTTTCTCCTGTCTCTCGCTTGTGTTCTGTCTATCTCTCCAATGTTGTTACCTTTCCCTCTCCATCTCACTCTCCTTCACTCTCCCATCTCTCTCTACCTGTGTTTTCAGCTTGTTTTCTCTCTATCTCTCCGTTTAACTGTCGGTCTTCTCACTTCTGCATGTCTCACATGCACTCAACTACTTTACTACTTTCTCTGTGCCTCTACACTATGTGCCTCAAACTCTCTTCTCTTAACTGTTTCTTATAATATCTGTCTCTCAACATCTCAACAACTTTTCCTTTCCTTTTCCCCCCGATTTTTATTGCTATCTTTCCGTCACTTTTTATTTACATCTTTTCACAACTTCTCCCCTTATTTTCTTTCTCTACCTCACTCAGTGGCATATTTACAAGGGAAGTGGCGGAGTGAGGCGTTAGCCTTCCTGGCTTTACACCTCACTCCGCCACTTCAGAAACGCAGGACTGCACCATATTTAAGAGAATATAGTGTAGCCCTGCCTTTCCCCCTGCGCTGTCGCTACACTTAGCAGCCTTGAGCCAATGCAGGCACCCTTGCCCCATAGTGCAAGGGTGTCTGTGTGCAGGGGAAGATTGTTTATGTACAGGAAGGTCCCCCTTCCTGCACAAAACAATCATGAAATGATGTTTTGTAACTACTATGTGTGCGGCTTAATGCAGTACACATAGAAGTTGCAAAATGGCATTTAAAAAAATATATTGTTTATTTGCAGGAAGGGGGACTTTCCTGTATATAAACAATCATTGACATTTCTCCTCGTTGCGCCAGGGTAAGACCAGGATTTCCCTGGTCTTAATTCTAGCGCTGCCCCGTATTTACGCCTCCCTTGTAAATAGGGGGCAGCGTTGTTAAAGATTGTATTAATCTCTTAGCATGAGCTGAAAGCCATTTTGTACTTTGCAGCCATTTTAGTTAGCTATGTGCTGGCCATTTGCTGCTTCCTTCTTCCAGAGTCTTGCACATGCTCAGAAGTGCCTAGCTAGTACAATGCACCTGTTCCTAGTATAGAACTGTCAGGCTGTTCTAACTGATGTCAGCAACTTATTACTCCTCCTACTTGTTGACTGTGCAGTTTCTGTATGACCATCTATGTGTGTAACTCTTCTCATGTGTACTTGTACCGCCTTCTTTTCAGTCCCTGTGTGGGTATATAAGGCCCCTGTTCTCTGTACTCCTTAGAAATGTCTCCTACAGTGATTTGAGAATACTGTATGACACATTTTTCCCTCTTCTGAGGTTAAATAAAAAGATGTCTTTTATATTACAGCTTCTGTGCCAATCTCTTTTTTGTTGATTTAAAAGGACCAGGTGTATCAGTGAAGCCCCTGAGAAGGTTTTGATTTCTACAGCGTCAGAATCAATGGGTGTTGCGGTGGAACGCCCACTGCAACATTCATTGCCCTCCCCATTCACGCTAAGCATAGAGGGGGCCTTATTTACAAGGCAGCGTCAAGCCATGTTCAGAGGCTTAACGCTGCCTTGTAAATAAGGCGAGGCCCCTATCGCCACAGACACATCGTAAAAAGTGATGTTCCTGTGGCGATAGGGGCTTGTAAATATGCCCCTCAGTTCCTACCTCATACTCTCTCAGCTATTCGTATTTGTACTCTTCCCACCTCACTGCACTCTGCTTGTTACCTCCATGTTCTAAGCTTAGTACATCCTAAGTTTGGGTAGTCATCCTTTCACCATGCGCAGCCATGGGCAGGAGGGTTGCACAAAAAGGCTTCTGGTTGTCAGGATGCGCTACTGGGCAGTCTAAGAAGGGACAGTGGGCAAGTAAACCTGTGTATAACTGCAATGCATACCCCTGACTAGGGTTCTCACCTGGATGCAATTTTACCAGCCTGGCCAGTATATTCACAACGCCTGGAAAAAATGGTAAAATCAGTGAACTAAAGATTTTTTTGTTTTTTTGAAATATAAACTAAAACAGCAACAAGGGACTAGATGAGATTTGGACGTTTGGTTGCTTTCATAGCTGAAAAGCAGACATGAAGAAATCTCCTGCTATGCAAGTTAATTTAGTGTTGCAAACTTAATTGGCCTGGGTTGCAAGCAGCCTCATAAGGGTAGCAAGCTAAAGTACAGGAGCCGCAAGTGCAAACTATAGCTACCGCTAAAGTATGTCCATGCATATGAGCAAAACTTAAAACTTGTCAGCTGTGTAGTGCCTCAGTAGCAACTTGGATTGTCACCTTTAAAGAGAAACATCAGCTATTTGCTCATGTTTGAAGTTAGGGTCAGGGATTGGTACACAAATTTCTGTAAAATCCTCTTTTTAAATTGCATTTCTCTCTGTTTCCTTTTATAGTGATTTAGAATTAAAGCAGACAGCTGCAAAATACTTTTTGGAGTGGTGAATTGACGAGCCTACACACCAAGACTGTTGAAAGTATTTATCATCTAGGAGCGTCGTGTCTCCATTAACAGGGGCCAGGGATCAACTGCTATGTCTGAAATGCCATGATGGTAAATGGCATCCCATGGCATAACTACATTCTGTATAATGCATAGTCACACTTCTCCCCTTTTCCCAACAAGATACAAGTTTTACAATAAATAAAGTAACTACTACCTGCTACGTTACAGTCTAAGTACATTCTAATAACTCTGCTTTACCCAATGGCTCCGGCATACAAAGGTTACACAATGCTTAATTCCACAAAACCAACACAACACACTTCTTGTTCCTGTAATCAGACAAACTCTTCTCCTTTGGCCAACCAGACTCAACCAGTTGCATAACTTCTCTCAACACCACATCTTCATCAACGGCCTTTACCCAATCTTCATCTTTTTTACAAATACTGACATCTCCAATATGAGCTTTGAAACATTCATCAATCTCAGACTCCCACTCATACGCAGCAGAATACTCAATAGGCAGCCTAGAAACATAATTTGCTCTGCTATTTCTACTACCAAGTATATACTCCACTGAGAACGTGAACTGAAAAAGCCTAGCAGACAACCTGGCAATTGTGGCAGTCGGCCGCTTTAACTTTCTTCCTGATAAAATATCCACGAAGGGACACAACACAAATAGCCTCCCCCACAGGTATTCTCTGAACTTTTACACACTCCACACACATGCTAGCAATTCCTTTTCTATAACAGATTATTTATGCTCTGGCTGGCGCAATGTTCTGGAGGCGAAACCTATTGTGCTTTCATGATTACCATTCAACTGTGTGAATACCGCTCTTAAGCCATAATCACACGCACCCACTGTGACAATCATTTTTTTGCCTTCTACAAAAGATTGCAAAACACAGTGCGGAAATTATTTCCTGTTTGATTCTCTCAAATGTGCTCTGACATAGTTCAGACCAAACAAATTCCGCTCCCTTTTTCAACAATACTTTGAAATATTCCGTAACATTTGCAAAATTACGCATGAACGTAGCATAGAATTCACATAGTCCTACAAAGGATAACAACTGATCTCTGTGTATTGGTACTGGAGCATCTACAATGCTCTTAACCAAGCTAGGTTTGGATTTCAATCCACATTCCGAGAAGACATGACCCAGGTACTCAATCTCTCTTGTTTTCAAAATACATTTGTCTTTTCGTAGAGTCGCACTTCTCCTTTCAAACACACTTAAAACTTCATTTGAAACACAGTCATGTTCACTTTCAGTGTCTGAGAATACTGAAAAATCATCTTGAAAAACTGCAACTTATGCCATACTCTCAAATATATCAAACATCAGTTTTTGAAAAACTGCTGCAGCAGAAGCTATGCCAAACGGCATTCTGCAGAATTGAAAAACTCCATCAGGAGTTATGAATGCAGTTAGATGGTGAGAGCATTTGTTGAGTTCAACTTGGTGGTAAGCTGACCTTAAGTCTAATTTACTGAACCAGCTGGCTTGGCCAATTTTTGTGATCAGATCTTCGATTCTTTGTAAGGGATAATTGTCCACCCAAATTGCTTCGTTGACACTTCTTAAATCAACACACATGCGAAGTTCACCTGACTTCTTCTTTGCCAACATAATGGGGGATAACCACAGTGTATCCACAGTCGTCTCAATAATACCTTGTGCACACATATCGTTCAACATTGCAGAGAGATCCTTTCTTACACTGAGACAAATATTGGCTAACTTGTGTTTCACTGGAGATACACCCTGCTTGACTTTAATGGTGTAAGAAAAATCTGGTATTGTGCCCAATTTATCTTCGAATACTTTGCAAGATTCTTCTCCTTAGTCTTCTTTTAAACAGATCCTAAAATACTTTTATCAATTGTGAATGGTTTATCTGATCCTGGTCTTATAGTAATTCCACATTGAGATTGATGAACCCATCCAAGAACATTGATATCCTTCCTAGCCACATATACTTTCCCTTTCATTGACTCACCCAAAACACTAATAACAGCCCAGAAAAAAACAATTAAGTCCACTCTACTTCCTTCAAATGCCACTGTCAAAATATCTGGTGGAAGCCAAATTTTATTTGACCATGACCTCTCACATTTTTCTTGAGAAATGATATTGATGCGGGCACCAGTCTCAACCAAAAGTTTAATACCATGTCCTTCAATTATGACATCAGCATCTGGATCAGCAATATGTTT
Source organism: Triturus cristatus (assembly GCF_964204655.1). Taxonomy (NCBI): domain Eukaryota; kingdom Metazoa; phylum Chordata; class Amphibia; order Caudata; family Salamandridae; genus Triturus; species Triturus cristatus. The sequence continues at coordinate 356,141,869 of NC_140581.1, forward strand.
ACCATCTTCCATATGAACATTCTTCACTTCTAACACCAGTTCCTTGCACTCTTTGTAACTCCCCTCTGCATTAACATCATCGTGTTCATCGATAACACAACAAACACTGCTACTCTTACCACCTCTACACACCCTGAAACAGTGGCCCATTTTCCTACATTTTTTACATCGTTGTCGTTGCGCAGGATAGAACCTAAAAGATGACACATGTAATGAAGAACCACACGTGAAACAGCACACAGTTGGAGTTTAAGACATTGCATTGAGTTTAAACATTGTTTTGGATTTAGTGTAACTCGAAGATCCTCTAGGAACTGGCTTACTGACTACAGCTTCAGAAATAGAGGTTTTGGCTAAGGATTCCTCTAACAACTTTGCATCCCTGGAAGAACCTTCAATGCTCTTGGCTATATCTATTGTTTCATCTAATGATGGATTTGTACACGCCAATAAACGTTCTTGTATTTATTTTTAACAACAAATAGCAACTAACTGGTCTCTGATTAACTCTGCTGTGAAAGTGTCAAACTCTCATTTGGCAGCTAACATTTTCAGTGCTGTGATGTACGTGTCAATACTCTCATTGGGCTTTTGTGTTCTAGTAAAAAACATATACCTGTGTACCACCATGTTCTTGGTTTATGAAAATTTACTTGTTCAGTTGAGCCACTGCTGTATCAAACTCATCCAAATCCTCATCTTCCACAGGAACATGCTCAGGTAAGTGATCAAACACATTCTGACCTTTGACCCCTAAACAATAATACATCAAGCTCTTTCTTCTCTCAGGTCTGAATTTCTGAGCATCAATTGCACCTAAATAGGCTTTAAAAGATCGTAACCATAAGTTCCATTCCAGTGGTGGCTCACCAGGATCTTGTAAAAATGGCAGCAGAGGTTGCACACTCTGCATTGTGTTATAAAGTTGAAATACAGTTTACATTTATTTTTAACAAAAATAGAGACTGGAAAGAAAAACACAACTTGTAGCATAGGCATCCAAATCGCTGTGAATTGCACCAAAAAGAAAGTATCTTCTTTATGGATGCGTGTAAGCTGATGTGAAAGAAAAATGTTTAAAAGTATTTACTTTAGACTCCTAGAGCAACTTTGCTCAGAAACTGAGAAGTCCTATGTCTTTCTCTATGAGACTTTTGAAAGGAGAAGTCCTACTTCTGTATCCATGCAGGAAATTCACTGTACCAGCTCGTTAAGGCTCGTTAGACTCGTTAGGCAGTCTCCACACATGATGAGTTCAGCACTGCTCGCGCAAGACTGGGTATAAATCTTTACTTAATTTCTCTGCGTGCAATAATTGAGAGCATTTTCTAAAGTAGATTACGGCTTCTTCCACTGCATTCCTACGAAGGCTTCTTTCTTGGCGTTCCTGCGCACGCGACAGCCGCCACTAACCTTATCGGCAAGCTCACGTCCGCGTGCAGGGGCTTCACAGAAATCCCGATTGTAACCGATTCCCAGGATAGGGAGTTATAGTAAACGAGAACAAACAGACACTGGTTAAACAAAAAGCATGTGTTGCGCTTCTCACCTATGAGTCACAGTGAAAAATGACTCGCTTGTTTGGTGAAGGAACTTCCAAAGCAAATTACCTTCTGGCCCCTGTTGCTTTGAGTATTCTTCTTTACATTAAGCGTCATGGGTCAGATCGTCGCTAAAATCTTGAAGTGACGAGAATACACGTCGAGACTGTTGAAAGTATTTATTATCCAGGAGCATTTTGTCTCCATTAACAGGGGCCATGGATCAACTGCTATGTCTGGAATGCCATGATGTCAAAGGGTATTCCATGACATAACTACATTCTGTAGAATGCGTCACGACAAGTGGTTTCTTCATATGGAACCTTGATTTCAATTGAAAATAAAGAAATACCCGCTTCAGCTGATTTTGTCATTGTTTTTGGTTTACCTTTACCAATCTTGTCATTAGAATTCTGGTCAAACTTGCAAATTAGCAATTTAAAGGCACAATGTGGCAAATGGGAAAAAACTAAAAGCATTTACTGTGCCTGTCTCCGAGGTTCTGACAGACATTGGCAGTAAAGCCCCTGGCTAAAAACAGCTGGGGCCCAGGAGCACAAGAAATACTCCAGTCAAACACACCAAAACTCTCAGCCTGCAGGTGATGCATAGTTATGTTGCATGGGGCTGGGAGCCCTAGAAGGGAATGTTTCTAGGCAATTCCTTCCTCAATGGCATATATTGAAACAGTTGTAAGTTTGAACTGTGTACATTCCCGGTAAAGTGCAACCTGGTGGTAATGCTTTTTCATATGGAGCAGATTTATTTCCAAATGAAAATATGCTGCCTTTGAAACCAGATGACATAGGCAGCACCAGGGGTAGCAAAGGACAAGCCAGGAGTCGTAGTGACCCCTAAATGACGTTCATGACTGCACGTTGTACATTGTGCTAAGGAGAAGTAATTGTGAAATTGGGGAGGGTTGATTCAACTTGGCGATCATGCGCATTGCATATTGTAATAAACTGGAGGCTCAGTAACTTGCAACGCAACAACAAAAAGACTCTACCCATTCCCCATTTCAAGAACACCTAACAGAGAGCTTTCTTGGGTAACATATCTGGCCCCAAATTTATTGAGGCTTTTTACTTTCTGGTGCCCTTTTCTGAGTGTAAAATGTGTTTTGTGCTGCTTTACATTGCTGTGAATCAATGGGGTGTTAAGTAGGCAGATCAGCACAAACACTTGCAAAGTCCGATTTAGTATTAGACGGACAGAGGTTTGTGTAACAAACATAACAGTACTTTGATGAATCCGTTAAAAAGAGGAAATGAGTTCATTTTGCCAAACAAAAACATGCATTGCCTGTGTGCTGAGGTACATAGCACACATTCAATGTGTGGGTTCCTTTTGAGTTTAGATGTAGAAATGTGTACTGGAAGAGTATGCTTCCAGTGCAAATCTTGTACTAGATGGCGCCCACTCATCTGTACATTATAGTGAGAGATTGTGCATTATGCAAGGCAATCTTATTACAATGCCAGAGCAAGGGATGACAGCAGCAACAGGAGGCCAATATCAGTAGACATGGTCCTGCTCTGTTTCTTTCCCCTCGCACAACACAGCAAATTTGTTTGCTGAGCTGTGTTGCATGACAAATTAGTAAATCCATTTATAAGAGTATTGGTATGCTATTCCTCTTGACCATAGAAAGGCATCTAAACTACTCCAAATGAACCTGCTTGTGAAACACCTCTATCTGATTGTATGACTTCCTTGCTCTTCCTTTCCCTTCTGTGTCTTCTCTGTCAGCTCACATCAGTGCACTTCATCTATCACATCCAACTTTTCGGTGTCAACATAGTCATTTATGATCCTTCCTTTGCCTTTAAAGCACATGCAACTATAAAGTTTCATTTTTGGTTTATTAACTAAAATATTTTGTTTGTCATTCACTTATTTATTGAAACTGCCATACATTTTTGACTACATTTAGTAGATAACTTCACTGCTGATGTTTTATTGCATCTCTTCCATATTCCAAGTATCTGCCTATATTTTCACAACTCCTAGGTTATGTACCTAAAGTCTGGCTGAATGAAATGACCATCTTTTCCTTGATGCCTCCCAGATTTTTGCCCTATAGTTTTGCTGGCTTTAAAATGTTGTGCAATATATCCCTGCTAGCGGAGTGCCTGTGCTCCCCCTTTAAACATGATCGAACTGGCATACTCCTAATTGGTATATATAGCTTACCTATAAGTCCCTAGTTTACTGTACAAAATGTATCCAAGGGCCTGGAAGTTAGTGGACTACAGCACCTAGTGTGCCATCCACTGTAGCGGCAGTGTAAACATGACTTCAGGCATACTTTGTAGCCTGACTACAACAATAAAAAACATGCACTGTGACCTGTCAAAATAAATCCTATTTGACAGGTTAAAACCTCCCTCTTAAATATTAATAAGACACCTCTGTGTAGGCCATCTAGCCTACAAGGTAGGGTGATTGGCATTTAAAATCAGGACATGTAGAAAGTTACTGTGTCCTTATAGTGACAGGCCCTGAAAGCTGTTTTCACTGTGGCAGGCCTAGCTGTCCTATGTAGAAAACCAGAGTGCAGATTAAAATACAAATACTGTATCTTGGAGATGGGACCAGCTAGCGAAATAATTAAACAACTGTTTTAATAGTTATTAAATATCCAATTTAATGATGATGTTGGATTGTAAATAAATATTAAGGAAGAGTAACTTCTGGAAAGTAACCTTTTTCCTGCCTGAGGTTCTTGGAGACTAATTTACGTTAGTTATCAAGCTTCTCCCAGCCAGTGATTAACCTTGAATAGGTGTGAAAAGGTAAGAAATGTCTCCCAAGAGCAAATAATTGGCTGACCTATATGGGTATCAATGACTTCTTTGAGTTCAGCAGAATTTGCAGGATGGGGCCTTGGGCCTCCTTTAGACAGCACAGTGTCAAATCCTACTTGGCAGATATGTTGAACCACATGTAACACTTTGGGTATACTTAAGAGGGGGAGAAGAGCATGCCAAGGCAATTCTTGTGCAACCACTGTCTGGTTGCTGAAGGACTCTGATTTTGACCTACCATACTTATGTCTCTCGGTTTGTTGTGGGCACGGTACTTGCTCCAAACTGGATTTTAGTGTTAGAGGTGTTAGTACACTAGTATTACCATAGCACACTTCCCACATACACCCCAGAACTCAGAGCCTAAGTTTAGTGTGGCTGAGAATTTCACCATCCTCAAAATGCCCTGACACATGGCATTATGGGCCTGTTTGCAGTAAGGCAAACAGGAACTACTGAAAAAGTGGGTAGGGTTGGCCCTGGGAACTTTTGTCCCATTTGTTAGAAATGGGTCGGGAATCACACCATCCACTATGTAGTGCTGGACATAAGTGTAGCACCTCCAGGCATTCACTTCAGAACACTTTCTGGACCTGTGGAAGATCGTAAGAGGACTAGACCTGATGTCTGTGCCCTGAAAAGAGCACTGAAGGACTGGACCTGCACCCATGACAAAGACGTAGACTCCAAGGGTCAGTTGGTCGACCTCCTGTGAGGCTATAGGGAGACAACACGCTGCAAGAGGCCTTTTCTTGTAAATGGCCTCTCGCAGTATGTCAGGGTGAATCCTCAAAGTCACTTAATTAACATGAGCTTAATGCACTGGTAGCTATGGCACATAATAGGGAGGCTTAACTTAGAGAAAATGTATGAAGTATCTATGCAGCACGCAAACAGTAATGAAGTGAAAATAGTACATAAGAAAAGTTTCGAACCAATTGTGAAAAATTGAATACATTTTAATAAATAAAATGAGACCAGAATTACAAAACTCCAATCAGTAGTACCAGAGATATGCAATTTCAAAGGTTTTAGTAGATATAAGGCCTACAAGCACAAAGTGCCATGTGCAATCATCTGGTTGTGCTAGACCATGGGAAAGTCACAAGTTCAGGCTGACCATAATCGAGCACGGGCCAGATACAGAGACCAGGTTAGTCCTGCTGAAAAATGTACCTTCTCAAAATCCAGGGGTTCCATTCGCAGTGGAGGAGGCCACGAGTAGCATGGATAACATTACGGATAGTCATGGAGAGAGCAGGCTGGTCGGCATGGGCTGTTGTCACTGTAGAGTGAAGATACGGTTGTGTGCCACAGATGGTCGTTGCTGGAACTTAAAGTTGCCGGTCACTGCAGGCTTTCGTTCTTGTAGCGTGAAGTGCAGATCTTGCATTGCCGGGCATCGCTGGCGGATGCTGTACCGCATAGAGTTGAACTCACCAAAACTTAGTGTTGGCTGTTGTCACAGGTGGCAGAGTCTCAGTGCACCCAGGACTGTTCGTGGTCGGGAAGAACCCAAAAGTTCAGGATTTCACCTTTCCTTTCAGGAAGAGCTCAACTGATGTCAGCTAAGGGTCCTGGACCTGAGGAGGCACATTTTGGGGATCAAGTACACACTCCAGCAGAGGGTAGCAGGGTCAGGCAGGTCCAGTTTCAGGTCCAGGCAGGTCCAGTGCTGTAGGTCATCTGGGCAGTTGCAGGGAGGCCTCTGGAGCTTGTTATTGCCCTGTAGTTCAGACAGGAGGTCAGCCAACTGACCTTTGGAGTCACTTAGGTTAGCCTGGGATGAAGGGAGAAAGTCCAGTCCTCCTTCTCAGAGAGAAAGGCAGTCCTCTGGCAGCAGCAGGGCAGTCCCATGGTGGCAGGCTTCTGTAATGTCCAAAGGTCCAGAAGTGTAGTGAAGTGTTGTTCTGAGGGTCCAAAATATATACCTGGTGTTAACCTTTGTGTGTAGGGGAACACCCTGTCCTACCCCCAAATCTGGTTCTGGAAAGTTCTTGCCTTCCCCTTTCAAGACTCCAAGAAGTCTGGGGTAATAGAAGACTGGTGTCAGGTTCCTTCATGTGTGCTGGATGCAAGGCATTTGAAGTACAAGTGAGACAGGGCACATCTCTGCCCCAGCCATCCTGGCAGGATGGCCCATTCTGACCACACCAAGTCCCCCTTGTTTCACTGTCTGGGAGGAATACACTAACCCCCAACAGCAGAGTTATTCACAGTCATGTGACTCGAAACACTTGAAGGAGGCACAAATGGTTAGGGCAAAAAAATTACTACTTTCTTAAAGTGACATTTTCAGAATGGTGGCTTAAAATCTGTCCTTACCATTAAAGAGGATTTTAAATAAAAATTCATTTGAGTCTAAACATGCCTTCTCTACCTGCTCCCAATCCAAACTATGGGGCATATTATCAAGAGAGGCGATAAAATGATCGCCGTTTTAGCGGCAGTTTTCTGCCACTAAAACGGCGATAATGGGCTTGATAATATGCTCCATGGAATTCCAATTGAAGCCCATGTTAGATGGGAGAAGCCTTACAGTAGTGAAAAGTTTTAGTAGCATTAGAAGCCAGTCTTTGCTTATGCATTGATAAAATGATTCATGCTTTTACACTAATGTGCTGTACTTTAATATGTAGATTGTGTGTAGTCTCCTTACCCCTTGCACAGTAGTGAATGAGTTTTGGTAAGCTGCTAGGGATAGTGTTGCTTGTCTAGAATCACACTGTGAGTCTGTGTGCATTTGGGAACCACTGTGAGAGAAGCATTTGGTAACATTGTGTATTTTCTGGCAGATAACTCTTTTAAAACCTGTCATGTTGTCAAGTTTTAGTAGCATTAGAAGCCAGTTTTTGCTTATACGTTGATTAAATGAGTCATGCTTTGACACTAATGTGCTGTACTTAAATATGTAGATTGTGTGCAGTACCCTTACCTCTTCTAGACTAGTGAATGAGTTTTGGTAAACTGCTAGGGAAGGGTTGCTTGTCTAAAATCACACTGTGAGTCTGTGTACATTTGGGTAAGGATTGTGATAGAAGCATTTGGTAACATGGTGTATTTGCTGACAGATAACTGTTTTAAAATCGGTCATGTTGTCAAGTTTTAGTAGCTTTAGAAGCTATTCTTTGCTTATGCATTGATAAAATGAGTCAGGGGTTGACACTAAAGTGCAGTACCATGTACTAATCTCTTCAATGTGCCAGAACTGAAAAATTAAAAGTTTTACCCAGGCACTGTCCTAGCAGTAGTCTGATGATTTAGTCAGTTTCCAAGTACTCATGTTGTGAACCATACATTACCACATAGACTGCTTCAAATGTCTATGCAGTATGCATGCAGTCTTCTAACATACTATACACTTGTCTTTCACATCTTCAATTCCCCAGTCAGTATTCATACACTTCTAGCAAACACCCTGTCACTCACCCAGTGTGTCTCCTTATAGTACTGTAATCATTCAGTCAGTTAGCATGTAGTCTTTTAGTGAGGCAGGCTTTAGGGCATGAACTGCTTTGAAGTAGTATGCAATATGCATGTAGTGTTTTAACCATCGTCACACTAGTGGTTCAGGGCTATAGTTTCTTAGTCTGTTTTTATATAAAAAGGGTTTGTACAGTAATGGAATAGTATAAATTTGAAAGTTATTAATATACATTTATTTGTGATTCTTTTTTACAGATACAGAACAGGAGTGTTTCTCATCCGTTTGCACTCTTCTCGTGCAAGATTGTTTGGATGAAGGGTCCTTCGGTGTTTCATCATACTTGCCGTACGAGTATTTCTTGTTAGGATCCCCTTGCAACAGAAATCTTTTGCAAATCTAGCACGTGACCAAGGTGGCATTGATCTTTGTTTGCCCCTCGGGAAAAGTAAATAATTTCCACACCACTGAAGGAAAACGTTGTGGGCGTGGTGCGTCATCCAAAAATTCATCCTTAGATTCGGTGAATATTTTAAAGCGACAACATTTACAGTTTTTGTAAGTTAAACTTATAAAATTTTGTTAGCTGTAAGCATTTTATATATCTGTGATTTGTATCTTGTGGTATTTTGTTGAGCATAGCATGTTGTTTTTTTTTTAACAATCTTTTTGATTATTTTTTTTGTGCCCGCTGTTAAGTGATGAGTACGATTGAAATCACTATTTTTAGTGAAATTTAATATATTCTGAGAACAGCAAAAAAGGCAAACAAATTACTTTGTGGAAATTATGCTGTGTTGTAAAAAATTTATTATTACATGTTATCATTTTTTTTTTCCTTTTATTTCACAAATCCAAATTTAAAAATAAGCAATTTATATGAATTTAGATTGCAATGAAAATCTGAAAAAAATGTATACCATTGTTTATTGCTATTACTGTGAAGGTAAGTTTAACTAAGTCTCAATATGCAGAATGAGGAGGTCTGCAAGAAGCTACAAAGTTGAAACACGTTTCTAAAAACACTCTGTTTATACCTATGTAGTTTTGAAATCTGACCATAATCGGATATCATGTGACCTGCAAAAAAAGAGATTTGAGGGGTTCATAATATTTCCCATTGTAGCTATTGAAGGACCGCAATTATTTCAATCATTCTTCTTTGAACATCTTTGCAGACAAAACTGTTTACCTTCTATCATTTGCAAGGAATTTTTAAACTGGAAATATGTTACTTTTTGTAACATAGTTATTGCGCAAGACACTCTTTCATATTTACAAAGAGAGGAAAAGGCACTCTGTGCACTTTTTATACTCCATGTAAATACAACCTCATTATGCACACCAGTTTGCGTTGAAAGGGTGTTCTATAAGTGTTGTTGTGCATGATTGCACTGAATACTCATAGAACAAGACACATGTCTAGATTTGTCATACATTATAAATCTCGATTTGTGTGTGAATGCTGCACCATTCTAAAATTGGTGCAGGAAAGCACAACAAGGAGAATTGTTTTCATTTCTCCACATTTTTACATCTTCAATGCATGCTAAAATGCTCAGCGTACATTGAAGGAGAAAAATGCCTTTACTGATTGTTTTTGTGCAGGAAGGTGTGTCTTCCTGCACAAAAACAAATAGCACATGACATAGATATCCTTGCACTATGGTGCAAGGGTGCCTGTGTCCCCACATGGCTGCAGTTTAAGCAGCCGTGCAGAGAGAAGCATAGATTTGCAACATATTTATGTACATATGTTGCATCCCTGTGCTTCGGAAGTACTACAGCTCACTGTAGTTAAAGAGGTTACTGTGTGATGCTGCAGCACTTCCTCATAGTTCTGCACTCATACATTCACCATACGCTACTAATGCATTCGTTCAGTCAATTACGTACTACACATACATTCATCTAAACTTTCACAGACAAACAAACAAATATAGCTCTTTTTTTAAACCAGGAAAGTTAGTTCTTAGAAGAACTTTTTTTCTTTTTTAATTTTTTTGTACTTTTTGGAACAATTTTGTTATTTTTTTGTTTTTTCAAAAGGAAGAAAAGACATCAGGAGGAACAAAACAGTCAACTTCTGCAAAAAAAAAATAAACACAAGTTTAGCACTTGTGGTTTTGCTGCGCTCGGCAGATTAGTTCAATTGACTGCTCGCCGTAACATAGCAGTTTGTTGCATTTAATGGAACTAATTTATAGTTTTCCAAATTCTGGACGTATGTCCGGGTGAGTGCTCAATGGTGATGCTGCAGAAGTGCTTGCCACTGCAGGCTGAGGCTGCTGTCGGAGTCTTCTGCATTCCTGCTTGGCCAGGTTCACGGGATGGCGAGTCTTCAGGTGTTTTAACATACTCGCAGTCCCACAAGAGTATTTTTTTTTTATGGATCCCCTCTGGAAAGCACTCTTTGACATATTTTACATGTCACTTTTGTAGAATTAGTTTTATTTTGTCCTTCTGGGAAGGTAAAAAATTTCCACACCACAGAGGTGTATCTTTCTGTGCGTGGAGGTTCCACAACAAATTCCTCATCGGACGAATGATCTTATTCTGATGGTGGCTGCTGTGCAGAAGCCATTGTCTTCAGAAAAATTGCAGCTGTGGAAATCTTCCCCAAAACGTTTCTTCTAGTTCTAAGGTGTGAGATGTTCCTCCAAAGAAGCTCAAAAGAAGAATGATTGAAATGGGTGGGGTCTTTCAATAGTTAGAATAGGAAGTGTAATGAACCAATCAAATCTCTTTTTTTGCAGGTCACATGGGATCCGCGCACCGTGCGCTTACGCAGCATGCACCCAGCGCGCATCCGCGAAATTGAATTTAAAAGGAATATAGGATTAGATGTAAAAATATATTACTTTCATAAGTAGTTTACAGTTTGTGTTCAATTAACCCCTTGTATGCCCATGACGAGCTGGACTCATGACGAGTCCAGCTCGTCATGAGGCATACCCTAGGGAATCCCTCTGGTGCGGGCACCAGAGGGATTCCCTTTCTGCCAAAATAGCCTCGAGAGTCCAGCTCCAGAGGCCCCCCCCCCTTTCACTGTAATGACGATCGGCGCGCACGTCGCGCCGACGTCATTACAGTGAAAGTGAAACTGAAATGAGCCAAGAGGCTCATTTCAGTTTCTCTTTCTACGTGCTCAGGGGGCTATCTCAGCCCCCTGAGCATGTAGAAAGACGGGAGAGGTATCATTGGAAAGGGAGAATCTCCCCAGTGGATCCCTGCTTGGGGATCGCCACAGGAGGGCGATCCCCAAGCAGGGATCCACCCACTAGGCACCAGGGAGGGGGGAGCGGCCCCTTGGGCAAGGGCCTTTGCTCCCCCCATGAAACTTTGGCAAAATTTTGTCTTTTTGCCCCCCCTGGGGGGCAGATGGGGGCATTAGCCCGCAATCTGCCCCCCCGGGGGGGCAAAAAGCCCACTAGACCCCAGGGAATTTTTTTAGCAATAAAAATAGGGGTGGGGGCCCATGCCCCCACCCCCCAATTACTACAGTCTTTCTGCCCCCCCGGGGCAGATGGGGCATTGGCCCCTAATCTGCCCCTTCGGGGGGGCAGAAAGCCCACTAAACACTAGGGATTAGTTTTTCTTTTTTTTTAGGGTGGGGGCTGCCCGCAACGGGCAAGCCAATGCCCCCACCCACCTGCCACCATTACAGCCTTTCTGCCCCCCCTGGGGGGCAGATGGGGAATTGGCCCACAATCTGCCCCCCGGGGGGGCAAAAAGCCCACTAGACACCAGGGAATTGTAAAGAAATAAAAAATAGGGGTGGGGGCTGCCCAAAACGGGCAGGCCCATGCCCCCACCCCGCCCCCCAATTATCACAGTCTTTCTGCCCCCCCGGGGGGACAGATGGGGCATTGGCCCCTAATCTGCCCCTTCGGGGGGCAGAAAGCCCACTATACACCAGGGATTTTTTTCAGTTTGTGGTAGGGTGGGGGCTGCCCAAAACAGGCACGCCAATGCCCCCACCCACCCGCCACCATTACAGCCTTTCTGCCCCCCTAGGGGGCAGATGGGGCATTGGCCCCAATCTGCCCCCCGGGGATGCAAAAAGACCACTAGACACCAGGGAATTTTACAAAAAATAAAAATAGGGATGGGGCTGCCCAAAACGGGCAGGCCCATACCCCCACCCCACCCCACCGCCCAATTATTACAGTCTTTCTGCCCTCCCCTGGGGGCAGATGGGGCATTGGCCCCTAATCTGCCCCTTCGGGACGGGGCAGAAAGCCCACTAAACACCAGGGATTTTGTTTGCGCAATTGTTTTTAGGGTGTGGGCTGCCCGAAACGGGCACGCCAATGCCCCCACCCTCCCCCCCACAAAAATGACAGTCTTTCTGCCCCCCAGGAGGCAGATGGGAGCTGTAGCCCCCAATCTGGCCCCCCTGGGGGCACAGAATGCCCACTAGAAACCATGGATTTTTTTGTTTTATTAGTGTAGGGGTATGGGCTCCCCAAAATGGGCATGACAATACCCCACCCTACCCCCAGAGAAATTCCAGTCTTTCTGTCTCCCCCGGGAGGGCAGATGGTGGCAGTGGCCCCTGATCTGTCCCCTGGGGGGGCAGAAAGCCCACTAGGCGCCAGCGAGTACGCAGGCTTTTTTTATGCGTGGGGGTGGGGGCTGCCCAAAATGGTCATACCAATGCCCACACCCCCCAAAAAATAGCCACAGTCTTTCTGCCCCTTTTGGGGCATATCAGGATGAAACCCCCTTCCCCGATTCCCCCCCAGGGCGGCAGAAAGCCCACTGGGCTCCGAATTGTTTTTTGCAATGTGCATTCGTGTGGATTTTGGGCCCTAGCGCAGTTGGCACGTAGGCAAACCTAGCAAACCTGTACATTTTTTTTAACTAGACACCGAGGGGAATCCTGGATGGGGTGACTTCACTGGCTCTCAACAGGTTCTGTTACCCAGAATCCATTGCAAACCTAAAAATGTGTCCAAAATAACACATTTTCCTCACATTTCTGTGGTGGTAGGTTCTGGAATCTGCGTAGTGATGAATACAGGCCCCAGCTAGGCCCGCAGAATACAAGGGTTCGCTCTCCTGTAACGAAAACTAGAAGGAAGTTGGCACGGAAACTGCAAATACAAAGACAGAGTTTATTAACCCTTAAGGGTGGTCCTACAACCTATACAACACTCTTCAGTATTGCATAGAGTAGCACAAAGAACTTGCGTACACGGTCCCCTTTTATACACAACAGAGGGGCTCATAAGTGGGTGGATACAACATGAGGCGAAAAGCATTACCTTTTATGGACATTTTCGATACAGAATCAATATGTGGGCGGAGTTAACACATCCCTAAACCCGCGAAAACATGGTCAAGCGAGGACTAACTGATAACAGATGTGGTCAAGTCTGGGCATGCGCCAGACGGACAAAGGAGCTATTTATAGACTGTTACTAGGCAGATTACAAGAGCAACTAACACGAAGATAGGACTCTTCTCGTGCAGAGCACGTGGAGACATGACAATACAAAATGAAGTCCAGACATTGGTCAACATAAGAGAGAAACTTGGTCTAAGGAAGGGAGATTCATGTCTTTAGTGAATGCTTAATCATATCGCTGTTTTAATTTTCAACAGACGACCCTTTCAGCATTTACTGAAGACATTCGCTTATTGGGATAATCATCATATATATCAATTTTCATCATTTCTTCCACCTCTTTGGTTAAATGTTTCTGAAAGGTGACATTGGCAATAGTTTTCTTATCAGGAATACAGAATGACACACATAAAGAACAGAGTAAAGGACCACACTGGACACAGATGCAACAGGAAAACGGAATTGCTACAATAATGCAGAGACCAGTTAAAACCTTCCATCCCCATGTAGTGATCAAGGCCCAAAACCATCCAGAAAAGGTCCAAGTGCCATTTTCTGTATGAATCTCAGCTGCGATTTTATGCAATTTATTAATGGCATTATAAACTGATGGCGTATGGTCAGGAATAAACACACAACAACTACTTCCGATAATTTTACATGCTCCACCTCTATCAGCTAACATAACATCTAATACCATACGATTCTGTAATGCAACAATTCTAGTAATTTGTAATTCTTCCGTAAGATTCCCAAGAGCAGCAGCGGTTTGATTCGTCACAGCCTTTACAACTCTCTTTAACCTTCGAACCTTCCTACTATTTAGGGCAGCTCCAACAAAGAAAAACAATCCTAAGTTAAAATCAACATACTGCTGTAAGCTAGTATCAGTTTGATCAACATCATCAATAGATAGAGTACGTTTATATCTATTTACAGTTACATTGTTCAACAATTTCAAATCTTTATGATTGGATGCAGGTGCTAAGAATACAGGGGGTAATAAAAATGCTACATAGCATACTCCGGACCAGCCGGCTGGTAAACGATAATAACCCTTATTCCCACATACAAAGTATGTATTATGGGAGGCTAAGAAAGTACTATTATTTAACCCGTCAATATTTAGCACAATAATACAGTCACTAACACCAACAGGAATATAACCCACACTCTGAACACACAGGTCCGCTTGAGCTTGTGCCACTTGAATCACGAATTGTTCCTTCCCTGCAGTGTCTCTGGTGTTCGTGAAAATGTAGGGGATCGATTCATTGTCTGGTCGATATTCTTCCCATTCCCATATTGTCCCATTCGCTTGTGGATAGCCATCTTTATCTTGATGACATTCCCTATTAAGTCTGAAAAGTAATCGTCTCACTGTAGGTTTCCGTGTGGCAAAATGCAAAGTGTACCATGCTCTACAAGAGCCATTATGAGAGAAAGGAAGAGGTATGAACGGCGTTCCTCCTTTCTTCTGATGAGCTGGCATCATACCACATATCCAACAGTTCGTAGCATTCGTAGCAACATGGGTATGATGCAACATCTGGATGAAAGTGTTATTCAAATAAGACTGACGATGCTTCAATTCTTGATACGGAAGGGTATAAAAGTAGTGCTCCTCAGGCACTGGAGTGGTCAAAACAAGCAACTCACAGGCAGGAGTCACGTCTTCAACAAACCATGTGGTTATACCAACAATAGCTACAATGATAATAAAACTCGTCGCACAAAGAATCTTCTTCCTTTCCATCTTGTAATAAAGAGTCAATTTTCTTCCTGAAACTAAAAGGTCGTCAGAACTCTTCCCCTTAGGCAGCCGTTGATTTCTTCACCAGCGGGCCAAGACGGGTGTCACTACACTAATGCAGGGCTGATCCTCCCCCCCTTGCCACATTGGCTCTCCGTTTCACTAACCTAAGGGCCGTTCTGACAACATCTTTAGATACAAAAAGAGAAAATCACTTCCTCGGTCTGAGATGATATCTTCCTCCTCCAGGAATCGATTGGTCCGGGAAGAGCTCCTCAGCGTCGTTCGGTTCCACAGCACGGCCTTTATCTGCAGTCAGGATTTCTCGATGGTCGGTCAACACAGCAGGCTCCACCAATCCAGGCGGCACTTTACGACAGTGCAAAGAGTGGATCCAGTTCTTCCGATTGGAAACTCGCACAGCTGTCCTCGTTGCAAGCAAGACCTGCTCAGGACCAACCCATCTCGGCTCCAGACTGTTCGTTCTTTCGAATACTTTTATCATAACCTGATCGCCAGGTCGGAGATTATGACCTTCACCTGTGGACCGATCAGGCAGCGCCTCTCGAACCTGTTGATGAATAGAAACCAAATTATCCGTTAACTGTGCCAGATAATCATTCATCATTACACAAGGTACATCATACACTGACTTCGGTTTTGGTGGATCCCAAATATTCATTGGGCATCCGAACACAATCTGGTAGGGTGTGAGACCGGTCCGAGAATGCGGTATCGATCTAATTGACAATAATGCCAGCGGTAAAGCGTCTGGCCAAGTCAAAGAAGTCGAAGCTTGGATCTTCGCGATCTTAAGCTTCAAAGTACCGTTATATTTCTCAACCAATCCCGCAGACTGAGGGTGAAATACTGCATGGAACTTCTGAGTAATGCCTAGGCCTTTCAGGACATACTTGATAACGTCGGCTATGAAATGAGGTCTGTTATCACTCCACAACAATCTGCAAACACCATATCGAGGGAAGAAGTCCTTCAATAGCATCTTGGCTGTAGTCATTGCAGTATTGTCTTTCGTAGGGTATGCATCAACCCATTTGCTGAAGGCACAAACCACTACTAAAACATACTTCAGATTGTTACAGCGCTCAAGCTGAATGTAATCCATCTGCAAAACCTCAAAGGGTGCAGTAGGTGTCGCAAATCCTCCTGCTGGAGTTCGCGTACCCTTTCCTGGGTTATACCTCAGGCAAATCATGCAGGTCTGCACTACCCTCTTTGCCGTACTAGCGATCTCCGGATGCTCCCAAACTCGTGTGAGTAATTTAACAATTGCGGAAGCTCCGACATGCGCTAGTCCATGTGCCATCTGAACCATAGGTTGTACGAAGGCTGTGGGTAACTTCCACTTATCCATCTGCTTACTTCTCCAACACCCTTCATCATCTAATTCTCCATCATTGGACCATTGCTCCCGTTCCTTATCGGAAGCGGTCCTCTGTATTTCCAGCACTTCTCTCCTTGCATCGTGCCATCTTTCTGCCTGCGACTTTACAACATACATTGCAGTAGCCCCAGGCTGCATCGCAGTCTCTCGTGCCACTCGGTCTGCCAAAGCATTCCCTTCTCCAATTTTATCAACCACCTTCTTATGGGCACTACATTTAACTATAGCAATCTTCTTTGGATATGTTAATGCAGTCAAAAGGTTGTGAACTAACTCCCTGTACATTATCTGTGCTCCATGTGACGTTAGAAAGCCTCTCTCCTTCCAGAGTAGGCCGAAATCGTGCGCTACTCCAAAGGCATAGCGGCTATCTGTATAAACATTCACACACAATCCTGTACTGAGCTCACATGCTCGTGTTAATGCTATCAGTTCTGCTGCTTGAGCTGATTTCTGCGGTATGCGTTCTGTCTCCACTATTGTTTGTAATGTGGTAATTGCATACGCTGCTGAAGTCGTACCATCTGGTAGCTTCAGGCATGATCCGTCCACCCATAGTTCTCCATCTACATCTGTAAAGGGCGTATCCTGGAGATCAATACGACCCTTTGTCTGTTCCTCAGTCACAAGAATACAGTCATGTGCTTTCCGTGCTTCAGACTGAGTTTCCGGGAATGGCAACAATGTGGCTGGATTTAACGTTGCACACCTCTTTAACGTAATATGAGGAGCCAAAAGCGTCAACTCATATCCCGTTAAACGGGCACTGGTCAAACGTTGCGTGTTTGTCTGATTAAGCAGGGCATCAACAGCATGGGGGACTAATACCAACAGTTTGTGAGATAACACAATTCCCTCGCTTTGGCGTATTGACACAGCTGTCGCCGCAACCGAGCGAAAACAACCAGGCAATGCTCGGGCAACAGGATCAAGTACAGCCGAAAAATATGCACAAGGGCGCTGCTTGTCGCCGTGCATCTGCACTAAAACTGATAATGCACAGCCATCTTTCTCATGCACATACAGTGAAAAGGGCTTCGTATAATCAGGGGTACCTAACACTGGTGCTGAACAAAGGGCTTGTCGCAATTGCTGGAAAGCAATTTCACACTCATTTGACCAGGGAAGAGGAATTGGAGTGTCTTTTGTCAAGAGTGCTAACAATGGCTTAACTATGTGTGAAAACCCCAATATCCATTGCCTACGGAAAGACGCAAGACCCAAAAATGCACGCACATCCTTCTGTGTGGAAGGTACTGGCGTGTCTACAATTGCTTGAATACGATCTGGTGTGAGTGCACGCCCCTCCTTAGACAAAAGGTGACCCAAATAAGTCACCTTTGGTCTACAAAATTGCAATTTCTTCCTCGACACTTTGTGATTGTGAGATGCCAAAAAGGAAAGCAAGGATAACGTGCACTGCTCACACAACTCCGGGGTGTCGGCCGCCAACAAGATGTCGTCGACATATTGTATAAGGGCGACACCATCGGGCAGAACAAAGGAATCCAATTGTCTTTTCAATGCTTGACTGTAAATACTAGGGCTCTCTGTATAACCCTGAGGGACTCTACAAAATCTATAAGACCTATTATTCAAAGTGAAGCCGAAAAGATATCGGCTATCAGGGTGAATAGGAATCGAAAAGAAAGCATTTTTCAAATCAATAACTGAAAACGTGGTCGCCGTTGGCGGGACCAAAGTAAGTAACGTCGTGATATAAGAAACCACTGGATACTGAGGTATCACTATCTTGTTCACTTCCCTTAAGTCAATGATAAAACGATAAACCCTGGTATCGGTATCTTTCTTCAAAATGGGTAAAATAGGACTGTTGCAAACATTATAGGGAACTTCTTCCACTACTCCCACCTTAATCAAATCCTGCACAATCTGTATGAGTGCCTCCTCCCCCTCCTGGGACATACGATACTGAGGGAGGCGCGGTAACACCGCACCCTCCTGGACACTAATGTGGACAGGCGGAATCACCACCTGTCCCACATCAGTATCCGAAGTGGCCCACAGAGAATGAGGGAGGGAAGCTAATACAGTATCCTCCGTAACCACACACATCCGATCTGCCATTGGGTGATTATCGTTTAATATCACACGTACCCCAGTAGGGGAGCAGCGGATCGTAGCTCTGAAGTGCTTAAGCATATCAAGACCCATAATGTTGTCGGGCGTGTTCGGAGCGAGCAAAAACGGACAGGGTGCAGAAAAGTGGTCAACATGGAATGCAAGGGGTCGGGAAAGAGGGCTTCGAGAGAGTGTACCATCAAACCCTACCGATGTAACCATTAAGCCAGATGGGGGAGCCCTCGGAACCAATTGTTTGGACAGTGCACTGCGAGTAGCTCCTGTATCAACTAGGAACCGATCAGTAGAACCCAAAACATTTGCTGAAACATAGGGACCCTTCTGATCAACCGGTACTTCAACTGATTCCAACCCCCATCCGACGCAATCCTATGCATGCTGCGAATCATGGTACCCAAAGCGGTCATTCCCAGACATCTGATACTGATTTTGCCGATCAAATACATTAGGTCTATCTCGTTGCTGCACGTTAGGTTCAAAGCAAGCACGATCATTAGAATTCCCTCTGAAGTTCGAAAAGCCCCCTCTACCTCTCGGTGGTCCCTGACCACGTCCCTGACGAGATGCATATAATACCGGACAATCTCTAGCCCAATGACCCGACTGCTTACAATACGCGCATTGATTTCTATTAACATCTGACTGACCGGAAGGGGGACCATAGAATCCTCCTCTACCTCTGTCGACACCCCGACGAGGCGGACCATACACTTGTGCTAACATCACCTTCGTTTTCAAATCTTTCGATTTCTTCTCCTCATGCCCCTTCGCTTCTTGTTCCTGACGCTCATAATACTGAGCCATAGTCAGGAGGGATGCCGGAGACGAAGCGGACCAAGAACTTTCACTCGCTTTTAAACGAGCTGCTATTCCCGGTAATAAATTCGCCACATATTTATCAACAAAAAGATGTCGACCCGTATCATCCGTAAGTGACTGACCACTGAAATCATGAAATGTCTCCTCAAAGCGCGTAAAGAAATCTGAAACTGATTCATCTACCTTCTGTTTACATGAGGCTAACATATTCCAGTCAATCTTTTTAGGGGGGATAATTGTTTTCAATTTAGTCAAAATAGCAGCAGGAAGATCTAAAATAAGCTGGGGTGGTTTTTGCGCGGGTTTTCTTTCCCTATCCACATCCTCAATCTCAGGCCATTTGGCCTTAAAAGCGGCTTGATCATCCACCTTCCGCACAGATCGCCACATATCCGGTGGTAAGATAAGCCCAAAGAACAAATCTATATCTGCTAAAGTCATAGTACAAGAATTCAAGGGCCCTTCGACTTCTTCGTAAAAGGCCGCTGGATTCTTGCGGGGGTCAGGCAATGCATTCTTTAATGCCATAACATCAGCCCTATGCCAGGGAGTATAAACCCAATTATACACAAAATAACCCCTAGCATCGGGGAAAGACATATCTGAGCTAGTCCCTGTTCCTTTAGGAGGAACATACAAAGGTGCCGCCTCTCGCATTGGTTTAGCATGCACTAGTTCGCTCTTATCTGAGTGGGAGGTAGATGATTGGTCTCCGCCGGTACGTGAATACGATTGCTCCTCCTCCCCTGTCTTTAGGCGCGCTCTCTCTTTAAGTTCAAACGCCGCGTCCCGCAATGCAAACAGCCGTCGGACCGCATCAGGTGCCTTAGGGAGAAAAAACACCGTTACGTAATGCTTTAGCATCCAATACTACAGCTTCAGGCTCGAAAACATCTGAATATTTCCGAAAGGCAGTAATCACTTCATCAGAAAAAGTTTCAAGAAAATACAACTTCGCTCTATCCTGCCACGTTTCCAAAGACTCCAATAATTCAGAAAGAGGTAGCTTGCCTTTAAGCGCACGCAAAGAAATTTTCCGAAGCTCACCCATATGCTCAACTGATAACATCGACCGCGTGTCTACCTTATCCGAAACCGATCCAGAATCCTGTGACCTCGGGGCAGACGCGCCAACATAGGGGGGCGGAGAGCGATCTAATAAATAAAAATCATCTTCAAGATTAGTAAGGACAGGATAAAGCGGCTGGCGGACAGCATATTGACCCGAGACTTGCAACCTACGCTCTTTCTCTTGTCTCTCCGCCAGTTCTCTTTCTTCCCGACGCTTCGCTTCCTGTGCTCTCACATGATCATTTTTCCGTTGCTCTTTATCAAACAGCGCTTTCTCACGTTTCTCTCGCTCACGCACTTCCTTCACCCATAACCGTACACATTCAAACATGTCTTGCCGAGCACGCCGTTTACACATACACTGTTCCACATACTCAATCTTACGCATATCAAACGATCCATACAAAGGCCATCGTAACTCAGGATCCTTTTTGGTGTATTTCCTCCACACTGTGCTGTACATTATAGAGGAAAGACCATGCTTCACATACATATCCCTATTAGGAGTCCCCTCTGGGGGGGCTGGAGCAGATTCCTCGAGGTTTAACCGGTTTCCAAAGCAGCAGCACCACTTACGGAGTGCGCTAAAAGCAGGCATGCTCAAAAATAATGCAAAATGCAGTATTATCAAAAATGGCACTTAAACTTTGCGCCGTTCAAATTTACACAGCTCCGGAGAAATATCTCCACATTACCTGCCTATATGTGTTGCAACGCATATATTCTCACAATAATCAATACAAAATATGACCGGTTATCATAAATCAAACTCAAATAGCCAACCCAGGCTTCAAAACTCGGAGCAAGTACCGTACAACGGTCCTTACCAATCAAGAGTGTCCAGATTCCAACTGCAAAGTTCCAAAATTCGCCCAAACGGCTGTCGCGGCAAACCGACAGAAGAGGTCTCAGTCGAGGACCGGCGCCACCCAGAAGGTCAGTTCGGAAGGGAAGGAAGAAACCTCGGGATGCCAGGACTAAAAATGCCACTG
The DNA here is from genome assembly GCF_964204655.1 of Triturus cristatus. Taxonomy (NCBI): domain Eukaryota; kingdom Metazoa; phylum Chordata; class Amphibia; order Caudata; family Salamandridae; genus Triturus; species Triturus cristatus. The sequence goes on from NC_140581.1 coordinate 356,163,140, forward strand.
GCAGTGATCACATCCCCGGCCAAATTCCTCACCTTCGTCACGACCAGTCCTTCGGGCATCCGAGTCGCCGATGAGCCCCACGTGACGGGCGCCAATTGATGAATACAGGCCCCAGCTAGGCCCGCAGAATACAAGGGTTCGCTCTCCTGTAACGAAAACTAGAAGGAAGTTGGCACGGAAACTGCAAATACAAAGACAGAGTTTATTAACCCTTAAGGGTGGTCCTACAACCTATACAACACTCTTCAGTATTGCATAGAGTAGCACAAAGAACTTGCGTACACGGTCCCCTTTTATACACAACAGAGGGGCTCATAAGTGGGTGGATACAACATGAGGCGAAAAGCATTACCTTTTATGAACATTTTCGATACAGAATCAATATGTGGGCGGAGTTAACACATCCCTAAGCCCGCAAAAACATGGTCAAGCGAGGACTAACTGATAACAGATGTGGTCAAGTCTGGGCATGCGCCAGACGGACAAAGGAGCTATTTATAGACTGTTACTAGGCAGATTACAAGAGCAACTAACATGAAGATAGGACTCTTCTCGTGCAGAGCACGTGGAGACATGACAATACAAAATGGAGTCCAGACATTGGTCAACATAAGAAAGAAACTTGGTCTAAGGAAGGGAGATTCATGTCTTTAGTGAATGCTTAATCATATCGCTGTTTTAATTTTCAACAGTAGGTCCACAAAATTCCACCCACCCTGCGTTCCCCAAAGTCTTCAGAGAAAAATGGTACCTCACTTGCGTTGGTAGGCAATACGTTTTGGGGCCTTGCCTGTCGCGGGTACTTGGGCCTCCCACACGAGTGAGGCACCGTTTTTATCGGGAGACCCGGGGGAACGCTGGGTGGTAGGAAATTTGTGTCAGCCCGGTGATGCCTCAACTTTCCCACACAAAAATGTGTGAAAAAGGTGATTTTTTCAGCTAAATTTGAGGTTTGCAGGGCATTCTGGGTAAGGAAACGTTGGGGGATCCACGCAAGCCATACCTCCCTGGAATCCCCCGGGTGCCTAGTTTTCAGAAATGTGTGCGTTTGGTAGGTTCCCCTAGATGGCCGCCGAGCACCGGCCAAAAACCCAGGTGACCCCCCTTGCAAAACCAGGTCGTTTTGAGGTAGGCAATTTTCATGTCGCCTCAATACGTTTTGGGGCCTTGCCTGTCGCGGGTACTTGGGCCTCCCACACGAGTGAGGCACCGTTTTTATCGGAAGACCCGGGGGAACGCTGGGTGGTGGGAAATTTGAGTGAGCCCGGTGATGACACAACTTTCCCACACAAAAATGTGTGAAAAATTTGATTTTTTCAGCTAAAATTGAGGTTTGCAGGGGATTCTGGGTAAGGAAACGTTGGGGGATCCACACAAGCCATGCCTCCCTGGAAGCACACGGGTGTCTAGTTTTAAAAAATGTATATGTTTGCTAGGTTACCCAAGGTGCCCGCAGAGCTAGGGTTCAAAAACTACAGCCAGACATTTTGCCAAAAAAGGGTAATTTTTCACTGCGAAATTGAGGTGTGACCACGTTGCGTTTTGCGCCGTTTCCTGTTGCGGGCACTAGGCCGACCCACACAAGTGAGGTACCGTTTTTCTCGTAAGACTTTGGGGAACGTGGGGTGGGTGGAAATTTGTGGATCCACGCAGATTCCGGAACTTTCCACCACAGAACTGTGGGGACAATGTGTTTTTTTTGTCAATTGTTTAGGTTTGCAAGGGATTCTGGGTAACAGACCCTGGTGGGAGGCAGTCAAGTCACCCCATCCTGGATTCCCCTGGGTGTCTAGTTTTCAAAAATGTATAGGTTTGCTAGGTTTCCCAAGGTGCCCGCAGAGCTAGGGTTCAAAAACTACAGCTAGACATTTTGCCAAAAAAGGGTCATTCTTCACTGCGAAATTGAGGTGTGACCACGTTGCATTTTGCGCCGTTTCCTGTCGCGGGCACTAGGCCGATCCACACAAGTGAGGTACTGTTTTTCTCGTAAGACTTTGGGGAACGCGGGGTGGGTGGAAATTTGTGGAGCCACGCAGATTCCGGAACTTTCCACCACAGAAATGTGGTTTTTTTTGACAATTTTTTAGGTTTGCAAGGGATTCTGGGTAACAGACCCTGGTGGAAGGCAGTCAAGTCACCCCATCCTGGATTCCCCTGGGTGTCTAGTTTTCAAAAATGTATAGGTTTGCTAGATTGCCCAAGGTGCCTGCAGAGCTAGGGTTCAAAAACTACAGCTAGACATTTTGCCAAAAAAGGGTCATTTTTCACTGCGAAATTGAGGTGTGACCACGTTGCGTTTTGCGCCGTTTCCTGTTGCGGGCACTAGGCCGACCCACACAAGTGAGGTACTGTTTCTCTCGTAAGACTTTGGGGAACGCGGGGTGGGTGAAAATTTGTGGATCCACGCAGTTTCCGGAACTTTCCACCACAGAAATGTGGGGAAAATGTGGGTTTTTTTGACAATTTTTTAGGTTTGCAAGGGATTCTGGGTAACAGACCCTGGTGGAAGGCAGTCAAGTCACCCCATCCTGGACTCCCCTGGGTGTCTAGTTTTCAAAAATGTATAGGTTTGCTAGGTTTCCCAAGGTGCCCGCAGAGCTAGGGTTCAAAAACTACAGCTAGACATTTTGCCAAAAAAGGGTCATTTTTCACTGCGAAATTGAGGTGTGACCATGTTGCGTTTTGCGCCGTTTCCTGTTGTGGGCACTAGGCCGACCCACATAAGTGAGGTACCGTTTTTCTCGTAAGACTTTGGGGAACGCGGGGTGGGTTGAAATTTGTGGATCCACGCAGATTCCGGAACTTTCCACCACAGAAATGTGGGGAAAATGTGTTTTTTTTGACAATTTTTTAGGTTTGCAAGGGATTCTGGGTAACAGACCCTGGTGGGAGGCAGTCAAGTCACCCCATCCTGGATTCCCCTGGGTGTCTAGTTTTCAAAAATGTATAGGTTTGCTAGGTTTCCCAAGGTGCCCGCAGAGCTAGGGTTCAAAAACTAGAGCTAGGAACTTTGCCAAAAAAGGGTAAATTTTCACTGCGATATTGAGTTGTGACCACGTTGCGTTTTGCGCCGTTTCCTGTCGCGGGCACTATGCCTACCCACACAAGTGAGGTACCATTTTTATCGGGAGACTTAGGGTAATTCAGATTTGTAAAGGAACTGTTATTATTCATTGACTTTCGATGCATTTCTGCCTTCCAAATGAAAGATATTGTGTAAAAAAGAAGTCATTCTAAAAAATGACTGATAATTCTCATGCTAGTATGAGTATTCCCAATTTCAGAAATGTGCAAATATCTACTGTTTCTAAACTCTATATTTTGTTCCCATTTCAGAAATACATAGGTGTCTTTCATACCGATTTTTCCATGTACACATTTTTACAGAATAATTACTATATACCCGGTATATAATAAAAAACCATTGCAAGTTGCTGCTCAGTTTTTGGCTCTGGGTTCGTCGGGTTCTTGGTGAACCTACAAGTCCTATATATCCCCACAATCGGTAATGTCCAGCGGATGTAATGGTATATTGCTTTCAAAGAGCTGTCATAATTAGAAGAAGTTACAGGTGAAAACGTTGACACAAAAGGCTGTTTTTTTCAACTAATTTTCAATTTATCCTATATTTAACTGTTAGTTTCTATAAAAAAACCTTCATGGATCTACACAAATGACCCCTTGCTGAATTCAGAATTTTGTCTTCTTCTCGAAAATGTATAGCTTTCCAGGATCCATTATTGCTTTTGTACCCATTTCTGCCATTAACTGGAAGGAGGTCAAAAGCACAAAAAATAGCAAAATTAGGCTATGTCCCAGAAAAATGCCAAAACTGTGTAAAAAATGTTGGGTTTCTGACAAAGGTCTGGTATCCCCGAAAAGCTGGGAAAATGGTGATTTCAACCCCACAAACCCTTTTTTGATAACATTTGCAGGGAAAAACCCAGATGCTTTCATTTGCAGCCCGTTTTTCCAATGTTTCCGAAAAAAACAAAATTTTGCTGTATTTTGGCTCATTTCTGTGACCCCTCTAGGAGAATCCACAAACCTTGAGTACCTTTAGAATCCCCATGATGTTGGAAGAAAAGGATGCAAATTTGGCGTGGATATCTTATGTGGTCAAAATGTTACAGGGGCCTCAGCGCGCACTACCCCAAATAGCCAAAAAAGGGCGTGGCACAGGAGGGGAGCCTGGCAGCGAAGGGGTTAATATTCACATGAAATACATATATATATGTTTTTTTAAATGTTAAATATTTCGCCGGATCCGCGCACCCATCGCGTCATACACGCATATGACGCATCGCGGAAGTGCGCACGTGTCACGTTACATACATCGTACGTGTCGCGTATAGGCTTGGAGTTGCGTACCGGTCGCATTGCAAACACGTACCCAACGCATAGGGATCGAGAACGGTGCGCATAGGGTGCGCGAATCCCCAAAAAATGGAAAAAAAAAAATAAAACAAAGTTTTGAAAATATAGTTTAAAAAATAGTTTAAAAAATATTTAAAAATATTTTTTAAAACCCAATAAAAACAAATATTATTTAATTTTTAAAAGAATTAGTTGAAAAAATAAGTTAAAAAAATGGTGATAAAATTGTATTTCAAAAAAACATAATTCATGAAATTGACACACTGAAATTGAAAAATATAGAAATCCAATGAAAATCATTAAACATGATGGGGCAGATTTATGTTCCCTGGCGCATCCCTGCAAATCAGCATGGATGCACCAGGGAAGTTGCCTCACGCAAGTTTGCCCTTGCGCCACCGCAGATGCGCCGCATTTACAATGCGGCGCATCGTGGCGCAAGGACAAGCAGATACGTGACGCATCTGCCGGCGTAAGGTTTGGCGCAGTGCTGAAGTTGTGTCGCAAGCGCGACGCAACTCCAGCACTGTTCCAACCTACCCTATCCCTAACATGGTGCGTCAAGCCTTACGCCTGCTTCAAGCAGGCGCAGGGTTTTGACGCATCAGCGTTGGGAAAGTGACTCAGTGAAATCTTATAGATTTCACTGAGTCACTTTTCAGGCGCGTTCCTGCGACGGAACGCGCCCCCTGAGTAGCAACGCCCACATGAAACCTGATGCAGGTTTCATGTGGCGCAGGGCTTTACACCGTGACGCATCTCCATAGATGCGTCACGATGTAAATGGGGCGCAACATGGCGCAGGGTTTACGCTGCCACCGCGTCTCAAAAGTGACGCAACGGCGGCGTAAAAGGGGCGCAAGTCCCTCATAAATCTGCCCCGATATCTTTAGAGATAAGTTATAGATAGGAATTAGCATTTACAAAACCTTTGAAATTCACTGAAAACACTATAGGTTTCATGCACGTTATAGTTAGGAATTGGCATTTAAAAAACCTTTGAAATTCACTGAAAAAAACATAGGTTTCAGGGTCGCTATAGTTAGGTATTGGCATTTAAAAAACCTTATAAATTCACTGAAAAAACCATTGGTTTTAGGGGCGTTATAGTTAGCTGGACATTTTCCTTGTACAAAACCCTAGAAATTCCCCTGTTATAGTTAGTTCAGCTAACTATAACTCGCACCCCCGCAATGCACTGCTGGTGACGTCACATATTACATCACTCATGACATGGTCAGTGACATCACTGATGACATCACTGATGACATCTCAAATGACTTCACTGATGACATCACTGATGACGTCATCCAGTGAGTGTGTGTTTCTGTAAATTTTAAATATGTTTAATATATATATGGGGAAAAACCTATGGTAGAATGAGTGGGTGTATAAGTGTGTGAATGGATGATTTAGTAGGTGCGTGACTGACTCTATAAGTGAGTCATTAAACATATCTTACTGCAGACTAGTGAGTAAACTGTGTGAATGTCTGTATCTGTCTGTCTGTTGGTGTATAAGCGGCTGCATGGTTTTGTGAATAGCTATATGAGTGTCTCTATGGGTTATTGATTGGTTGTCTGAGTATCTGAATGGGTGCCTGAGTGTTTGTGTGGGTGGGGTGTGTGTGACTCTGTGCATACATGTGTGAGTGGGTGATTCTATGGGTGCATGGTTTTAAGAGTGCATCTGTGATGGACTGTATGGTTGGGTGAGTGTATGTATGGGTGAGTTAGTGATTGAATGTATATCTCAGTGGTACATGTGTGACTAACTACATATGTGAAAGGCAGTATATATGTGTGTAATTGTATATAAGTGGGTATATGTGAGAGTGTGTGATTGTGAGAGTGGCTGTATGGATGAGTGTGTGCTTGTATCAGTGATTGTATAAGAGCGTAAGAATGTGGTACTATTTTTATGAGTAAGTGAACTTGTGTGTGTATTACTGCATAGGTGAGTAAATGGGAGTGTGATTAATTATTTGCATGACTGACTAGGTGTGAGAGTACCTCTATGGATGATTGGTGGTGTGTGAGTGTCTATGTAGGTCTATAAATGCATATGATAGTCCTGTACTGAGTGACTGCAAGTATGAGTTACTGTACAGGTGAGTGAGTGGATGTGTGTGTAGATCTAAGAGTCAATGAGTGGGTATGTAGTTATTGGTATTGGAGTATCTATGGTTTTGAGAATGGAAGTCTGAAATTTTGATTGAGTATATCAAAGGGTGTGAGAAGATGCACTAATTTATCACATGGATGACGTCATCAGTGATGTCATCAGTGATGTCATTTGAGAAGTCATCAGTGATGTCATCAGTGATGGCACTGACCATGTCATGAGTGATGTAATATGTGACATCATCAGCAGTGCATTGCGGGGGCGTGAGTTATAGTTAGCTGAACTAACTATAACAGGGGAATTTCTAGGGTTTTGAACGAGGGAAATATCCAGCTAACTATAACGCCCCTAAAACCTATGGTTTTTTCAGTGAATATATATATATATAAAATATATTATAAATATATATATATTACAGATATATCATTTTTAATTGAGTTTTTTTCATTTTGGGGAGAGACCCCTCAAGAACCCCCCAGTTAAAAAGAAATGTAAATATGTTTTTTTATTAATTAACCTCATCATCATATGCCCCTACTCACCCCTACACCTTAAAAATACCGATACCACCCAATACCCCTATCAACCTAAACCTTAAAACAATCTTGCAACCCAATACACTTACCCACCCCTAAACCCTAAAAATACCCTTATCACCCTCCACCCCTAAACCCTGAAAATTACCTTACTACCCTATGCCCCTACCCACCCCTAAACCCAAAAAATAACCGTAGCCCCCTATGCCCCTACCCACCTCTCAACCCTAAAATACCCTTACCACACTATACTCCAGAGTGGCAGTAGCCACTCTGTAGTTATAGTGAAGGTTACCAGAGATAGGAATTCCTGCGATATTTGTCCCTTAAAAACTTTTCATCCGTTTGACAAATTTTCGCAAATCTTTTCAGACCTATTGAAGCTATTGTATTGGTGAAGGATTAAAAGTTTGGTGACATATGGTCAAGGGGGTGCAAAGAAAAGAAAGGGTGGTGCCAAAACACACTTGCACACCATTGCATTTTACATAGACTTTAGTGTATTACGTATCTACAAAACCATACCTGCCAACTCACACAGTGCCACCGTGTGAAACATGATATGGGCACCCTTCCCACAGTCACCTGGCGAGGAGTCGATGTCACACGCTGGAAAGGAAAATGAGCTGAAATTCACTGTAACCAGTGGATTTTCAACTTGTTTTCAGAGGCTTTGAACTGCTTATGTCCATCAAGGGGCATGAAAACACCCCAGGACATAGGCACAAGCCTCAGCAAGATTTTGTTATTATGGGAGGAGGAGGTTTGGAGTTGGGGTAGGAGCACAAGTGCCTCTTAGGTACTTCTCAGCGCGAGACCCCAGCCTCTTCCATTGCCCAACTCTCTTATCACACAGTTTGTTTCAGTTAGCAGGTCTGGCAAAACGGCTGAATGGATTGTAATGAACTTTCACCGCAATGTACGTTAGTTATGTATATGATTCCTTTGGCTATTGCAAGTGTTGGTATGAAGTGGTTATGAAGTTGTAAGGGCCAACAACGTAGTGATATCTGTGCAGCACAATACTGCTAAAAGTAGCAAGGAATTCCCAAAAATAAGCTAGACTGCATATGCAGAGTTTCATATTTACTATATGTACAACTGAAAGACCCATTTATGGTTGCATGCTAATGTAAACCTATAAACAAATATATAACAAATATAATGCATCTTAATCTACATACATTTTCTTTGCATGCTCTCTGGCTCACAAAATAAAACTGTGCCCAACAAGCCCAACAAAAAACATCTTCCTTATGCACCCCTGTGCAACGGAATGAAAAAGTTACCCAGCAGTGAGCTACACAAACTACTATTTGAAGGACATGATAATTGGCCGCTAGGAAAAAAATAAAAATCTCAATTTTTTTAACAATAATGGTTATCTTTCATTCTCTTTGGACTTCATATATAACACAATCCTACTAAAAGTAGAAAGGAAACCCAAAAAATATACTAGACCAAATGTAAAGTTTCAGAATTACTACATAAACAACTAAAAGAAACATTTATGGTCACATAAATAAGTACAACAAGAAACAAATACATAACAAATACAATAGATAAAAATAAAGAAATTGCATTAAATCTGATTGGCACTCCGTAGTAATAGTTATTACTCCCAGAGATAGCAATTCCTCATATGTTTGCTACCTAATAACTTTCCACCTGTTGGACGAATCACCACAAAACTTTCCACGCCTATAGCATTTTCTACATTTGGAGATGATGTTAATTTTTGTGGTGAATCATTGAGGGGGTGAAAAGATAAAAGGGGGGACCCAAAGATTGTTTTTCCACAAATGCATTTTCTGTAGACTATTGTATTTGATGTAGCTCGAAATTGGCTGAACGGATTTACATGAAATTTTGCAGGATTATACATCATGGTACACAGATGATGCTTTCTGGGTACTGGAGTGAAGTAGGGTAAGTATTTTTTAAGTTGTAAGGGATTTAAACTTAGTGATATCTGTCACCGCTGTACTTTTGCGGATTTTCATGAAATTTCATGGAACTACAGCAAAACATGGCCATAAACATATTTAAAAATATGTAGAAAAATATAAATACATTTCTCTACCTATTACCACTTTAATAAAGTGGTTATCAGTAGCGACTTACTACTTGACACTGAACAAAGCCAAAGTGTAGTAAAATCAATATGCCTGCCTTTTAATTCTGTAAAAAAGCCTTTACTCAATTACATACTGGCTTGTCATCACCTTGAACCATGGTATACTGCAAAGTTACAGCGGTATTACATGGCCCAAAATATAACTAAGACCTATCTGTATTATTGGATTGCAGTAGCATTGCATCACGCATGGTGTCCCATCAGCAGTGCCATACTTAAGTCAGATTTACAAAGAAATGCAAGCCCACCATGTGTGGGCATGCATTGATTGGTAAATCTGGAGAAACGCAAGGCAGCGCTATTCGCTGTTTTGTATTACTCTGCATGCCATAATCTACATTGGAGCTAAATTTCACAAACATCCGTATGCAACGCTACGACACTCCACTATACGCAATTTCACTGAATGCCATTCCACTGTGTGCCTCTCGACTGTATGAGACTCCACTCTATGCTATTACACTGTGTGCAACCCACTGTACGCCAATACACACTATGCTCTTACAGTGATGCACATCCACTCCATGCCACTCCAGGCTATGTCACTCCACTCTACACCAATCCACTAGACGCTACTCCACTATACGCTTTTCCACTGTATGCCACTCCACTATATACTATTCCACTGAATGCCACTCCACTCTATATCACTCCATTGTATGCCACTCCACTCACGTTACTCCACTCCATTGTATGCCCCTCCACAACACTTCATTCTACTCTATTTATTTGGATGCCACTCCAATGTATGCCACTCCACTGTATGATGCTCCAATATACACTATGTCACTCCACAACACTCCACTTTACGCCACTCCACTCCACTATGCTATTACACTGTGCACAACTCCACTCCACTGTGCGCCAGTCCACTCTACGCTATTACACTGTACGCAATTTCAGTGTATGCTACTCCACTCAATCCAAACAGAGCAGTTATAGGCCGTATCACCGCACAAGTGTTAATACTCAAATTTTCCTATTCAGCGCTGAAACCAAAAAAGGCCCAACTGCTCACAAGCCTTGTACTGTAAAAGAAAAATTGCAGTAGGAAGTGTTACCAAAATAATTACTGGGGTGTGATATTAATATCCATATTAAGAACAAAAAGACAGTTCAATCATAACAAAGTCCATCCAGATGAGTCAAGAAATTCTTACCCCTGGGGCATAAGGAAATATAGATATTCCAACAGATTGGATTTTTGTGAGATTGTTTATTTACAATGGGTGAGCTTTTTTTCTAGATGGGTTCAGAATCTTAAAATAATTGCTATTTGATACGTATAGACATAAATAGAGGGGGCCCGATTTACAAAGGCAATCTGTGACAAAAGTCTAACTTTGAGACTTTTGTTATTCACAGAGGTCATTTACGAGTCGTATCTTTACGTCCGCAGTTGGGCCGGAACTCCAGCTTGGGCCGTACTCTTCGCACCAGGGCCGACCTTTCCGGTTGTACTCTCTGGCTCGGGCTGTACTCTCCGACTCGGGAGGGGAGGGATGAAGTGTAATCAATGAGCTGTAATGCAATTTAAAAAAAATTAACATTAGGAACGTATAATAAATGGTAGGAAAGTCAAGAAAATCAGTTTGGGCAGGGAAAAGGGTGTGGCCAGATACTGCATCATATCCCAGAAAGGTTTGCTCCTTTGCATTATGGTACATGCAGTCCAAAATTTGCACTCCCCGCAGTGTTGACAGTAGTGCTACACCACACTCAGTATTGATTGTAGTATTACACAAAACTTTGGTGAAACACTACAGTCAACACTGAGGGGAGCGCACATTGTGGACTACATGTACCATGATGCAAAGGCGCAAACTTTTCTGGGATATTATCCAGTGTCCGGCCACGCCCTTGTCTCTGCCCAAACTGATTTTCATGACCTCCTCTACTATTTCTCATACATTTCTAATGTTCCTTTTTGTAAAAATTGAATTCCGGCCCATTGATTACACTTTATCCGGCTGGAGAGTACAGCCCGAGCTGGAGAGTATGGCCGTAGCCGGAGATAACTGCCCAGGTGCGGAGAGTACAGCCCAAGCCAGAGATTCCGGCCCGACTACAGACATAAAGATACGACTTGTAAATGACCTCTGTGAATACCAAAAGTCGTAAAGTTAGACTTTTGTCTCAGAGTGCCTTTGTGAGTCGGGCCCAGGGAGTCTAAAATGCTATTGTAGAATTGTTAGCATTTTATGTTTTTTTTTATAGTTTTGTATGTATGTGCTTCACAGCCTGGATGAAGTCATTGTTAAAGGGTAAAAAGCGTTGCCTAAGCTGGATGTTTCTATTTTGTGAAAAATAAAACTTTTTGGGACACTCACCTCTACATCTTCTCATGTGTTTATGGGCGAATGGAAGAATTTCTTGACCCATCTGGATGGACTTTGCTTTGAGTGAACTGCGTTTTTGTTCTTAATATGGATATTAATATAATGCCCCAGGTATTAATTTGGTAGTGCTCTCTATTGTAATTGTTATGCTACTCCACTGTATGCCTCTCTGCTATACGCTTCTCCGGTAAATGCTATTCCACTCTACTCCGTTCCACTGTACGCCACTGCATCTATGCTATTGCACTGTATGCCACTCCACTGTACAGCACTACACTGTATTCTATTTCACTGTACACTATTTCAGTCTATGTTACTCCACTGTACGTCACTCCAATGAATGCCACTCCACTCCACGCCACTGCATTCTATGCTATTCCATCGAACACCACTCCACTGTATACTATTACACTCTATCTCACTCCAGTGTAGACCACTGCAGTTTACACCACTTCACTGTATGATACTACACTGCATGCTACTCCACTATATGCTATTCCACTCTATGCATCTCCTCAGTGTACCACTCCATTCTATGCTATTCCACTGTATGCCACCACTATTTGCTACTCCACTTTAGGCCACTCTAGCCTACACCACTCCACTCTAAGCCACTCCACTCTAGTCTACGCTATTCCACTCTACACTATTCTATTCTATGCTACTCCACTGTACTTCACTGTACTCTATTCCACTCTATGGCACTCTACTGTACGCTATTACACTTTACACAACTTCAAATCTTTGCCACTCATCTATATGGTATTCCACTCTACCCCATTCCAGTGTATGCTACTCCACTGCACACTATTATACTACACCCCATCCTACAATATACCTACTACACAATAGGCTATTACACTCTATGCCACTCCACTGTATGCCTCTCCAGTCTATGATACTCCATTGTACTCCACTCCACTCTACAGTACTCCACTATATGCTATTCCACTCTACACCACTCCACTCTATGCTATTCCACTTTATGCTACTCCACTCTGCGCCACTCCAGTGTACTCTCTTCCACTCTACATAACTCCTCTCTACAAAAGTCTACTACACTCTACGCCACTCTACTATATTCTATTACACCTAATCACTGTACACTCTGCTGTCCAAAATGTTCTCAAATCTATGCATACATACTCTTTTTTACAAAACTCTACTCCACTCCATCAGGGTTTCCAATACTATACGACACAGCAGTCCACTCTACTGCATGAAATGCCACTCCAGTTTGTAACAGTTCCCTCAACTCTACGCAATACCACTTCAGTGTATACCACCTCACTCTATGCTATTCCACTCTATGCCATTCCAATGTACAGTAATCCACTGTGCGCTATTCCATTGTGTGCTAATCCACTTTATGGTAATCCACTATACGCCACTACCGTGTACACCACTTCACTCTATGCTGTTCCACTGTATGTTGCTCTCCTCCAGTCTATATAACTGCTCTCTATAAAAATCTACCACACTTTATGGCACTCTACGACATTCTACTCCACTTTATTCACATACACTCCACTGTCCAACTCTTTACTTCTCTTGAAGCCTGTACACTCCCTTGTACAACACTCTAGTCCACCATTCAACACTTTTTTATACGAGACAGCACTCAACTCTGCTGTACAAGACTCCAACAGGTTACTACCTACGCTAAGCCACTACGCTCCACTCCATGCCACTCTACTCTATGACATACCAATACACTCTATTGTACTTTGATCCACACTATGTTATGCCATTTGACTCAACTCTACTCCACTGTACATGACCTTACCTCACTCTACGCTAATATACAAATATCCCCTCTATGCAGCTCCACTGTTTGACACACCACTCTAGTCTATGCAACTCCACTCTACAACACTCTACTACACTGTAAGCCACTCTCCCATTCTTTACTTTGGTCTATAAAACTCCACTCCACTGCACAACACTGTACTATACTGTATGCCACTGTACAATACTCTACTCTGCTCAGTGCTGCTCTATGATACTCTAGTCCATTATACAACTCTGTATGCAACTTTGTATCGCACTGCACCCCACTTTATTCCACTCTACTCTATGACAGAGTACTTCTCTCTACTCCTCTACTCCATGGCACGCCACTCTACTCTACGTAACTCACTCTACCACATTTTACAAAACTGTACTGTACACCACCTCACTCTATAAAACTCAACTAGACTGTATGCCAATCTACTCTACTGTCCAATACTGTGCGACACCCCACTACACTCTGCTGTACAACACGGTACTCCAATTTATGATGTTTTACTAGACTGTATGTTATGCCACTCCACTCTACTGCACTTCACGCCGCAATAGTCTACAATATGTCACTCCACTTTATGACACATTACTCTACTCTACATTACCCCACTCCAGTGTACTCCACTCCATTATACTCCACTCAACTACACTTTATCCCACTCTACGCGCTGTACCATACTCTGTTTTACGCTGCTCCACTGCCCGACACTCTACTCCACTGTGTGCAACTCCACTCTACTACGCTGCACTAAAGTCTATGACACTCTACTCTACTCTATGCCCATCCTCTCTATGCCAGTGCATGACATTCAATGGCATGCCACTTAACTTTTCTCTACGATACGACATTCTACTATATGACATGACACACACTCTACAACCCTCTCCTCCACTGTACTCTAGGACACTCGACTTGATGCTACTTCACCCTACTCCACTCTAAAACACTCTACTCTACTTTATGACAATCAATGACACTACGCTACGGTTCGACACGTCTATCCACAGTACAACTAGCTGGTCCAGTCTTTGATACTTGACTCCATATTATGAGACACCATGCCACTATGCTATGTGACACTTTACTATTCTGTGGGCCTGATCATAATCTTGGGATACTCCATCACAAATGTATTGGAAATCCCGTCCACCGTATTACAAGTACCACAGGATATAATGGAATTGTAATAGCCATCACATTTGTGACAGAGTAACCCTGTCTGCCAAAATCATAATAAGGCCCTGTATGATACACCACTACATTCTGATCTACTCCACTCTATTCCAATCTGCAATACTCCACTATATATCAATAGGCTTTACAACACTCTCCTCCACTGTACTATACGACACGTAACATTACAACTTTTCACTTGCGACAAAGTACTCTACGATTTGAAACACATTTATTAAATATTATTTAAAAAACATTGAAATTCAAAGAAAAAAACTAAATTTAAAGCTAGGTTATAATTTGGAAAACTTTTTTCCCTATACAAACCAAACTTAAACTACATTAACTTTAAATATTCTAAAGTTATACGCAATTTATCCACCACCTTCAAATTATTATAAGTAGCGTACCTCGTTACTAAGTCTGGGCGGTGAACTCCGTTCTGCTCACGGAGTTTGCTGAGATTTCCACACTCCACATTATGCGGAGCTCAGGGAGTTCCAAAAAACTCAGCTGTGTGTAGCGGAGGAGAGTTTTTTTGCTCGCTCGCATTTGTCAATGTCAAGTTGGTAAGTGCAGGCGAAGAAAATCCACCTCCCGGCAAGACTTTTCCTCGTTCGAGTTCTTCAACATCAAGTTGCCGAGCACGAGGGTGGAAAATCAACCTCATGGTGAGATTTCTCAACGCAGGCGGTCAGATTTCTTATTGCGAGTGGTTGTGTATGCTCATGACCACTCGCGTTGAGAAACTGTCCATTCACATTGAGAAAGCTGCTGCTCGAGTAAAAATCTACTTGAGCGACAGAAAGGAAGCAGCACCCGCTTGCACTGTGCATGGTGCCATTTGCGATGATTGCACAGTGCAGACAAGCACCTGGCACTGAAAATCACAGCGAACAGCATTTATCCAATGTACAACAGAGTTTATTTTGTACTTAGCGGAGTTCCACATAGCAGAACTCTGCGAACTCCGCCCAGGCTTACTCGTTATACACTCTTTTCAGCTCACTAACCGGACAACACTAACTATACCTAGTTAGATCTTGGTCGACATATTGTGCTTTTTGTGATTTGGTGTAAATTCGTTAGGTAGTTTTTTAGATATTAATGTTTAAAAACAATTGTATATCTGGACAGTTGGGTTCAATGGACTCTCTAGAGAGTCCCTAAAACCCAAATTTAATAAATGGAGTATTCTGATTGGCCAAGGAAGCTTTTTTACCTTTGGGTCAATTTGCTCACCCAGGAATCAAACTTCCGCAGGGAAGAGCGCTCTGAGTGGCTGCCATCGACATGATAAAAATGTTTCTGGCAGGCATTACAGGACTCGGGGACTTAGTCCCCTGTCCTGAAGTTAAAAAATAATAATAATATTATAAGGGGGTAAGGTAGGGATACCCCACCCGCTAGGCCCTGTGGGGGGGACCCAGAGAGACCCTTCCTGGGGCTAAAATCCCAAATAATGTGATTTTGTCATGATCAGCAAAAAGAAATGGAGGGAGCTATTTTGTAAAAAATGTATGGGCGGCGTAAGTAGAGCTCCCCTCCCAAGCCCTTTTTGGCCCCAGAAAAAACCCAGCACCCGGGCCAGGTATAAAATTGAAGGGGAGGGGAGAATGAAGCCCCCCTCCTCAAACCATTTCTGTCCCTGGGGACCCTATCCCCTGGTGCTGAATGTGTTAATTAAGGGGGGTACACACTCCCTTCCCTAGCCGAAGAAGGGCCCTGAGACCCCATCACTTAAGGCCATATTAAAAAATAAAGAGGTGGGCCATCTGCATTCCCCCTGATCCATTGGTGGGCCTGTGGACCCCATCCCTTGGGCCAAATTTGTAACAGAGGGATGGGGCCACTTAACCCCCCTCTCAGAGCCTGTCAAGACACCGGTGACCCCATCCCCAGGGGCCAATTGTTTTGAAAAAGGGAAAGGAGGCTGTGCAGCACCCCTCCCTGAGCCTACTCAGGCCCCGGGGACCCCATCCCTAGGGCAGAAATATAAAACTCAAAAAAATGCAGAAATTCACCAGTTATAGTTAGTAGAGCTAACTATAACGTGTGCTCCCGCCATGTATTGGTTATGAGCTCATGTTACTTCACTCATGACACGTTCTATGACATAATTTATGACATCAGTGATATAATTGATGACATCACTAATTATATCATCCATTGAGTGTGTTAGTTTGTTTTATTATTTACATATTGGGGGGTAACTACCATAGTACGTTTCTACCTAGTTCTCTACAGAGGGGAGAGGATGTGGAACAACAGCCAGAGCTGCCGACTCAAGAACTGGGGATCCAGGTTCGAGTCTTGGCCTTACCTCACTCTACGCTAATATACAAATATCCCCTCTATGCAGCTCCACTGTTTGACACACCACTCTAGTCTATGCAACTCCACTCTACAACACTCTACTACACTGTAAGCCACTCTCCCATTCTTTACTTTGGTCTATAAAACTCCACTCCACTGCACAACACTGTACTATACTGTATGCCACTGTACAATACTCCACTCTGCTCAGTGCTGCTCTATGATACTCTAGTCCATTATACAACTCTGTATGCAACTTTGTATCGCACTGCACCCCACTTTATTCCACTCTACTCTATGACAGAGTACTTCTCTCTACTCCTCTACTCCATGGCACGCCACTCTACTCTACGTAACTCACTCTACCACATTTTACAAAACTGTACTGTACACCACCTCACTCTATAGAACTCAACTAGACTGTATGCCAATCTACTCTACTGTCCAATACTGTGCGACACCCCACTACACTCTGCTGTACAACACGGTACTCCAATTTATGATGTTTTACTAGATTGTATGTTATGCCACTCCACTCTACTGCACTTCACGCCGCAATAGTCTACAATATGTCACTCCACTTTATGACACATTACTCTACTCTACATTACCCCACTCCAGTGTACTCCACTCCATTATACTCCACTCAACTACACTTTATCCCACACTACGCGCTGTACCATACTCTGTTTTACGCTGCTCCACTGCCCGACACTCTACTCCACTGTGTGCAACTCCACTCTACTACGCTGCACTAAAGTCTATGACACTCTACTCTACTCTATGCCCATCCTCTCTATGCCAGTGCATGACACTCAATGGCATGCCACTTAACTTTTCTCTACGATACGACATTCTACTATATGACATGACACACACTCTACAACCCTCTCCTCCACTGTACTCTAGGACACTCGACTTGATGCTACTTCACCCTACTCCACTTTAAAACACTCTACTCTACTTTATGACAATCAATGACACTACGCTACGGTTCGACACGTCTATCCACTGTACAACTAGCTGGTCCAGTCTTTGATACTTGACTCCATATTATGAGACACCATGCCACTATGCTATGTGACACTTTACTATTCTGTGGGCCTGATCATAATCTTGGGATACTCCATCACAAATGTATTGGAAATCCCGTCCACCGTATTACAAGTACCACAGGATATAATGGAATTGTAATAGCCATCACATTTGTGACAGAGTAACCCTGTCTGCCAAAATCATAATAAGGCCCTGTATGATACACCACTACATTCTGATCTACTCCACTCTATTCCAATCTGCAATACTCCACTATATATCAATAGGCTTTACAACACTCTCCTCCACTGTACTATACGACACGTAACATTACAACTTTTCACTCGCGACAAAGTACTCTACGATTTGAAACACATTTATTAAATATTATTTAAAAAACATTGAAATTCAAAGAAAAAAACTAAATTTAAAGCTAGGTTATAATTTGGAAAACTTTTTTCCCTATACAAACCAAACTTAAACTACATTAATTTTAAATATTCTAAAGTTATACGCAATTTATCCACCACCTTCAAATTATTATAAGTAGCGTACCTCGTTACTAAGTCTGGGTGGTGAACTCCGTTCTGCTCACGGAGTTTGCTGAGATTTCCACACTCCACATTATGCGGAGCTCAGGGAGTTCCAAAAAACTCAGCTGTGTGTAGCGGAGGAGAGTTTTTTTGCTCGCTCGCATTTGTCAATGTCAAGTTGGTAAGTGCAGGCGAAGAAAATCCACCTCCCGGCAAGACTTTTCCTCGTTCGAGTTCTTCAACATCAAGTTACCGAGCACGAGGGTGGAAAATCAACCTTATGGTGAGATTTCTCAACGCAGGCGGTCAGATTTCTTATTGCGAGTGGTTGTGTATGCTCATGACCACTCGCGTTGAGAAACTGTCCATTCACATTGAGAAAGCTGCTGCTCGAGTAAAAATCTACTTGAGCGACAGAAAGGAAGCAGCTCCCGCTTGCACTGTGCATGGTGCCATTTGCGATGATTGCACAGTGCAGACAAGCACCTGGCACTGAAAATCACAGCGAACAGCATTTATCCAATGTACAACAGAGTTTATTTTGTACTTAGCGGAGTTCCACATAGCAGAACTCTGCGAACTCCGCCCAGGCTTACTCGTTATACACTCTTTTCAGCTCACTAACCAGACAACACTAACTATACCTAGTTAGATCTTGGTCGACATATTGTGCTTTTTGTGATTTGGTGTAAATTCGTTAGGTAGTTTTTCAGATATTAATGTTTAAAAACAATTGTATATCTGGACAGTTGGGTTCAATGGACTCTCTAGAGAGTCCCTAAAACCCAAATTTAATAAATGGAGTATTCTGATTGGCCAAGGAAGCTTTTTTACCTTTGGGTCAGTTTGCTCACCCAGGAATCAAACTTCCGCAGGGAAGAGCGCTCTGAGTGGCTGCCATCGACATGATAAACATGTTTCTGGCAGGCATTACAGGACTCGGGGACTTAGTCCCCTGTCCTGAAGTTAAAAAATAATAATAATATTATAAGGGGGTAAGGTAGGGATACCCCACCCGCTAGGCCCTGTGGGGGGGACCCAGAGAGACCCTTCCTGGGGCTAAAATCCCAAATAATGTGATTTTGTCATGATCAGCAAAAAGAAATGGAGGGAGCTATTTTGTAAAAAATGTATGGGCGGCGTAAGTAGAGCTCCCCTCCCAAGCCCTTTTTGGCCCCAGAAAAAACCCAGCACCCGGGCCAGGTATAAAATTGAAGGGGACGGGAGAATGAAGCCCCCCTCCTCAAACCATTTCTGTCCCTGGGGACCCTATCCCCTGGTGCTGAATGTGTTAATTAAGGGGGGTACACACTCCCCTCCCTAGCCGAAGAAGGGCCCTGAGACCCCATCACTTAAGGCCATATTAAAAAATAAAGAGGAGGGCCATCTGCATTCCCCCTGATCCATTGGTGGGCCTGTGGACCCCATCCCTTGGGCCAAATTTGTAACAGAGGGATGGGGCCACTTAACCCCCCTCTCAGAGCCTGTCAAGACACCGGTGAACCCATCCCCAGGGGCCAATTGTTTTGAAAAAGGGAAAGGAGGCTGTGCAGCACCCCTCCCTGAGCCTACTCAGGCCCCGGGGACCCCATCCCTAGGGCAGAAATATAAAACTCAAAAAAATGCAGAAATTCACCAGTTATAGTTAGTAGAGCTAACTATAACGTGTGCTCCCGCCATGCATTGGTTATGAGCTCATGTTACTTCACTCATGACACGTTCTATGACATAATTTATGACATCAGTGATATAATTGATGACATCACTAATTATATCTTCCATTGAGTGTGTTAGTTTGTTTTATTATTTACATATTGGGGGGTAACTACCATAGTACGTTTCTACCTAGTTCTCTACAGAGGGGAGAGGATGTGGAACAACAGCCAGAGCTGCCGACTCAAGAACTGGGGATCCAGGTTCGAGTCTTGGCGATACATACTGTGATTCTGGGCAAATCACTTAATCTCCCCGTGTCCATGGACAGTGCCTGGATACCCTCACAGGTGATAAGCCGCGTTAAATAAATATACAAACATACTTACTTATAGCCTGTGTCCAGCTATTGGGTGTAGATGTTCACAAATCATTCCTAATGCAGCATAGGTGTTTAAAGGTATTGAACACAATTTAAAAGCACATGGCATTTGATGACTTGTGCCCAGTATATTCCACACACGTTTTTTGATGGAAAATAGAGTATATTTCCTTTCAAATGGATTCTGCAATTGCCAAGGATCTGATAAGCCATGATCTAACATTAGTTTTTTTAACATGTGTCTGTCACAGTTGTCGCTGAGATCAGGTCTACGTGACTTGTCTCTAACCGGGTCTTGTAGTGTGAGTGGAGTTGGTGTTGGTTCAAGTAAAGAATCGTGGATAGAAAGGCCAGAGACAGGTTCAGTTCCTTTTATTTTGTTCCAAGTTATGTCTAGACCATTTTGAGTAGGCTTAGTCTTAGTTTCTAGCACACTTCATTTTGTTTCTGTTTCTTTCCATAGGCACTGGTGTTGTCGGACTGGAGACCTTTGGGGAAAAACTGTGGGATACAGGTAAGTGGACATCTTTCTATTAATCCACCTTTTTTTGTCACTTAGGATCTCTTGTCTTTCTGTCTCTTCTTTTAGATTAGTTCCTTCCTCCTTTTAATTCTTCGTGTATCTCTGGAACATTCACTTTTTCTTTTAAGTCATTATTGATGTTTTCATTTACTTAGGAATCGTTCTTACTAAATTAAACTTGTATCTGTTCTCCGATTTAAATAGGGATTTCAGTTTTCTCCCCTCAAGTCTCTCTTATTTATGCATTTTATAATATCCTTTCCTCAGACTTCTCTTGTTGTCACTTCAAAGTTCTAAAAACAATAACTGCCTTCGAAATAACCGTGTCTAATGAGAAAGAAAAAACCCCCAACAAAATGAAACAAGAACAACTGCCTCTGTTTGTTCACTAGATCTATTTTCATCGATATCACTTTATTTCTATTTCTTAACCTTCTTTTGCTGTCAGAAAAACCATTCGGTCTTCTATCTTTTCTGGGTTAAGCTCTCATTTCTCATTAGGGCTCACTTAAACACTGCATCTTCTCCCTTCTCCCCACCCCATCGCCAGCCATGCAACTTTTCACCCACCTGGGAGCGTAGTGGAGGCCGGGTGCCTCTCTGTTCTGTAAAGTGGTGCGGCGGCATATCTGCTCTGTGTGAGGCCGGCCTCCTCTTGCACTGCTGCTTCCACCGACCGTAGTCTGCCTGCTAGTTCCAGTTCCTGGGTCAAATATCTCTTCTCCCAGGATACGTGATCTTTCCTCCACTTCTCTACCGATGCACCTTTCTCCTTGTGTGTCCCAGCCCTCGTCTCGTTTTCTTTCCAGGATCATATCGTGGAGGAGAATCGGGGATCCTTCTTTTGTATCTCTTTTCTCTCCCTGTCTGCCTGAATCCAGTCCTTCCTTATTAGGTCTCGCCTAGCGTTGCTGTGCATTCGCTTGAAGTATACACTATAGTGTGGAAGCTTCGTAGAAGCTCCGCCCACTCTCCGGCCCATCTTTTTCATTGGCTTAGGTCCTAAATGCAGCCTTTACATTGGTTTTTAGGCTTGTTAGTCCCTCCTATTGACAGCGATGTTGTCAATTGTTTCCTTCCATGGCTATCGGCCCCTTTACTGTAAACACAATTTTGTTCTGTGGCTCACCCTCTCCCCTTTGGCAGTCCATGACTTCTCGGTACTCCACCCCCCTCCACTCCCGTTTGTGCCTTTTTGCCCGCCCGTACTCCCTTTTAAAATGCAATAGGACTCGTGTAAATGCGAGTTCTATTGCATTACAACTGCTTGTTTCTAAAGTAGTGCGCATGAACATGAGCGCTGTTAGGCCTGGCACCATTGGCGTGGGTCACCCTTCCATTTTTGTCTGTGCCTCAATGTATTTTTGTGCTGGTGTTAGCTGCTCAGAGCCCTGTGACACTGCCATCCAGTGCCACAGGGCAAGTGCTCCCTATGGGAAAATGTATTATGTGAATTGACTTCCATGTTTGGCTTATTTGGTTTACTATCAGTCCCTAGTAGAGTGCACCAGGGGTGCCAAGGGCTTGTATATCCAAATGCTGCTAGTGGGCTTGCAGCACTGGTTGTGCCACCCACAGAAGCAGCCTGGTAAAATGTGTCTAAGGTCTGCCATTGCAGAACCTGCATGCAGTCTGGTACTGTCATGCTGACTGGGCAGGTGTCCCCACTTGCCAGTCCCTGAACCTTCCCTTACCTTCATATTAGACACCCCTATTGTAGGCCCTAGGGCAGGGTGCATAGTAAGGATAAGGTAGGACATGCCCTGAGGTGTGTGGCATGTCCTAATAGTGAATTACAGCCATTTTCGTTTTTCACTATTGTAAGGCTACCTGCTCTCCATAGGCCAGAATGGGCTGCTAGATTATAACACTCTATAATCCTAGCAGGCTCAGGAAGCTTGGTAGAAATTCATGTTTAG
Source organism: Triturus cristatus (assembly GCF_964204655.1). NCBI lineage: Eukaryota > Metazoa > Chordata > Amphibia > Caudata > Salamandridae > Triturus > Triturus cristatus. The sequence continues at coordinate 356,185,973 of NC_140581.1, forward strand.
TATGCCTGAACTCAGAATAATAAAATACATCTTTTAGTAAAGGTTATTTTAATATCCTGGGTTTGCAAATGCTACTTTTAGAAAGTTAGCCTTTGCGTACCTAACCATTTCATTCCGCCTCTGGAGGGGAGGGCTATCTTCTTTGTGTGTAGCTTGAGTGACAGGGCTGGGAAGTTCCAGGAGACAGGCTGGGGCTGCCAGGTGGTGAATAGAGAGATTACACCAGGATGGGTGGGAGGAGTGCACCTTGACTCTGAATATTGCAGTGCTCTGCCACCGCAATGCTGGCTCCACCCCCTGGGGAGCGTCCGATGTCTCTGCTCTGCCTGCTGAAAGAAGAAGCCAGAGTCCCAATAACAAAGTGCTCCTCACTGAAAAGAACTGGACTGGGATTATGCAAAGGCCCCCCTGGCCTGTAAAGACAAAAGAAACTTGGTATAAATGTAGGAGCCCTGCTCCTAAGAAATCAGATCCTGATTGAACCACGAAGGAACTCTGCCTGACTAGAAGGACCTGGAAGAAGCTGAAGGAGGAGTAACTTTCCCTGACCTGGGGGATTGGCCTGCAGTTGGTGCCTTGCTGGGAAAGGAGAGGAAAAGACTCAAAGAGACTTTGCACTTTGTTTTTCAACAATCTTCAAGGGCTTGGAAGAAGAGCTTGCCCCCTGAACTGAGTCCCAGGACCATTGGACTCATCTGCCTTCCAAAACTAAGTTGCCTGGACAATTTGTGCATTTTTCCCGCTGGATTTGGCCCCAGTACGCCTCGTACCCCATCCGCCGCGAAGCCGTGTCTTTGCCGCCCGGCACCGTGCGTCTACGCTGATCCAAAAGCGTTAGTACGCACCGTATCCCTCCCGGCCGCATCGCACCTAACCTTCCCCGCCAATTCGAGACGTACAACACTGGCTGCCGATCCCTGTATGCCGGACCCAAGCTCCATCGTCCCGCAGGTATGGTCCATACGCTGCTAACGTACTGCAACATGCCGTACTCAGAGCCGAGAAGCCGCAGTACGCTGATCCTCCCCGTACGCTGTACGGCGCCGAGAAGTGTCGCCACCTATCCGCACCGAAGGTACGGCTCGAACGTCGAACGCCACGGACTCTGCAAGCTGATCCGGGCCATCCGCACGTATCCCTGAAGGTCCCGTACCAACGCCGCGTCCCGACGCCGCGACCCGACCAGCTTCTGAAGACGCTGCCGAACTACGACACGGACCCATCAACTTGTCCCGCACTGTCCGTCGCGGACCCCACGAACTTAAGGTACTTTGTTCTGTTCGCACCGCAGCGTGCGCGTCACGGACCCCGGAGTCCGCACCGATTGTTTGACTCGTACTTTCCTTGTTTTTAATGGGGACGAGTCGCACACCCAGGTACGAACGTACAAAGCCTGAAAAGAAGCAGAATTGAGTAAGAGAAGCCTATTTTTGCATTTTAAGCCTTTTTACAAGAACATTGAACTTTAAAATAATACTGTGGTCATTTTAATCGTTATTCTGGTCTTGTGCTAAGCCTTATATAAAGAGAACTATTTTTGATACAACCTTGACTGGTGTCCATTTGTAGTGTGTCATTGGATTACTGTATGTGTTCACAAATGCTTAACCTATGACACCCTGAGAATAGTCTTGACTGCTTGCGCCACACTACTGAAAGGGTGAGCAGGGGTTATACGAAAGGGTGATCCCCTTATCCTGACTTAGAATTGAGAGTCCCTGCTTGTCGCAAGTGCATACCTGTGCCAACTAGAGATTCCCAATTCTAACACGCGCGATGCCTGGATTACCCGCATTGCCTGGAGTCTTGGCGGGAGCCCACCCCGCATGTTGGTGCGTGCTTGCTACAGCGGGAGCCTAAGAATCCAGCGGGAGCCTACCCCCCATTGCCGATGCCCCGGTGAAACTGCCGCCGAGAGCTGCGAAAACCGGAAGTCAGGCCGGACCAAGGGCGGAGCTAGCGTCTTTATTTACTGTGACTGACTGGACTACATTTTAAGCTTTCTCCCTCTCACAGCCACTCTTTTTTCCCACGAAATATGTGCATCTGGAACAGATGAGCGTCTCTCACTCCAGTGTGTAGACAGTACCTCTCTCCAGTGTCCGAGCTTGGCTTTGTTTCCAGTTTGGACCACAGAACACCGGTATGTTTTCCTAAAGGAGAGGAGGGGGCCAAGTGTCACCTTATGCTTATTTCCAACAAGCAACATCGTGGGCTTATGGACCAATTGTTGAGGAAAATTGTATTTGGAGAAGGTATGTCTGCAGGGGATAGCTCACATTAAAATCAAACCAGGCAGAGGGAAAGCCAGTTTGTGAGCTGGAGGAACGCAGGGTTGCAGCGCATGGGACTGATTTTATTAAAAGTGCATTAGCGGCGCGGATAAGTCGTATACATCTTCCCCGTCATGTTCTGCGGATTGGGCGCTTTTAGAAAGGATTTTGAATTGGGCTCTTTTAGAAAGGATTTTATATTGGGCCTACATTAGCTCGCCTCGCACAGTAACAGAAAGAAAGCATTCACAATCAAAAACGGTCTGGCAGGCATGGCCTTTTTTTCTCTGATTTAGTTTTATTTTGTCAAGTCCCGCTCCACTCTGCTTCCGCCCAAGGCACGGATGCTCGTTTCAGCACACTCATATTCCCCCTGTGTCCCTAAACCTGACAGGACCATTCGCTTCCCGCCTTCAGCCATGACTGGGGCTGGTGTCAGCGTGGTGATACTCGGTCAGTTCTCAGATTAAATAATGCTGATTTACCGCACACAATGGCAGGTTCGAATATTGAAAATAATAATATCTCAATTAGCTTCCTTTTTCTTGAAAAATTGAAAGATGGGCTAACAATAAACTTGAGCTTTTGCCGTCCTTAGTTTCGCAGGTGTAATGCATGTTTTCCTTAATTTATCAGAGTCTCGTTCTGCTGATGAGAAGATGTGTTTAAAGAGAGCCTGATGCCTCATATTTCTCCTCATGGCTGCTGCTCATCATATCTTCTGTTGATGGTCACTGAGCTTTACTGTTATTTTTGAACCTGGAAGAGCAATGCACGACCTGCCTGGATGCCTTTCTATCTCAATAGCGTCCTTTTCATCAATTTAACAGTATTTGCATGCTGACATATTTTTGGTGGTGATTTTCCTCATGGAATCTACGTATCATCACTAGTGAATTTTTTCTAATATCTGCATACTCCAATTTTTGAAAGTACATTACTCCCACAGTTGCTTCTTCTCCTCTATAATACTTTACATTGTTTTACGAGAGTGATACTTGTATATGGGCAGACTACTCAAACCTCAATTTATCTTTACCCCTAAATCGTCCTCCATTGTGACACCTTCGCCTCTTACACCATCTATAAGTAGTACTTCATTACTCACTCCAGACATGGCTGGAGTGTCCTCTGCTTGTAACCAATCGTCGCAATCAACGCAGCACAAAACTTCTCCGCCTACATCAACACCTAAACGATTGAAGCAGGACCCTCCCTCTCCACATAAATCATCTCCTACTATTTCCTTAGAATTGCTACTAGATTAAATACGCGCATTACGCCCATTTGTGGAGGAGACGAATAATAAAATGCAATTTTTGGAGGAAAAATGGTCCTCAATGGAAGGTAGAGTATCCACAATGGAGCAACAACTCTCGGTGGTTCAAGCTGATTCTCAAAGACTTTCTTCTCTGGAGAAATCGTAGACTCCAGCAACACAATGAAGATTTGGAAAATCGCATCAGAAGGAACAATCTATGTATTTATGGCCTGCCTGAAGCTTTGGAAGGTGAAGACCCTGTCGCCTTTTTCACTTTTTTCCTGCCGAAACTATTGGATATGCCTACGTCCACATCTCTCAATATCCAAAGGGCCCACAGGCTTGGTCCTCGTCCTTCGCTTTCTTCAACTTCAGTTACACTCCGAGGAGTCATTATCCTCTTCTTGAAATGTACTGACTTACTCTCAGTCCTCTCTGCAGCCAGAATAAAATGACAACTCTCTTGGCTAGGTCAGAGGGTCTTTCTATCTCAAGATGTTTCCAATGTTACAGCAGCTAGACGCAAAGAATTCCTTAGTCTTCGACCACCGCTCCGCACTTTGGGTGCCCGCTATGGTCTCTTTCACCCCTGCATTTTCAAGGTGACTTTCCAAAATCGCACCCTTTCTTTTAAAGGTCGTGCGGAGCTTAGAAAGTTTAAACACTCTCACTCTTCAGCCAACATGAATACTGCTGCTCCTTCTAATGGTTGACATGTTACATTCATCCTTGTTTTCTTCTTGGTGCACATAATCTTCATACTGTTATGTATGATTTGAATATGTTTATCTCTATTCCTGTTTTTTCTCCTCCCTAGCGATTTTGTATTTACTGAATAAGAAATATTCACTTACGCTTTCTCTCATTTATAATACAGTTATTATTAACGTGTTTTCATGATTACTTGTTATATGTCTTACTTTATCTGTTTTAGAATATCTGTTATTTCTATGATCTATCTCAGTTTTTGTTCTTTTCATTCTATTCAATATGTATTCCTTATCTCAAAATGTATTATCTTCCTCTATTTAACCTATAGTTATCTCAGATCATGCCCCAATTATAACAGATCTTGATTTGCTCCCTCTGCATCCCAAATCCTCTCGATGGCATATTAACATCTCTCTTCTTTCAGATCCTCTTTCCTCTTCCTCTTTTCATTTCTTGCTAATGAATTCTTTGCACTTAACTGTGATCCCGATTCCTCCCCCCATATTGTCTGGGACTCTTTTAAGGCTACTGCAAGAGGTTTTATCATAGATTTCATCTTAATAAAAAGAAGCGTTTTCTTCAACAACGGAAATCCACTTTAGCACATATTAAACTCTTATAACATGAATTTTATACTTCTTCAAAGGATACCATTTCACCAGAGTAGATACAAGCTAAACTTGCTTTTAACAAAACCACTACTGACAATGCATCTTCTATACTCCTTCGTAGTAGTGCCCGTTACTATGGTGGTCGCAATAAAGCAGGGAAACTTCTAGCAAATTACCTCAAAGCATGCAAAGATCGCACCCTCATAGACTATCTGTTACTCAAATGACTCCCTTTTACATAAAGACCAAGAAAAACTTAATGAATTTAAACTATTTTATCAAAATCTTTAAACCCCAGAGTCTCCACCTCTCTCTTCATTCATTAAGACCTTCCTTGATAAAATCCTTGTTCCCTCTAACTCCCATCTTAATCTTTTTGATCTTGAAACTGATCTAACCCTCAACGAGCTCTCTACTGCTTTAAATTCTCTTACTAAAGGGAAAACTCCTGGCCCAGATTGATTTTCTGTTGAATTTTATTTACATTTTTCTGAGTTATTACTCCTGAAACTCTTAACACTTTTCCAGTCATTTTACTTATCGGGTAAGACAGATGGCACCTTTCAAGAAGCCACAATCTGCCTCATTCCTAAAGAAGGTAAAGACCCTAAATTTTGTAAAAATTATCACCTGATCTCCTTGGTTAATGTTGACTATAAATTATTAGCTAAATCGCTTGCTCTACGTTTAGATCCCCTCATGCCTCATCAAATTGGTAAGGAACAATGCAGCTTTGTCAAGGGGAGACTTACTTTGGACAATTCCTGTCTTTTCTTTAATGTCTTAAATAAAGTTTCCTCCCTTTCCACTTCTTTGGCAGCTATCTCTGTTGATGCAGAGAAAGCTTTTGATAGGGTATATTGGTCCTTTATATTCGCCTCATTGCAATGACTTGGTTTTGGTCCCAAACTGATCTCCCTTATTTCCTTACTATAGTCTGCTCCCAAAGCATCAGTATTAGTTAATGGACGTGTCTCACTTTATTTTCCTCTTCAACGTGGTGTTCTTCAAGGTTGTCCTTTATCCCCTCTTCTTTTTGTTCTAGCCCTTGAATCCTTATCTTGCATTCGTAATAACGATTCCAACTCAGGCTTTTCTTATGGTGACAGTCAACTGAAACTTTCTGCTTACGCAGACGATATTCTTCTATTTATTTCTAATCCTGAAACATCTATTCCCCCTTTATTATTTGAATTTCAGTCTTTTTCGCAGGTGTCTGGCTATAAAATTAAATCAGGTAAGACTGAAATTCTCCCTCTCACAAAATGTTGTCTTTCCCATCCCTTTTCCTCCACTGGGTTTGCCTGGAATTGCTCAAAAATCAAATATCTAGGTATTTGGGGGCATATCAGCAACAAGGCGATATAAAATTATCGCCGCTTTTGCGTCTGTTTTCGGGCAAAAAGGCGGCGATAATTTTATCGCCTAATTAGCAAGGTCACGCTATTGTGTGAAACCTTGCATTAGCGCCCAGATTCTTAACGCCCAGCATTGCATCTCTAATGAGATGCAAAGTCGGCGTTCCTGAGCTGACATGACTGGAGAAATGTCGCTAAGTGACATTTATCCTATCATCAAGCCCCACGCTATGAAGCATAGCGGCAAGAAAAGTAGCGATAACCCCTGTTATCGCTACTTTCCTTACACCTGCTTCAGGACTGACTTAGCCATGATATCATATGGAAGGTGGATATCATGGCTAAGTATGTGAGGCCCTATCATCAAGCTAACGTCAACCTTCGTGGGGTTATCGCTGGGTTTCCAGCAATAATCTCACGTTTGGCAGTTAGCGCTAGGATTTTTATCGCTTTTGAGATAAGCGTTGCTAATAGCACGCTATCTCAGCGATAAAAATCCACGTTAGCCGGCGATAATTATCCTAGCGCTAAGTGCGCTTAGCGATAATTATCGCCAGTTGTTGCTTATATGCCCCTTGGTTTTCCAACTCAATTGCCTCTTCACTTAAATTAAATATGTCTGCAGTTTTATCCCGAATTGGGAAATTAGTCTCTTCCTGGAATCCCCTCTTTCTCTCTTGGTGGGGTCGGTTGGATTCAATTAAAATGATGATTACTCCAATTTTAATTTATACCCTCTCCATACTCCTCATTCATATCCTGCCCTTTATTTTAAATGGATTGATTCATGCCTCTCTAAATTTCTCTGGAAAATTAAAAAAGCCAGAATCGCTGTGTCCTCTCTTCGCAAACCAAAGTCTAATGGAGGGGTGAACTTTCAGAATTTTCATCTTTATCACAAATCTTTCTCCCTTTGTCATGCTTCGAAATGGCTCATATCTGATCCCTCCCCCTTTCCTCCCCTTTGGCTCTCTATTGAACAAATGTTATTATCACCCTTTTCTTTCAAAGAAGTTATAGCTTTTTCTGTCAAAACTTCTCATATCTCCCTTCCCTTATTCAGATACACTTGTTCCCTCTTGAAACCTTTGATCCAATCCAATCCTATATCTCGTGAAGTTTTCTTGGACTCCCCTATTTGGCATAATTCTCTTATTCTCCTTAATAATAGACCTATTTTTGGAAAACATGGAGATTAAAAGGTATTATTTGGGTTAAACATTTTTTCAATGGTCTTTCACCTTGTTCCTTCCCCCAATTTCAGGCTTCATTCCATTGCCCCCGTTCCTTTTTACAGAAGTTTACTACTCTTGTGGCGATTATTCTTGACGTTTATTATTCCCTCCCCTCTTCAACTCCAATTTCCATCCAACATCCTCTTCTTAAGATACTCCTATCTCTACCCAAAGCTTCCCTTACATACAAATACTTCTTAGCCCTCAATCCAGATTGTACTAAATCTAAATTGGAACTCTCTTGGGAATCGGATCTGGGATGCGAATGGTCTGTCACCTTCTGGGATAAACTTTGGTCCAGGTCTTTGAAAAGCTCTTGTTCTGCTTCTCTTACCCAATCTATGTTCTTTCTCTACCACAGGCTTTATCTTACCCCTGTCTCTATAGCCCGTTTTTCCTCTTCTACTGACACTAATTGTTGGACTTGTGGTTCCTCTAACGCTAACCTCATGCATCTTCTCTTTCTCTGTCCTTTGGTTTCCCACTTTTGGGGGAAGGTTTGGTCATATATTTCCCGACTGTTTAAGATTTCCATTTCTTATTCTATCCCTCTTCTCTTTGCTGGCAGCCTCTCTGACTCTTTAGATCTTCCCTCACAAAGCCGAGGTCTTTTTGATCTCATGCTTGCTCTAGCCTTCCAACACATTTCTTTTAATTGGAAAAACTTCACAGAAATCTCCATGCAACACTGGTGGAATAGTCTCTGTCATTTTCATGGACTTTCGCCTCCTCCAGTAAGCCATTGGTAAATAGAGATCTCTTCTGGTTATCACTTACGACCTATTTAAATCATATTGTTTTAAAAAATAACTTGCCTCTGACCTCCGAAAACTTCAAACCCCCTTGAATGACATTTTCTTTGTTCTCTATTCCTCACCCATGTCGACTTGATATTTTGACCTAGTTAATTGATTACTCACTCTGTTTTATATATAATATGCATTGTAATATTTGATTTTCCCTTTATGCCAGCCTGTTAGAATTTCTCCCTTCCCCTTCTTTCTTTCCTTCTCCTTCCTTTCCTCCCCTTCCTTATATTATATAAAATCCCCAAAATTGCTTTTATTCTTCTCTTTAATGTACCAGCCAATTCTTTTGTACTATTTTTTACTTTTGCTCACTATCTCTGTATTGCTGGTGTGTTATATTTTTTATGAATTTTCAAATAAAGCTTTTCAAACATAAAAAGAAAGTGACAAAGCTGAGTGAAGCTTGTGGAATAAATTGCATGTATGTTTTGTACACAGGAGTGGGATAGAAGTTCTCCTAAGTGTGTTAGCTGAGTGTTTGCTGCTAAGAAGGCTGGTGCATAATATTACAGTATCAAGCAATGTGCCTAGCATTGTATAGTAACATGCCATAGGGTGGCAGTGCGTGGCATAATTTGGTAATTCCTGACATGGCGATGTGTACTTAACAGAAATCAATGTGAGCTAACCACTACAGTGTGGACACTGACCATTCAAATTTTCTAGAGAACTGCGTCTCAAACATTTTGGAACCACACCCACTTTTAGGCAGGAAAAACTCTTTCGTCACCCACCTTTCTTTAATGGACATGAGGTGGGCAATTTTTAATGTAACTAAGGCAACGTGTGGTCGCACACTGTTATTTACAGACTTACACTTTGGGGCCGATTCCAATCCTGGAAAAAGGCTGTACGAATCGTTGTACGGAGCGTTTTATCCGTACGACTCATACCTGGTAAACTTTCCGTACAACCTAGGAAGTACGATTCGTACAGAAAGCCTATTTCCGTACGTTTCGTACAAAACACCGTACGGGTAAAAAAAAACAACGATTCTGATCCGGAACAGCTTGTACGCGATGTCCGGACGCATTCAAGCAGCGGTTTCCGGCCCAGCAAGTACGATTTGTCCCTACGTCACTCCGTACGGCTCTTTTTTGACGGGAGCCAAACACAGCTGGAAAAGCAGAGTCTGATGCGAACCGCTACGCAACGGAGCACCGGTACGCGACGTACACGCCATGAACCCCATCGTACGTGTCATTCCGGTCTTCCTAGCCTACGACCTGGTGCACCGAACCCGACGCACACGCTGCAGAATGTGAGAACAACACCCAGGGGCCAGGGGGGGTGAGGGGCAGGAAACATACCCCATACCCAAAGCGAAACTTATAATATGGAGCCCATACATTACCACCAGGGTCTGGTCACTTGGGGGGGCGTGGCCAGCAACCCCTGTGTACCGCGACAACGGAAGCGGACGTGTACGGTGCGTTGCACACGTACCCCTACGGCACAAGTACAATAGTGATACGGACCGTACACACGCAATGAATGCGTGGGTACGGTGCGTTGCACACATACTCCTACGGCACCAGTAGAACAGTGATACGGACCGTACACACGCAATGAATGCGTGGGTACGGTGCGTTGCACACGTACCCCTACGGCACAAGTACAATAGTGATACGGACCGTACACATGCAATGAATGCGTGGGTACGGTGCGTTGCACACATACTCCTACGGCACCAGTAGAACAGTGATACGGACCGTACACACGCAATGAATGCGTGGGTACGGTGCATTGCACACGTACCCCTACGGCACAAGTACAATAGTGATACGGACCGTACACATGCAATGAATGCGTGGGTACGGTGCGTTGCACACGTACTCCTACGGCACCAGTAGAACAGTGATACAGACCGTACACACGCAATGAATGCGTGGGTACGGTGCGTTGCATACGTACCCCCACGGCACCAATAGAACAGTGATACGGACCGTACACACGCAATGAATGCGTGGGTACGGTGCGATGCACACGTACTCCTACGGCACCAGTACATTTGGGATACGAGGCGTACACATGCCAGGAATGTGGGCTTACGGACTGGCCCTGCATGTTACCTTCATATTGGTGTGTGTAGGTCCAGGCCAGCAGTGTACTGCTCCAAGGGGGTGGGTGGATGGGTGGGTGCAGAGGATTCCCAGCAGTAGCCAGCCATATGGGGGTGGCTGCAGATCAATACCAGCAGTGTTCAAACATATGGGGGTGGGTGCACAGGACTCCCAGCAGTAGCCTGCAATATGAGGTGTGTGTGCAGATGAATACCAGCACTGTCCAGACATATGGGGGTGGGTGTACAGGACTCCCAGCAGTGGACAGAGACATGGGGGTGGGTGCAGAGGACTCCCAGCAGTGGACAGAGATATGGGGGGTGGGTGCAGATGAATACCAGCAGTGTCCACACATATGGGGGTGGGTGCAGAGGACTCACAGCAGTGGACAGAGATATGGGGGTGGGTGCAGAGGACTCCCAGCAGTGGCCTGCAATATGAGGGGTGGGTGCAGATTAATACCAGCAGTGTCCAGACATATGGGGGTGGGTGCAGAGGACTCCCAGCAGTGGACAGAGACATGGGGGTGGGTGCAGAGGACTCCCAGCAGTGGACAGAGATATGGGAAGGGTGTACATCATTATCAGATGACCACACCTACATGGTGGTATGGACGCATCCCTAACTTTGGACTATGATGATAGTGCTATAACAATACATCACTGACAGCAGTGTCCCACTCCCAGGAGGATGGATGTATTTCACACACTGCATGACACACCACATGTGGGTGTGAGGACATATAACACATGCATACCCACCCATGGCGGATGCAGCACAATACACACCCTGATATCATGCCACAAGACTGTATAGTCATGTAACTGCCTACAAAACTAAGATAGCCAAAGGGAACACACACTGTCACGCACATCCCGGGACTGATAGGAATGTCCAGGTGCTGGTCCAGCCACCAAGATATTGTCTCTCATGGAAGGAATAGGGTGGAATTCCCCTAGATACAATGCCCACAATTGTCAGTCAGGTGCCCAAATACCCTGCATAACAAGTACCATTTGTGTGGTAAGCCGTGATTACACACATGCATAGTGCTGAAAAGGTGGAATTTGTCCCTGAAGGCATTCCGACATACTCAAAACACAAGTACAGTGACTAGCAAGGATGGCACAGACGATTCAGCAGGAGACATCGGTGAGCAGGCATGGCCATTATTGAAGGGATCCGTCACCAACAAAGGAAATGTTGACACAGGTCAGCACACCAATTGTGCAACTGTTTGCAGGGAAGATTAACACACACTACCAATGATTCTTTGCAGAGACATTGTGATGGCACACAGATACCGTGGTCCACCTCATGACCATCATACAAAAACATTTCTCAGAACCCTAACACATTACCAGAGCACCAACTCCAGGAGCCTCATCACCAACATCAAGTACCTGAAATGCAATAGTGTTGAAAGTAAAAATAAAGGCTTTATTCAGTACCAAAAAAAACCAACAAAAAATAGACTATGTACAGAGGCCAATGGCCAGTCCATACTTCAAGTCCAAGGGGGGACGTAGGGGACCGCGTCTACCCCTAGCTTGCCTGCACAAAGGAACCTCAAGGTTGGTCGACCGGGGGGGGGCATCATCTGTGGCAGGACCAGGCACCGCAGGGACAGGAGGGGGAAGGGTAGGTGCGGGTGCAGGGGGGGACGTCTCCACCACAGGGGGTGGGGCAGCGCCGAAGGTGGAGGTGAGCGTGGCGCTGCACACTGCTGCTAGGACGTCCAGCCTAACCCCTGCACCAGAGGATTCCCCAGGGTCAACACAGGGTGTGGTGGGTGAGGGATGGGGTGCAGCGCTCTTGGGGAGGGGGTCGACATGGTGGGGGACTCAACTCCCGTGCCCGGGGATTTCCTTGCCCACTTGTGGGGTGGTCGCTCAGTGGGGGCGAGGTCCAGCTCACCCATAAAGATTCCCTTGGGTGAGCGTTTGGCAGGGGAGCCAAGGGGAGTGGTTTTGGAGGAACAGGGTTGTGAGGACTGCGGACTGCGACTGCGTGTATGTCGTCTGTACCCAGACCCTGTGGGTGTGCCTACATCCCCCTGAGTGTGCGTGCAAGGAGGTGTGCGCTATGCCTTACTTGGGGGTGTGCTGCCTGTGTCTGCTGGGGTGCGTGCCCGTGACTGTCTGGGTGTGCGTTGGACAGGCATGGGAGAGGGAAGTGTGGATGGGTCCGGGGTAGGGGGGGACGGAGCGCTGCAGGAGAGTAACTGCTGCCGTCAGGGAAGAGTCCATGGACTGCAGAATCCTGCGTTGGTCAGACATCGTTGCTGACATGCCCTCCATGAACGACACCATCTGTGTGAGCAGTTTAGTGTGTCCATGGAGGACATTCAGCACCGATGCCTGCCCAACCTGCAACTGCCGCAGTATGTCCACAGACTCTTCACTGAGGGCAGCAGGGGTGAAAGGGGCAGGGGGTGCGGTGCCTGGGCCGAAGGAGACATGTTGGGCCTCTGCACGGACAGAAGGGACGGGAGCAACTGGGAGGGCGGAGATGGTAACGGAGGAGGCGGGGACAGATGTGGGGATGCTGCCAGGTGGTGTTGCAGCCTCCGCCTCCTCGAGGAGGTCAGCGTCGGACCCGTCGGCGTTGTAGCTGCTATCGTGTCCAGACAGGTCCTCTGACTGACTCCCCCTCGCCCTCCGTGCCACTGGCTCCTCCTGACTCTACAGCACTGGTGGCACTGTCGCTGGGTCCCTCCTCCAGGTCCATGCAGGTGTCTCCCTCCGTTACGGATGATGATGCTGTGGGTAAGGAGAAGAAACCGAAATGCATCAGTCACCTATATACATCTGACACATGAGCTCAAAAACAATTGGTCACAGTGCATATCAGGCAATGCATCATGAGTAACAGCTAGATTACTCCGCACATATGTAAGCCCTGTACTGCCCAGTTGGTAGACCCACTATGCCACTTGGACACAAGGAAAAAAAGAACACACCACACATGAGCACAGCAATACAATGAAGTCATGCCACCTCTTGTTTACCCTGAAAGAAACAGTAGTGGTGCACCCAACGTAAACTGACACACCTCAATACTCAAGGTGTCACCACACTCAGAGACCTGTAAGTACTTTGGAACACAAAACGAAAAAATGTTGGTACCTTGGGACTCACAATACTTTACACAATCGACATGTTTTGAATGTGCCAATTCGCCATTTTGTGAAAAGAACACTCATGTGCCTGCATGAAATATGTCTCACAAGGCAGTGCACACAAAACTACATTTACACTGTCATTGAAGAAGCTGGCACCTTTTCTAAGAAGCCACTGTTAAAAATCAATGGTGTTGCAGAAAGTACATATACATGGGCCCACGGAGGTCTTGATGTCTTGAGACTTGTCAGTTTGTATCACCACCAACAAAGGAGTCTCACAAAATCAAGACCACTGTGGGAACATGTATACGGAGAATCTGCAATACCATTTAATTCTAACAGTGGCTTCTTTGCAAAGGTGCCAGCGTGTTCCATGAAAGTGAAAATGTCGTTTGGTGTGCACTTCCGTGGGAGACATCTTTCATGCAGGCACATCAGTGTTCTCAACACAAATCATCAAATTACCACATTTAAAACATGAAGAACTGTTGACAAGTGCTGTGAGTGCCAAGGTACAATTGTTTTAGAGTAACAACTTGAATTATGTCAGTTGTCACATGGCCATCCGTCACCTGATTACACAGTTGGCTACACATATGACCTACTGCCTGTCATCTGGAGTGGCACCAATGTCCACATCCAGGACAATGTATAAGCTACTGGGCCTGCAATTGGGTTGTTAAAAAGCATGGCTGTACTGTGGAGACACCCTCATGGCAAGCCAGAATGTCCACACAGATGTCAGCACACAAAGTCCAAACTGTGTTGCATCTGAACCACACTCTGGTGCAAAAAATGTATGAGCAGGAATCATGTTTTTGAAAAAATGACACAGGCTGCAAAGCACGAACATTAAGCACTGGCCAGCATCACAGGAGCACTGCACAGTGATTCTGTGTACAGCCAATTCTCACACACAGGTCAGACCTGGCAAGGAAAAATCAGGGGTGCCCATGTAGGCCTCTCCCACTCAACCACCCATACCTGAGTCAATGTGATTGATACAGATCAAGAAGTGACACCTCTTATTCAGGGTAACATATTTGTGACTAACAACCAGAAACAGATTGTTGTGAATAGCCACACAGGCACTGCCCAGTGTGAGTATGCACAAGCAAAATGGTGTATCCCTGTCCAGTGGACACATGTAGCACACATAGACAAATACAAACTAGGCCAGGGAACAATGCCACAGAGGCAGACCTATGCTGAACCCACAGAGAATGTGCACAGTGTTGGATGACACACATGATTAAGAGGCCAGGGTGTCTCAGGGGACTGTAGTGGGCACACTGCTCCGTGTTCCTGGAATGAGCTGACTGTACCATGAGCAACCGTCATGGCACTATGCATATCTCCCACTCATGCACATCATGTCTGAGGCCACAACATTGGTCATGCATGCTGCAAGGGTGTTCAGTTGAAACCTCACACTCCTATGTTGAGAATCATCATCAGTGCCAACAAATATGGACCCCCATCATAGTGAACAGGTCATGGCACAGGCAAGGTACCAACACAACTCACAGACCACCCTCCCACATGATGCATAAAGCAATGTGCACTTAGATTTACTGGAACCCTAGATGACCATGTGCAAATGAGATTACACACAACCAGGGGACACATGTCAAGGAGGGGAAGGGAGGAAAAAGAGCACCAGGTGACATTGGGGAACAGAAAATGCACTGCACATATAAACTCTGGGAGTGTATCCAGGCTACAGAGCACTTCCAAAAGCTGGTGACACATAACACAACAAACAGCCATGTAACTACCCCCTTGTTGCTGCAGTCTCTCCTGTAACTGCCTATCGAGCACAGGGAATACCACCGCCAGGACACGGCTCATGGGGGGTCAGGCGTCGGACCCTGCCGTGGGGGCGAGGACTGTCGATCCCCAGCTGGAACCGGGCGATCCGCCGAGTCCAGCACCAGATGTCCTGCCACCTTTTGCGGACCTGTGGCAGGCTCCGACTACGCTCCCCCGCAGATCTCACGGCCCTGACGATGTCCCGCCAGATCTCCTCCTTCTCGTAAGCAGTTACCTGTCAGGATGACAAAGTGACACAACATCAATACACCTGTTCCATGTCCCAGAGACACACATTTGAACATCTTTTAAATGTTGAACAGAGCATAAGATGCTGACAGGAATTGCATCATTCTCAATAAGAAATTGGCCTGTGTGCAAGCCCCAATGCACTACATTGCATTGAAAGTCAACAGGTGGCATGAGGGGTGCGACACACTCACTGATCATGGCACACACTGTGCAGCACATGCAACAGCAGGCTGATGGCCAGCATGTGTCAAGCAGTCACATGTCCCACTCCACTGACGCACCCTCAGCAGACTAGACAGACACACCCATGCACAGATCACTTGCCTGTCATTGACAACAGCGGATACAAACCTCACTCTGCACATGTGCCACTTGCCAGTGGGGTGTCACAGGTGTCGTGCTAGCTCTGCAAGTCAGACACACAGCACGGCTTACTTGTCACATCAGATGAGTAGATCTGTTGCCTCCTCCATGCAGCTGTGGTGCAAAATTTCACAGAGACACTCACCTACATGACAAGGAACATTCACACACATCAATGTCCATGAGGTCGTACACATCATTTGGACACTCTCACCACAGGTCCACTCAACTCATACACATCTGTGGGTACAGTCACCTGTCACACCGGGAGGACCACTGAATCACCTCAGGACAATAGGAAAAAAAGCCACCAAGGATTTGCCAGGCTGAATGTGTCATGCACTATGCAGTGAAAGTCACAGTAAGCACAATGCAAGTGAGGAGTGCACACAGGAACTACATCATGCTCTGCATGAGAGACATCAGCATGTCCCCCCCCTGGGACCCACTCTAAACAACATTGCATGTCTGTACCACCTGGACACAATATTGACAGTCACACAACAGGTGCATAGGCAAAGGTCGTGGAGTCAGCACTCACCTGCTCCGCTGGTCTCCCATACAGCTTGGTGTACTGTGGGAGGAGGCAGGCCAGCAACGCCTCATTCTCCTCCAGGGTGAATGGCTGGGCCCTCTCCACAGTACGTGACATGGTCCAGAGGAAGCAGAGACAGCAGCAGTGTGGTCGACTCGAAAGTTGTGCAGGCAAGTGCCCTCTCATGGGTTCTGGCTGCCTTATATCTGTCTTGCTGAGGGGCATTCATTTTGAGGAGTGCATAGTGATTGGTCAGACACATTTGCATCGTACGTTTACTCCAATCCCTTTAAACATACACCTATGACACGCATTCGCATCGTTCAAATTTTGAGCATCATGTCAAGTCAACAACCACTTTGCAACATTGCATTTTGTGGCCAACTGACTGTTCCAGGACACCTGATGGACACATTTCAACTGAAAACTCAGTATCCGTGACAACCAGCCTGCATTTAGGGCCTAATACTTGTCCCTTATGTGTCCCCTATGTAATTTTGAAATCCACACACAGGTACGGTGCGTTTCACACCTACTCCTACGGCACAAGTACAATAGTGAAACGAGGCGTACACACGCGATGATTGCGGGTGTACGGTGCGTTTCACACATACCCCTACGGCACAAGTACTATAGCGAAATGAAGCGTACACATGCAATGATTGCGGGTGTACGGTGCGTTTCACACGTACCCCTACGGCACAAGTACAATGGTGAAATGAAGCGTACACACGCGATGCTTGCGGGTGTACGGTGCGTTTCACACGTACCCCTACGGCACAAGTACTATAGTGAAAAGAAGCGTACACACGCGATGATTGCGGGTGTACGGTGCGTTTCAAACGTACCCCTACGGCACAAGTACTATAGTGAAACGAAGCGTACACACGTGATGATTGCGGGTGTACGGTGCGTTTCACACGTACCCCTACGGCACAAGTACTATAGTGAAACGAAGCATACACACGCGATGATTGCGGGTGTACGGTGCGTTTCACACGCTTACACTGGTAATACAGGCGTACACATGCCAGGAATGGAGGGCTACGAGTCGCACAAGGATGTCCATCAAGTACTTGTCATTGCATACTTTCATGTGCAGGCCCTAGGTGTGTCAGCCAGTGATATTGCACAGGTCATCTCATCAAGTTGCACAATTGATGTGTGATGACCTGTGTACACATGTCATGTGTGATGGGGCACTATGTGGCACACATCACCTTGACACTTGCCACATGTGTGTCTGTAGTCCAACTGTGTCATGCACAGCAGCAGTGGGATGGTGCAGTCATCAACACCCGCACCTGTCTCCTGAGGCCAAGGCCAGGGACAGGGACACTCTATCAACTGACATGTCACGATCAGCGTGCCCCTATGTGACTATGTCAGGTGTGTGTCATGTGTTCCGATTAGCTTGCTGTTAGTGTTATGTCAACTGCATCTGCTGTTGGTGCATCCAACATGGGTCTGTGTGGAGATGGGCATGGCACACATCTATGCACACCATGCCACATGTGGATTCCCACGGCTGTAGGGTCTGTGTGCATTGGACATCATATTTTCCCAGGCATACATGTCTGCGTCGTCTGAATGGCTGTGTTTAATTGTTGTCACGTGTACCCCTTCATCGCAATGTGTGTCATATGTACATTTGACATTCCATGTGACCTGGGCGTGTGTCTTGCAGTCAACTGTCTGGATGAGATGACATCCTTCCAATGCAGCTATGTGGATGTGTGTCACTCCGGTGATATCTCTGGCTGTTCACTCAGACTTGCCCCCAGCTCATTTCAGGGCATGTCATGTAGACTTGACAATCAACAGGTGTATCTGGCTTTTCGTAGGAGTGCCAGCAAGCTGGCATATGTGTCCTGGATGTATTGCACACACCAGACTCCATAGTTACCTGATTTTTTGTAGCAGTTTAGCATGTGCTATGTTCATTGACATTGATGTTGGCAGACTCTCAATCTTCATTATTCCTAACAATGTCTTGCAGGGCACCGCCTGTCCCAAGACCAATGCCAGACTTGGCTGCCATGAGGGAACGTGCCTGCATCCGATGTTACAGATTCACTCAACAGTTGATTGAGGACTTGACCGACAAGCTGGCACCACACCTCCAACTGCGACACAGGTATCCTACTGCGCTGACCCCCAAGATGAAGGTGATGGCAGCCCTACATTTTTTTGCCACAGGTACGTTTCAATTGACCATAGCTGATGTTGGTGGGATGTCACAGACAATGTTCAGCCTTGTCCTGCGTGATATTTTGGCAGCCATGTTGGAGCACCTTGATGAATTCATCAAATTTCCAACTCCTGAGGAGTTGACAGATGTCAAGGGTGATTTCTATGCCCTGGGAGGGATGCCCCATGTCATTGGGTCTATTGATGGGACACATGTGGCTTTGGTACCACCAGAGGCACAGTAGCAAGCCTATGGCAACCGTAAACATTACCACTCAATAAACGCCGTTGTGGTGTGTCTTGCTAACATGCTGATTTCCCATGTCTGTGCACGTTTTCCAGGATCAGCACACGATGCCTACATCATGAGGCGTAGCAGGGTGCCACAACTGATGCTGCGGCTGCACAACGAACAAGCATGTCTTGTTGGTGGGTATTCTCTGTTTGTCCTGTGTGTTGCGGAATCTTTGGCTCTTACGGCATCTCCTGACCCACTTATTTCCATGATGTTTCCATGTAGGGGACTCTGGATATCCCAACATGCCATGGCTAATGACACCTCTCCGCAACCCGAGAACAGCTGCAGATCAACGGTACAACAATGCACACGTGCAGACCAGGCGAGTGATTGAGAGGAAGTTTGGACTCCTTAAGAGCCGATTCCGGTGCCTTGACAAGACAGGCGGGTCCCTCCCATATGCACCGGAGAAGGTGTGCAAAATCTTCATTGTGTGCTGCATGCTGCACAACATGGCCATTGAGAAGGCAGTGCTACTCATCCTTGATCCTGATGAGCAGGAACATCCACCCGTGGAGGATCCAGGGCTTGGTCACGAGGTAAGTGATGAGGAGGAGGAGGATGATATCTGGAGTCAGCTCATACGCAACTTCTTCTCATAATGGTGAGTCACTGGGTATGAGTGTGCAAGTTTGTAGCATTGAGTGGCATGTGTTGCAATGTGTGTGTCCAGCTGACTGAATGCAAAGTGACTTTGATGTGTGTACTGATGTGTCACTTGAGTGACGATGTCATGCCACACAGTTTTGCAAATAGACTTTCTTTGAAATTTGCATGTGTCCAACAGTGTTCATGTTTCGTAACTGACCATGTGTGCGGCGATATTTGTTTTAGGTGACTTCTTGTGAGTCTGTCATTCCCAGGTTTTTGCGCCTGTTGTCTGCTCATGTCATCTTTGTCCTCCTGCTATTCCACATGAGGATTGCAACGTGTGCTGAATCAGCGTGCCATGCACGGACATGTGGAAATGTCAGTTTGGGTAAGGATAGCAGCAAGGCTTTTTGGTGGTGGTACGGGTTGGGAATGTGTGGGGACTGCTTCTGTGCATGTTGTGGTACCATGCATACATGTCTTCTCACCATGGAGCATGTAACATGTAGCATCACTCCCATGACATGATATTCACCCTTCTTGACAGTCATCTGTAATGGAGTGTGGAGTCTGATGTAAGCATCAATGTGCATAAACCGTGCCTCTGAAACATTGCGGATGCTACTGGTGGACATAGTGTGGGACATCACAACAACAGGCTCTATGGTGAATTGCAGCCTCTCCGTGTGCAGCAGGATGTGTTTGGCTCATCCCCTTAGCTTGTGTGCCACTTCATTGGGATTTACTACATCCGTGTTGTGAAGGGGGGGTCCAGCGTATGTCCCACATGTTCTATCAAGTGACCTGTGAGTCTGTTCGTATGGATGCATTTCCCTTAGTGTGAGTTTGTGTAATAAAGGTGTTCAGCACAATCCGAAGTGCCTCATCTTTGTCACTGCAGATCTCTTGCCAGTTTGCATGCGTCATCTATGGCATAATTGTCAAAGATTGAGCATATGGGTGTATGTGTACTTCGGCAACATGCATGCAGTTCTTCTTGGCTAATAATATGTAGTGTGCATGAAGTACCTGTCTGTGTATGTATTTGTGCAGGTTGCTCCCCACAACGGGACGTGAACGCCTGCTGACGGTGTGTCTCCTGTGCGCAGCTCCGCTTTTTGTTGCCTGATCCTGTGGCCGTCATTTTTGCTGATTGTTCATACATTTTCTCTGAGTGACCCATGAGTAACCTGACACTCCTTCCTTTACATACACCTGTTGCACTGTGCCTTCCTGACCTCCTTGTCTTTGTGTGCTACGTTTTGCCTAGTTTCCCACCCCTTCTGCCTGCTGCTGCCTCACCTGCGGCACCGCCCCACCGAGTGCCCTGATTCTGCAACCCACATGCCTACGAAATGCTCCTCCCTTCCCCCTCCACCCATTCTAAATGCAGCCAGCAGCTTGTCTGTGCCACTGTTGCACCAACGCTGTGCCAAAAGCAGGACCGTCTGCGCCTGCAACGTGCACAGTGCACGACCCTCTGATCCTTGCATGACCCACGTCACACAACAGGCTCATGCTGCAGCCACCCTCCAAGCAATGTCCTCCAGACAATCAACCGCCTCCTATCAGGCAACCCCTAAGCGCACACACGACACCTTCGCATGCTGAGTGTGCAACTCCAACTGCCTACACAGCGCTGCCCCGCCTACCAGACCCTGTCAGAACAACCAGGTCATGTGCCTCCTACTCCACACCCGCTCCGTCCACAAGCACGTCATTGGACTCTGTTACTTCCTCAACACAACAGCCCCACACATCACCTTCATGACAGCAACCTGGTCAAAAGCATCCTCAGCACACAACTTCTTCATTGCCATCTCAGACGGATACAAGATCACCCGCAGGGACGGCAACAACAATCCCGGAGGATGAATTGAAATTTATTCCCAAGTACACCCTCAGAGTCACAAATCCGGTTTTGCTCCAACCCCCTGGCAACCCTCAGAGTAACACTCATCTACAGATCTCCAGGTCTACATCCCAAATTCCGCAAAGCCATCAACACGTACGTCTGCACGCACGCCCTCACCTCCACAGGCTACATGTGGCTGGGGGCCAGTAACTTCTTGCTGGAGGAGAACCACACCACCATCCAACATTGGTCCATCAACATTTGCATCCACGTCTCCGACAAGTAACACACTGCCCCACACCCCGCTACCGATACCCCAAAGATGCTTGATGTAAGTCACCACAGACAAGCTGTGTGGGACACTCGAACCAACACCACCGCCACACCCTGCAACCTCACACACTGGATCAGCTACTGATCCAACAATCTTGCCACATTGACGGACTTTCCTGTGAAGCACAACAACCGTTAAGCCACCTGGGACAAGGCAAACCTACTGGACTCATACAGATCTAGCCGGACACTTGTGCAAACCTTGCAACACAAAGTACCTTCATTTACCTTACAGCCCTGGAAAACGCCACACACAGCCATCACCATATCATCAGCAAGGACAAGTGGAGATCCTTCAGATAGGGCAGAGGCACCAAAACACACAACATCAAGGAGCTCATCAGCATTGTGAGTGAACTGATAGCAGATCTCCATCCAAAAGACACCCCACCCTTGCAAGGCAGATCACATCCCTTGCAACTTTCTACCACTGCAAGCTCATGGCCATACACGACAGCCTTGGCACACAGAGGCAGACAGCACTATTATCCGCGGGACAAACCCCCCTCAGGTTCTGGACTCCCGTCAGCAACAAATACACCACCTGGCTAATGTGCACCATCCACTCTGGCTCTCCATCAGGCCCCTTCCCACACAACATCTCAACCACATCATTCCCCATCCTTGAAGCCCACGTCCAGGGCCTCCTGAATGTCTCATTTGAGTTTGCCACATTCCATGGGAGCTGGAGGCATGCAGAGACCCAGGCCCTTCTTCAACAACGGACGGCAGTACCGCAGGATCTCCTGGAACATCACCCTGCTTCCCTACCCAGCAAATGTCATCAGGAAGACACTCAACGAGCAACTGACAAACTTCCTCCGCGCAAACAACTCCAGGCAACCGGCACCAGAACATCTTCCACAGTAACCACACCACTGCAACCGTCATCATTGCCACCACCAACGACAACTTAGCCCTGCTCAACAATGGTGAGACCACTCCCCTTGATCTCTCAACGGCATTCTACACCATGTGCTACCACACTGTCAGCTCACACATCTCCAACACTGGTATCCAGAGGAGGGCCCAGGATTAAATCAACAAGTAGCTCACCAGCAAGGCCCAGGGAGTCGGCCTCCACCCTGCAGCATGTAGTACACTGGGTTCATGTGGCCCATGCCCCAGGGCTAATCTCTCAGCGTGACGATCTTCAATGTCTCCATGACCCCCCTCTCCACCATCACATGCGTACACAACCTCATCATCATCTCGTATGCCATTGACACCCAGCTGCTCCTCAACCTCACCAAAGACCCAGCCATTGCCAGATCTAACCTTCAAGAAGGCATGAGATCCGTTGACGAATGGCTGACCATCAGCCACCTGAGGCTGGACTTGGACAGGACTGAGGTCATCATCTGAGGATTGTCCCCTTATGGCTGGGTCAACTCCTTGTGTCCCACCGGCCTGGGCATCGCACCAGCACCCAGTGGCCACTCACGCAAGCTGGTGTTCATCATGGACTCATTGCTCACAATTACCATGCAACTCAACACCATCTGTACCTCATGCTGCAACACCCTCTGCATGCTGCAAATTATCCACAGATAGATCCACTCCAAGGCAAGACAGACCGTCCCCCAGGTCCACGACACCAGCCGGGTCAAGTACAGCAACGCCCTCTACGGAGGAACAATAGCAAAACTGGAGAAGTTGTCCACATCCAGGGTGCATCCGCACACCTCATCTTCAACATCCCCCGCCCCAGCCACATCACCGTCCACCTGAGATATCTACAATGGCTCACTGTCTGCTGCAGGATCACCTTCAGACTCCTCAACCACACTCAGGAGGCAGTCCACAACCCCCAGACCAAAAACCGACCTTGGACGTCTGTCATCCAACACCCCGTTGGCCCAACTCCGTGCAGCCCACCTTGCCCTGGCCACCATTCATCACATTCACAGAACAACTGCATGCAGGAGATAGTTCTCCCACCTCGCCAAACAGACCTGGGACTCCCTCCCCGGGCACCTCAACATGACCCATGACCTCTACACCTTCATGATACTCTGCCAAATTGGTCTGTCTGAGCAGTATTGCAACCCCCCCCCCCTCAGCAGCTTGAAGCCATCACGGGTGAGTATTGGGCTCCATGTCTGTATTTGGTGATACATTGTGACCCATGTGTGTCCTCGACCGGACTCAGATCCAAGTGTATGGATTGCTGGAGTTAGTTCCACACTCAGGCATACTTTGACATATCCCCACACGTATGTTGTGGACTCATGCTAAATGACTGCAACATCAAATTACAATTATACATTTTTTTATTATAGGTCTGGGGCGTGATTTGTGCACAGAAAAAGGTGCAATACAGAGACCATAGAATCCAAAGTTCACAGGGGGAGATGGGATCCTTGGCATTTGAAGTCATCAGAGTCCAGGCCACAGTGTTTGGCATCATTGGTCAGACTGTGACCAGCAAGTTCATGTGGCAGATGATGTCAGTCAATGAGGTGATGCTGTTGCATGGAGGCCAGGTGCCACGCCAGGTGACCTGGGAGATGTGGATGGTCCTTTGCCTCTCACGGTCTTTTCCGTGGACGACCCACCTTCCTCCGGGGACCCTCAGATGCAGGCCTTGACGATGCTTGGGACGCTCCGTCGGACGAATCCTCCTCCTCCTCCCTCCCTGTGGCTGGTGGTGGTCTTCGCCTGGTGGCACAGGGAGGGTTGCCCATGTTGTCGGCGATCCGACGGAGTGAATGGCTTATGTCCCTTTGCACCGCCAGGAGCTCAACCAGTCTTGCCTCCATCCGTCCTTGGTGCTCTTGTTGACTGGCGTGTTGCTCGGCCTGCTGGTTCTTCATCTCTGTGAGGGTCACCACTACCTGGCTGAACTCCCTGGTGTCACGCCGGTATGCATCCATGATGTTGTCTATGTGTGATATAACAGTCCCTTCAGCTGGCTGGTCAGGTTCTCGCCTCCGCCGGCCTCCACTCCCACCACCCCTGCCCACACGAGCCTGGGCTGCCGTTGTGGGCACATCGGGTCCCCTGTTGTCTGCCTCCTCCTGGGTGCCCGGCGCACCTTGTCCCTCCTGGTCAGACTGGCTCAGGTGTTCACTGCAGGCAGGGCTCCTCGGTGTCTCCTGGGATGTGGCAGGAATGGGGGTGGTGTTTGGCACAGATGTTCCTGAACCAGGTACTGCAGGGGCTTGGACACCAGAGGGTCCAGGTCGGTCGGGGTCATCCACGGAGTGTTGAGAGGCATCACTGCCGGTGGGATCAGGTTCCTCCCGAGCCTGGGACTGTGATTCTTCACCCCCATTGTTGGGGGGAGAATCATCATGTTGCCCTGTGTGTGAGAGACAGACAATGTTAATGCTGTTTCATGCAACATCCATGTTTCATACACATTCAAGTTGGCACTGTTCCTCCAAGTAGTTGTATGTGCCTAGCATTCTCCTCAATGTTCACTTGTGGATGGGTATGTTGCAAATTGAAATGTTCTCCTGAGTCTTTGACATGTAGATTTTTGGCTTGAATGCTTCTTCGGCTATGTATTGGTGTTGTTGTGTTACATGTCCATTGTGACAGTGGGTAAATCCATTGCCTGTCCCAGGGGTGTCTGCGTGTGTGACAGGGCCTGCTGGTGGGTGTAGTGTGATTTGGCACTGGGGCTCCCAGGTGATGTAGCTGTCCCCCCATGGAGCATGCTGCCATGACAGTGAGTGTGAGTTCCTGTCCTAGACATCTGACCTTGTTGTCTTGGTGTTTGTGTTTGCACTGGTCACAGGAGGGCCTTGTGCTGCCTACACCCGGGCCAAGTGTCAGCTATCTTGTCAGTACTTTCCCAATCCCTGTGCATTGCGCATGGTGCATGGGTATGTACCTGGGCCATATGGGATAAGGGCAATTGTGTCTGATTTGGAGTTCAACAATGCGTTTTGTGACACCCACCCTCCCAGCATACGGGACATCCATTCTTGGGTTGGTGCTTCGTGTAGCATGGGACATAGCATGGCCTTGCTTTCTCAATGGGGCATACACATGTTATTGGCATTAGCGTTGGATGCCATTACCCCCATGTTACATAAGTTGTTTGTGTACTCACCAGGCTCTGGAAGTCCTTGAAGTCCATGTACTCCCACCGGCGGAAGCAGGGCCATCACCTTCTCCTCCAAGGGATGGAAATGTACTGGTCTGTGGGGCCCACCACCTCCAGTGATGTTGCTCTGGGCGTAGTCGTCATTCATTTTTCGCTTGACCGCTCTCCGCAGATCGTACCACCTGGCTTGGCATTCAGTCCTGGTCCTTCTGATGGGTGCAACAGCATTCACCCTATCGACGATCCTCTGCCACAGGCGTGATTTTTCGGCTATGCTGGTTTGTCTGACCAATGTTCCAAACAGCTGTGGCTCGACTCTGATGACTTCATTGACAAGGATCTCAGCACCTCCCTTGTGAACTTTGGATTCTTGTCTGTGGGCATGGTGTGGGGTGAGGGTGTGGATGGTTGTGGGTGTTTGGGTCTGAATGTGAAGGTGTGGGTCTGAATGTGAAGAGGGGGTATGTGTGAAGGAGGTTGTGTGAAGGTGTATATGTTAAGGTAGATGGGTGCAGCTGTTGGTGTGTGCTCTCTAGCTGCAGTGAGTCTGTTGCAAAGGCTCATGGTTTGTGTGTGTGGGCCCTATTTATTGGTCCATTTGTGGGTGGGCCGCAGTTTGAATTTTTGGTGGGTGTGTTATAAGGGGTGGTTGTGAGTTTTCCCCTCTGTTTGCCTGTTTGGATGTGGCCAGGTCAGTCATTTCCATGTTTTGTGCACTGTAGACGTGTTTTGTGGTGTTGTGCGAATCGAATAGACCCTCCTTGTGCTGTTTTACATTGCCTATGTACGGTGCGTACATACGCGATGATGTTGTTGTGAGGTGCGTACATACCCAATGTTGGGGTACGCACCGTACATACGCGATGATGTTGTTGTTAGGTGTGTACATACGCGATGATGTTGTTGCGGGGTGCATACATACGCGATGATGTTGTGAGGTGCGTACATACACGATGTTGGGGTACGCACCGTACATACGCGATGATGTTGTTGTGAGGTGTGTAAATATACGATGTTGGGGTACGCACCGTACATACGCAATGATGTTGTTGTGGGGTGCGTACATACGCGATGTTGGGGTACGCACCGTACATACGCGATGATGTTGTTGTGGGGTACGTACATATGCGATGTTGGGGTACGCACCGTACATACGCGATGATGTTGTTGTAAGGTGTGTACATACGTGATGTTGTTGAGAGGTGCGTACATATGCATGTGGGGGCCTGTACGACTCGTACCCCTGTACGACTCGCACCCGGGAACTACTTTTCCCGGGATACGCATCGTACAATGTTTGCTTTGTAGTGGGTGAAGTCATTCCCCGTGTACGGGACGTTTTCCGTACAAATCCTAAATCGGAAAGCCGATCCGGATCGTACTTGTACGGTCGGACTGTATTTTTAGGCTTCGTACGGAAAAGTGTCCAGGTCCGTCTCGTACAACTTTTCCCGATCGAATTCGTACGGATCGGGCCGATCCGTATGTATTTTTCCCGTACGAATCGTACTTCACGGGCGGGACGGGACTTGTACGATTCGTACGGGAAAAATTACGGATACGAGTCGTACGGAATACAAAAATACAGGATCGGAATCGGCCCCTTTCTTGTTAAAATGGGCACTAACCTTGTACTGACACAGTTTTACTGATAAAACTATATTGCACACAAATGGTAATGTGTGGAAATCGGGTTTCAGTGAATACTTATCATTTGTGCATCACCAAGTAAGTGTCTTAATTTACCTTGGTCCTATTAAAATCTTTGTTTTCATCACATTTCAGAATTACACAACAATGTGCTTCATTTGAGCTCTCCTGACTGCTGAACGGGTACAGTTCATTTACAGGTATTTAAATGTTGTTGTGTTTAAAAAAAGACATCCTACAGCCTTTCCTTTTACACTCTCTGTACATCAGTAAGATTGTCACATAATTCACTTTACTTGTCTCCGACTGCATAGTGAGAAGAGTTTGTAAACACCAAACCCCATGTTAAAAAAAAAAAGCATTTGCAATGCTCTCAAAGTCCTCAAATCCTTCCTTTCAGTTGGGGAACACCATGTGGCATTAGGTGAATTCCCCTCAGTTAGATTTAGGCTACCATGTGGGGTTCCGCAGGGCTCTTAATTGAGCCCTACCCTGTTCAATCTATACGTAACCCCACTGGCAAGGCTCATCAGAACCTACGGCTTTTCAGTTGTTTCCTAGGCTGATTACCCAGATCATTGTCTCACTGCCCAGCATTCTTCAGGAAACACCTGTGGCCGTATTACACAGAGTGCCCCGGGGGCCCAACGGTCATTTGCGCCCCTGGGGCACTTTGGTATTACAGAAGGGCTGCAGATGCTTGTACGGCCCCTTCTGTAAAAATGAAAGCACTGGCGCATATACAGCATCTGCGCTTTCTCAAGAGGGCGTTCCTTCATATGCATGGGGGCGTGCCTCGTGCAAATGAGGGAATCCCTTTGCCTCTGTGCCCACGCCTTATTACAGACACAGGCGCAGAGGCAAAGAAGCGGTCAGGAGGCGCACTGACAGTGCACCACCTATACGGTGGTGCACTCTCAGGACGCCCCCTGATAGACCTCTGGAGGGGGAAAGGGGTTCCTAGGGACCGCTCAGACATCCACTTGCAGTTGGGTGCAGTCACTCTGGCCTGCAAGAGAATCTCTAATCCCCTTTAAAAGTGCAGGCCGGTTGCCACCTGCACAGTGAAACACGGAGCAGCTGCTTCAAAGCCGCTTCATATTTCACTTGATTGCGCTGCCCCCAGGGCGGCAGAAGTTCACAGCTGCCCTTACGACAGCGCATTCTATGTAATAGGGCGCACTTTCCCTGTTAGCACCCTGCGTACCTCTTTTAAGTTGCGGTGCGCAGTCAAAATATCGATTTTTTAATATCGACTAACATTAATATCGATTTTTTAATATCGTAGGGTCAGAATATCGAAGTCAAGAATATCGAAGACCAGAATATCGACCTTAAGGTAATATCGTTTTTTTTAATATCGATGTAAGTAATATCGATGTAAGTAATATCGTTAGCAAAAATATCGTTGTCAATAATATCGATATTTTTATTAGTGTTATGTATTTTAGTATGTATTTTATATGTATGTATAACTTTTTTTAATGTATTTTCATTATTTTTAAATATATGTATTAAATGTTTAGAAAGTAGTAATTTTTTTTAAGTAAACTTTGCGTTTTAGTATCAGAGCGGGTTGTGGGTTTATAGGGGAATAGGGTAAGAAGTAATTTAATTATAATTAATTAATTAATATGTTTTAATTTATTGTTGATGATTGTGTTGTTAATTAATTATTAATTGGTAATTAACTTTTATTTATTGTTATTGTTAATTAATTCATTATTAATTAATTATTAATTGGTAATTAATGTTTTAATTGATTAATTGATCATTAAATTATTTATGTTATTTTTTATGTGTAGCAGGTTGCGGGTTTATAGGGGAATACGGTGGGAAGTAATTTAATTATAATTAATTAATCTTTTTATTTATTGTTGTTGAATATTAATTTATTATATTAATTATAATTAATGTATTAATAATTTCTATTTATTGTTAATGTTGATTAATTTATTGTTAATTTTGCATTGTTAATTAATTTTTATTAATTGATTAGTTGATAATTAAATTAATTGTGTTATTTTTTATGTGTAGCACGTTGTGTGTTTATGGGGGAATAGGGCGGGAAGTCATTTAATGTTATTTAAGTAAATATTAATGTAATTTTCTTGGTATTTATTAATAAATTATTTGTTAATTAAGTATTAATATGTTATTAATTTAAAATATATATATTTAATTGCTAAGTATGTTAATTTAACCCCTACGCTATCCAACACTTTCCCTACTGTTGCACTCACTGGAGTGGGAATAGTAACTGTTACCCCTACGCTATCCAACACTTTCCCTACTGTTGCACTCACTGGAGTGGGGGTAGGAATTTTTACCCCTTCGCTAGCCAACACTTCCCCTACTGTTGCACTCACTGGTGTGGGAATAGTAATTTTAACCCCTACGCTATCCAACATTTACCCTACTGTTGCACTCACTGGAGTAGGAATAGTAATTTTATTCCCTCCACTATCTAATATTTTTGGAAATATTTTAGCTAATGTAGTTTATAATTAATTTTAAAAAGATTACAAATAATTTTCATTTTTTCAATTTGTTACATATAATTATTTAATTTTTATTTATATTATTGTTTTTTGTGTATTGATATATTTATAATTTATAAGATTCTTTAAAAATAGTTTATGTTATTAAAATAATTATTAAAACATTAATAAGTATATATATATATATATTACATATTATATGTATAAATTATATATATATTATTTATAATTTTTAAACATTTTAAAATATTTTTAACTATGTTTATTTTAATTATATGTATTATTTACTTTATTTTACATTATTTTTTTAACTAAGAAAAAAACGACATTTTTAACAACGATATTTTTGACATCAATATTTTTTTTCTCGATATTTTTGTACTTACCATAATGTAGATGAGATGTCGGTATTCTTGACTTCGATATTCTTGCTACGATATTTCTGTAGGTCGATATCCTGACCTTCGATATTCTGTCAGTGATTCTTAAGGTGCACCAGGATGCAAACAGGGAAAGTGAGCCCTATACATAATAGGGCCCCTGAACAATATAACATCTGTATGACTCAGATTAATGCGTGGATGAAGCTTAACTG
The DNA here is from genome assembly GCF_964204655.1 of Triturus cristatus. NCBI lineage: Eukaryota > Metazoa > Chordata > Amphibia > Caudata > Salamandridae > Triturus > Triturus cristatus. Next base: position 356,216,450 of record NC_140581.1, read on the forward strand.
CTTAAAACTAAACTCATGTAAAAAGGAGGCTTTACTCCTGGGATATGACACCTCTTTTTGGTCATCTAATTGGTGGCCTACAGACATGGGTGCACTACCATTGCCAGTAAGTAAGGTACGAAATCTAGGAAATATCTTTGGCAACAGGCTGACCTTTAAAGATCAGATTAATGCCTTAGTCGCGTCAGTCTTCTTTGTCCTGAAGATGATTAGGAAGATCTGTCCCTTCATCCCACCGACTGCCAAAAGACAGTTGGGACCACTTTGCCCTTGTCCAAACTTGACTATGGAAATGCTCTGTTCTTAAATCGTCCAAAAAGGTTTCTGCAGAAACTACAAATGCTACATAATGCTTCGACACACCTACTTTTGGGCATTCCTAAACACCAATCTGTTTCATAGGACTTGGCCAAACTACACTGGCTCCCAATTGACAAAAGGATCAAGTTCAAATCACTATGGATAGCTTTTAAAGCACTGCAGAATGTTAGTCCAGACTATTTTAGACATTGTTTCACTCAGTACCCCCATCTAGGAATCTAGGTTTGGCTACTTAGTGGTCTCTAGAACTAAAAGCCGACTGGAGCGGGAAAAGCTTTGTTGCCGGAACTGCAAAATTGTGAAATTCGCTTCGCATCACACTAAAAGATAGTCCTAATTTATGGTCCTAACTTATGGTCACATAAACACTAAAACCTGGCTTTTTAATAACTAACACTCTACCTTTCTCTTTTATTCCTCTTATCTCTCTCATTTCAGAAGCAGTGCCAAGACGCCTTATGGTATTCGAGCACTATATAAAATTAAAATCAATTCAAATTAAAATTAAAATCAAATCTACGCCACTCCATTCCCCTCTAGTCCACACCACTTCATCCCACTCACTCCACTCTACTACAACCCAATCAACCCCATTCCAATTCGTTCAAATCTACCCCACTCCATTCTACCAGTCCAATCTACCATTCTCTAATCCCCCCAATCTGCTCCACTCCCATGTACCCCACTCCACCCTAATCTACCCCCACTCTTCTCCACTGCAATGTGCCAGACTCTACTCTACTCAACTTTAAATCTACCTTACTCCACTCTACCCCGATATCTGCCACTCTATATAACTCCAGTCCACCCAGTCTACCACACTGCACTCTACCCTACTCCAATCTACCCCACTCTATTCCACTCCAATCTATCCCACTCCAATCTACCAAACTCCACTCCAATCTAATCCAGTCCACCCCAATCTTTCCCACTCCAGTCGAGCACAAGGTATTCCACTGTAATCTACTTTACTTCAATCTACTCCACTCCACTCTACCCCACTCCACTCCATCCTACCCTACTCCACACCAATCTACCACACTTCAAACTACCCCACTCCAATCTAACTCAGTCTACCCCACTCCACTCCAATCTGCCCCACTCCACTCGCCTACCCAAATTCACCCCATTAGACTTTTCCCCAATCTACACCATTCTTATCTACCCCAATATACCTCTCTCCACACTACCTCGATCTAGAGCAATCCACCCAATTCTACTCATGTTTACCCCTATCCACCCAAATCTACCATATTCCATTTCAATCTACCCCATCCCATTTCACTCCAATCTACCCCACTCCACTAAAATCTACCACACTCCATTGCAATCTACCCCACCCCACCACAATCTACCCCACTCAATCTACCCCACGGTATACCACAACAATCTACCCCACTCCACTCTAAACCAATCTACCCTCCTCCTAGCTACTCTAATTTACTCTACTTTAGACCAATATACCCCACTCCATGCTACCCCAAACTACCCTACTCCACGCTACTTTAAACCAACCTACACCATGCTACCTCATTCTAGCCCTCTGCACGGTACTCCAATCTACCCCATTTAACTCTACCCCACTCCAGTCCACACCACTAATGATTAGCCATGCCGAACAGCAGCCACACTGGTGTACAGCATGGCTAAAACACAATGCCAATAGCTCACTCATAAGCCGAGATCTATTGGCTTTGTCAATGCTTGTATTTTTCTGGCAACTACCTCTATTTAACTTTCTTGATAGAAAACGGACAGCAGAGGACAGTAAAATACTAGAATCACTTTAGCATTCCCTAGATTCCAGCCCATTGAAACTTGTATTCAACGAGCACCCGTAGACAATAATATTTTTTTCAAGTCTTGTATTTTCAGTGGTATGACCACCGAAGGGGCTGATTTTATATTAAGAACAGAGCTTTGGACAATACAATTTTCCGCTGATAGGCAGTATTTCTCTCCATGGGTTCCCATACCTGGAGTTTTTCGCAGTTTGGTGCTTACTTTACCTCCATGTTAAAGCACAGTAGATGTTTCTGCATCCAGTCTAATGTGCTGCATAGCTAAATATATATAAGGTTCCAAAGGCAAGACCAATTGCATTGTAAATGCTTGTTTGTGTTTGTTTCCTCTCTTTTAGGTCACATTGGGAGTGGGAGTATGACCAGAATATCGGGTAAGTTGTCCATTTGTTCCTCCCACCTGCTACATGCAGTCTCCTTCTATGAGGAATTGAGTTTGACAAAATTCAATGTATAGTCTGCTAAGTCTGGAGAAGAAAGTGCTCTTTTGATTTTTAGTGCATAAATAGAACCTACAATAAGAGCTTGTGGATAGAGAGTTTTGAGAACACATATGTGCCCTGCAGATCAGTTCAGGTTTTCACTCAGCCTCCGTCATTGCAGGTAAGAGCGGTGAGGTGGTGAGGCCCGGTGGGGAAGGGTGGGGAGATTTCGACATTCGACCATGAGGGAACATTAATTATTTATTTAATTTTCCCTTGCGGTCGTATGTTGAAATCCCCCCACACAACCCCACTGCTCTTACCTGCATGGGCCACGGCTGTTTACAATAGTTGTGATTGCAGGTGCTTGTGTAGGAGAATGGATACTCTTCTTTTCCTACAAGAGAAGAAACTTGTGGTGGATTCTTGCTCCAATCTACAGGAACACGACAAAGAAATAACATTTCCCACCCAATCTCCTCTTAGATTGTCAGATTCCGTTTTTGCCAGATGAATCTCCTGGAGGAGAACAATATCTGGTTTCTAGAGCGCAAGATATGCTAGTATTTTTCTGCATTGACGGGAATATTTACCCTCGTGGGATTTCTCAAAGAGCTAGTGTCTGATAGAGGTACCAACTTTATGTCAGTGCACATGAAGTCCATGTGGGATGCATGTTGGGTTATGTACTTCACACCATACCTTCCCCAAACCAATGGGCTTGTTGAAAGGTTTAGCAAGACCCCAAAAGGCATGATCATGGATCTCAATTAGCTCATAAGATGTAATTGGGATGTCTTACTGCCATACCTCTAGTTTGCCTATAGGGAGGTGACACAAAAGGAGTGGGCTTCAGCCCCTTTGTGCTCCTGTTTGGCCACCTTGTGAGAGGACCTTTCAGTCTTGTGAAGGAGGGTGGGAAACAGCCCCTAAGAGACCATCACTAGATGTCGTGGACTACATGTTTTCCCTCAGATCTAAAAGGAGACAATACATGAAAGGCGCCAACCTTAATTTGGAAGCCAGCCAGCAGATGATAAAACAGTGGCATGGCCGAAAGGCTACTCTGGTAGAACACCACACTGGCCAGAATGTGTGGCTAATGAAGTCCCCCCTTCAGGGCTGGCAGACTGGGCCCTGTGAATTAAAGGAGAAATAACATTGAGGTCACCTACATAGTGGACCTACTGACACACAGGAACCCTTTGAGGGTCCTGTATCTCAATAGACTGAAACCACCCGTGGAGAGGTCCACATTGACAATGCTCATGGTGACAGCTGGAGGAGAGGAGGAGAAAAGCAAGCCCCTACCAGATCTCCTATCATACCAGAAGCAAGGTGGCTTAGAGGAAGGAGTAGTCCTCTGTCCAACACTGACAGAATAGTAACAAAGGGACTGCCACCTCTTGCTGGGACCATTCGCTTCCGTCTTGTCACTGACCCCAGGGCTCAACAATTGGTGCAACAGTGACATTGAACACCGTATATGTGTCAAAAACAAAATGTTCAAGCCTTCGGACACGGGGGGGCGAGCATTAAAGAAGAGGTGTCCAAGATGCTAAGCCTGGGGTGATTGAGCCCTCTAGTAGTCCCTGGTCCAGCCCAGTGTCTTCGGTACCAAACAAGCTCACAAGGCAGCATCCCAGAGCTGTGATTCTGTGTGGACTACAGGGGACTCAACTTAGTCACATGTCTGATGTACACCCTGAGCCCTGAGCCGATGGGCTCATTGACAGGTTAGGTGTTGCCAAGTTCCTAAGTACTTTTGACTTGACGTCAGGGTACTGACAAATTGCCCTAACTGACGGTACAAAGGAGAGGTCAGCATTCACCACTCCAGAAGGACATTTCACATTCTGGGTAATACCCTATAGATTGTGTTTGCTGTCTATCTAGACGACATTGCAGTCTTCAGCTGCAGTTTGGAGCACCACCTGATCCACCTTGAAGAAGTGATCCAGGCCCTACAAACATCAGGCCTGACTATCAATGTAAGCAACTGTCACATAGGGAAGGGTTCCGTGGCATACCTGGGCCCCCAAGTTAGTGAAGATCACATGCAACCACTGCAACCCAAGAATCAGAGCATAATGGCAGAGGAGCCTCCCAAGACCAGGTTACTACAGGAGCTTTGTGAAGGGGTATGGGAGCATTGTTGTACCTATTGTATTAAAAAAAAAATGTACACATACATATATAAATAGATACGCAATTTCACACCTATTGGAGCTTTGGGTCTACCCTCTTCTGCCATTGGTCTTTATTTGTGTTGTTGAGACTAAAATGTCCTCTGCATGGTAAAGACATGTACCCCTGCCCGGAGTGCCCAACTGTATTGTTGTCTGGATCCCTAATGATGATTTTTTTTCTGTCATAGGTGGATACGGATCATGTGTCGTGTTGGACCGGGAGGGGCACCCAAACCACTACTCTCATGGTGATGGAAGGCTATTGCCATTACCAGGAGTTAAACAGCACAAGCATGGTGGTAGCAGCATACCATATGATGATGAACAGTAGTGACCAGGTCCTTTTTACCCTGTGTCATTGGAGTGAGGACCACAGGCTCCCTCCCCTTTTGAAAGGTTCCACTGCTGTCTGTTTATCTCACCCTCGGCCTACATCAGCTTGGTATTGAAGTGCATTCATAGTGAAAACATGTGCTGTGTGCCTGTGAGTGCGCAAGACATACACTACACAGAGGATGCAGTGTGGAACAGTGTGCGCATGGTAAATGCGTGCGCATTAGCAGGGGGTGTTTGAAGTAACACACTCTGGTGAAGCACAGAGAGACTGTAGTATTGAACAGTGTGCGCAGACTGAGTGCGTGTGCTGCATGTGGAAATGCTGGGGGTAGCATGGTACATGGGCACAACAATACTAAACAGTGGAGTGTGCTGTGAATGTAAGCTGAGTGCAGAAATCCCTGCACTGGTACAATGCAAGAAGGACCTTGGGTTCCATTTTGGGAAACCCAGGCCTGCCTGGTGAAAACATGAGGAGGAGAGGAATCTCCCCCACACAGAATTGTATATTGCTGCATTCCTGTGAGCTAGGTGGGACAAGCATGTGGTGAGGGGTAGCCGGGCCCTCCCTGTGCATTTCAAAGGACTCTTTGATTCAGTGATAGATCACAAGTAAAGGGCCTGGCCACATCTCAGGAAGAGGAAGATGAGACCGATAAGGGAATCATAAAGGGTAGGGCTGAGGGCCAGGGATTAACCTTTGATGCGCAGATCACTGTGGCTGACATTCAGTTATGAACTCTGGTCACTCCTTTGAATATTGTTGTCCGTTACTCAGCTTTGGAGTCCTGCCTGCTGAAATACTTCTTTTATACAAAATAAGCATTTGACTTGGCATTAATGTATTGTGTGCACTGAATTCATGTTGTTACTGATCTGTATCTACACTTCCCTCTGAGGGAGCCTTGACTGCTCGTGCTACGCTACTAACTGAGAGTCGGGTGCAGAAGGAGGTGCTTGACCCAGTTGAGCAGGATCCACAGTAGGGTGGGCCCTGGGACATCAGGAGTATAAGGCATCAACCATCACGGCTGGCCCCAGTAACTCCTGCTTGCCCCGTGGCCCTCTGCACGGGGTTCTGACAAGTGTCATTTACACTCTGCTTGCATCCACGACAGCATACTGCATGGTGCAATGGGATAGTCCACTACAGCTATTAGCTCTCTTGCCCCGTGAGTGATGACATTTGTCTGATCACATCGACCTGAAAATGATTGTTCTTCAGTGCCAGGGCTTGTGCATCAGTCCTTTAGATTTCCCATTTTATAGCTCTCCTTTCATATCTTTGCCTCTTCTATTTTGATTTCCAATTTTAGAGAATATAATAGCTCACTAGACACTGCTTGACTGATGCTCATTTCATCTGCATTGCACCACATTGCATATGGCCACTGCCTCCAAACCAAGTGACCATCATGGAATGGTAATGTCCATAGTGCATCATTGTTTTACCATTCCAAGCTGGCCAGTATATTGTTTCTAAACATGATGGCCGTGCTGGAACTTTAAAGCAATGATACACTATGTAAAATATAGTACAAGAAGGCCTCCTGCTGCTGTGTTTAATTTTAATTGTTATTCCAAAAATATGTCCTCCATGTTTAGGCAGCAGCATGGTTTCTTTTAACCACTTCTAGTCTTTGCATTTATCTTGCACATGTTAAGTTTGTGTAGGTTTGTTTTATTCTGGTTGTGTGTTTGGGAGATTGCAAGAATGAGTCAGTTGGTGGATAAATGGGTGTATGAGTGCAAGGATGAGTGATACAGTGCATGTGTGAGGACTTATTAAATGTTTAAGTCCACCAATGACTAAAGAGACACTTTCATATATAAGCCAAACCTGTTGGCATTCTCAGTGCTTTTTCACATCAGTCTCCTTTCCATTTCTTTCCCTTACTCCAGCTCTTGTTTTTTCCTCTTTTTCTATCTTTCTCTCACTCTCTCCCATTTACTCTGTAGCTGTAAAAGAGAGAAATCACAAAACCCCAATAAAGTATTCTTAAATTCTACAGGATTTTGACCCATGCTAGTTGCCTAACGTGCATGCAAATGCAACATTTTCCACATACTAAGACCCTATTGAAGACGAAACCCCGGCACCCCCATTCACTCATGTAAGGACAAACATCGTTTGCAACCAGTGCAGCTGGTCCATATCTGTAATGTTCCCTTTGTTCTGAAAGATCCCCCGTCTTTTTTATTTTTGGAAACAGATTGTGGTGTTTCTAACCCCATGAGATCCTTCAAACTGCCACTTAATACCCCTCAAGGGCAGGTTTGTGGTGTAACCTGAAAGACAAGAATCATTGATCTGCCTACTCTGAAGTCTCATGGGAGAAGCCCATCTTAAGCCCTTCTGAGAGCACTGGCTGGTAGCAGCATAATCTAATTTGTGGAGTGCAGTAGAGGTACCATGGGGAGCTGCCTGCTGGCCTCCCAGTGTACATTATGTCTTGAGGGAGGGGCAGATGAGGGCCCTTTGCATCTATTTTTTTTTGCATTTTTTAGATACCCACGAATGTTATAAGTATTTTTTTTTAATAACAGTGGGGTCAGATGTACGAACATTTAGAATGGTGATCTACAAATAGCGATGTTTTCTGAATTGCTGTTTGGTATTAGTTTTTCTTAATGTATAAAACTTTTATTTTTAAATTAGTGATTCCTAATGGGTCGCAAACAGAACTACCTCATATATATTATTGAGTTAGGTCACAATTTGCGACCCACTAGGGACCACACCCATCGCAGGGATGGTGGCCTGCTGGGGTCAGCAGTCCACCATGCCTGTGATTGTTATTAAATAAAGCACTTTTTAAAATGCAACCCGTTTTCTTTAAAGGAAAAAAGGAATGCTTTTTTTTTTTTAAATGAAATGTTTTAAAACATTTAAGAGTGGGCAGTGGTTAAAGAACTATTGAATACTCTTAAAAAATATTTTTTTTTAAACTTAAAGGAATTAATTACCACTACACTTATGTAGTCGGTAAAGTATTAATGTTTGGCGGCTTGATTCGGATTGCAAAACATTAATACATACCATTCCGATTCTGCATTTGGAAGGGATGCCCTGAAGACGCCCCTTCCAAATACCGAATCTGAATTGGGTCACAAACTCAAATTGCAATTCTGTAACTTCTTACTAAATCGCAGTTTGGTGTTTGTTCATAAGGAAATGCATTTTTGCAATTGTAATGGTCCGATTCAGCGAATCGGGCAATTTGCGACTGCAAAAATGCTTTGCACATCAAGCCAAATGTTTTTGTATAAAACGTTTCATCATGGGTGTTTTTTTAATGAGGGCTTAGGGGCCCCGTCCAGGCCATATATCCTACCTTCTACTTAATTTTTATATTATGTATATGGTACAGTACGGCACACATCCATTTATCTTTGTGTATTGGTTAATCAGGCAGAGTCAGACAAGTCTCATTGGCACTTGCGCTAGTGTGCATGTGCCACTTGTCGCAGGATTTACAGGGCTTGCATTCTTCGAGTCCTGGTCCTCTGTGCACTTCGACACTATAGAACCACACCCCCTTGTGATGAAAGGCATACCTCGCTGATTGAACACAGCGTGGGCGCATTAAGCTTAAGCTCCGTTCACAATTAAAAGTCTGTCTTGCTTTATGGAGATTGTAGAGTGAAATAATCTGCGAAGGCCAAGAGGTTTTATTAATACATGTAGCAAACTCATTGATTCTGCTGTACTAAAGCCTTTCTTAGACTCTCACGCACGCACATATACGGACTGTGCAGCACCTATACGTTCATCTGCATTTCCGAAGTAAGTTGCCTTGATTCCATACGTGAAAATCCAGGACTCACAGGTATCACTCTAATCCCACCCACAGTCTTTGGCATATTGAACCAACTCCTCCCCACCACCTGCCAAACCACTCGCTGTGTTAAAATTCTTTCCTGGACTGAAAAGCATTTCACACTGAATCTGAAATATCCCCACAATGGCCCATATTTTACTAGTTCTGATAAGTGTGCTATCAAAAATGTATTAGGTGGTGTCATGTAACGCTCCATGATTGCGTTCAAAGGAAAAGCTTATGTAATGGTACAGCCACATTGGCTTCATCTAGAAATATGAGCCATCAGAATGCAAGGTGTTCCTTGCTCTTCTTGTAGAATAACTGAGTAGGTTGAAGTATCAGTAAAACACGGCATGACACCTACAGGCCAGTCTGAATCCCATCAGGACTTACTCAGACATTTGACTTCCCAAGAGTGTGAAAATGAGTGCCACTGAGTGGGTAAAAGTAACAAATGTTGCAGTTCAACAGCATGTGTCATTAACAGCTACATATCACAACAAGCATTGAAAATGCAATAGTTCTCGCCCTCGTTTAAGTTAAAGCAATTCTGTTTATAATTAGGTTGCTTTTTAGCTTTGCTTTTATTAGTGTTTTTCAAACTTTCATGTACATAACATGCATATGTATGCATATATGTATATGTATATGTATGCATGCATTTATATTTGTATTTATATAAATATGCAGATGTATATATATATATATGTTTATATATGTATGTATATATATACACATACATATATATAATTAGATATGCATATTGTAGTGACTTAGTCCAGACGTGTAGAGGATCTTTAGATGTGTATTTGTAGTTGTTACAAGTCATCCAGTTAAATCCAATACAAGACCAGTACAAGACCAATACAAAGACCCCACCAGGAGCAGCCAGTATGGTGTTCAGCCATTCTCAACTGACAACTCTGTCTCCCAACATTCTGTAATACATCATTGGATGAACATTCTACTGGCAGAGCAGGAGATTGCATGCATAACAACAAAGCCAGGATATGACATATCTCCTTTCCTTCCATATAAACAATAAAGAAAGAGAAGAGAGAGAAACCCAAGATAGAGGTATGAGTAAAACAGCAACATTTCAAACCATGAGAGAAAAGAGCAACCAAAAGAAGATGCAAAAATAAAAGTGAAGACAACAGAGAAGAAAGACAAAAGGTGAGAATGCCATCCTCCCTTCTACCACAACAACAGAAACGAAATGAGAAAACACCAACGACTACCCCAAGATATACTTGCTGGCCAGGCATGTATAAAAAGAGACAAGTCATACCAGAAACTAACAAAGAGTAGGAAAAGAAAACCTCCAGTGAACAAAAGAACACTACGGAAAGAGAAAGACAGAGAAGAACAAAGAAGAATAGAATCCACAGATGACACCAATAAAAATGTCAAAATGAAAACTGGGCTGTAATAGGAAATAGTGAGGCAATTAAAATGAATCACACATACTTCCCATAAATTAAAATCTCAATATCATAAATGATGACGGTGAATACCCATTGAAAGCTGTAAACAAGAGACAATAGATTTGAGAAAATAAGCAATTGGTAAACAGACTAAATACCCTGTGTGAAGGTAATGAGACTGGAGTTGTACACAAAAGGGTACTCCCCAAACACACCCTATGTAGGGTAATCAAATAAGACGAGAGGTGTCCGTGTATGGACAACTGGCGTGGAGCTTCCACACTGTGCACTAAAGCATACAAAAATGTTAGCTTTTTGGGTAGGAACCTGAATATGTGGGTAGGAACCTGAATACGTGGTAGGAACCCGTGACCTACTGTGAAGGAAGAAACACCCTGGAGGTAATTTCTTGTGCACTAAGCAGATGGGAATGTAACCCATGCGAGACACCTCATGTAGAGGCAAACATGATGTGCACCGTAAAAATGGGAATGTAACCCATGTGAGACACCTCATGTAGAGGTCAATGTTGTGCTCCAGTAGAAGGGCGAGAACCCTTACAATACACCACGTGTGAAAGTAAGGAAAATGTGCACAGTAATGACAGGACACAGAACCCTTGTGTGACACCCCGTGTGGAAGTAAGAACAATGTGCACTGAAATGACTGCACTAAAACCCCTGTGCACTGTAACAAATAGGATAAAACCACTAAATCTATAGTTGTGCACCGTAGAGAATGGGGTAACCCATGACACACCTTGTATAGAGGCAAAACTGTTGTGTATTATCAAATGTTGTGCATTATCATAAACTATGTAGAGAATAGCAATATGTTTAAACAAGAACTACTGTGAAAATATCCCAAAAACAATAAATTAAAATAAAGAAGGTAGTAACCGTTGACAGTAAACAGCTGAAATCAGGAACATGTGAGCCACAAACCAGGAAAAACTGAACCCTCGTTTCTTTAGGACACTGTAAACAGCATTGCACCAGAGTCTCACCAAGGGAGTAGTGTTCTCGTTTGGAGTGAGGAGGTGAGAAATAGAAGGGTCTCACCAGAATTTGCTGCTACTCTTATCAAGTTCCCTGCATGGAAGAACAGTCCATAATGAGTATCCATAGGAACATGACGTGAAGACCGAAGAGCTGGAACTTCAAATGCGCAACCAAGTATAATCCAGCAAAGAAGACGTGGTTGGCAGAGTGTGTTGCAAAAGGCAACAAACGTGCCAATCGCAAGGTGGCGGCACGTTTTAAGACGTCCGGGCGGGTGGCTCATGGCACGTCTGTGTAGTCGGGTATCCAGGCGCAGCATTGAATGACGAAGGATCAGTGCGTCATGGAGATCCATGGAGGTCGCGGAAAGAAGGCAGAAACAAGGTATGTGTGCGCACTGAGGAGACACGCGCCGGATTTTCAAACTGTTAGAAGCGGTGTGAAATGCTCCGAAATGTGGCGCACTGAAAACGCCAAAACTAAACCACGAAGGTAAATAATCACTCCACAAAAAAACGCACACTCAAGGTAATGAGTCTCCCTTGGACCATACAGTGCACAGCAATTAGCAGGAACGATCTTGATTTGGCAGGAGAAGATAGCGGGGCCAGATGTTGGCAGCAAGAAAGGCTGTGGGGGGCAGGTAACGAAAAAGGTATTCTCCCTCAAGATGGTCTCCCAGTAAATAACAAATCACGCTGGAGACACTGGCTTGAGATGACAGGCAGCGGTTCAACTGCCGAGACAGGGATGGCACATTGGAGTTTAGACAGAAGTTGGCAGGTAGGAGGACAGGAAAACACTCCTAAATGTAGCAATACAGTAGTTACTGGGTACTTGACAGTGGGCAGGCAGATCAAGACAAAAGGCAGGAAGCAAGTAAAGTCTTTGGCTAGTAAAATCTTTGGCAGAATTTTTAGTGGTGGAACTCTCTAGGTGTAATATGACAGAAACACAGGACGGTGCGCAGGCATCCAAATGAGGGTGCAGTGAAACAGTCATTAAGATCAATGGCTGGTGCACAGGTACAATTGTATACATCTTCTCCACGCTCACAGCAGAAGCAGTAGGAACTGGCACATACCTGAGCACACACACTTCTTCACCAGACAGTGTGTAGACGTAGGCTTACCCTCACAGAAGGCTCAGCACCACTAGAAGTAGGCTTTGTCTGAAACTTAGAGATGCACTCAGGAGAGTAGACAGCCTTGAGAAGATGAACAGCTCTGTGCTGTGTAGACTGGAACTGGCACTTTGCGTTGAGGGCGACCGATGGGAGGTCACTGGTGGGGTCAAGGGTGCCAGTTGAAGGTAGAAACCTAGCTTCAGTTACTGTTAAGTCTATAGTTGAAATTGATTGAAGTTTGAAGAGGTGAAAGATGTAGGTTCTTTAGAAGATCGTCGCCAAAATTGTAGTGACTTAGTACAGACGTGTAGAGGATCTTTAGATGTTTATTTGTAGTTGTTACAAGTCATCCAGTTAAATCCAATACAAGACCAGTACAAGACCAATACAAAGACCCCACCAGGAGCAGCCAGTATGGTGCTCAGCCCTTCTCAACTGACAACTCTGGCTCCCAACATTCCGTAATACATCATTGGATGAACATTCTACTGGCAGAGCAAGAGATTGCATGCATAACAACAAAGCCAGGATATGACACATATATATGCATATAAATACATATTATCTACTGGCGGTCGCCAGTAGATAGTTATAGTTAGGACCGTGTTTCCATAGGAAATCCGCAACATTCTATTTAGAATAACTTTAGCGCCGGTTGACGAATCCTCGCGAAATTTTCAAAATAGGTGGGGCGCTCCGCTCCGCTCCTATCCTGAAAGTCTCGGGGGGATTCATCAAGCGGGGGCTGAGAAAAAGGGGGGGTCCCAAAACGTGTTTTCCCCATGCATTTTTCCATAGGACCTTTAGTCCAAGCTACAGCCCGAACGGCTGAACAGAATTACTTGAAATTTGGCAGAGAGGTAGTCCTCAGGTCAGTGATGTGCCTTTTGTAGGTCTGGTGTAAATGTGTTCAGTATTTGCTGAGAAAATAGCATTTAAATCAATATATATATATCTATAAGCGCGCTCCGAGTGCGTACGGTAAGCTTACCGTACGCGCACGCTGCCGTGCGCGAGCTTAATTCTGATTGGTGGTTACATGACTGTAAACATTCGAATCGGTCGAAATCAGGAAGTGTTGGCCGCCATTTTGTGTGTCTCACACTGATAAACAAAGGTGGAGAACGTGAAAAGGGGGCAACGAAGAGAGTTGCAGACCCCCTAGCGTTTGTCAGGGGGTCCAAGAAGGTCCCAAAAGTATGAAAAATACATTTAAATTTTTTTTTAAAAAATCGCGGGGTGCGCGTACGGTAAGCTTACAGTACGCGCACGGCAGAAAAAAACCAATAAAAAAAATAGAAGTAAAAATCAAATTTAAGTGTTTAGATATTAGGGGGCTCTAAAAAGAGCCGTTGTGTTTATGAAGTGTTTTTTTTGTGGTACCTACAAGTAAGTACCAATGCAGAGTCTAAAGTTCAAGAGGAAGACTCTGTTGCCTTCATCAGTGAAATGTACACCGTCTCCTCTATAAATGCCTTGCATGTTGTAACGCAAGTTGTTGTGGTATATAGAACCCATACCATAGTCTCTGAGGAAAGCAGAAATAGATTTGTTGACGTGCTTTCTTGCTTTATCAATCTGCGGACAAAATTGGTTGGACCAGTTCCACTTTTGCCTTTTGCATATGTTAGAATATACAAAGGCAGATTGAGGAAAAAGCGACATCAATTGCACAAAGGTGTCCTTAATAAGCATTTCCAGACCTACCCCAGTTAAAGTGCCTAGGTCATTTCCACCACAGTGCACAATAATAAGGTTAGGCTGTGGGAGATGTAGAAAGGTTTTCACCAAAGGCATTAATTGGTGCCACTTTAACCCTCTCTGACCAATCCATTTAATGTCTACATTTGGCAAAGCAAGGTCTCTCACCATACCTCTTTTTTCTGCATACTTTTCACTCCAGAAGATATAGCTGTGACCTACAATCCACACTGTGAACATCTTTCAAGGAGATCTGGATGCACTCAGGAGGTGTACATATTTTTTTTAAATAAAAAGAACTCATTGGCTGATGCAAATCATTTTACAGTTAAAACTAGGCTGTATGTGTACATTTTTAGAAGCATGTTTTGTATTGGTTCAGAAAATTGTGTTCCCACAGAAGATTAATTTGGATTTGCTGTTAGGTTTGACAGGTGAAGCACTCTTGCTCTTTGGATTTGAAACATTGTGTGCTGAACTTCTGACCTCTCTGCTCACACCAGTGTTCCATGAGCTGTTGCTATGGTAGCAGGCAGAAGTCAAGTTGGGGGAAGGGTTCATTTGGAAAAGGGTTGAAGTTTTCAACCAATAGAAATGTGTGATTTCATTTGAAAAAATGTGGGAAGCACTGAGATTTGTAATTAACATGAATATGTGTGAAAAAAGAGAGGGAAACATTGCCATTTACTGGTTCTGGAGAGAGGAGAGAGGAGAGAGGTGTAGAGCTCTGATATTCTGACTCTGATAGTCTGCTGTTTGAGTGCCACATTTCTTTCTCAACTAACTAATTTTAAAGGTGAGATATGAGTTTGAGAGAGGATGTATGTGGTGATTTTTGATATAAATATTAGAATTGTGATTCTTCTTTAAAAGTTATGTTTTACATTTTGTGGTTTGGGAGATATTTAACTGTCTTGAACTTGTAAAATATTATGGAGTATGTTTTCACTACAAATTAAGGTGTACTGGTATCACTGAGGAATACTGTTTTGTGCCTAGTAGTAGTCAAAAAATTGTTTTTAAATATGAAAATATCTGTACTGTATTCTAAAATGTATTATTAAACATTAATACTTTCTTCTTTTTTTCCAGATTGAGAAAGAAAATTTAGGAAAAAATAAACCTTTTTTCTAGCAATTTAAATAAACCATTTATTAATAAATACGTTATTTTGTTGGTCAGGTAAGTGTGAAATTTCTGTATTTATCACACATTTAGTTTCATGCTCCCTTTTTTTCACTTCTCCTCTCTCTGCTTTTCTCATTTCCGTTGTACTCCCTCAAGGACCTTGTAGGGTAAACAAAAGAATTTTTTGTTTTAAAAAAAAAAAAAAAAAAATGTGCGCACGGTAAAAACAAAAAATAATAATAATTTTAAAAATTACAAAAAATTTGTGAGGTAAGGTTGGCTCTTAAAAGAGCCGTTGTGTTAATACAGGGACAGAGGAAAGAAAGAATGGGAATATTAACAAGGACCACAGATGAGCTGGTCTATCTTATTGTTTATTAGGGAAACACTGGTCTCCCCATGAACAATTAGACCATAACATCTGGTGCACCTCATTTGTACCCACTGAAATCGAGGGTTCGTTTCCAGAGGAGCAGAAGAGGGTGATGCTCCCACCGCAGAGGAAGGGCTCGGCTGAGCTGCCGAAGATGTACTCGGCTGAGCTTCTGCGGGTGTGCTCGGGTGACTTACTGAAGGGTTTGCTTCAGAATATCGAGCAAAAGTCCTGGGATGTACATCCCTAATGTGTCTCACCATAGTGTGATTACCAAAGGAATACTTCTTCCTTGGGTTACCTCTAGATAAGACACGCTCACAAAGTGAGCAGGTGACTAATGGAGCATTTACCTTTTTCTGCCCCTCTGGAAAAGTGAAATACTCCCAAACAAAATAATTCTTTTGTTTCCTCCTTCTCTGTCTGATGATGCTGCTTCCCTGCTCACTCTCAGAAGAGGTCTGCTGCTCTGCCATTGTATCCCAAAGACAATTCAGCTCCTTCTCCTAGAGAATCACAAGCAGTAATGAGGGGAATGGGTGTGGTGTAGGAAGATTCTGGAACTGAAAGTAGTTTAAACCAATCAAAAGTGTTGTTTCTTGATCACATGAACAACCGTACGCGCACGTTAAGCTTACCGAGCGCGTACGGTAAAAGTACGCATGCGCGTACGAAAGACACGCACACGCGCGCATGCGCATTACAGGCACGCTCGTACACTTCCGCGTAACGTGCGCGCGCGCGTGTAAAGCATGCGCTTACGCGTCGCGTAGGAAGTACGGACGCCTACGCAAATTGCGTAAGCATGCGCACACGGAGTATAAATATTACGTACGCTCACCGTACATAAAGCGAAGCATGCGCTTATGGTAAGCTTACCGTACGCGCACGGTAAAAAAAAATTAAAAACAAAAAAAAGGTTTGTTGAAGATATTAACTATGTTATACAACTATATCTAACCATTTATTTAAAAAAGGTGAATCTTTATAAATTGAAGAATGCATTAAAACCATGAATATATACATAGGTAGAATAGTGTTTAAAGGAAAAAAGAAAAAGAAAAAAAATGATGTAAAAAAACAAACAAATTCAATGAAAAAACCATAGGTTTCACACACATTATAGTTAGGAATTAGAATTCAAAAAACCATGCAAAAACACAGAAAAAAATATAGGTTTCACACACGTTATATTTAGAAATTAGCTTTTAAAAAACCTTGCAAATTCACTGAAAAACCATAGGTTTCACACACGTTATAGTTAGGAATTAGCATTTAAAAAACCTTGCAAATTCACTGAAAAAACCATAGGTTTCACACACGTTATAGTTAGCTGGACATTTCTCTCGTAAAAAACCATTGAAATTCCCCCGTTATAGTTAGTTCAGCTAACTATAACTCGCGCACCCGCAATCCACTGCTGATGACGTCACACCTTTATAAAACCTTTGATATACCAACTCAAAATTACAGAGTTCCATTCTCATATCCATAAATAATGCAATACCAATAACTGAAAACCCACATATTAACTTTTAGGTCTTCATACACCTCCACACCTCACCTGTAAAGTCACTCATAGTTACAGTCACTCCATAAAAAAGTATCATATGAATTTATACACACACCTATATAGACACTCACACACTACCAATCATCCATAGAGGTACTCTCACACCTAGTCATTCATACAAATGATCAAACTGCCATTTACTCACCTATGCAGTTATACACACTCAAGTTCCCTTGCTCACAAAAATAGTATCACATTTTTATGCTCTATTAGAATCATTGACAAAAGCACACGCTCATCCATACAGTCACTGTCACAATCACACATTCTCACATCTAGCCACTTATATACTCTTACACAAATATATACTGCCTTTCACATATGTAGTTAGTCACAAATGTACCACTGAGATATACATTCAATCCCTAACACACCCATACATACACTCGCTGAACCATACAGTCCATCACAGATGCACTCTTAAAACCATGCACCTGTCATATTCGCGTGGACCAGGCAGGTCGGAACGCGGGCCGAGGGAGCTCCACGCCGGGACTACATCGCCCACAAGGCGTAGCAACCGCACTCCCCCACGTGACCGGGAGAGCGGCCGTTCAAAAGGCGGCACAACGCAGAGAGGCGGGGCCAATGATTCGTTCCGAACCAGAAGCTGATCAACGGCCCGCTACCCGTCTCTACGAAAACCCAGACGAGTTCCCGACCCTCGGTCCGCCCGGACCCGCATCCAGAGACTCCACGACTCTAGAAGCGCTGGACAGCCTGTATCACCGGTCCGACGTTTCCCCCGCCTACGGAGCTGCCCTCGACCACCGCCAGCGCTATCTGCCAACTGAGGTGAGAACTGCGCTGATCCCTTCACCCGACGAGGCACCGGAGGTCCCGGATCCAGTGCCCTCCGTTTCCTTTGTTTCCTTTGCTCCCGCTGTTTTGGTTCCTTGCCTCAGCGCCCCGCCACACGTTTCCCACCGTAACCGCACCCCCGGCGCTCCTCGGCCCCTCGGATACCTGGGCCTTGAGTGGAAGCGCCACCGGCGGTTAGCGGTGGCCTTTGACCTCCTGTGATCCTCCTTGCCTGCTCCCTTAGTCTCGGCGCTCCTCGACCCCTCGGATTCCCGGGTCTTGAGTGGTAGCGCCCTCGACGGCTCCTGTGAGGTCCATAAACGTAATTTGGGTCCTTCACGGCTAGAGCCAGAAAAGCTGTTGTCCCAGCCCCTGAGCGCCCCTTGGGACCGAGACCTTGACTGGGGGCTCGGATTTCAGCTCCTTCAGAGCAGGGGAGAGAGAGAACGAGGCAAGTACTCGGGGAATACTTGGGGGACACTATTGCATCAGGGAGAGAAGGACTAGTTTCTAAATCCCCTCTCATTGTCTCGTTTCAGGTTCTATCCCAGCTGACTCCTCCCTTCCTTCCCTCGCCCACCTGTCTCCCGAACCCGAGGGTCTTTCACACGAATCCGGGTTGGGGACGGATGGGAGGGGGAACCCCTATAGCATCAGCGTCATCCCGAGGAGAGGACCAAGCGTGGATCACGACAGCACCCATAGAATCACCCACTCACACATCTATGCACAGAGTCACACACAGCCTACCCACACTAACACTCAGGCACCCATACAGATACTGAGACAAACAATCAATAACTCATATAGACACTCATATAGCTATTCACAAAACCATGCAGCCACTTATACACCAACATACAGACACATACAGACATTTACACAGTTTAGTTACTAGTCTGCAGTAAGATACATTTAATGACTCACTTATAGAGTCAGTTATGCACCACAGAAAATCATCCATTTACACACTTGTACACCCACTCATTCTTCAACAGGCCTTTCCCTATATATATTAAACATATTAAAATTGTTCAGAAACACATACTCAATGGATGACGTTATCAGTGATGTCATCAGTGATGTCATTTGAGATGTCATCAGTGATGTCATGAGTGATGTCACTGACCATGTCATGAGTGATGTAATATGTGACGTCATCAGCAGTGCATTGCGGGCGCGCGAGTTATAGTTAGCTGAACTAACTATAACGGGGGAATTTCAATGGTTTTGTACAAGTGAAAAGTCCAGCTAACTATAACACCCCTGAAACCTATGGTTTTTTTTGGTGAATTTCTGAGGTTTTTTAAATGCTAATTCCTAACTATAACGTGCCTGAAACCTATGTTTTTTTCTGTGAATTTCAAAGGTTTTTTAAATGCTAATTTCTAACTATGCCTACAGAGATAGGACATGTGAAGAAAGAAGAAAAAATGCACAGAAAGAAACAAAAGAAATGCAGAAAGAAGCAACAGAAGTCCTCAAATAAGAAGATAAGTGCAGGAAGAAGGATAACGTGCAGAAAGAACAAAAAGAAGAGCAGAAAGAAGCCTTGTTGCAAAATCATCCTGTACCCTCAACTTTTTCAGACGGATACTGGTGGTAACTGAGTCTGACTAACCAGTCCTAGAGCCAGTGCTATGTTAAAAGACACTTAGAATACAGTGAAAACACCTACATACACTAGGGAACATTATGCGTTGGGGTCCCCCTGTGATTAGCATGACCTCCTCTGTAAGCCCCTAGTATATAATAGGGCATGGGGATTAAAACTACCTCTTAAAACAGGCCACAGGGCGTTTTTGCACACGTTAACTCAGGCCCCGTCCCCTCCCTTCACCACTGTGTAAACACGCCCTGTGTCCGTTTTTAGTTGGAAGATTAAGTTCATTTGAATCCTGAGGGTACCTAGGGTCCAACTAGTCCACTAGGTACTTCCAGTAAGTGCCACAGAGCTGCGTTGCGGAGAGGTGTAAAAAGTGGCACGGCCTGGACGACCTCTCTGCAATGCAGCTCAGTGGCGCTTACTGGAAGCACTTGGTGGGCTAGTTAGCCCCCAGGGGCCCTCAGTATTGAAGGGAAATGATATCCCCAATTTAAAACGTGCCATAGTGCGTGTTTGCACTCGTCACCTCAGGCCCCGTCCCCTCCCTTCACCACTGTGTAAACGCGCCCTGTGGCTGTTCGAAGTTGAGAGATTAAGTCCCCTTGAATCCTAAGGGTCCCTAGGGACAAACTAGACCACTAGGTACCTCCAGTAAGCGCCACAGAGCTGCGTTGCAGAGAGGTGTAGAAAGGGGCTTGGCCTCAGAACACCTGTCTGCAGCGCAGCTCCCTGGCGCATACTGGAGATGCCTGTTGGGGGCGCGTTTGCAGAGTGCTGGACGGAGGGGGCATGGCCTCCGGCACGATGCCAGTCTTTTATTTATTTTAATTTTTTAAGAAGGGGGGCTGTGTGGTTCCCCTTCTTATTCTAATTTATTGGCCCTGATGACCCCATCCCCCAGGGCCTGTCTCCTAATTATATTTTTTTGACCCCAATCCCCAGGGCCGGCCACTGTTTTTTATTATTTTTAAAAAATATATATTTATAGACACACCTAGGACATGCTGGACAAACCGTACGTACCTATCACCATGACGATTTGCGTGATATTCATTAAAAGGCGACTATGCATACAATGAACCCACCTGGAATGTATTTACACCACTAGTGAAGCTCTGACATGTCTGATGCCCTACCGTGCCTAATCCCGGTAGACACCCTTGTCGTTTATTTATACAAACATGGGTAGCTATTGACGGGCACATTTAATACACATGCACACCAAGCCATTCAAAGGGGATTCGACAAAAATTCGACCAAAACTATGCAAGAAACCCCCCTCACGGTTAATAAAACACACATCCACTGCCGGATGTGTAATACTTTTTATTTTACTCTCTGGAAAGGGGACGAACATCACTTGAGAGTCACAGCGCGCTCCTGACAGAGCCCAATGCTGTGTTACACCCACCATAGCCTGCCGAGTGCCACACACCTCTGTGTTGTATTCCACTACCTAGTGCATATGCTATGACACTCTCTAGCCCATGTGCACTGTAACACCACCCCGTGAATATGTCATGCCACACTTGTCTTCGCACGGGTTATATTGCCCCATCTTCCTCGATGCCTATGTTATAACGCACAGTGCTATGCCATCCATATTACAATCTGGGATCCATATCTTTGTCACAGTGCATATGCAACGTTACACTCCCCAGCACATATTTTATATTACAACTTTAGAGACTAGTTAGGTTACACAACACTGCCCTGTGCATATTACACTCCAAGGCGCATATCGCATAGCACGCGCTAGTGCCTGTGCTATCTCGCGCTCTCCAATGAATCTGTCATTGCGCACAATGTATTGCATATTATATTTCACGCCCGGTTCATCTTATATCACACTTTTTGGTGCATAGTTTATACCATACACTATATCTAGTTTTCATTTTCAATCGTGCTCTCAGGACTATGTTCTATATAACACTGTGTTCACCTACCCTTTTCACGGGCACTACATTTTGCGATAGGGGGTGGAGGGTCAGGGGGTGTTTCTGCCAAGTGAGCCCGGAGTCACAGTCACAAACGTCCTCTTCTTCCTAAATAAAAGTGAGATTATGCTGCATATATATATAGATATATATATTATCTACTGGCGGTCGCCAGTAGATAGTTATAGTTACAACCTAGTTTCCATAGGAAATCTCAAAATTCTATTTTGAATAACTTTAGCGCCGGTTGACGAATCCTCGCAAATTTTTCAAAACTAATGGGGCGCTCCGTTCAGCTCCTACCCTGAAAGTCTCGGGGTGATTCGTCAAGCGGGGGCCGAGAAAAAGGGGGGGTCCCAAAACGCATTTTCCCCATGCATTTTTCCATAGGACCTTTAGTCGCAGCTACAGCCCGAACGGCTGAACAGAATTACGTGAAATTTGGCAGAGAGGTAGCCATAAGGTCAAGGAAGTGCCTTTTGCAGGGCTGGTGTAAATCTGTTCAGTATTTCCTGAGAAAATAGCATTTAAAAGCATATATATATGTGGGCGGAGCCTAACCACACATCTCATCCTGAGATCTGATTGGCTTTCAGCACTTCATCCAAGAAGTGTTGGCAGCCATCTTGGGACCAATATACATGATAGCACCTCATTAAAAAGCATTGCAGTTAATAGAAGGTTTTAAGACTTTAGTTACATTATAAATCATTTGTTGATGGTACCATACTCATTTTAGGAATTGTGGTATGTTCTAAGGTGATTTCACCATGTGAAAAAGCCTTCTGCTGGGATATCATGATTGAGAGAAAAATATTTTCTCATGCTTTTACCACAGAGGTTTGGAAGGTGATCCATAAGCTAAACTGAGAGCTTATTTTCTGTAAATTCACATTATCTTTCTCAGTCATGTGAGAATGAAGTCTGACATTCTCAGTAAAACATGTACATCCAACAAGGGCAGAGACTGTCAGTTGATTCCTTTGTGTTCTACTGCAGCTTCCCAGAGTGTTCCAAAGAACTACTAGAGCGCTAACAGTACTACTTATGACAAACGTATGGCACACCTGAAGCCATCTTGCTTGGATTAAAGTGGTAACTCTTAAAAAATTTAATTTAAAAAAGAACAAAATGAGGAGGTTCATTTTACCATAAAAAGTATGATTAGTGCTGCAGAAAGAAAAATTAGGGCACATTTTGAGTGACTTCTCAAATCCTCTTCTATTTCATTAAAAAATTCTGACATGCAGACTGAAACATGCACTTTCAATACCAGCAGCAGTTTTCCCTGGTGAGCAGTAGCTTTACTACAGTGATCTAAAGAGCAAAAAGAGTGCTAACATTCTGAATTTATGGCAAATGTGTGACACATCTGAATGCCTTCTTGATGGAATCAAAGTAAAAAACTGAAAGTATTTCCTACTGAGGAGACTGCAGTAAATGAGGAAATTAGGAAACTTCATAACAAATAAGTCTCCCAAGATGGCCACCAGAGACAAAAGAGCCCAAATGTAGCACAAATATCACCCAGATGTAGCCCAAGTATAGCCCAATGACAGAATGTCCCAGAATGTTCTTAAAAACAACTAGAGCGCTTACTGTCTTCATTATGACAAAAGTATGGCACACCTGAAGCCATCTTGATTGGAATAAACTGGTAACACTTAAAACATTTAATTTAAAAGGGAACACAATGAGGGGGTTCATTTTGCCATAGAAATTATGATTAATGCTGAAGAAAGAAAATGAGGGCACATTTTGAGTGACTTCTCAAATCCTCTTCTATTTCATTAAAAAATTCTGACATGCTGACTGAAACATGCACTTTTAATACCAGGAGCAGACTTCCATGGTGAACAGTAGTTTTACTACAGTGATCTAATGAGCAACTAGAGTGCTAACATTCAGAATTTATGGCAAATGTGTGACATATCTGAATACCTTCATGATGGAATCAAAGTAAAAAACTGAAAGCATTTCCTACTGAGGAGACTGCAGTACATGAGGAAATTAGGAAACTTCATAACAGATAAATCTCCCAAGATGGCCACCGGAGACAAAAGAGCCCAAATGTAGCCCAAAATCACCCAGATGTAGCCCAAATATAGCCCAATGACAGAAGTGTGCAAAACACTTATTATTTTGTATTTTTGCAGTGTTATATAGTGCAGACTTGTCAGGTATTGGAGTGCTTTACATGAGCATTGGTTACATCACACAAGAACAAATTCATTTTGGTTGTAGACATGGGGAGACTAAGTGATTTGACCAGAATCACAGAATGTCGAGCTGAAGCAGAAACTTCAACCTGGTTCCCCAGTTGCAAAGTCTGCAGTTCTGGAAGTAACACCACATCCTCTCCCCTAAGTGCAACATTTAATCAAGTGGTCAACTGGATAAAAAAATATAAAGATAACAAATAATTTAAAAGTGCTTTGTCGCTATTTGAAAACTCAGAAAATATGTCCTTATTTTAGTCTTTTAGAGCACTAACCATAATTTTGATGCCAATAAGACCCTCTCATATATGTAATTTCTAAAGGAAATGCTCTAGGTATTACAGTTTTGATTACATCAAGATGATGTCAGGCGTTCCACACTTTTGTAATAAATATAGAATGTTAGCAATCTAGTTGTTCATTAGGATACTGTTGAGAGGCAGAGGCCAGGGGTACGGACTCTGAAAATTGAAGGCAGGTAGGAGGGTGCAAAGGCAACAATTTAACCACACTGAGCAGGCAGGAAGGGCCGTGGAAGCACAACAGACTATGGAGGGCAGTGGAAAGGGGGTCAGGGGCAACAAACCAACAATACAGGACTTGCAAGAGAGGCTGTGGCAATGTAATAGACCATTGTGGGCAGAAGGAAGAGGCAATGGTAGTACAACCATACATGCCAACAGACCCGATTCAGCCAGGAAACGTCCAATGTTTTTAAGCTCTAATGGGCTTTATTTGATCTGTCTCCTGTCTACAATATCCTCTTTTTCAATGTAACTCAAAGGGGAAAATCAATACCCCAGTTTTTTTTCAAAATCTCCCTCTTACCAAGTTCAAAATGTTCGCAAGTATGGTACATTGGATCATGGAAGGAAATGGGATAGGGACATGGACTTGGATAACAGAGGACAGGAGGGACATGGAGAGGTGCACCAAACTGACCCTGCAGGGCAGGCATCAGGGTTTGCAGCAGCACAATACACCACACAGGGCATGCAGGACGGGAGTGCAGCACAACAATCCATAGAAAGCAAGAGGGAGGGGACAGGACCATGCACATGGACAACAGAGAACAGAGGGGCAAGAGGCAATGGTAGCTAGCTGACCATAATGGACAGACAGGAGAGAAAGCTGCAGCATAACAGACCATAAAGGGCAGGAGGGACGGATCAGGGGCATTACAATGGAACAGACAAGCCAGGAGGGAGGGAGTAGGGGTCTGCACATGTAAACAGAGGGCTGGGGGCAAGGGGGCAGGGCAGGAGCAGCAAGATAGCCATCGAGGTCAGGCAGGATGGGCACTAGAAGCAAGACACACCATGAAGAGCAACAGTGAGACTGTGATGGAATACACACAGACCATGGAGGGAAGGTGGGAGGGGGTCAGGGGCAGCTAACTGACCACACAGGGAAGGTCGGAGGGGCCATGGCAGCACAGAAGACCATGCAGGGCAAGTGGGAGGGTTAGTGGCAGCACAATGGCTATGATGGGCAAGAAGGAGGGTGCAGGGGCATGCACAAAGGACGATGGAGGATAGAAGGGAGGGTCAGGACCTGTGCACAGACAAGAAAGTTCAGGGGAAGGGGCCTCACAACAGACCACACGGGGCAGGCAGGAGGAGCAGTTGCAGCACAACAGACCAGGGAGGGCAGAAGGGTGTGGCAGTACAATGGACCATGTAGGACAGGAGGAAGAGGATAGGGGCATGGCATGTGGACAGGCAGGGTGGAGGTGGCAGGGACAGGTTAAAGTCATCTGACAATGCTAGGCAGGTGGGAGGGGAGTGGCAGCTCAACAGAACACTCAGAGTAGATAGGAGTGGCAGGTCCATGGGACATGGTGGGCAAAAAGGATGGAGCAGGGGCATGCACAAAGACATCGGAGGGCAGGGGGAAGGAGAATAGGGGCAGCAAGCTAAGCACAGAGTTTAAGCAGGAGGTCAATGATGGGGCATAGAATTGGGCAATGGAGGGCAGGAGGAGTGGACTGGTAC
This sequence comes from Triturus cristatus, assembly GCF_964204655.1. NCBI lineage: Eukaryota > Metazoa > Chordata > Amphibia > Caudata > Salamandridae > Triturus > Triturus cristatus. The sequence continues at coordinate 356,242,230 of NC_140581.1, forward strand.
ATCATACTAAATTGAGGGCAGTGGCAGCACATCAGACCATGCATGGCAGGAGGGAGGAGGCTAGTCCATGGATTCACACAACAGAGGATAGGGAGGAGGGGGATGGGGCAGCAAGCTAACTGTTCAGAGAAGGTGGGTATTAGGAACTTTATTGTTTTTAAAACATTGTGTCTGTGCGAACTACTTAAAATATGAACAAGTATGCAGCATAATCTCACTTTTATTCAGGAAGAAGAGGACGTTTGTGACTGTGACTCCGGGCTCACTTGGCAGAAACACCCCCTGACCCTCCACCCCCTATCGCAAAATGTAATGCCCGTGAAAAGGATAGGTGAACACAGTGTTATATAGAACATAGTCCTGAGAGCACGATTGAAAATGAAAACTAGATATAGTATATGGTATAAACTATGCACCAAAAAGTGTGATATAAGATGAACCGGGCGTGAAATATAATATGCAATACATTGTGCGCAATGACAGATTCATTGGAGAGCGCGAGATAGCACAGGCACTAGCGCGTGCTATGCGATATGCGCCTTGGAGTGTAATATGCACAGGGCAGTGTTGTGTAAACTAACTAGTCTCTAAAGTTGTAATATAAAATATGTGCTGGGGAGTGTAACGTTGCATGTGCACTGTGACAAAGATATGGATCCCAGATTGTAATATGTATGGCATAGCACTGTGCGTTATAACATAGGCATCGAGGAAGGCACGTTAGATGGGGCAATATAACCCGTGCGAAGACAAGTGTGGCATGACATATTCACGGGGTGGTGTTACAGTGCACATGGGCTAGAGAGTGTCATAGCATATGCACTAGCTAGTGGAATACAACACAGAGGTGTGTGGCACTCGGAAGGCAATGGTGGGTGTAACACAGCATTGGGCTCTGTCAGGAGCGCGCTGTGATTCTCAAGTGATGTTCGTCCCCTTTCCAGAGAGTAAAATAAAAAGTATTACACATTCGGCAGTGGATGTGTGTTTTATTAACCGTGAGGGGGGTTTCTTGCATAGTTTTGGTCGTATTTTTGTCGAATCCCCTTTGAATGGCTTGGTGTGCATGTGTATTAAATGTGCCCGTCAATAGCTACCCATGTTTGTATAAATAAACGACAAGGGTGTCTACCGGGATTAGGCACGGTAGGGCATCAGACATGTCAGAGCTTCACTAGTGGTGTAAATACATTCCACGTGGATTCATTGCATGCATAGTCGCCTTTTAATGAATATCACGCAAATCGTCATGGTGATAGGTACGTACGGTTTGTCCAGCATGTCCTAGGTGTGTCTATAAATATATTTTTTTCTAAAATAATAAAAAACAGTGGTCGGCCCTGGGGATTGGGGTCAAAAAAATATAATTAGGAGAAAGGCCCTGGGGGATGGGGTCATAAGGGCCAATAAATTAGAATAAGAAGGGGAACCACACAGCCCCCCTTCTTAAAAAATTAAAATAAATAAAAGACTGGCATCGTGGCGGAGGCCATGCCCCCTCCGTGCAGCACTCTGCAAACGCGCCCCCAACAGGCATCTCCAGTATGCGCCAGGGAGCTGCGCTGCAGACAGGTGTTCTGAGGCCAAGCCCCTTTTTACACCTCTCTGCAACGCAGCTCTGTGGCACTTACTGGAGGTACCTAGTGGGCTAGTTGGACCCTAGGGACCCTCAGGATTCAAATGAACTTAATCTGCCAACTAAAAACGGACACAGGGCGTGTTTACACAGTGGTGAAGGGAGGGGATGGGGCCTGAGTTAACGTGTGCAAAAACGCCCTGTGGCCTGTTTTAAGAGGTAGTTTTAATCCCCATGCCCTATTATATACTAGGGGCTTACAGAGGAGGTCATGCTAATCACAGGGGGACCCCAACGCATAATGTTCCCTAGTGTATGTAGGTGTTTTCACTGTATTCTAAGTGTCTTTTAACATAGCACTGGCTCTAGGACTGGTTAGTCAGACTCAGTTACCACCAGTATCCGTCTGAAAAAGTTGAGGGTACAGGATGATTTTGCAGCAAGGCTTCTTTCTGCTCTTCTTTTTGTTCTTTCTGCACGTTATCCTTCTTCCTGCACTTATCTTCGTATTTGAGGACTTCTGTTGCTTCTTTCTGCATTTCTTTTGTTTCTTTCTGTGCATTTTTTCTTCTTTCTTCACATGTCCTATCTCTGTAGGCATAGTTAGAAATTAGCATTTAAAAAACCTTTGAAATTCACAGAAAAAACCATAGGTTTCAGGCACGTTATAGTTAGGAATTAGCATTTAAAAAACCTCAGAAATTCACTGAAAAAAACATAGGTTTCAGGGGTGTTATAGTTAGCTGGACTTTTCATTTGTACAAAACCATTGAAATTCCCCCGTTATAGTTAGTTCAGCTAACTATAACTCGTGCCCGCAATGCACTGCTGATGACGTCACATATTACATCACTCATGACATGGTCAGTGACATCACTCATGACATCACTGATGACATCTCAAATGACATCACAGATGACATCACTGATGACATCATCCTTGTGATAGAGTGGCAGACCTCCTCTCACCCTAATATAACCTTTGATACACACATTCAAAAATAGAGACTAACATTTTCAAAACAATGGACATACCAATACCAGTTACAACAACCTCTTCAGTAATTCTAAGATCCACATACACATCCACTCATTCACCAACATACATTTACTTGCATATACAGTTATACACACACCACCACACTTACTTCTACGGAAAGTTACACATACTTAGTCTTTTAAACAATCACTTATAGAAACACATACTTATTCATACAGGAACTCTTTCAATCTCTCACTCTCACATATACTCACATATATACACCAATAGTCACATATACTAGTTTAAAACATATGTAGTTACTCATAAAGACACTATTGAGACAGTCATTCACTCACTAACACACCCATACACACACTCATCCACCCATACAGTCCTGCACACATGCTGTGTTCAACACATATGTTATGTTATGTTATCAGAGTTTTGTAGAGCGCTCAGCTACTCAGGCAGACATACAAACAGTGAGTCACTCATTCATGCACCTATGCACGCTATGCACTACGTAATACCCCCCACCGAACCATGCAGACACTCAGACTGATACTCAAAAAACCAACTAATAACCTATATAGACACCCATGTAGCTACTCACCAACCCATGCAGCCACTTATACACAAAGTGAGAGACTGATACAGATATTTACATATTTAAACATTACTCACTAAGCCATGTATTCACTATGATACACTTAATCAGTCAGTTACACAATCAATTTTTCAAAAACAAATCATCCATTTAGACACTTATATACCCATTTATTCTTCCATCGACCTTGAGATATACATATATAAAACATATTTAATTTTCAGAAAAACACACATTCACTGGATGATGTCATCAGTGATGTCGTTTGAGATGTTATTTGAGATGTCATCAGTGATGTCATGAGTGATGCCACTGACCATGTCATGAGTGATGTAATATGTGACGTCATCAGCAGTGCATTGCGGGCGCGCGAGTTATAGTTAGCTGAACTAACTATAACGGGGGAATTTCAATGGTTTTGTACAAGTGAAAAGTCCAGCTAACTATAACACCCCTGAAACCTATGGTTTTTTCAGTGAATATATATATATGCATATGTGATATGTGAGCGTGTAGAGAGAGGTAGAGAGAGGTAGAGAGTTAGAGAGGTAGAGGTAGAGTGGTAGAGGTAGAGAGGTAGAGGTAGAGAGTAGAGTAGTAGAGAGAGATAGAGAGAGAGGTAGAGAGGTAGAGAGTTAGTAGAGAGTGAGTAGTAGAGAGTGAGTAGTAGAATGTGAGTGGTAGAGTATGAGTAGTAGAGAGTAGGAGTGAGTAGTAGAGAGTGAGTAGCAGAGAGTAGAGAGTAGTAGAGCGTAAAGAGTGGTAGAGAGTAGTAGAGAGTGAGAAGAGACCAGAGAGCAGTAGAGAGTGAATAGAGTAGAGAATAGTAGAGAGTAGTAGAGAGTGAGTAGTAGAGTGAGTAGTAGTGAGCAGTAGAGAGTAGTAGAGTGAGCAGTAGAGAGTGAGTAGTAGAGAGTAATAGAGAGTGAGTAGTAGAGAGTAGAGAGTAGAGTAGTAGAGTGAGTAGAGAGTAGAGAGTAGTAGAGAGTAGTAGAAAGTGAGTAGTAGAGAGTGAGTAGCAGAGAGTAGAGAGTAGTAGAGCGTAAAGAGTGGTAGAGAGTAGTAGAGAGTGAGTAGTAGAGAGTAGTAGAGAGTGAGAAGAGACCAGAGAGCAGTAGAGAGTGAATAGAGTAGAGAATAGTAGAGAGTAGTAGAGAGTGAGTAGTAGAGTGAGTAGTAGAGTGAGCAGTAGAGAGTAGTAGAGTGAGCAGTAGAGAGTGAGTAGTAGAGAGTAATAGAGAGTGAGTAGTAGAGAGTAGAGAGTAAAGTAGTAGAGAGTGAGTAGAGAGTAGAGAGTAGTAGAGAGTAGTAGAAAGTGAGTAGTAGAGAGTAGAGTAGTAGAGAGTGAGTAGAGAGTAATGAGTAGTAGAGAGTAGTAGAGAGTAGTAGAGAGTGAGTAGTAGAGAGTAGTAGAGAGCGAGTAGTAGAGAGTAGACAGTAGAGTAGTAGAGAGTGAGTAGAGAGTAGAGAGTAGTAGAGAGTAGTAGAGAGTGAGTAGAGTAGTGGAGAGTAGTAGAGAGTGAGTAGTAGAGAGTAGAGTAGTAGAGAGTGAGTAGTAGAGAGTAGAGTAGTAGAGAGTGAGTAGTGAGTAGAGAGTAGTAGAGCGCAGTAGAGAGTGAGTAGTAGAGAGTGAGTAGTAGAGTAAGTAGTAGAGAGTAGCAGAGCGAGTAGTAGAGAGTGAGTAGTAGAGAGTAGTAGAGAGTAAGGAGTAGAGAGTAGAGTAGTAGTGTGAGTAGTAGAGAGTGAGTAGTAGAGTGAGTAGTAGAGAGTGAGTAGTAGAGAGCGAGTAGTAGAGAGTAGTAGAGAGTGAGTAGTAGAAAGCAGAGAGTAGAGTAGTAGAGAGTGAGTAGTAGAGAGTGAGTAGAGTAGTAGAGAGTAGCAGAGAGTGAGTAGTGAGTAAAAAGTAGTAGAGAGTAGTAGAGAGTGAGTAGTAGAGAGAGTAGTAGAGTGAGTAGTAGAGAGTAGCAGAGCGACTAGTAGAGAGTAGTAGAGAGAGTAGAGAGTGAGTAGTAGAGTAGAGAGTAGAGTTGTAGAGAGTGAGTAGAGAGTAGTAGAGAGTAGCAGAGAGTGAATAGTAGAGAGTGAGTAGTAGAAAGTAGTATAGAGCGAGTAGTAGAGAATAGTAGAGAGTGAGTAGTAGAAAGTGAGTAGTAGAGAGTGAGTAGTACAAAGTGAGTAGAGAGTGAGAAGTAGAGAGTAGTAGAGAGTGAGTAGAGAGTAGAGTAGTAGAGAGTGAGTAGTAGAAAGTAGTAGAGAGTGAGTAGTAGAATGTGAGTGGTAGAGTATGAGTAGTAGAGAGTAGGAGTGAGTAGTAGAGAGTGAGTAGCAGAGAGTAGAGAGTAGTAGAGCGTAAAGAGTGGTAGAGAGTAGTAGAGAGTGAGAAGAGACCAGAGAGCAGTAGAGAGTGAATAGAGTAGAGAATAGTAGAGAGTAGTAGAGAGTGAGTAGTAGAGTGAGTAGTAGTGAGCAGTAGAGAGTAGTAGAGTGAGCAGTAGAGAGTGAGTAGTAGAGAGTAATAGAGAGTGAGTAGTAGAGAGTAGAGAGTAGAGTAGTAGAGTGAGTAGAGAGTAGAGAGTAGTAGAGAGTAGTAGAAAGTGAGTAGTAGAGAGTGAGTAGCAGAGAGTAGAGAGTAGTAGAGCGTAAAGAGTGGTAGAGAGTAGTAGAGAGTGAGTAGTAGAGAGTAGTAGAGAGTGAGAAGAGACCAGAGAGCAGTAGAGAGTGAATAGAGTAGAGAATAGTAGAGAGTAGTAGAGAGTGAGTAGTAGAGTGAGTAGTAGAGTGAGCAGTAGAGAGTAGTAGAGTGAGCAGTAGAGAGTGAGTAGTAGAGAGTAATAGAGAGTGAGTAGTAGAGAGTAGAGAGTAGAGTAGTAGAGAGTGAGTAGAGAGTAGAGAGTAGTAGAGAGTAGTAGAAAGTGAGTAGTAGAGAGTAGAGTAGTAGAGAGTGAGTAGAGAGTAATGAGTAGTAGAGAGTAGTAGAGAGTAGTAGAGAGTGAGTAGTAGAGAGTAGTAGAGAGCGAGTAGTAGAGAGTAGACAGTAGAGTAGTAGAGAGTGAGTAGAGAGTAGAGAGTAGTAGAGAGTAGTAGAGAGTGAGTAGAGTAGTGGAGAGTAGTAGAGAGTGAGTAGTAGAGAGTAGAGTAGTAGAGAGTGAGTAGTAGAGAGTAGAGTAGTAGAGAGTGAGTAGTGAGTAGAGAGTAGTAGAGCGCAGTAGAGAGTGAGTAGTAGAGAGTGAGTAGTAGAGTAAGTAGTAGAGAGTAGCAGAGCGAGTAGTAGAGAGTGAGTAGTAGAGAGTAGTAGAGAGTAAGGAGTAGAGAGTAGAGTAGTAGTGTGAGTAGTAGAGAGTGAGTAGTAGAGTGAGTAGTAGAGAGTGAGTAGTAGAGAGCGAGTAGTAGAGAGTAGTAGAGAGTGAGTAGTAGAAAGCAGAGAGTAGAGTAGTAGAGAGTGAGTAGTAGAGAGTGAGTAGAGTAGTAGAGAGTAGCAGAGAGTGAGTAGTGAGTAAAAAGTAGTAGAGAGTAGTAGAGAGTGAGTAGTAGAGAGAGTAGTAGAGTGAGTAGTAGAGAGTAGCAGAGCGACTAGTAGAGAGTAGTAGAGAGAGTAGAGAGTGAGTAGTAGAGTAGAGAGTAGAGTTGTAGAGAGTGAGTAGAGAGTAGTAGAGAGTAGCAGAGAGTGAATAGTAGAGAGTGAGTAGTAGAAAGTAGTATAGAGCGAGTAGTAGAGAATAGTAGAGAGTGAGTAGTAGAGAATAGTAGAGAGTGAGTAGTAGAAAGTGAGTAGTAGAGAGTGAGTAGTACAAAGTGAGTAGAGAGTGAGAAGTAGAGAGTAGTAGAGAGTGAGTAGAGAGTAGAGTAGTAGAGAGTGAGTAGTAGAAAGTAGTAGAGAGTGAGTAGTAGAGTAGAGAGTATAGTAGTAGAGAGTAGTAGAGAGTAGTAGAGAGTGAGTAGTAGAGTAGAGAGTAGAGGAGTAGAGAGTGAGTAGAGAGTAGAGAGGAGTAGAGAGTAGTAGAGAGTGAGTAGTAGAGTAGAGAGTAGAGTAGTAGAGAGTGAGTAGAGAGTAGAGAGTAGTAGAAAGTAGTAGAGAGCGAGTAGAGAGTAGAGTAGGAGAAAGTGAGTAGTAGAGAGTGAGTAGTAGAAAGTGAGTAGAGAGTGAGTAGTAGAGAGTAGTAGAGAGTGAGTAGCAGAGTGAGTAGTAGAGAGTGAGTAGTAAAGCATGAGTAGTAGAGAGTGAGTAGAGAGTAGTAGAGAGTAGTAGAGAGTGTGTAGTAGAGAATGAGTAGTAGAGAGTAGAGCGTAGTAGAGAGTGAGTAGAGAGTAGAGAGTAGTAGAGAGTGAGTAGTAGAGAGTAGTAGAGTGAGTAGTAGAGAGTGAGTAGAAAGTGTGTAGTAGAAAGTAGAAGTGAGTGAGTAGAGTAGAGAGTAGTAGAGAGTGAGTAGTAGAGAGTGAGTAGTAGAGAGTAGTAGAGAGTGAGTAGTAGAGAGTGAGTAGGGAGTAGAGAGTAGTAGAGAGTAGAGACTTAGTAGAGAGTAGTAGAGAGTGAGTAGTAGGGAGTAGTAAAGAGTGAGCAGAAGAGAGTGAGTAGTAGCGAGTAGTAGAGAGTGAGTAGCAGTGAGTAGAGAGTAGTAGAGACTGAGTAGAGAGTAGAGAGTAGTAGAGAGTGAGTAGTAGAGTGAGTAGTAGAGAGTGAGTAGTAGAGAGCGAGTAGTAGAGAGTAGTAGAGAGTGAGTAGTAGAGAGCAGAGAGTAGAGTAGTAGAGAGTGAGTAGAGAGTAGTAGAGTAGTAGAGAGTGAGTAGTAGAGAGTGAGTAGAGTAGTAGAGAGTAGCAGAGAGTGAGTAGTAGAGAGTGAGTAGTGAGTAGAGCGTAGTAGAGAGTAGTAGAGAGTGAGTAGTAGAGAGAGTAGTAGAGAGTAGTAGAGTGAGTAGTAGAGAGTAGCAGAGCGACTAGTAGAGTAGTAGAGAGAGTAGAGAGTGAGTAGAGAGTAGAGAGTAGTAGAGAGTGAGTAGTAGAGAGTAGTAGAGTGAGTAGTAGAGAGTGAGTAGAAAGTGTGTAGTAGAAAGTAGAAGTGAGTGAGTAGAGTAGAGAGTAGTAGAGAGTGAGTAGTAGAGAGTGAGTAGTAGAGAGTAGTAGAGAGTGAGTAGTAGAGAGTGAGTAGGGAGTAGAGAGTAGTAGAGAGTAGAGACTTAGTAGAGAGTAGTAGAGAGTGAGTAGTAGAGAGTGAGTAGTAGAGAGTAGTAGAGAGTGAGTAGTAGAGAGTGAGTAGTAGAGAGTAGTAGAGAGTGAGTAGTAGAGAGTGAGTAGGGAGTAGAGAGTAGTAGAGAGTAGAGACTTAGTAGAGAGTAGTAGAGAGTGAGTAGTAGGGAGTAGTAAAGAGTGAGCAGAAGAGAGTGAGTAGTAGCGAGTAGTAGAGAGTGAGTAGCAGTGAGTAGAGAGTAGTAGAGACTGAGTAGAGAGTAGAGAGTAGTAGAGAGTGAGTAGTAGAGTGAGTAGTAGAGAGTGAGTAGTAGAGAGCGAGTAGTAGAGAGTAGTAGAGAGTGAGTAGTAGAGAGCAGAGAGTAGAGTAGTAGAGAGTGAGTAGAGAGTAGTAGAGTAGTAGAGAGTGAGTAGTAGAGAGTGAGTAGAGTAGTAGAGAGTAGCAGAGAGTGAGTAGTAGAGAGTGAGTAGTGAGTAGAGCGTAGTAGAGAGTAGTAGAGAGTGAGTAGTAGAGAGAGTAGTAGAGAGTAGTAGAGTGAGTAGTAGAGAGTAGCAGAGCGACTAGTAGAGTAGTAGAGAGAGTAGAGAGTGAGTAGAGAGTAGAGAGTAGTAGAGAGTGAGTAGTAGAGAGTAGTAGAGTGAGTAGTAGAGAGTGAGTAGAAAGTGTGTAGTAGAAAGTAGAAGTGAGTGAGTAGAGTAGAGAGTAGTAGAGAGTGAGTAGTAGAGAGTGAGTAGTAGAGAGTAGTAGAGAGTGAGTAGTAGAGAGTGAGTAGGGAGTAGAGAGTAGTAGAGAGTAGAGACTTAGTAGAGAGTAGTAGAGAGTGAGTAGTAGAGAGTGAGTAGTAGAGAGTAGTAGAGAGTGAGTAGTAGAGAGTGAGTAGGGAGTAGTGAGTAGTAGAGAGTAGAGACTTAGTAGAGAATAGTAGAGAGTGAGTAGTAGAAAGTGAGTAGTAGAGAGTGAGTAGTACAAAGTGAGTAGAGAGTGAGTAGTAGAGAGTAGTAGAGAGTGAGTAGAGAGTGAGTAGTAGAGAGTAGTATAGAGTGAGTAGTAGAGAGTAGTAGAGAGTAGAGACTGAGTAGAGAGTAGTAGAGAGTGAGTAGTAGAGAGTAGTAAAGAGTGAGCAGAAGAGAGTGAGTAGTAGCGAGTAGTGGAGAGTGAGTAGCAGTGAGTAGAGAGTAGTAGAGAGTGAGTAGAGAGTAGAGAGTAGTAGAAAGTGAGTAGTAGAGTGAGTAGTAGAGAGTGAGTAGTAGAGAGCGAGTAGTAGAGAGTAGTAGAGAGTGAGTAGTAGAGAGCAGAGAGTAGAGTAGTAGAGAGTGAGTAGTAGCGAGTAGTAGAGAGTGAGTAGCAGTGAGTAGAGAGTAGTAGAGACTGAGTAGAGAGTAGAGAGTAGTAGAGAGTGAGTAGTAGAGTGAGTAGTAGAGAGTGAGTAGTAGAGAGCGAGTAGTAGAGAGTAGTAGAGAGTGAGTAGTAGAGAGCAGAGAGTAGAGTAGTAGAGAGTGAGTAGAGAGTAGTAGAGTAGTAGAGAGTGAGTAGTAGAGAGTGAGTAGAGTAGTAGAGAGTAGCAGAGAGTGAGTAGTAGAGAGTGAGTAGTGAGTAGAGCGTAGTAGAGAGTAGTAGAGAGTGAGTAGTAGAGAGAGTAGTAGAGAGTAGTAGAGTGAGTAGTAGAGAGTAGCAGAGCGACTAGTAGAGTAGTAGAGAGAGTAGAGTGAGTAGTAGAGTAGAGAGTAGAGTTGTAGAGAGTGAGCAGAGAGTAGAGAGTAGTAGAGACTAGCAGAGAGTGAATAGTAGAGAGTGAGTAGTAGAAAGTAGTATAGAGCGAGTAGTAGAGAATAGTAGAGAGTGAGTAGTAGAAAGTGAGTAGTAGAGAGTGAGTAGTACAAAGTGAGTAGAGAGTGAGTAGTAGAGAGTAGTAGAGAGTGAGTAGAGAGTGAGTAGTAGAGAGTAGTATAGAGTGAGTAGTAGAGAGTAGTAGAGAGTAGAGACTGAGTAGAGAGTAGTAGAGAGTGAGTAGTAGAGAGTAGTAAAGAGTGAGCAGAAGAGAGTGAGTAGTAGCGAGTAGTGGAGAGTGAGTAGCAGTGAGTAGAGAGTAGTAGAGAGTGAGTAGAGAGTAGAGAGTAGTAGAAAGTGAGTAGTAGAGTGAGTAGTAGAGAGTGAGTAGTAGAGAGCGAGTAGTAGAGAGTAGTAGAGAGTGAGTAGTAGAGAGCAGAGAGTAGAGTAGTAGAGAGTGAGTAGAGTAGTAGAGTAGTAGAGAGTGAGTAGTAGAGAGTGAGTAGAGTAGTAGAGAGTAGCAGAGAGTGAGTAGTGAGTAGAGCGTAGTAGAGAGTAGTAGAGAGTGAGTAGTAGAGAGAGTAGTAGAGAGTAGTAGAGTGAGTAGTAGAGAGTAGCAGAGCGACTAGTAGAGAGTAGTAGAGAGAGTAGAGAGTGAGTAGTAGAGTAGAGAGTAGAGTTGTAGAGAGTGAGCAGAGAGTAGAGAGTAGCAGAGAGTGAATAGTAGAGAGTGAGTAGTAGAAAGTAGTATAGAGCGAGTAGTAGAGAATAGTAGAGAGTGAGTAGTAGAAAGTGAGTAGTAGAGAGTGAGTAGTAGAAAGTGAGTAGAGAGTAAGTAGTAGAGAGTAGTAGAGAGTAGAGTAGTAGAGAGTGAGTAGTAGAAAGTAGTAGAGAGTGAGTAGTAGAGTAGAGAGTATAGTAGTAGAGAGTAGTAGAGAGTAGTAGAGAGTGAGTAGTAGAGTAGAGAGTAGAGGAGTAGAGAGTGAGTAGAGAGTAGAGAGGAGTAGAGAGTAGTAGAGAGTGAGTAGTAGAGTAGAGAGTAGATTAGTAGAGAGTGAGTAGAGAGTAGAGAGTAGTAGAAAGTAGTAGAGAGCGAGTAGAGAGTAGAGTAGGAGAAAGTGAGTAGTAGAGAGTGAGTAGTAGAAAGTGAGTAGAGAGTGAGTAGTAGAGAGTAGTAGAGAGTGAGTAGCAGAGTGAGTAGTAGAGAGTGAGTAGTAAAGCGGGAGTAGTAGAGAGTGAGTAGAGAGTAGTAGAGAGTAGTAGAGAGTGTGTAGTAGAGAATGAGTAGTAGAGAGTAGAGCGTAGTAGAGAGTGAGTAGAGAGTAGAGAGTAGTAGAGAGTGAGTAGTAGAGAGTAGTAGAGTGAGTAGTAGAGAGTGAGTAGAAAGTGTGTAGTAGAAAGTAGAAGTGAGTGAGTAGAGTAGAGAGTAGTAGAGAGTGAGTAGTAGAGAGTGAGTAGTAGAGAGTAGTAGAGAGTGAGTAGTAGAGAGTGAGTAGGGAGTAGAGAGTAGTAGAGAGTAGAGACTTAGTAGAGAGTAGTAGAGAGTGAGTAGTAGGGAGTAGTAAAGAGTGAGCAGAAGAGAGTGAGTAGTAGCGAGTAGTAGAGAGTGAGTAGCAGTGAGTAGAGAGTAGTAGAGACTGAGTAGAGAGTAGAGAGTAGTAGAGAGTGAGTAGTAGAGTGAGTAGTAGAGAGTGAGTAGTAGAGAGCGAGTAGTAGAGAGTAGTAGAGAGTGAGTAGTAGAGAGCAGAGAGTAGAGTAGTAGAGAGTGAGTAGAGAGTAGTAGAGTAGTAGAGAGTGAGTAGTAGAGAGTGAGTAGAGTAGTAGAGAGTAGCAGAGAGTGAGTAGTAGAGAGTGAGTAGTGAGTAGAGCGTAGTAGAGAGTAGTAGAGAGTGAGTAGTAGAGAGAGTAGTAGAGAGTAGTAGAGTGAGTAGTAGAGAGTAGCAGAGCGACTAGTAGAGAGTAGTAGAGAGAGTAGAGAGTGAGTAGTAGAGTAGAGAGTAGAGTTGTAGAGAGTGAGCAGAGAGTAGAGAGTAGTAGAGACTAGCAGAGAGTGAATAGTAGAGAGTGAGTAGTAGAAAGTAGTATAGAGCGAGTAGTAGAGAATAGTAGAGAGTGAGTAGTAGAAAGTGAGTAGTAGAGAGTGAGTAGTACAAAGTGAGTAGAGAGTGAGTAGTAGAGAGTAGTAGAGAGTGAGTAGAGAGTGAGTAGTAGAGAGTAGTATAGAGTGAGTAGTAGAGAGTAGTAGAGAGTAGAGACTGAGTAGAGAGTAGTAGAGAGTGAGTAGTAGAGAGTAGTAAAGAGTGAGCAGAAGAGAGTGAGTAGTAGCGAGTAGTAGAGAGTGAGTAGCAGTGAGTAGAGAGTAGTAGAGAGTGAGTAGAGAGTAGAGAGTAGTAGAAAGTGAGTAGTAGAGTGAGTAGTAGAGAGTGAGTAGTAGAGAGCGAGTAGTAGAGAGTAGTAGAGAGTGAGTAGTAGAGAGCAGAGAGTAGAGTAGTAGAGAGTGAGTAGAGTAGTAGAGTAGTAGAGAGTGAGTAGTAGAGAGTGAGTAGAGTAGTAGAGAGTAGCAGAGAGTGAGTAGTGAGTAGAGCGTAGTAGAGAGTAGTAGAGAGTGAGTAGTAGAGAGAGTAGTAGAGAGTAGTAGAGTGAGTAGTAGAGAGTAGCAGAGCGACTAGTAGAGAGTAGTAGAGAGAGTAGAGAGTGAGTAGTAGAGTAGAGAGTAGAGTTGTAGAGAGTGAGCAGAGAGTAGAGAGTAGCAGAGAGTGAATAGTAGAGAGTGAGTAGTAGAAAGTAGTATAGAGCGAGTAGTAGAGAATAGTAGAGAGTGAGTAGTAGAAAGTGAGTAGTAGAGAGTGAGTAGTAGAAAGTGAGTAGAGAGTAAGTAGTAGAGAGTAGTAGAGAGTGAGTAGAGAGTAGAGTAGTAGAGAGTGAGTAGTAGAAAGTAGTAGAGAGTGAGTAGTAGAGTAGAGAGTAGAGTAGTAGAGAGTAGTAGAGAGTAGTAGAGAGTAGTAGAGAGTAAGGAGTCAAAAGTAGTAGAGAGCGAGTAGAGAGTAGAGTAGTAGAGAGTAGTAGAGAGTGAGTAGTAGAAAGTGAGTAGTAGAGAGTGAGTAGTAGAGAGTGAGTAGAAGAAAGTGAGTAGAGAGTGAGTAGTAGAGAGTAGTAGAGTGAGTAGTAGAGTAGCAGAGCGAGTAGTAGAGAGTAGCAGAGAGTGAGTAGTAAAGAGTGAGTAGTAGAGAGTAGTAGAGAGTGAGTAGTAGAGTAGAGAGTAGAGTAGTAGAGAGCGAATAGAGAGTAGAGTAGTAGAAAGTGAGTAGAGAGTGAGTAGTAGAGAGTAGTAGAGAGTGAGTAGCAGAGTGAGTAGTAGAGAGTGAGTAGTAAAGCGTGAGTAGTAGAGAGTGAGTAGAGAGTAGTAGAGAGTAGTAGAGAGTGTGTAGTAGAGAGTGAGTAGTAGAGAGTAGAGAGTAGTAGAGAGTGAGTAGAGAGTAGAGAATAGTAGAGAATGAGTAGTAGAGAGTAGTAGAGAGTAGTAGAGTGAGTAGTAGAGAGTGAGTAGAAAGTGTGTAGTAGAAAGTAGAAGTGAGTGAGTATAGTAGAGAGTAGAGCAGTAGAGAGTGAGTAGCAGTGAGTAGAGAGTAGTAGAGAGTGAGTAGAGAGTAGAGAGTAGTTGAGTGTGAGTAGTAGAGAGTGAGTAGTAGAGAGTAGTAGAGAGTGAGTAGTAGAGGGTAGTAGAGAGTGAATAGTAGAGAGTGAGTAGTAGAGTAGTAGAGTAGTAGAGAGTGTGTAGTAGAGAGTGAGTAGTAGAGAGTAGAGAGTAGTAGAGAGTGAGTAGAGAGTAGAGAATAGTAGAGAGTGAGTAGTAGAGAGTAGTAGAGAGTAGTAGAGTGAGTAGTAGAGAGTGAGTAGAAAGTGTGTAGTAGAAAGTAGAAGTGAGTGAGTATAGTAGAGAGTAGAGCAGTAGAGAGTGAGTAGCAGTGAGTAGAGAGTAGTAGAGAGTGAGTAGAAAGTAGAGAGTAGTAGAGTGTGAGTAGTAGAGAGTGAGTAGTAGAGAGTAGTAGAGAGTGAGTAGTAGAGGGTAGTAGAGAGTGAATAGTAGAGAGTGAGTAGTAGAGTAGTAGAGAGTGAGAAGTAGAGAGTGAGTAGTAGAGAGTAGAGAGTAGTATAGAGTGAGTAGAGAGTAGAGAGCAGTAGAGAGTAGTAGAGAGTGAGTAGTTGAGAGTGAGTAGTATGCCAATGCCAAGTTACACGGCACGCGTTTCAACAAAATAAATATAAAGTCATCAAACTACGACAAGCACTGTACAGGAAACAGCATTCCCATTGCAATAACACCAAAATGCGGCAAGCTGCGTACTTCTAAACACTTCAAACCCCGGCAAGCTGCGTACTTTCAAAATCATCAAACCCTGGCACGCTGCGTACTGAAAGCAGCCTTTTTAACAACAAAAACACACATAAATGGGCACCAAGTTACACGGCGCGCGTTTCAACAAAATAAATACAAACTCAGTGTAAGCGGCAGTTTTAAGAAACGTGCCGGTTAAGAATAAATCAATAACAACCATTTTCGTTGCTAGGAGCTGCGTACTTACAAACTCTTCAAACCCCGGCAAGCTGCATACTTTCAAAGTCATCAAACCCCGGCAAGCTGCGCACTGAAAGCAGCCTTTTTAACAATAAAAATACACAAAAATGCGCACCAAGTTACACGGCGCGCGTTTCAACAAAATAAATACAAGCTCAGTGTAAGCGGCATTTTTAAGAAATGTGCCGGTTAAGAATAAATAAATAACAACCATTTTCGTTGCTAGACACCTTCCATGCCACACAGGAAACAGCATTTTCGTTACTAGGAAACCAAAATGAAAAATGCAAAATGGCGTTGGGCTGTCCACAGTCCATACGGACTACAGACACGCGCATGCTGTTTGCTATGGACAAATGGCAAGAGCAGCCATGTTTGTCCATGCAGACTGGTGCATGCAACCCCTCGGCAGAATCGTTTCCAAAAGGTACTTGCAATAGCGAGGGCAGCACATGCGCTGCTTTCGCTAGGCAAGACCTAAAAATAGTATAAGAGGGTGGACTCCATGTGCAACAGTTGTGAAGCTTTCATACAAAGCTTCATGGTGTTTGCTTTCTTTAGAGCTAAGAAAGCAACCACAAGGTGTGACAAAGTCAGGACTAGGCACCAGACAATACCTGTGTGCAAGGCAGGCAACAGCACTACACTGTTTTATTTACCTAAGTAAACAAGCATTTGCAATGCAATATGTCTTGCATTTGTGAGAGTTTGAGCTATTGGCATTGTAAATAACAATGCCTTTTATTTATAAGTTTGGAAAACCTGCAAGTGGAGAAGCAAGGCTGGAAGTAAAAGAGGCGCAGTTACTGCCAGCCTTGTTTCTCGTAAGCAATGACTACAAAGTGCGTCAAAACACATAAATAAAAGGCATTGTCATTTACAATGCCAATAGCTCAAACTCTTGCAAATGCAGCCATAGGAAGGCAGGGACCGTGACGCCAGGTTGTGTGTTTCAAAAGCAGGAGGGAGGAGGAGGCAGCTGTAGCCAAAACAGACCCCGGTCTTTAAATGCACAGCAAATGTGGGAAAATAAGAGCAAGATTTACAGCCCTGTGTAAACAATGAGCACTGGTCTCGAGTGCTCCAGCTTAAGGGAAGAAATACTGCTCATAAGCTCAGAGTAACAACACATGTAACAGGGGCAGTCCTTGAAAATGGGCGGAGCTTTTAAAGCTGCCTAGGCGAGACCTAAAAACAAAAGAGGTGAAGCTGAGGCAATGATCTTCTGTGCAGTGTCTCTTCCAAACATGACCTCTTCTAGAAAGGCTTAAAGGCAAATAACAGTGTGTGCATTTTTATTATACTCCATTTGCCAAGAATAATTAGTCAATAGCCATACAGTACATGACCGTTGTTCACTCTTCTCCACGCTAGCCACCCCACACTCACTCTCATCTTTGACTTCTATCTATTCATCATCATCATTACTTTATTTCGATCACAAAGGATCATAAAAGTGCAAAGCACATACATCGTAAAATAAAAAGAAGCAGATGGGTGGACATAATTAAATAAGGTCATCTTATATAAAAATTTATATAAAATCACATGAATTAAAAGACAAGATACATCATAAAGTGTTTTTCTTGCGCTAAAATCACAGTGCATGTCCAAATTTTTAGACAAATCACATGTCGTCTCCATAGAAATACATTTAAGATCACATAAATTCAAAAAGTGCAGTACGTCATAAAATGCATTTCAAACGCTTTAACCACAGTTCCTGGTAATATTTAGATAAGCCAAAGACCACAACTCTGCCTGTATCAGTACTCAGAATGTTTAACACTTCTAGGTAGTGGCAAGGGCCGAATAGTTTACAGAGTGGTATTATCCATTTTTAGGTCTCGCCTAGGCAGCGCGCATGCGCTGCTCTAGGAGGGCCTTTAGCCATCGGTCTTCACTTTTCAAGCACTGCACTCGTGCTTGTGGTGGCATCTACCTTGCGGGAGCGAGCAGGGGCGCACCACAAGCACGAGTGCAGTGCTTGAAAAGTGAAGCCTGCGCTCGCACGTGCGCACGCACGCACCACTTCCGGGCTTGTTCTTTTCCTCTCTCTCTCTCTCCTTCCGCTGGTGACATTCACAGCATGCAGGGACCTGGTGACTGCTGCCTGCGATTGGAAACTGAACATATTCATGCAGATCTCTGTGGTGCACCTGGCGGAGTAGAGCGGGGCCAGACACTGCAGCACTGAAGTAGTCGAGGTGAGTTCATAATACCCTTGCTAGCAATGCACTTTTGCTTTGTGATATTTCGAGAGCCCGGCAGGCAGCAGAGATGTGTTCCCACACGAGCATCAACAAGAAACTGATATTCCCAGCAGTGCACGCTACCAAAATTCATCCTGCTCCTGGCATGCACTCAGCAGCAGCAAAAGCAGTCAGAAACACACAGGCTCGCCTTTTTCAGAAAACGTAAATTCCTTCATTCATTCGGCCCCACCCTCCCCCCCATCAAGGCCATGAAGAGAAGTCTGGCTATTTCAGAGTGGCTGCAGCAGGGCTGCATTTGTTTTTGCCCGCAGACAGCCAGAGCCAAAACAGTTAGCAATGACCACTGGGCGATGCTTGGGCTGCTTATTGATTACCGAACTTTATGGGTGAATGCCTGAGCGCTTTCCTTATTCAAAGGTTGGCATTTTTTTCTTAGTTGTGGTTCCTTTCTTTTTTCATTTCTCGTGTTTTTTGGGAAATTGAATTCTGCTACGCTTGGAAAAAAAATGTGCGCCCGTTTTCCTGCTTGCATAATCAGGGTAGTATTCATGATGTTCTTACCTGTATTTGGCAAGGAATGTGGAGAAATATTGAAGCTGTCTTTGTTGGAATAGTTCATCAGCAGTGCTGTTTATTTAAAACCCCTCCTCTGTGCTACTAGTCGCCTTCCATTCGATTGCTCCAGCGTTTTGCATCTTTTACCTATACTTGAGGTTTCCTGGTCTTGCATGTGGAGTTTTCAAAATGTATTCTGCAAAAGGAAGAATGTAATGATTGTTATCTTTCATTTGACACGGCTGCAACTAAGGATCGGGCATGTTTATCCTCTTTGAAGTGCTTTATGATTTCCCCTTATTCCATGTCGGCAGAGACAGTATGGTTTCCGTGTTGAACTTTAGCTTGGCATTATAATGCTTTCTGGGAACTGTAGTCTTCGTGGGTTCTAATTCAGCTGCTTGGATGAATGAACTTTAGAAAAAGGAGTTATATCCGAAAACAAAAAGCAGAGGGCTAGAAAGTGTGGTGTGTTGTAAAAGTTCACGAGGTATTAACTCTATGATATTTACATAGCTGCTAAGTTGCCATTCCTGACCTATTAGCCAAACAGCATTTTGCAGCCTTCATTTTTCAACACTTTTCCCAGTGTTACAAGAGAAACTCCTAATGCCAGCGTGCAACTTACCACCGCCTAAAAAGACAGAAATGCCTGTAGGCGTCTCACAAGACATGAGCCCGTTGACAGCCATGTAGTTGGTTGCATAGTAAGTAGGTTGAGTGCCTGCTTCAACGAAGTGTGATTAACGTGCAGGCAGTGAATCCAATTCGGCCTTTCATCTTTTCAGGGTAGATAACATTGGTACCACAGGGTCGGCTAATGATATGGAAGCCCTGGCTCTTTGCCTCTGTCTGTAGGTTAGGAGGGAAGAAAGAGCCCACTGTGTTGCCAGGAGTCCCAGGCTTTTTTCCCACTGGCCACTGTGCTGATCTTTGTGATGTGCTGTTCATAGATTCTACAGACACCCAGCTTTCCTGCCCCCCCTTGTTTACAGTTCAGGCGACGTGAGGGAAATCCATGACGCAACTCAGGCTGTAAAACGCCAATACCATTTACCTGAAGGGCTGACAGTGAATCTCTGCACAGCCTGTACCTTTCATGGCTTAGCCTGCTTGCTAGGAAATGTCCGTTTTTGTACTGAATCGTCTTGGACTTTTCTTAAAGATTGTACATACTTAATGCATCATGAGTCTATTATTAACACTGAGTGAAGAGTAAGTAATGAACTAGAGAGGGTGTACAGCATCTCCTCCCACTAAAGTTCTCAACGCTGTCAGTTTGTGTCTCAGCACTGCGTGTGCGTTTGTTCTCTGAAAAGGTCACATCTGTGATGTTAACTGTTGTTGCCACATGCCACTTTTGGGGGCGAGCAGGGGATATTTTCTCCATCCTCTCCAGTTCTCCGGTAATCCTCAGCAATGACAATCTGTCACTTGTAAATTCACGCCATAGCAATGACAGAAATATCCTGTAAAATACGTTCGGAGTTAGTGAAAGTCGTGCACTGTGTTTGGGGCAACATATTGCTACAGTAATCGAAATGATTACTTTGTTTCAGTGTGTCTTCTTCGTGAAAAGGTACGTCTCAAGCAGCACTAACAGCCTTGTACAGAGCATCTTCAGACCTCACATCTGCCACGGGCCTGTGAGGGTCTTATTGTGCTGATTGGGTTAGTGACTGATGGGGCGCCTATAAATTTTCCAAAGACAGAGAAAAGGCTCTTACTAAAGGGACAATCTGGATGAAGGATTTGCCAGAGGGCAGACATTCTTTCACTTGTAGCATATTCTTCCAGGTCAGGTTTTCTTTAGTGGCTTGTACAAAATTGGCAGCCAGTGTTAATCCAGCTCCTTCCTGGAAGACTCTGTCACTGTGCTCTTATTCTTTTTTTTTTTTTTTTTTTTTTTTTAAACCTTTATTGACATTGCAACCAAAGACAAGTATGGGCCTACAACCCTCGGGGCCGGCCGCTAAGCAGTTAAAGTAACAGCAAGCAGATCTTAATCACATGCAGCACCTCGGGAAGCAGATTCTCCATGCTAGTATACTCTAGTCCAGTGAACAGCCCAAAGGGGAAACCAGGATAGAAAAGGTTTTCATTTTACAATAAGGGATAGAAGGATCAGGTGCCAATCAAGTTCTCAGCAGCGAAAAATGGCAGGCAGAGTAGTGACCGTCAACAATAAACAGCAATCTATCAAGTCAATGGCGCTGAAACAGGAGGTTCAGGATGTGGAGGAATGTCACAAGCCGTTTGCGCCTGCAGTCCCCTGCCCTAGGACCCAGAAGACATCACGGAAATTGATGCACAAATTAAAAACAATGATTGGAAACGAAGGAAACCTACCTACTGACCCCAGAAAAGAAAGACAAAGAGGAATAAGAGAAGAAAAAGGAGGCCATAGGAACAAAGTAAAGGACTAAAGAAGCCCCTCCCCCAACCCCCCACCCTGCACCTCTGCAGATGACTACGGCCCCCCCCCGCAGTGTGCCTGTCGCCCCAGAACCAGACCCGAAATATAGAAGAAACAGAGAAAAAGGGGAAAGAGAGGAAACCCCCCCTAACAGAGAAGGGGAGAGAGTAGTAATAAACTGGAGGAGGGCCTTCAACCATGCCCCTGGCTTCTCCCTCCCGCACAATATATTCCTCCCCAAAACAAACAGTAAACAACAAAAATTCGACCATGTCTAAGAGAAATGGGGAGCATTATTCACAGACTACACTATTAGTTATGCCGTGAGAGCACACAACCCCCAAGCCCGCCCGCCTGTTAAATGACAACCTCTGAAGGATCAGCCTTATCCTTGGCCACGCTTTGCGAATCCACCAATGCATACCCATCGACCCATTATCATGTCCAAAGTTACAAGGAAGAGGAGCGTCCAAAGAAGACCAGGAAGGGACACACACATGTAGGGAGGATGTCTCTGAACACCAACACAGTCATCGTCATGGAAGATCACCTTTCCCAGTACTGCCCCAGGGTCTGCGCCGCACACAAGGTCCAGGAAGGAGGAATCAGCCAGAGCAGGCGACCGCTGCGGGAAGATCGCCGGGGTCGCCGGAGGCCGCGCATGGGACAAAGTCACCACCTTCTGCTCAAGTCCAAAACCTCCGGAACAGGCCGACCCCACAGCCAGCCGACCACACGCTGCCACAGTGTCCGAAATTTCCAGCTGTCCCTTATTCACAGAGGCGGTCACGTTACTTTCCTCCTGTGTAGGGTGAAGCAGATCCTTGTGTACCTGGGGACAGGCAGACCGCAACTGTTCCGACGCTGACGCAATACCATCCAGCTTCCTCCCCAATACCCGGGCGCCGTGAACCAGGGTGGAATGAAGGGCTCCGAGAGCGTCGAGAAGGTCACCGTACCCCAGCACAGCCCCCTGCGCTCGCTCCGCTACGCTCCTCTGCGCCACACACTCCCAATCTTGCTGTGACCCAATGTACAGGATGATAGAGTCCATCCCATCAAGATGGCCGCAGGGCAGGGCCACCCCAGATGGGGACCGGGACTCAGGCACAAGCGCATCAAGTTCCATGTCACTGCAAACAGGGTTCCGGAGGCAGGCAAAATATGAATCCAGTGTGTGGTCACAGGTAACAGTCGTTCTCCTCCTGGGCCAGTGCCCGCGAAAACCGGGAGCAGCCCGCGCAAATCGGGACGAGCCACAGGCCGCGTCCGATCAGTTCACTGGCGAGGGCCCAGGCAATCGCCGAAAGACCCTGGAATCGTCACCCCGGGTATGCACCCGTTACGCCACGCTCGATGGTAGGAGCGACCACAGCGAGATTCAGGCCAATATTCGCTCCGCTTCGGTATTCCGACTCCACCCGGTCACCAATGGCCGCTGTTGTTGAACTGCCGCCCGGCCATGTTGTCCACCCGAGGTCCCGGCCCCAGGGCTGCACAGGCCGCAAACTTCAAATGAACATTTCTCAGGCGGTACCGCCGCCAGAAACTTCAGGATCACACGATCGGTTGCCGCTCTCAATCACAAACACGGGCATGTAGCGCAGGCTGAGGATCACATGCAGGATATCTGTGCGGGATGCGGAGGTTCACGGAGCCGGGAGCCTACGCTGCCGTCCCGGTCGCCATCTTGGCTCCTCCATGTGTGCTCTTATTCTTAAAGATGATGGACGCACCAGACACCTTATATGTTTAAAGTAATCTTTTAACTAGGTTTGCAGCATAGTATGCTACTAATGTGGGTATTTTAAAGACACAAGGGAACCCATGTGGTATGGAAGGGACCTGGGGTGCAAGTATTTAGAAGGTAACAGAAGGTCCTTCACAACATGAATTAGGACATGTAATTAACACAGAGATACAATTTTGGTTATGTTTGTATGAATACCAATGGCTTGTATATAATTTATTGAACAAAGAAGACATGAAAGTGGGACAGCATTCAACGAAAGAGTGAGTTACTAAACTCAGGCGTTTGTAAACAGTGGCCACAATACAATTGATAACTAGGCCACAAACATGTGAGTAGCACCATTGCACATATTTATGATATAGAAATAAACAGGTATGTATTAATTTGCCTCGAGAAATTCTATATGTTAAAACATTTGTTTCTTGTCTTTTTTCTCCCTTCCTCTGTTTCCTTTCAGCAGGCATTTTTCCTCAGGCATCCCTTGTTGTGTCCTGCTGATGGTCTCATTATTATGTTAGGGATCAATACGTCGTTGACCTGAGGACCTTGATATGTATTTGCTTATTTCTATATCATCAATATGTGCAATGGTGCTGCTCACATGTTTGTGGCCTAATTAGCAATTGTACTGCGCCCACTGTTTAAAAACAAGCATTGGCATAGCCAATAGGTCTCGCCTTTGGGACCTTATAAGTGTTTAGTTATCCAGCACAATATCCTTGGTGCAACAACATCAAGTGTTGCATGGCTAAACACTTATAAGGTCCCAAAGGCGAGACCTATTGGCTATGCCAATGCGTGTTTCCTAAGGAGTTTGTAGTTAGGGCAGAAGAGTAGCAGATGCACAACAGATTCAGGACTAGCATTACAAGCCAGACAGAGATCATCAGTAGAGACATCATTGCGCAACTTTTTGCTAAAAAATTTCATGGCAATAGTCTAATAGCAAAACTGAAAAAAATATTTACGAGCCAAAGGGGGGACAATTTCATCTAGTGTGTCCTCAAAACAGGGAACCGATTTAAAGTTTAAAAATTCAACAGTCAAAACGGCCCTCTGCTTTGCCAAGACTTGCAATGATGTTACTTCCCAGAACTTTTCTTTCCGGCTCGTTCGAGATAAGGTTACCAGACTGTCTGGGTCAGTCCAAAAACCCTCCATCCCAAGTCTCCCCAGTAACTCCTTTAGTGTTCTAAACCAGGGGATCGATATTATTGATGGAGACTTCAATAACTCACAAAGTGGCTCCCTATATGGCAAGAGTTCGTCCACAGGCCACAGCCTGTGCCAGAACATAAGGAGTTTATAGCTTAATCTGTGCTAGCTGCCTTTGCGCAAGATCCAGGTATAAGGGCACCAGCGGGGTACTAGCAGGTAAATCTACCAAAGATCTAAAGAAATGATTCTCGATTGTGGACAAACAATTTGTCATCCCAATGCCCCACAATTTGGCTCCATAGAGTGCCCCACCTAATACCTTTGTATTATAGATCTCCAGAGCGGGTGCAAGTTGTCTTGACAGTGTTTTTGTGTGTATTTTAGTGATGTTGGCAGTCTGATGTATGGGTTGCATTTTAACTTTCTCAATGTGTGTTGCCCAATTAATTGATGGTGTCAGGCGAATGCCTAAATAATCAAAGGCATCAGATTGGTATTACCAGCTAGCACAAGTCTTTTAGTATGATAAGCCACTCCTTTTCTAAAGATCATATATTTGGTTTTGGATTCATTCAGCACCAGCCCTTGCCCGTAACAAAACTTAATAAAATCATTTAAAAGCTGTTGCAATCCCTGCGGCGATTTTGAGATTAAAAGTGTGTCATCGGCAAAAAGAAGGACGGGCACACTTTTTTGCCAATTTTTGGATCATCACACCCATCTCTATCTAGAAAATGAACAACATCATTGATAAAAAGAATAAAAAGTGTGGGGACTAACACAGCCCTGCCTTACTCCTCACTGGACTGGGAAGGGATCTGTGACTTGGTTGTTCCGTCCCCACCTCACCTGTGCTGTGTTTGATAAATGTGGTCTAATTAAAATGTCTAAAAGATTTCTTGGTATGCCCTGCTCCTTTAAAACCCTCCAAAGACTTGCACGCGGAACAAGGTCGAAGGCCAAATAAAGCTTTCCTCCCTTGACTTGCACTTCCTTCCAGTAGATACACAATAAACTGAAGGTCTGATCCAAGGTTCTTGTTTTAGCTCAAAAACCTGCTTGGAGATCACTCAAGATGCTGGACTCTAAAATCCAGTCCTGTATCCGACCCAATATTTGCTTAGAAAAGATCTTCCGCAGGGAGTCGATAAGACTAATGGGCCTGTAGCTGGATGGCCTCATTCTGTCCCCCTTTTTATAAATGGGGACAACCTCTGCATTCTTCCATGAGGGAGGGATAGGGGTACCTTTAAGGATTGAGTTAGTCAGAAGATTTATATAAGATCCCCAGAGGGCTATATCCTCCTTATAAAGATCGTTGGGGATCCTGTCTGGTCCGGGGGCACGGGCCAAGATGCAAGAGTGAATTCCTACTTGCGTTTCTTCAATAGAAAAAGAAAGGCCTCCACCCCCATTTACGGGCCCCTGGTCTTGACCCTGAGGTATCTTCTCGACTATGGCATCCCTTGACTCATAAAGGGAGCCAAAATATGCTACCCAGTCCTCTGGCTGAACTGTGCATTCTAGGGCTCTCCCATTCCCTTTAGGCCAGTATGCTGCTATACTCCAAAAGCTCTTCGAGTCTTTGGCTGACAGTGCATTTTGTAAGGCAGACCACAGGGAGCCCTCCCACTCCTTCTTCGCAGATTCACTTGCCCGCTTGTACTTGACTCTGCAGGCCACTATCTCAGTACGTGATTTTTGCTTAACTGCCCTTATAAGCGCCTCCTTATGAAGCCTGGAATCCTTATTATACCAGGCACCCTGCTGGGCTGACCTCTGATATATACCAGTACTTTCCTTCTTTTGGAGGTTGCGTGATTGACCTTGCACTTCCCTTATCTCATTGTATAGGAACTCATGTCTAGGGCCCAGTATCTCCATAACATAATCAAAAATGCAACTGGCTATTTCCTCCAATAGCAGATGGACATTACTCTTAGCCAGGTCTAAGACCCCTGGATGAGCCTCCACCCAGTCCCATCTAATTATCTTCTGATTATTGGTGATTGTCAGAGTACCTAAATCTGGACAGCCCCTTTTAGCAGGCTTAACAATACCCTGCTTGATTAAGGTAAGTGCTAGGGCATTGTGGTCACTATCTACCCTTTTAACCACTGCCATATCTTTAACTGAATACCAAAGGTTGAGAGATGACAGGCAGTAATCTATCCTACTTTCATGACCTATCCTATTGAAAGTAGGATCCCCATATGGGTCAGAAATTGTCCTTCCATTTGTGGCTCTCAAATCATGCTGCATTGTGAGAGTCATCAACTGGCCTCCTCTCTTGGGCCACCTTACCAAGGGAAGATCAAGCTGTGGATTTTTCCACTCTCCGTCCCACTCATCGGTCAAATCTGCGGGAATCGGAGCAAGGGGTTCGAATGTACAGTTAAAATCACCTGCCACTAATGCAGGCATATTGTCTACATAGTGTGACAAGGCAAAATCTAGGATGCACAATGTATTGGTTTCCTCCTGGGCCCGCAGCACTCTGTTATAAACATTAAACATCCTAATTTTGGACCACCGCAAAAAGTAAGCTCTATTGGTAGAATATCTTGAGAATCAACATGTAAGAGTTTAACTTTAACCTCTAGGTCAATTTTCACCCATACTGCTAGCCCTCCGGAGGGTCTACCAAGCTCTTTTCTTGTAGCATTAATGGCATAAGTGGAAAAGGCACTTCTGTATGGACATTGCAAGCTCCAGGTATCTTGGAAAAGGATTACATCAAAAGAGTCTGCAAAGAAGCACCATTCTGGAAATCCCAGCCACATTTCATACAAGAATCCTTAAGGAGTGATTTACCAGATCTTCCCCTTCTACACCTTCTACATCTGGGGGGCTCCAGCTGGAGGTCTGTAGCTGATGGAAAATACGGGACTTTTCTGGAGGGATTGTGCGTGAGTCAATTGACAATAGTCCAGTGATAATGCCAGCATCATAAAAGCTAACCTCCATCATATGCCAAGGTGACCTCTGCACAGGGATTCTTCTTGTCAATTTTATATCATCCCTACTGATTGAGTAGCAGTGATGGTTACACCTGAACCAACGGGTGACCTTGTTCTTGAGTGAGTCCTGATCTTCAAAGCTCCTGAAAGGGAGTTTTGGAACTTTCGTAAGATAGATCACTGCACAATTTTCCCATACCCTAGGTATCATGTAAACACCATCCCATACAGTTCCCCTGTCTGGTGCCATCCCATCTTCTCGTATGTAAGTGTTTCCTTCATCCAAAACAACGTCTCCTCTATCTATGCCCCTGCCTTGTATGGGGCCATGGGAATTCCTCTGAGTTTGATTTACAATAGCTTGTGTGCTACAGTCCCCAGCGGTATATGGTGCAGACTGGATGCACCCTGTTCGCGTAGAGACTCTAGTTCTACTTGAATTGACCTGGCTACATGCTACTACCCCATTAGCAGCCCTGCTCGTTTGTGGTGGCATGGTTTCTGGAGCCACTAACTTTCCATCATTGGCCCTCTCCAGCAAACCTACAACCTTGACTCTAAGTGAGATTACCTCGTTTCTCAAGTTTTCAATAAGATCTTTTAGTGACTGGATTACGCCAACTGTGATTTTGCATGACACTACAGGGTCATCACCCACCACCCCACCCCTGCTTCCTCTATTTCAAGAATATTGAATCTATTTTAGCACTCGATATTAACAGTCGGTGTAATACTGTGTACTCTCTTTAAGTCATTTCC
This sequence comes from Triturus cristatus, assembly GCF_964204655.1. Taxonomy (NCBI): domain Eukaryota; kingdom Metazoa; phylum Chordata; class Amphibia; order Caudata; family Salamandridae; genus Triturus; species Triturus cristatus. The sequence continues at coordinate 356,268,737 of NC_140581.1, forward strand.
AGGTTTAATAACTGCTACACTCAACTCCGCTCCAGGGGATCCAATGTCTGAGGTCTTACTCAGCCTTTTTTTGTGTTTTTTCAACATTAATGGAATATGCTTGGCCGATTTTTAAGCTGGGAGCGTTTCAGGTGAGGTGGTAATCATGGAGCCAAGGACGTTTTTCAGTGCTAGTGGGATTACCACGTGGGGGCGAAGGGCTTGGTAAGGCACAACTAGCTAAGCCCTGGCATTCTGTTAAGATAGTCCCAATCCTATCAATTGTCTCATGGCAGGACACACTAGAGGGCCTCTTATTTTGCAATGGCTGGCCCTGTGCCTTTCTTTTCCAAGTAACTAAATGCACCAAGAAGGGTAGTTCTAAACAAAGACAGGACCTGCCACCACACCAGAATACCAATAAAAGCAAGAACAAGAAACAAAAAAACTGGTACGGCAGTGTAACAGGTGTAAAGTTGTTATCCGGGTGTTCATAAAGAGAAACACGGGGTCACAGTTTCTTCGAGTCAATCGTTAAAATCACTTACAGTTCAACAAATTCACCTGTGGAAGCCAAGGGGGGGGGGGGGGGAGTTGGCCGTGCTGCAGGAGCCCGAGAGTACTTTTATGCGCCTCCGGCGCGTTGGGCGTGGCGCAGCGACTCCAGGCGCAAGGATCGATGGAGGTTGGGGTCCTCGGCTGCCTCCGGTCAAAGGGCTGGTGCAAACAAGAAAGAGTGGGCTCCCGCGCTGCGGGAGCCTGAGAGTTCCTTTATGCGCCTCTGGTGCCTCCAGGCGCAAGGATCGTTGGGGGTTGGAGTACCCGGCTGCCTCCGGTCAAAGTGCTGGTGCAAACAAGCAAGAGTGTGCTCTATCAATTCTCTTCTCCAGTGCGGGAGCCCGAGAGTTACTTTATGCGCCTCTGGCGCGTGTGGCATGACGCGGCGCCTCCAAGCACAAAGATCGCTGGCGGGTGGAGTGCCCGGCTACCTCCAGGTCAAAGTGCTGGTGCAAACAAGCAAGAGTGTGCTCTATCAATTCTCTTCTCCAGCCGATCTCAACTTTTCCCAGCATCCATGCTTTTTGTTCAAATCTAATATCCCATCTTCCTTGAATATTCTCTCATATTTTTTTGCCTTCTTCCCTGCAGTCACACATCTGCTTTTTCTTCACTCTGAACACCATTCCTCCTTCCCATCCAACATCCAATCGATTTGGTAACTCTCCCCTCCAATCCCTTTTCAAATATTTTCTTCCTTTGTCTATTGTCTACTTATCTCTCCAGGAGCGTAGCTTCAGTGAGGGTTTTTGGGGTATAACACTCCCCTAATAAATCTATTCTCTAGTAAATAATTGGGTACAGATGTTTTCAGTCGGGTATGGTAAGGAGTCTGTCAAACCCTACGCACTTGCTGTGCATCCTGGCACATGCAAATTCAGGATTAAGTCTTAAAGCATCACCACTTTCAAAGTTCACCAGCCGCCATTGTGTTTCATACTAGACTACTGCCATTTCTGAGCACTGTTAATTGGAGGTGTACTAATACACAATGTGATGGTACTCACTTCACAGAGCTCAGAAGGATGGATGGATAAGTTGGCCTTGCCAGGACATAAACACATGATCTGCATATCATTGAATTCCTCCTCAACAAGCTGGTACTCACTGAACTATCCTACTGGCAATATTAATTGCATTGATCGGAACATGTTGACATGATAAATGATTTCTGACTATACCTGTACACTTGTCATTATGGTTAATCGTAGCTATTCATGAATGTTTATTTTTGTAAGGATAATGTTGTAATGTTATGACTCGTACTTTATCAATATCATATCAATATCAATAACTTTTTTATTGTGTGATTAATAAAAATCTTTACAATATCAGTGCGAATTCTCTGAACAGAGGCAATATGAGGCATGGATAAAGGTAATATCTGAGTAACACAAATGCATAAGAGGAGTTCAAATACATTACTTGAGATTAAAAGAATACACAGGAGTGGTCAGTGGTTACTAAAAGTGGCTGTGAGTGTCGAGGTTATTAAGATGAGGTAGTAAGACCACAGCAGCAAAAATCGCCATAGAAAAGATATCATCATATTGAAAAATAGCTGAAAGCATGGAGAGATAATTATATCAACGGTATTGAAGTACACTAAAAGACTTAGAGGAAGGATTCAATATTAACATGCTTTGCAATAGAGATAATAACCGAAATGAAAAAAGTTCTTGAAAGATTGGGCATGACACCAGTGATGACATACCAAATGGTCATTGGGAGGCTGGATAATAATGGTTTTGACAATGTTCAAATGCTGTGTGTTATATTGCAAAGTGCTAATCAAAGGTCAATAATGTGCGTAATATTACACATAGCAAACACCAGAAGCTGCATGCCACCCAAGCTTTCGACGGAGACATTTTATCTTTTCCAGATTTAAGTTTAGACAGTCTTGCCGAGGTCTTTAAGGAAGTCATGTACCACTCCTTGCCTCATTGTAGGTTTCTATGCTTAGGAAGAGTGGCTTCAACAGAATATCCCTGGCATAGAGTAACATCGGGCAGCAGCATAATAAGTGTTTAAAAGATTCTGGGCCATATTCTAAAGGAGCTATCGCCGAGTTAACGGCACTTTAGCGCAGCCACAGTTGTGATAGATTTATCTCCCATTTCACAAGCTGGTGTAAACAGCCTATATCACCAGTTTTTCCGCGAAAGCATCCGCAAAAAACATCGCCACAGATGACCCCGGCAACTATCGCTAATGAGATGCAGAGTAGGCGTTCCTGAGCAAAAAGCAGCGACAACACCACAACATTCTCAACGACCTGCCTGATCTGCGATAAGATCACAAAACAGGCGATAAGGCGCTTTAGCACCAGGAAACTAACACCTGCTCTGACCTGGTGCAAAGTCGGACTACAACCTGCACCAGAAAAGAGAGCCCAGCCCAGAGCCACACCTGAAGAACAACAGATGCCATGGAGCCTCCGAACATGCGTGCCGGACACCCAAGAGGGCCACAACACCCACCGCCACCACCCCCAGGATCCCCTCTCTGCCCCCCCCCGGCCAAAGACATGCCACATCAACAACACTGAATCATATACCAAATAACTCGCATGGTGTTGCACAATCACTTCTGGTGACACGCATGTGTCGTCACAAAAATGAGCATCACACATTCACCTTCGAAGCAACAAATGATAATTCATTAAAATAAACACAGAACAGAAATGAAGGCACATGGCGGCTCCCCTTGGGATAATCCGTAGGTCACAGCCTGCAAGACAAAAATCATGATGAGAAGGTGTGTCCTGCGCACATCAAGGCACAGAGAGAGATAGACGGACAGAGAGGGGGAGAGAGATATAGACGGACATAGAGGGGGAGAGAGAGATAGACGGACAGAGAGGGGGAGAGAGAGATAGACGGACAGAGAGGGGGAGAGAGAGATAGTGAAAAGAAGAGAGGGACAGGGAGAGAGAGTGCCGACACTGCGCACCCAGGCCACACTGCCCACCTGCTGCCACCGATGTGTCTCCAACCACATGCCGGTATGTAGTGCAGTTCACCAGGTCCCACATATGAGACAGACCCGTCATCTGAAACAGAGTCCAGATACCTGAATGGCAAAGTGTATACAATTGCACACAACACCATCGCCTGTCCACCCCTGTGCACCCAGGCAGCTGCACCACAGCCCCTCCCGCCGCCCAGCGGTGCATGCCCACCCCTAAGCATGCAGGCCTAACTGTTCACCTCCTGCCATTGGCATATAGAAAAGAGGGCCCACCATGTGCCGCTGCAAGCCACAAGCCTGGGGCCCGCAAGCATGGCACCCTCCACATCATGCAGCCCCACTCCGCAGGCCACCAGGTCTCACGTTTGGTGCTGGGTCTTGATTACTCCATGGCAGAGGACATACCAGTGCACCCGGCCTCATCGCAGGCTGCACACCCGCTCAGCCTCATAGGTGCCACTAACTCTGTGATCCAGGGGGCGACGTCACGTGGTGGTAGGCCCACGCTGCCCGTTAGTTCAGGCCTACACTGCGGTCCAGCAGGGCACACAAAACCTGAGCCGTCCGGACCACTGGGACGGGGCATCATCGCAGGCTGCACACCCGCTCAGCACTTAAAGTGCCCCTACCTCAGTGCACCGAAAGTCACCGTCCCATGGTGGTGTGCCTGTGCCAGCCGCAGTGTATCCGGTGCCACCAAGTCTGTGCCCCCACAGTCATGGACCCTCTATGATTGGGCATCGTGGTGCGGACGCCATCATGTCCTCTCCGGGCCTGCGGAATGTGATGTCGCAGGCCCCTGAGCCCCCATGCCTACATGCACACCACACGGATACACCCTGAGTGAGGTTGGAAATGGCATCGTGCACGTGCGTCCGGCCCTTTTTATTGGCAGGGTCATATGTTCTGTGACACGTATTCTGGATGGGTGTGGTGTGGGTGTACACCAGCCATGAAGGAGTGGCTGTGGCATGCTGACAACTAGACCTGTGAGCAGCAGATCACTACAGGGGAGTCCTGGCACATGTGGCGTTGTTGTCCCCCCTGGAGCGTAAGTGTAGTGGGCTGGCCTGGCGTATGCCAGTCCAGCATAAGGGTTTGAACAATGACCCCGGGGCCCTGGGTGTAGTTCTTTACGGGGCTGGAGAAAGAAGTAACAAATGCATGTGTCGATGTTGTTGCATCGGCGCCACCCCGGACGACAATCGGTAATGTGTCACCCTGTGACCCAAATCCAACGGCATGAGCCACATGGACGTAAAAGGAAGTCACCGACCCTACATTCATCCATACTACCACACCTGAAAGACCATGGAGACGACACATCTGTGTGATCCGGAATTTTTAATGCACTTTCAGTGGAGTGTTGCATCTGGAGCAGTATAGGGCCATGCAAACCCCACTTTCAAATGTTGGCCCATGGAGGACCAGCCAGAATCATTCAGGGAATGACTAGTCCAAAGGAGGTGGAAGAGTTCATTACGCAGTCTGTTAGCTGTGTCATTGGCGATTAAACAGAATATGGCAGTCCATTGCGAGGTCCAAGGTGAGTGTCGCAGAGTGTATTGGGGGACAGTGGAAGGTGATGATGCAGAGGGCAGAACCAAGCTGAAACCGGCCATATGGCAGAGATGAATGCTGCAGTTTTCTTCGTACCAGTAAGTCGGTTTCATCCGCATCTTTGTCCTCTGCTGTTTCATGTGCCTCACGTGTGGGTGGTGCTGGCCTTTCTCCAGCACTGTGTGGCTGTGACACCTCAGGGGCGGAGGTGGAATGTCTGCGGCACTGTGTGGCACTGACACTTCAGGGGCGGAGATGTGGATGTAGTAGTTGCAGCAGCATGCATCTGCGCCAGGCCTTGTGGCAGCAATGCCATGAGGATGATTTTGAGGTCATTGTGGAACCCAGCTATCTCTCGCTGGTGTGCAGCCGTGGCAGCCGCTCTTTCCGCATTGGCCTACTCCATGGTCTCCATGAGCCTCCGCATGAGTCCCAACTCCCGGGCGAGCTCGCTGGAGCCACCCTGACTAGACAGTCATTCTTGTTGCACAGTCAGGACTCTGGCAATGTTAGCCATGGTTCATTGGAGGGCATGGAGCGGACTGTGGGTGTCCGTTAGGGACTGTGAGTGGTCCCTGATGGGACTTAGACACCCACGTATGGCATATAGTTTGTCAGCCATGCGGTTGAAGCCCACCCGCACCTGTTCAGCCAGCTGCTCCTGGCATCCCAACACACGGCGTTGGAAGTTCATGTGTTCTTTGTGAGGGTCCTAGGAGGCAGCCGTGGTGGTGGGTGCTGCCTGCTGTGTGGTCTGTGCAGGGGGTGGGGTGTCCATGTTGCAGCTGGGCTGCCCTGTTCCTGGAGGTGGGGTGCGGAGACTGTTAATGAACTCTTGGAGGGCGTCAGAGTTAAAGCTGTGGTGGTCCTCTTCCTCATCAGTGAAGAGAGGTTTGGGCTGCTCTGCAGGAGGTGTTAATTGTCCCTCTGCAATGTGAAAGGGAGATACAGTTTAACAATGTGTTCACATGTGTGTTGTCGCATTGTACATGTTTACATACAGACTGCAGGACTGTGTACATCGTGGCTGTTTCGGAGGGGCTGACCATTTGCTGCGGGACAGTGGACATTTCGACCACATCACGGATGTGTGTTTGTACTTGTACAATATAAACTAAGATTTACCTCCAATGCCACTTGTGATTGGCCAGTGTCTACACCAAGTCGGCACCAGTTGTGTACTGTGTTCTGGTGTGGACGTATCGGGGTTTGTGCCACTTTGTTGTCGGTGTTGATGTGCTCTGCATGTTATGGGTGTGTGCTGCATTGGGGGAGGTGGCCCCTGCTGCTCTGTTTTGCTGCCCCTTATCCCTTACATGCGTTGTGCCTTTGAGTTCTGTGCTTGTACAGAGCAGACATGTAGCATACTTGGCTACATTGTTCTCTTGGTGGGAGTTGGGGTCCGGGGCATGGTTTGTCCGCAGATGTGCTCTGCTTACTTGTGCATGTGTGCCATTGTGCCCATGTCCCTCCAGTCTCTGGTCGTCACTCACCCTGGTGCTGTTGTGTCCGGTCCTGTTGAGCAGTGTCAGGTCCTCCGACTCCAGCCACCGTCTCCCCACTGATGATTGTGGACACCATTTCCTCCATGTCGTCCAGCTCCTCATGTGGCGCAGGACTGCCACCTCCAGTCTGCCTTCCTGCCTTCCAGTTGTTGGCGAGTTTCAGCTTTGTTTTGCGCTTGACGTCATTCCAGCGCCTCTTGACCTCATCCATTGTCCTCTTCAGCACTCCGACTGCATTCACCTTGTCCACGATGGTCTGCAATAGTCCATTTTTTGTTGCCAATGACACAGTGGAGGTGACGAACAGTAGTTGATAGTGTTCGACCACCTCTGTTATCAGGATCCTGTTTTCCTGCGGACTAAAGCACTTCTTCCTACTCTTCTTCTCCTTGACCTTCCCTGACCCCGAGGTCCCAGGCAGGTCCTCCCGGGGGCTTGTGGGGTTCTAGTTCTCCTCCGTACATGCTCCGGCAACATCGATTGTGCTTGGCTGTTGTTTGGCATTTGTTTGTCAGTTTTTTTCTACTTTTATGGTGATTGTTCCTGCCTGACGCGTGTGAATTGCAGGCCTGTACCTCGTTTTCACAGATTTTTGTATTGCGATTTGTCTCATCGCAGCTTTTTTTGCGTTTGCATTTCGCATTTTTGCGGCATGGCGTTGATTTTATCGCGGTCAATTGACGCGTTATCTGGTGACTATCGCATGGTACCGCCGTGTTGTGAATACCTGGTTAATACGGTGTAAAATTCCTGCGATCGACTGTGATGTTGTAGGTTGCGTTAAGTAACGTTTGCGATGGTTATCACACGTTCTTGAGAATATGCCCCTCTGTTTTATAGCCACACAGTCTGCACTTCATAATCTTGGAAAGGGAGGCCAGTTTGGATTGCTTTCTTTAATTTGAAGCCCCATCAACCTTGCAGCCAATATTTGTTTTAGACAGGCTTTCCCAACTGAGCACTGGAGGTATAGTTGCGGCTTCAAGCTGGGTGGGTGATTATAGGCATATGAAATTGTCAGTGCTTCTAATATTGGTGTGCTCTTTAGTTTGCCCATGTCACTTGATTTTTGACAATGCATTTGCCTGCTTTTTCAGAATATTTTTTAATGCTATGTACAAGAGCGATAGTTTGTTTACTGCGGACAGGTCTATTTGGAGAGTGTCAGCTGACTCATTAGGATAAATGGACCAAGGGCTACTCGTAATTTCAAATATGTTCTGGAGGACGGATCTCAAGGTATTAGGCATGGCCATAATACATCTATAGTAATATTTTTAAAAGGCGCCCATATTGTAACCATGCTTGGCCCTCCAACCTAAATTCAAGTCTAATCAAACAACCTCATATATTGGGGCAGCCTAACAACTTCGATTTTTGGCGAGGTTAGATTAGCATATTTTAGCGTCGCTGACATGTCCACAGTGTACAGATTAAATAGCAAGGGAGCAAGGACACAGCTTTGCTTTAATCTGTTATTCGTGGGGATTTTCCTCTTTGCCATCATTTGGGACAGCTTAACCCCAACCCTTGTTGAGGAGTATAAAGATATTATCGCATTAAGCAAATTATTCAGGATGCCCCAAACCTGGAGTTTCCTCCATAAATTGCCCCTGTGCACAGAGTCAAATGCAGCAGAGTAAATCTACAAAACATGCGTAGAGGAAGAATGGCATCTGAACTGGTCACTTGGTGAATTAAATTAGAGAGTGTGATTATGTTATCTGTATTTAACAGAATGTTCATTACACATGTTCTATATTCGCTTCTTCTGTATATGGGAGTTCCATTCACGGGCTATTGCCTGCACCACGTCCACTAGTCTATACCTCATGAATAAAAGCCTTGAATAAGTTACTCTGTGTCCGTCCTCATCACTTCAGATAACTGTTGCAAGATAGAGAATGGATACTACCCACAGAGGATAGACCTCTTTCACCACGTCTTCTTCATCTTCTGCTGCTCTTTGTTTTAGGGCAATCTGCAGGGGACACCCAAAGTATCCTACCACAGCAGACTCCTGAAAAGTGTACTTGGTCATTTGCCTTTATGTAGTGGCCACTGCACAATACACTGTAACCGGAGGATCTTCCAGAGATCTTCCTGAAGAAGGAAATTCTGCCTCAGCCCAATTGGCTGGATCATTTAGAATTTAGTGGATGCACTGATCCTAATTGGAAACTTGGACATATCAGGCGGATCTTATGACCACCTTCTAGACCTGTGCTTTTGTGGATCCGGTGCTTCCAGAGCACATAGCTGATTGTTGTCTTTTTCTCCCTGGCACTAAACTAGCCTTAAAGCCCTTTAAGAAGCTCAATGGGCTTGTTCTGGTTTTGAGGATGACCGTGCCTGCATAAAAGGTCTAGCCGAAGTTGGTCCAAAGATACAGAATCAGGGCCTTAAAGTCCTAGCCCCCCCTACCCCCCACCAGAGATCAGAGGAGGGGAGCCCATAACAAATACTTCTAGAAGTTGGGGTGAAGTGAGTTGCGACTCCGCCAGGTAAACACCCTCTCTCCCTGCACCACATTTTTATGGTTCTTTTCATTTGACTCTCCTGCTCTTGGGGACCAGCACCTGGTGGTATTGCTAGGGAACTGGATCACGAGAAACATTGGCCTGAGTAAAGGTCCTTATGCCTGTGGGCATGCACCTGTTTCTGACTGCAGTCTGCCCCTTTCTCTACTGAAATTGCACTCTGTGTGTTTCTTTATTGTTTTGTGTGTTTACAAACACTGGTGTTGCCACTGCCATCAATAATCGTGATCGATTCATGACAAGTTAATTAAATGTTGGCAGGAGATCGATGCTCCACTTTAGAGTGTATTGATAACAATCAGTTAGAAATCATGTGTTTGCAAACACTGCTCAACTTTGCCAAGGTTTCCTTTCTGCATCATTGTGGTATGGTGTTCTTTGCTTGTGCTAATGTTCAGGGTCAGTTTATGCTTGCAAACAGTTTATAGTATGCGGAGCACAGGGCAATATTTGATTTACTACAGCACTGTGTAGGGGAACGCAGTGATCCCACGTGTCTTGTAATTCCCTGTTTGGCTGCAAACCCCAGTGTAATCAGGCCTTGAAATAAGGGCCGATGCGTGCTGTGCACCACTGCACAGGGCCTGCGTGAAGTAGGCCGCCTGCATTGGCGTGGGTAGGAATAGGAGGATGAGGGGTGATGTGGACGCCTGCCTCCTGCGACAATCCATTGTTTTAGAGATGTGTCACTTCATGTCTGGAAATCTTTACATTTCCCGAGATCTGCTGCTTTGCTCCTGTAAAGAACACGACGGCAGTGCAGTCTTTTCAACACGTGGCTTCTGACCAAAGGTGAGTTTCCCGGTGCCGAACCCACTGCCAGGTTTGGAAATGTTGCTTACTTTCTCTGGTTTACTAACGGCGATTCGAGAGCGCAGCTTGTGGCCCCTGTGATGTTCTCTCTGTAAGAGCGTTGCCCACCGGCTCTGCTTGGCCTTCACGATGGGTATTGTGTGTGCCCAATAAATTCCCAACGCCCATCTATCCATTTAGTATTGGATTGCCCAATGCACCTAAGTATTCGCACGAAATTTCTTAAACCTTTGTTTTTAAACTGTAGAAAATTGACACGAATCTCAGTTCCAAAGTTACTAATTAAAAGATGGGAATTTTTTTTTGATGTTGCAATCTATCACGTTGTTACATGTTTCTAAAAGAGTTTATTTAACTTATTATATTTAAATGTACTTTTTAATATATATATAATGGTATATAGGCTAATTTGTCTTTAAAAACGTAAACTTCTAACTCAAACGCAGTCAGGTTATAATGTTGCTGTGTGTCTAAACTGGAGCAGCAGGGTGCTGACTTGTTTCGACCGTTTTTGCACCACTTCCTGTGTTAATTCACTCTGAGGACGGAAGACGAACCCCTTCCACAGCCTGACATAAAGATGTGACATTTGTAAGTCATTAGTAGGCTGCAGACTACAAGGTAAGCATGTTTTCCATCGCAGCACATTCCGAGACATTTTTCTGTAATTGCTTTCAGACACAGGCATTCCGCCGTCCGATTGTAGGCACTACAAAAAAGAGGTTAAAGGCATATTTATGCCACTTAGTAAATAATATCGTCTCCCTCTGTAGTAGTTGTATATGTCAACTGCAAACAACTTAAAATTACTTCGGCGATTTAAAGATGAGCACACACACCAACCCAGGGAACTAACACACACTTTTATATATTTGTATCTACCAACCAAAAATGTCTAACTTACCTCCCCACCCCCTAGTCACTGTCCTCGCCTCTAGTTTAACAAATTGTCCAAGCTCTTGAGCCCAAGAAACACAGGGGCATATTTACAAGGCGGCGATAGAAAAATATCGTCCGAAAAGCGTCGATAATTTTATCGCCTAATTAGCAAGGTCAAGCTAACGCGTGAAACCTTGCATCATCGCACCTATTCTTAACGCCCAGCTTTGCATCTCTAATGAGATGCAAAGTTGGCGTTCCTGACCTGACATGACAGGACAAATGTCGCTAAGCGACATTTCTTCTATCATCAAGCCCCACGCTATGAAGCATAGCGGCAGGAAAAGTAGCGATAACCCCTGTTATCGCTATTTTCCTTACGCCTGCTTCAGGACTGACTTAGCCATGATATCCTATGGAAGGTGGATATCATGGCTAAGTTTGTGAGTCCCTATCAACAAGCTAACACCACATTTTGTGAGATTATTGCTGGGTTTCCAGCGATAATCTCACATTAGGCAGTTAGCGCTAGGATTTTTATCGCTTTTGAGATAAGTGTTGCTAATAGCTTGCTATCTCAGCGATAAAAATCCACGCAAGCCGGCGATAATTATCCTAGCGCTAAGTGCGCTTAGCGATAATTATCGCCGGTTGTTGCTGATATGCCCCACAGAACGCGTGTCAGTTTAAATGAGCAGTCAGATCGAGTAAAAATCAAGAATAACAAGCATTGAAAATAAATGCAATAGGTCTCAGCTTTGATTAAGTTAAATCCATTTGCTTTGCTAATGGTATTGTATAGCAAAGCAAATGGCTTTAACTTAATGAAAGGCGAGACCTATTGCCTTTTTAATGCTTGTTAAGTAACAGATCTCCATTTGCTAAAACCTATGAGGCAGTAAACGGAGGCGGTAACACTACACCAACAGGGTACTGCATAATGTTTGCAGGACATATACACAGCAATGCGAGGCCGGTAGGCACAAAGAGCACCCAGGCAAACTTAGCTACAGAACAATGCACGAACAATGAAGCGCACATTAATTTTTAGCATTGGTGAGAAATGTATGCATGCCTGCCCTTATCTAAGTGAGCGAGCTTTGGGGTCCGGCACTGTGTCCTGAGAGTAGTAACCCATCTTGGGGGCATATTATCAAGGATGGCATTAAAAATTATAATATATATAATATGCCCTGGAGAATTCCAATAGAAGCCCATGTCTGGTGGGAACATAGGCTTCTATTGGAATTCTCCACGGCATATTATCAAGCCCATTATCGCTGCTTTAGCGGCACTTTTCTGTCGCTAAACCCGTGATAATTTTTAACGCCATCCTTGATAATATGCCCCTTGGTTAGGCTTCTGCCAGGCGTATGCGAGCGCAGCCATGAGCAGCTCTTGAACTGCTATTTTTTATTTACATATATTTTGTACTTATTTATATGGCGTATCTCGACCCGGTGTGTTTAAAGCGCTTTATATAATAAAAAAACAGGTGGTTAAACAGCTTAGTTTTGTTTGTTTGATTGATTGATGCGATGTGATCCCATTTTCGCCTTTGCAGCTTTGTGTAGCGCTTGTGGCAGAAGAAATAGTCCAGCCAAATAAATAAACAATAACGGTCCAACCATAAATTCACTAATTCATGTGATTGGTGGGATTAGGGGGAGAAGGAAAGAGAGATGCAGTACTTCACATCAGCACAGTTAAGAGGTGTTTATCGTTTGAAATAAGCGTGTGAGAACTCTGTAAAACTGCACCAGCGTGATAAGGCGATTGATCAGGGCTAAATAAACATGTCTGTCAGTACGCACGTGGGGAGGGGGGGGTTCCCTGACCGTGGGGGAGGGGTGTTCCCCTAATGAGTAAAAGCCGGAGACACCCCAGTAACTGAGCAGACCGTGGGCCCAGGGTTCAATGCACGTGAACCTGCGGCGCCTACAACATGCCGGAGCGCCGGCTGCGTCGAAGCGCCTCTTTATGCTTCAGCCGTTGGCCGCTGGCTGCAGAGCTCACCTGCAGCAAGCCTGTACCCCGCAAATAAACTTCAGTGCCTAGGGGACCCCGTGCGGCCTACTGCTCTGTGGGGCACTTCCTGTGTGGGGGCGAGTGGGTGCTCTTATGGGGTGCACAGCGTTAGTTCCGACGGATATAGCGCCACTGGATGGCAGGTTCAGGGTCCTTTTTCTAAGGCGCTTGGAGCAGGAAACGAAAATGCTTATCAGATGCAGCAAACCCACAAAAGAGCGAGTCTGCTGCTGAGTGTTGTGCACACCCGTGCGAGCATGGAGCACTGGTCCGGTTGTATACACATCAAGAGTCATGTGGCATAGAAGGCTCAGCTCGGGCGTTCTTGAAGCACAAACAATCTTTCAGGAAAAGAACGGTCCGCACTCTGCCTACAGCAAGAGGGTTACTGGAGAGAAGTGCCTGGAAGATAGACACAGGCGCAGATGTAGGCATGGCTGCTGGGGTCTGCGGTCTTTCAAACCAGTTCCAGCCCCACACTGCCAACCCATACCGCCCCAACAGTGACAACCCGTGCCGGCCCCACATTGACAACCCGTCCCGGCCCCACACTGACAACCCGTGCCGGCCCCACACTGACAACCCGTGCTCTTGGCAAAGGCTGCTAATAAATTGACACATTTCTGTTAATCTTTGTGTGCAGTGTAAACTGCACTCTGCTCGTCTCTTCCATACTCCAGGCTTCATAACTCCAAAGAAAAGCAGAAAAAAGATATATAGTGGTCGCAGTCCTGAAAATGAAAGTGGACCGGCATGCAAAATAAAGTGGTCGCGGTCCCAAAAATGATAGCGGACCGCGCATGTTACTTAAAAAATAACACATGTAAAATATAGTGCTTACCCAGTAATTGAAGGAGGCGGTGTCCCTCCGCAAGTAAACGATCCAATCCCGGTGGACGGGGCCAAAAGGGGACAGGGTGGCAACCCTCAGTGTAATGATTGCCTCCGGTGCAATCATTACACTGTGTTTTGCATAAACCATGACGCAAAACGACGCGCACAAATCAGAAAAGCGGGCGGAGCTCAGACACGGCTTCTGGAATCGTATCAATTCCAAGACGCCCTCAGCATGCCGAGAGCAGTGCATTTGCTGCTCACGCCAGGCCGAGACCTAAAAACAAAGGGAATTTCAGGGCAAGTACCCCCTACACGAAAGCCAGGACACAGCATAGCACTGAATGAGCTAAGATGCACGCCATTCACCAAGGTGTGTGCCTAACGACACCAAAGCATAGGTCAGGCCATGCACCCACAGGGCCTCTAACATACAAGGAAAGTGGACTGTGAAACACTTGCGAACAAGAAGCAAGAAACAAGCAGACACAATCAAGAGCAGATGCTGTCCCTGCCCAGTGCCAAAGTGTGTAACCTGACTCCACACTGAAAATAAAGGAGAGAGATAGGAAGGCCAAGGCAAAAACAAGACAGCATGCAAAGGCAAGAAGAAGAATTCTAGGAAAGGTGAAACTCCACCCCAACAAGGAGCACAGGGATGATTATCTTCAGAGTGGTGTACCCCTCTATTTTTGCCTTGAATGTTTTATCTGGCTATAGAACTCTGTCCACTTTACTCCTACTAATCAGAGATAAAGTGCCTGTGCTCCTCCGGTAAACAAATTGGTATACTCCTAATTGGTATGTGTTAGACCTGGCACCATTGGCGTGGGTCACCCTTCCATTTTTGTCTGTTCCTCAATGTATTTTTGTGCTGGTGTTAGCTGCTCAGGGCACTGTGCCACTGCCATCCAGTGCCACATTGCAAGTGCTCCCTATGGTAAAATGTATTATGTGAATTGACTTCCATGTTTGGCTTATTTGGTTTACTATCAGTCCCTAGTAGAGTGCACCAGGGGTGCCAAGGGCTTGTATATCCAAATGCTGCTAGTGGGCTTGCAGCACTGGTTGTGCCACCCACAGAAGCAGCGGGGTAAAATGTGTCTAAGGTCTGCCATTGCAGAACCTGCATGCAGTCTGGTACTGTCACGCTGACTGGGCAAGTGTCCCCACTTGCCCGTCCCTAAACCTTCCCTTACCTTCATGTTAGTCACCCCTATGGTAGGCCCTAGGACAGGGTGCATTGTAAGGATAAGGTAGGACATGCCCTGAAGTGTGTGGCATGTCCTAATAGTGAATTACAGCCATTTTCGTTTTTCACTATTGTAAGGCTACCTGCTCTCCATAGGCCAGAATGGGCTGCTAGATTATAACACTCTATAATCCTAGCAGGCTCAGGAAGCATGGTAGAAATTCGTGTTTAGTATGCCTGAACTCAGAATAATAAAATACATCTTTTAGCAAAGGTTATTTTAACCCCTTCCATGCTGCGCAGATTCCGCCGCTGTGCTGACGGAATCTTGCGCGGGCGTGGTCATGACGGAACGGTTCCGTCATGAGCACAGCTCAACCGTGGCTCATGACGGAACCGTTCCGTCATGAGCACCGAAGGGGTTAATATCCTGGGTTTGCAAATGCTACTTTTAGAAAGTTAGCCTTTGCGTGCCTAACCATTTCAGTCCGCCTCTGCTGGGAGGGGTTATCTTCTTTGTGTGTAGCTGGAGTGACAGGGCTGGGGCTGCCAGGTGGTGAATAGAAAGATTACACCAGAATGGGTGGGAGGAGTGCACATTGACTGTGAATAGGGCAGTGCTCTGCCACCACAATGCTGGCTCCACCCCCTGGGGAGTGTCTGATGTCTCTGCCCTGCCTGCTGAAAGAAGAAGCCAGAGTCCCAACAACAAAGTGCTCCTCACTGAAAAGAACTGGACTGGGATTATGCAAAGGCCCCCCTGGCCTGTAAAGACAAAAGAAACTTAGTATAAATGTAGGAGCCCTGCTCCTAAGAAATCAGATCCTGATTGAACCACAAAGAAACTCTGCCTGACCAGAAGGACCTGGAAGAAGCTGAAGGAGGAGTAACTTTCCCTGACCTGGGGGATTGGCCTGCAGTGGGTGCCTTGCTGAGAAAGGAGAGGAAAAGACTGAAAGAGACTTTGCACTTTGTTTTTCAACTATCTCCAAGGGCTTGGAAGAAGAGCTTGCCCCCTGAACTGAGTCCCAGGACCATTGGACTCATCTGCCTTCCAAAATTGAGTTGCCTGGACAATTCTAGCTTGTTTCCCGCTGGATTTGGCCCCAGTACGCCTCGTACCCCATCCGCCGCAAAGCCGTGTCTTTGCCGCCCGGCACCGTGCGTCTACGCTGATCCAAAAGCGTTACTACGCGCCGTATCCCTCCCAGCCGCATCGCACCTAACCTTCCCCGCCGATTCGAGACGTACAGCCCTGGCTGCCGAACCCTGTATGCTGAAAACAAGCTTCGCTGTCCCGCAGGTACGGTCCGTACGCTGCTAACGTACTGCACCGTGCCATACTCAGAGCTGAGAAGCCGCAGTACGCTGATCCTCCCCGTACGCTGTACGGCGCCGAGAAGTGTCGCCGCCTATCCGCACCGAAGGTACGGCTCGAACGCCGAACGCCACGGACTCTGCAAGCTGATCCGGACCATCCGCACCGTATCCCTGAAGGTCCCGTACCAACGCCGCTTCCCGACGCCGCGACCCGACCAGACCGAATACGCTGCCGAACTACGATCCGGACCCATCAACTTGTCCCGCACTGTCCGTCGCGGACCCCACGAACTTAAGGTACTTTGTTCTGTTCGCACCGCAGCGTGCATGTTACGGACCCCGGAGTCCGCACCGATTGTTTGACTCGTACTTTCCTTGTTTTTAATGCGGACGAGTCGCACTCCAAGGTACGAACCGTACGAAACCTGAAAAGAAGCAGAATTGACTAACAGAAGCCTATTTTTGCATTTTAAGCCTTTTTACAAGAACATTGAACTTTGAAATAATACTGTGGTCATTTCTAAACGTTATTCTGGTCTTGTGCTAAGCCTTATATAAAGAAACCTATTTTTGATATAACCTTGACTAGTGTCCATTTGTGGTGTGTCATTGTATTACGGTATGTGTTCACAAATGCTTAACCTATGATGCCCTGAGAATAGTCTTGACTGCTTGCGCCACACTACCTAAAGGGTGAGCAGGGGTTATTTGAAAGGGTGATCCCCTTACTCTGACTTAGAATTGAGAGTCCCTGCTTGTCGCAAGTGCCTACCTGTGCCAACTAGAGATTCCCAGTTCTAACAGTATGTTTACTGTATATATAAGTCCTTAGCATATGGTACAAAATGTACGCAGGGCCTGTAAGTTAAATGTCCCTAGCGGGCTGTCGCACCTATTCTGCCGTCCACTATATTTACAGTGTAAAAACATGTGTTCAGGCCGACTAGTGTAGCCTGACTGTGAAAGCTTAAACACTGCAATTCGACCAGTCTTACTAAACCCTTTCAATAGTTCAAAATCTCCCTTTTAAATATTAATTAGTTGCCCCTTTGAAAGCTGTGGTAGGATGTGTAGAAATGTAATGTTAACATGTCCTTACAGCAAATAGCACCCAAAATTTATTTTTCACTCTGGGAGGCCTAGTTGTACTAAGTAGAAAGCTAGAAGACAGATAAAAAAAACGAATACTGTATCTCTGGAATCACATTAGCTAAAAACATAATTAAATAACTATTTTTTAATAGTTATTAAAATCCAATTCAATGGTGAAGTTGATTTTCTAATAAATATCAAGGACAAGTAACTTTTAGAATGTTATCTTTTTCATATGTGACGTTCCTAGAAGCTAAATAAGTATTTGCTCTTCCACTTCTTCTAGTCATTATTTAGCATTTGATTAGGTGTGAAAAGGGTGCAAAGTGCTTCCCAGGAGCAAACAATAGGTTGACCTGAATGGATAAAGATAGCTCATCTGAACCTGACAGAATATATAGGGTGAGGCTGTGAACATCCTTTTCAATGTTGCAGTGTCACATCCTGCGTGAATGTCAAATCCTGCTTGACAGGCCTGCTGGGTTTACATATAACATTGAGGGCTCACTTGAAAGGAAGGGAAACACGATGCCAAAACAATTATTGTGTATCTACTGTCTGCTTGCTGGAAAATTCGGCTTTTTTCTACCAGACTTCTGTCTCTGGGTTTATTGGGGGTACCATGGCTGCTTCAAACTGAATTTTGGTGTTATTTGCAGGACATTAGTATCACCATACTACACTCCCCACACTAATGCTTCATTTGAGCCGGTTATTGCCAGTCGGGCCATCAGTACTAATTTTTGGGGACCAGCACTTATTTTTTTAAATCAGATATTTCCCGAGAGCAAGAGAGGGAAAATGAAACAAAGGAGAAAGGCGGAGGAGGGGAAAGACGGGAAAGCCATCAGAAAGGAAGAAAGCAGGAGCCTGCAAGAGGGAGAGATAAAGGGCAGGGAGTGTCTGACAGTAGATTAAAGAGACCAGAGGTGGATTCAGGACTACGAACCCTTAGTATTCGGCAGGCTGCATTTAATAGCTCCAGCCGCGGTCTTCCGCGCAGCACTTTTGGTACCGACATTAATTATTTTGTAAATTAAGCACTGCCTCACACACACCCTAGTCCTCAGAGCTCAAATTTAGTGTGGCTGTAAACTTTCACCATCTTGAAAATGCCCAAACTGGGAAGGCTTCACTCCAGGAACTTTTAGCCATTTGGTTAGGGTGTGTTCAGGAGTCCTTCCCACCCACTAGCTCATGCCAGGGATGAATATGGCACCCACTTCAGAACACCCCTGGACCGGAGAAAGATCAGAAAATGACTGAACCTGCTGACTGCAACCTGGGGAACATGACACTTTACTCCGCACGCGTTTACAACGTTGTGCCATTACCCCGCATTTTTTACTGCGCAAAATCTTTTACAACGCAGGGCTTTACAACGCAATCCATTACAATGCATTGTCCATTACAACGCAATTTACTATTCTAACCCACTAGGGTGTTTTAATGGGGAATGCGTTGTAATGGTTTGCGGTGTAAAGCCTTGCGTTGTAAAATATTTTGCGGAGTAAAAAATGCGGGGTAATGGATTGCGTTGTAACACAGTCGTTGTAAAGGATGTTTACCAAACCTGGGAAGAGTCCTGAAGGGCTGGACTGGCTCCCTATTGCTGACCTGTAAACATATAGGGGCACAACAAGGTACAATAGGCCCATTCCTGTAACTACCCAGTTGACCAGTGACAACTGGACGTGGATGGGGCGGACCATGCTGTTTGACCTTTACCTGACACCCTGTGAGTCTCGAAGTGCCTCTCATGAGGTACTGGGGGGGCTTTAGAAGTGTCCTCTCTGGTGGATTGGAACTTAATAGCCTGAGGGGATTATTTAAAAACCACTTGTGCCCCCGGTGTCTCACTTTTTTTGATCCTCTGGAAGCACCGACCCATATCTATGAGGCCACGCAAACCCACCTTGCATTCTGCAGCACACATAGAAAGAGTAAAATGCCTCCATCAATTGTTTTTGTGCATGAAGGTTTTCCTTCCTGCACAAAAACGATCCAGCCAACAACGCAAACACCATTACACCATGGTGCAAGGTTGCCTGCGTTGACGCAGTAGGAAAGGACAGGAATGCGTCGTACATCATAAATACGACGCATTCCTGCCCTTTCCTTTTGACTTGCTGCGCTACCCAGCGTAAAAAACTCATAATGAGGCCCTAAGTCAGAAAGTAAAATCTTTGACCAGGATGAACCTATTTGGTGTATCTTGCAGTCAGCATTAAATTGCTCCTAGGTCCTTGTCTACCACAACAATTGACTATCATTGACACTTTTTGCTTCCTGTCACTATTCCTACTTAAAATTTTAAAATTATTTTCTCCACTTTCCCTCACTGTTTTTTTTTCATTTTGGTGTCATGGTGTTTATTACATTTTACTCTAATTTTCTAATTCAGTTTGGGGTATTTTTTGCATTACAACTATTTTTTAAACTTTATTTTCATTTTCATTTGCTTAACAGCAAGGAAAAAAAGACGTCTACACAATAAGCAGACATTAGCTGTACTAATACCATGGCAACAGTCAGGCACATGCAGCAAGTATCATTGTTAATCAACATACATGGCAGGAAGTAGGTCTCTGAGGGACGATTGGTGGCAGGGTGTCTAGGTGGTCGATGGGGCCACAGGGTCCTAAGCATGAATGGCATACATGTAGTAACATCAAGCATGATGGAACGGAGGGGGACACTGATGAAGAGCAGCGGGAAATGCAGATCCCCAAATATAACAGGTACCTCAGATTCCAATGTCAACAAGTAAGCACGTAATCGCTGGCCTGCATCTTTGGGCCATGAGGTGGGTAGTTGTAATGTGGCATATATTTCGCTAGTTATGTCGCAGTGAACCATAGTTTTTAGACATTCTATCTCAGTGGGTTTTTGCTTTAGGGCTGTTGGGGTACTGCATAAATACCTTACACGTTTCCCTAAATTAAGCCTGCTTGTTCTGTGCCATAGCTACCAGGGGTTTGTAAATTTAGTGACTTTGAAGGTTCACATTGACGAGGTTGAGGATTATTCCTTGAGGTGTGTAGTCACCCACCCCAAATAATATTCCAATTTCTTACAGGGAGGAACCATCAGATCCATAGCCAACAGGTCTAAGAAAAAAAGATGCCATAACCAGAAGAAGCCCTTCCAGGGCATCTCATGCCCTTAGCTTTAAGGCTCAAGAGGTAGCCTAGACCCCCAGAGGAACCGCTTGAGGTTCAAAAAGGAGGATTCATCAGAATTACTGTATAGGAGCAGCTGCGGAAGTCAGTCCTGGCATCACAAACCAAAAAAGAATCACAGAACTTAAAGGGCACAACCATCAAAGAAGGCACCAGCAACCCAACCCCTGGAAATGGTATGCCTAGGGGGTCCAAAAAGGCACAAGTCTCAGACAAGGGGCAAGCCAGAGCCGCACATGAATTTCGAAAGACTCACAACACACAAGCTATAGGAATGTTAAAGGAACAAGAAGACAAGGCAGGAAGGCCAAGATAAAGCAGCCCACAGCATCCCACTTTATACAGAGGCAATCAGCAATAGGAAAAGTAGGGAGGACAGCAAAAATGAGAATCATCCACTGAACGCATGAGCCTCAAAACCCAATCTGCAAAACCAGCAGACAATGCACAAGGGGAGGAAGCACCTAACAAACAAAAGATACAAGAGCCCAGTCCAAGTGCCACCCAGGCCCTCAGAGAGTAAGGTGAGAGACCCCATAATCAAGATCCGGAGAGAGCTCTCTAAGACAGTGTTACATGAGAAGGCCACAACTTCCCAGGCACGGCCATGAGGGCAGGGAATACCCCAGGGCAAACCACCTGTGAATCTGTGAACACAAGGCCAGCTATATGATCAGGGGATATGTGAATCAACTCTCATGGGACACAAATGCCCCACCAACCATGAGGCCAGGTTCTGACAAGAAGTACCCCAATTCAAACATAACAAGCATTGGCATAGCCAATAGGTCTCGCCTTTGGGACCTTATAAGTGTTTAGTTATCCAGCACATTATCCTTGGTGCAACAACATCAACTGTTGCATGGCTAAACACTTATAAGGTCCCAAAGGCGAGACCTATTATCTATGCCAATGCTTGTTAACAATGGAGGTTGGGGCAGGTATAATGCTGCAGTGCGCTTCTGTTGCCTTTGCGTAGATGGTAAAATCAATTTTGTGATTGGAATCCACATTTCTTGCCTGCTCAAAATGAAGACTTGAGTTTTAATCTCGTCTTTCCTCACTCGATTAATTGTGCGACCGTGGGCATTGAACTGTAATGCGTTTTCCAAAATAACTTCATTTGTCAAAAATTGTGAGTACTCTGGAAAAGCCCCACCCCTCAGAAGCGCTGTGGTTGCATTAATTGGCATTTAATCGCTTCAACCACAGAAGGGTGTCTGCAGGTGTGTGCCAAAGGAGCGCGCAAAAGATTATACATTCCAGCAAACCACCCTCGCATAAATACCACTGCCCCCAAAAGCACAACATGGCTTTAAAAACACAGGTTATGAGATGTAATAGACGGCTGCTTACTAAGTAGCATTGGGAATTTATGATGGCAGTTTCACAAACTGACTACATCGTGGCACTTCAGTAATGGGTGCCATGCATTTACCTGCATGGCATGTACTGAGAATATGGGGTCTTGTGGTGCAGCTTTCACCTGTGGGAACAGGAGAACTGGATTTGATTAGTATATGGTGCCCAATCCTGGATGGCTGCCTGTGCCTCGGTTATAGTGGCTGGAAGTGGAGGTGCGTCGAAAGAGAACAAACCCCGGTAAACCCTGGAGCATCAGTTACAGCGCTAAAAAAAGGGCAAGTTTGGGGTTTAAAGTACCATATAAAACTAAATTTAGATGTAATAGTAGGAGGTGCACGTGATGTCACGCCATGCAGCTTGCTTCATTGGGCTCAGATGGAAGGAAGACGGAGTCGAACATGGGACATACACATGTGCATTGTGTGTATTCATAAAGCACTGATAAGCCGGAGGAGACTCTGTCTTCAACAGGCGCTCAACAAACTGAAATAATTTACGCACATGATATGTCCGCATAAAATTGTTTTACAGAATCCCTATAACTACAAACCTTGCAGGCAACTGCGAAGTGACTGCCACGCGCAGGATAAATGATATCCTAGCTGAAATAATGGCTGACCGCAAAAGCACGGGCATTGTAGCAACGGGTGAAAGAGGAGGATACCTGAATGGTAGGGGAGACGCATGCAGGCTGCAGCAGTAGGGACGTCAGAGGGGGAGAGAGAGGCGGAGGGGTGCATGGTTGAGGAAATGGAGAAATAAGTCGGGTGCCAGGAGGAGGGAGTGATTTAGGACGAGGAAGAGGTTGTGAGAAAGAGGGGGAGCAGGAGATGAGCCTGCAAGTGGTGCGCGCGCGCGCTTGGGAGAGCAGTCTTCACTTTTCAAGCACTGCACTCGTGCTTGTGGTGCGCTGCTGTTCGCTCCCGCAAGGTGGATGCTGCAACAATAGGGTACCCAGACGTCCCGGATTTGCCCGGACAGTCCCCGTTTCTCCCCAGCTGTCCGGGCAGATTTCGGCAATTTTGGCTCATATCCCGGTTTTTAGTAGGGGTTGACTGAAAATAGTGTGATGCGCTTTTTTGGGTGTTCTAAAGCTTTGCTAGTTTCCAACTGTTATAAGTAAGCAATTTGATTAAAAGGTATGATTTGTCTTGAAGATATTAGATTGTATTTACATTCTTAATGCATCTTCTGTGATCCTATGTTGATGACAGCTGTCATTCTGCACCATTACGTGGATGAAAAATTGTAGTCCTTCTTCTATTTTCTTTAAATGTCCCGGTTTTTGGTTCTCAAGATCTAGTCCCCCTACGCCACAAACACGAGTGCAGTGCTTGAAAAGTGAAGACCGATGGCTAAAGGTTCTCCTAGTGCAGCGCATGCGCGCTGCCTAGGCGAGACCTAAAAATGGGTGTCTGGGTCATACCACCAACAACTCATACACCAAACAAAATGATGCTGACTGGTAGGTAAGCAACGTTTACGGGTTCACTGGTCCACTTCTTTTTTGTTTAATAACCAGAGAGGTACCTGGACCGATTGCTCAAGTAGTTCTAGAATGAATGAGATTACTCTCAATGCTTCATTTTGGAGAATATTATTGTAAAGGGACTGAATGTTTATCATTAGCAACAGATCAGTAGTATTGTTAAAGTCGGTATCTTCAATCACCTTAATGACATACATACTGTCTGTTATATATGATTTTGTCTCAGGTACCCAAGGTTTAAAAAATAAATCAACGTAATGACACAAGGGTTGCAAGATTGAACCACACCCGTATACTGCAATATTTTTGGAACAGTATATATTGCAGGAATCCTGGGGTGTTCCTGCTTAGATGTTTGATTTATACGTTCAGGCCTCAGTATCACCTACCTCGAGTGATAAGAAACTGGAGTAAAGAAGGAATTTTAACCATATAAATAAGGATGCACTTTCACATTTCCTTGATAAGCTGGAGCCCGCCGAGCAGCTTGATGCCAATTCTGCTGCCGTGGAGTTATCCCAAACATTGACAGTATCAATGGATTCCCTTGCTCCGGTCAAGAAGCACTATTCGGCAAGAATAAGGCCTTCGGCTCCCTGATTCACAGAAAGACTAAGAAAACTCAGACAGGGCTGTCGCAAACAGGAGAGGTTGTGGCTTGCTCACTTAGAACCCCCTGAGAGGGAACGACATAAGCAATGCCTGAAAGAGTATAAGGTGGCCATTATGGAGGAAAAGAGATTATACTTTTCCAGGGTTACCGCCTCCCTGAAATCTTCTAGGGATCTTTTTAAGATCATTAATTCTCTCATCTCCTCGCAGATATCTGATCCCTCAGAGGTTTTGCAGGAACTCTGCGACAAAATTTCAGATTTCTTTCAAGCCAAAATCTCCGATATTTATGCTCTGTTGGAAACAGCGAACTCCAGTATTAGGTCTGGATTGCAAACTTCTACTCCCTCTGGGGAGTTCCTTCCCTTGGGGGAGACCCTCAGGCTCTTTACTTTCCCCCCATGTCTTTGGAGGTGACGGATAGGCTCCTGGACCGCGTCAACTCAGGCTCCCCTTTAGATCCTTGTCTGCTTAAGGTGTTAAAAAACTGCTGGGAGATCGTGTTTCCTCTTTTTGTGAAAGTCATGAATGTCGCCATTTCTGAGGGAGTCTATCCATCGCTGTGGAAGATAGCGGTTGTTAAACCACTATTGAAGAAACCCTCTTTAGACCCTGGCGAACTGAAAAATTTCCGACCGATCTCCTTGCTTCCCGTTCCTCCCAAGATCTTGGAGGCCTACTTAAATCTCCATCTCAGCACATACCTGAAAGACCACCATCTCCTGGATGGCTCTCAACATGGTTTCAGGAGACATCATAGTACGGAGACAGCCTTGACGGCAGTCTTTAATAACATCCGGACTCAGGTCGATGCCAGCCGTACCACTCTTCTGGTGCTTTTGGATCTCACCGCAGCCTTTGACACTTTATCTCCTCATAGGCTGGTGGCTCACCTTGGAAAGATGGGTGGCGGGGGTACTGCTCTGAGTCTCCTTGCCTCCTTGGTGAACGTGAGCAGAGGGTGAAGCTAGGCCAGATCTTTTCAGCCCCTAAAGCTTTGCAGTGTGGTGTCCCTCAGGGCTCTTCTTTGAGCCCTACACTCTTTAATATCTATGTGGCCCCACTTGCAAAAGTGGTGAGATCTTTTGGGCTGGAGGTGTTGTCCTATGAAGACGACACCCAAATAATGGTCTCTATAACGCATACTGTAAAAGATTCTGCCCTCAATTTTAGGAGCTGCATGGAGGCAGTTTCCCTTTGGATGGTGGAAAATTTCCTGAAACTGAATGGAGAGAAAACCGAGGTCTTGATTTTTGGGAGTGATCGGGAAATCTGGTCCAGTGACTGGTGGCCGGCCACGCTGGGGGTCTGCCCTTGTCCAGTTTCTCATGGGAAGAACCTAGGGATGTTTGTGGACAATGCTCTTTCTCTGAGTCTGCAGGTAAACAGGACTGTCTCCACCTGTTTCAGTATCATCAGGATTCTCAGAAAGATCTCTCACTACCTTTATTTTGAAGCACGTAAGCAGGCCGTCGTGGCCTTGGTAACCTGAAGACTGGACTATTGCCAGGCCCTTTATTTGGGCATTAATAAAGGTCTTATTCATCGGTTGAGGATGGTGCAGAATGCTGCGGCCAGGCTTGTATTGAATCTTCCTAGATATCATTCAGTTACAGCCTCGATCAAGCTTCTGCACTAGCTCCCGATGGACCGTAGGATCACTATTAAGGTCTTATGCCTGACTCATGAAGCCTTCTATGACTCTGGTTCTGAGGGCATCAAGTCGATTGTTCATCATTATGTTCCCACCAGATCTCTTCGGTCCTCGGACAAAAACCTTCTTACTGTTCCCAGGTTTAAGAAGGTTAAATGGGGTGGCAGAGCCTTTTCCACTGCGGCGCCCAAACTGTGGAACTCTCTTCCAGTGGAAATCTCTAGTGAGGTCTCGCTACCATTATTTCGTAAGGCCTTAAAGACCTGGCTTTTTCGTGATTCTTCAGTATGAGCATGATTCTTTTCTTATCGTTTCCTGATGTTTTGCATCCAGCGCCTTGACGCCCTTGGGCTAAGTTTCGCGCTTTTCCAAGTTTAAATTCATTCATTCATATGCAAATGACTGCCAAGTGCATTTTGCTTAAACAACTCTTGCACTGTTTTTTCCCCTTGTTGGCCAATTTGATACTGAATAATATATGTATCTGCAGGCCAGGCATCCATAGATGTATGACAAGCAGTTAATTTATTATAATTTTTTCAAAATTGAAAGTCATTTTTCTTTTTTTCTAGTAGTAACCGAAAAAGGGCTTAATTGCGAGTAAGCCATAATCTGCAATTATTGTTAGCTATAGGTACGTCATGTTTCTTTTATCTTCAGCAAAATCAATTGGACCCAATGTATCAAGAGAAATGCTAATTAGTAACGGTCATTCTCTCTTTATAGGTCACTACCTTGTTTTTGGTCCTGATGATGACCCTTTTAATTCATTTTATTAGGGCCGAAACGTTTACGATTATACTAGAAGACTAATTACAATCATGATCTTGTATACATCACACTCTGAATAAGAGTTTTGTTTTTGAGTTATATAGATATCTGTCCTTAGTACTGTATATATGCTTTGTATATAGAACTTGTGCACTTTAAGTTCACTTATTTCACTTACACTGTGGCGTTTTTTGGAGCACCTCTATTTTATGATGCAATGTGCTCAAATAAATAGGAGAGAATTGTACAGTAAATACATTTGATTGCACTCTATGAAAATAGATCTTATTTGCCAAGGAGGTCTATATTTACACTTTCGCCAAGGGGACTATTGTTCAGTCTCATTGCTAACCTACTCCGGTTCCCAGAGTTACGGGGTTTCCCCTTATTTCTTAACACAAGCAGAGTGAAGGGCAGGAGAAACATCACCACCCATAACAAGCCCAGTAGGGAGGCAGGGCTACACACAACTAAGGACAGGAAGACAGGGCACACATTCC
The DNA here is from genome assembly GCF_964204655.1 of Triturus cristatus. Classification (NCBI taxonomy): domain Eukaryota; kingdom Metazoa; phylum Chordata; class Amphibia; order Caudata; family Salamandridae; genus Triturus; species Triturus cristatus. The sequence goes on from NC_140581.1 coordinate 356,295,583, forward strand.
ACAAGCCGCATCCCAGCTGGAAGCACAGGGGAGAACCAAAGACGGGCTCATACTGCAGGACAAAGGGTACACTCACCTGTTCATCACTATAAGGGCCTCAGTGCTTCATACAGGGGCAGGAACACCTCAGTCCCAAGTACAGCATGGAGTGCACCTGAAGAGGCTCCGGGCCAAGTTCCCAGTCCAGGGGAAGAATAGATCCACCCAGTTCAACCCCAGCCCAAGCCCAGATGGGAGCTAAGAAATGAAAGTTAAAGCACAGGTACCAGCAACATCCAGCCCCAAAGCAGCCTAGCTTGGAGGCATGGGTACACACAAAGCCAAAATAGACCAGGCGGCAAGCATAGCAGTGGTTCATGTACCCAACAAAGGTCAGGAAACTATCCGCAGCAAGAAGAAAAAGACTCAAATAGCCCTCCGGGTAGGAGGAGCTCCCATCCAGAGTCAATAAACACAGACTGGCTGCTGCCCAAAGGATGGCAGACAAAACATAACGTTTTTGGCACACCTGGAGGGGGAGGAGTTTATACTTTTTCTATTAGGTAGGTATCAGGGTGCCTGTCTCCAGGGTGTGCACACACCTCCTGACGTAAGAACTGAGATGAAGAAGAGATGAGGAGGTAATGAGACCCTCATTAAATCAAATGCAGAAGTCATTTCGGGCTGAACCATTACCTGATCCATCATAGCCGTGGGTGAAAATAACAAAGAGCTCTGTGCATCGATGTTTCATTTCTAAGCACAAGGAAGCTGTTGAAACAAATTTGATAATGTGCTTCACTCCTTATAAGAACGGAAACATTCCAAACACCAGTTCTGCTGCATAGGCTTCCAAGGCTCAGAGTTTGCCAACATTAAACTAAAAAAGCCAGAAAAACGGTGCAGCCCTTTCTTTTAAAACAGGCCACTCAAATCATGCATTATTCCAATATATTTGTGCTCTTCTATTAATATCAGTTGAACTGATGCTGAACTGTAAAGGAAAACCAAAGGAAATGATGGACGGAGTGTTGAACATTGCAAGCACTCACCCCCAGTCAACTGATCTGGGTTTAATCCATCACCGTTCTTTAGCCCACTCTGCCATCCCAGTTCAGACATGGCCATATGCAAATCAGTCTGACCCTGTGCCTCATGGGAACAGTCCAGCCCGAACTGCCAAGCCATGTCTTCCCTGGACCGGAAACAAGCTTCCTAGGACCGGTTTCTGGTATTTCAGCCGTCTTCAGCCAGGCTTGCTTGAATCCAGTGGCAAAGTGAGCAAGGGACTCACGTCTGAGCATACCCTGCCAACTTATGGCGAACAAAGCAAAACCAAAGGAAATGATGGACAGAGTGTTGAACATTGCAAGCACTCACCCCCAGTCAACTGATCTGGGTTTAATCCATCACCGTTCTTTAGCCCACTCTGCCACCCCAGTTCAGACATGGCCATATGCAAATCAGTCTGACCCTGTGCCTCATGGGAACAGTCCAGCGCGAACTGCCAAGCCATGTCTTCCCTGGACCGGAAACAAGCTTCCTAGGACCGGTTTCTGGCATACACACCTCCCGGGTAGCCAGTAATACTTCTAGATTTAGATCATGTGGCCGCAGTTATTACCATGGTGTTTAAGGCGGTTTTAGTAATTGCAAGGAATTATTATGCATTTGGTTCAGTGCACTTTACTTCTGCAGGGCATGACGTGGGTGAGTTTCCACATAACTTCTGGTATAACAGATAGTACTTATATTAATCCATGCCTACGAGACACTGTGCCATTCATTCATTTGAATGTTTATCACATTTACCTTTAATGTATTCACTTCTTCATGTGACATCCATTAACACCTAACATATTTGTTATGGCTGACACCCATACTCCATATGTTCTTATCTCGAATTATCTTGGTTGGATTTCTCTTTTTTGACGGTTACAAGAAAAACAAGCATATGCAATGCAATAGGTCTCGCATTTATGAGAGTTTGAGCTATTGGCATTGTAAATGGCAATGCCTTTTATTTATGTGTTGTTTATAAATCGTGTAAATGTGAGACCTATTGCATTGCAAATGCTTGTTTTTTTTCTCTGCCCATGCTGTACCAGGTTTTGCAGTACCTCTAGAAATGGTGCACTTCCTTATCTGAAGAAAACAATGTTGTTTTAAGAAGGAGGAGAAAACTAAAGTGGAGCTCTACTGGCAAACTCTGTAAAGTGGTGCTAATGTGTGCGGTTGTAACACCAATCGGGCCACTTTATGACCACTGAGGAGGAGGAGCGAGACAGAAACAAAAGGAGAGGCAATACCTGGAATAAAGAGAGAGAGGGCCAGCTATTAGTGGCAAAGCAGAAGTGAACAGTACTGTTTAAACAAACACGATAAAACGAAAGTAGCGCTTCACAGGAAAACTGTCGTGGCGCTAATGAATGTAGTTGTGAATACAATTAATCTGGCATCCTTTGATATTTTGACCCTTTTTTGTGTCCGTCCAGAGGCTGCACCACTTATTATAGTACCTCCGGGAATGGTGCAGTTTGTTACCTGATCTTGAACCAATCTGGGCACTTTGCGACCACTGAGGAGGACTGACACAGAGACAGGAGAGGTAATAAGAGAATCAAAGAGAGAGGGGGGAGTGGAAGCTGATAGCGAGAGAGCAGGAGAAGCCAAAGTGTTTGTTTTTAGTGAGTGAGGAGGAGACATCAAGAGAGGGAATAAGAGGAAGAATTAGAGAGGGTAAAGGTAAAGATAAAGCATGTGACACGCTGCAAGCATTTATTACCAATTATAAATATATTTTAAAAAGTGAGTCATACTCACCGCATCCACTGCACAGCACCTGGATTGCTGCACTGTGATAACGGACCAAGTGGGGTACTATCTGCAGGGGTGAAGGGTGCTTTTATTAATTGGTGGGAGGTGGTGGGGGTAGTGAGGGCACTCCCTGGGGATTAGGAGCAACGGCGGACAGCGCCATTTGCAAAACAAAGGTGTGTTTGATGACACATGGCGAAATGGTGCTTTGAACGCAAGCATGTTACTCTTCTCATAATGACCAAGGCCTGGCAGCTGAGATGGGCAGGATGCTGCCGGCCACCCATTTAAGGGCACTCCGCTTCCTATCAATGGCAGCGTGAACAAAGAGCATGGCCTGCTCCGTGGACTGTATGGTGTGCTGCAAAGAACAAAGCAAAGTGTGCCCACCATACTTAAAGAATACAATGCAGGGTGCCCAGTGCAACAATTAGAAAAAAAGGTTATTACCAACAACTGTGGGACTGCGCTGTTTGCAAAATGAAGCGCCAACAAGCACGTCCATGGCCCATAAGCTGGGAGACAACGGAAAGCGGGAGGGGGGCGGGAACATGATTAATCAAGCGTTGGCCGCGCGCGAGCGGCCGGAGACGCAAAATGTGGTGGGGGAAGAGTTGTGTGTGCGCGTGCGTCATCGCCATCGCTCTACAAATGCGAAAGTGATCGCGATGGCGCACACGAGTTTTCAAAGTGCTGCTGGCGGCCGGCTGCGCGCGTGCACGATCGCGTGAACGCAAGCGTTAGGCCAGCCAGCAGCACTTTGAAAATCCCACATACAAAATGTCTCTTCGAGCCAGCGCAAGCGCTGGGGCTCAGCGAGACCTAAAAACCAATAAAGAGTAGAAACATCTAAATTGTATATATTGCACATGCATACATTTCAGTTTGCTGCAGTAGAATGGACACTAGACTAAGAAAGCAGATGTCAGCTGACAATGAGGAGCAATAGACAGGATAACTTTCTTAAAAGTCTGTTTTTATTGTGGGTCACTAGAGTACTGGCCGAGAAGAGCGTCCCTGGTTGAAAGAAACAAGGGGCATATCAGCAAGGAACGGCGATGAATAACGCAAAGCGCGCTTAGCGCTTTGTTTTTCATCGCCGTCTATCTCTGGAATTTATCGCCCTGGTAGCGCGTTATCAACAACGCATTGCTCCAGGGCGATAAAAATTCCAGTTATAGCAGGGGAAATCTCAGTTTTGCAGGGAACATCGCTGGTTTTCCAGCAATGTTCCCTGCAAAAGGGTGATACCCTTGCTGATAAGACCCTGTGGTCGTAGCAGCATAACCCACCCCCTATGTTAGGGATGGGTAAGTCAGGATTTTAGCAGACGCTAGTTTTTGGAGAAAACAGCGGTTTTCTCCAAAAACTAACGTCTGCTAAAATGCTGGGGCAGCCTTGTAAATATCGCGATGTGCACATCAGCGATATTTGCAAGGCTGTACTGCCCAGTGACGCCCACTTTGCATCTCATTAGGCGTCGCATGTTAGCACCCTCTTGTAAATAGGGCGATAGTTTTATCTCTACTTTTTTGGCTTTTAAAGCCAAAAAAGCATAGATAAAGCCCTTGTTAATATGCCCCCAACTGAGAAGGTACAGCGCTTAGTCCTGGTTTTGGTCCCCTTAGCACTAGCTCCCTCTAATGCCAATAATATGTTTCTGCAGCCACAACTTTCTCTGCATAAAAATGTTTGTGCTCCACTTACCACATATTCTGCCATGTGAAATTTGCAGACTTCAACTAAAATACAATTTATATTTATCTTAAAGAATAAAAAGTGGTGCACCGCAGTTGCAGGTACTTTCCAAATGTAAGTCGGTCGCCTCCCGCTCCCAGCTGCTGCTCCCTGCATTCAGGTATTGTATAATTTTGTTATGCAGTGCTGGTTCTTGCTAGAAAGAGCCCATGGCGGTGTGGACGCAGCTTAGATCCAAAACTAAAGACCAGATTATTATTTTTTTTATAAATATTTTTTTATTTTAAAACAGTAAGAAATGTTATAACACAATACAACCATGGGCATCACATCAGATCAATAACCGAGGATTACAGTTCAGTTCTGGACACCTCATTCGTCAATCCCTCCCTCTCCCCCTATATATTGTGTCATATCTGTGGCATAGACGGTTCATGTCCTTGCTCTGAGGGAGAAGTGCAGATATTACCTCAATACACATTCCATTTCCCCCATACTTTATCCCACTTTTTGGGGCAAACCCTGTTTGTGCAGACTGCTCTTTCTGCCAGCATACACCAGTCAACATCCCACACCAGTCAACATCCCGTTCCCATTCCAGTATTGTTGGTAGGTCTGGGACGCCCCATTTACGGGCGATATTACGCTTCGCTACTATAAAACCATTGGTTGCCCACATCTGGTCCATATGATTAAAATGAGTGGCGTCCCAGATATTGAGCAGGCAGATTTTAGAGGAGAGTGTTAGGGCGATCCCGCTTACTTAACTTACAACTCGGTTTAAAGTTTCCCAGAAATCGCTGGACTATCCCAGATTGTGTGGCTGAACGTACCCACCTCCCCGCATCCCCTTCGGCAGTCTGTAGAATTACTACGACCCATCTGGACCAGTGTCGTGCATGAGATATATGTTCGGTGTACCACTTTTCAATTGAACCAGTCTCATTTGTGACGGTATGGCCACCTCTCGTGGGAAGGCCAGCACATCCCACCTGTCTTCTTCCTCTAGGTCGGCTATGTCGGTTTGCCATCGTGCATGCAGGTGTGTCAACTGGTCTGGCAAGTTGTTGATTATATGTCGATATATGAGTAAAATTGCTTTCCTCTTCATGGGGTCTGCTAGTAATCTGTCCTCAAGCGGGATGGATTCCGGGATCACATCTATTGTTTTGGTTGCCTCCAGTAATACATGGCATATTTGCAGATATCAAAAGGTTTCTCTTGTGGATAGTTTATACTCTGTTTGTAATTCTGAAAACGTCAATATCTTGCCCTTCTTCATTAGGTCGCTAACATGCGATAATCCGATGGTTTCCTATTTATCTAACCATCTGCAGTTACTAAAATTGCCCAGTATGGCAGCATGCCATAGGGGTGTCATTTGCGTCCGTTTTTTTCCCCCACCCGAGTTTCATAGTGGTAGTGTGCCATATGGCCACAGTAAGAGCAGTGAGCCCGGTGAGTTGTTGTCCATGCCCTTTTAAATACAGTGGGCCCGATTCACAGAACTAACTTAAGACAAAATCCTAAACTTACTACCATTTTGGTATTCACAGAAGGCACTTACTCATTTTGGTATTCACAGAAGGCACTTACTCATTTCGGTATTCACAGAAGTTAGGAGTCCTAACTTTAGGACTCCTAAATGCCTTCTGTGAATACCGAAAGTCTTAAAATTAGGATTTTTCTCATCTTAGTAGTAGTATAGTTAGGACTCCTAACTTTAGGACTCCTAAATGCCTTCTGTGAATACCGAAAGTCTTAAAATTTGAATTTTTCTCAATTTAGGAGTCCTAAGTCTAAACTTAGGACTACTAAATTGAGAAAAATCCTAATTTTAAGACTTTCGGTATTCACAGAAGGCATTTAGGAGTCCTAAAGTTAGGAGTCCTAACTATACTACTACTAAACTGAGAAAAATCCTAATTTTAAGACTTTCGGTATTCACAGAAGGCATTTAGGAGTCCTAAAGTTAGGAGTCCTAAACTTAGGACTACTAAATTGAGAAAAATCCTAATTTTAAGACTTTCGGTATTCACAGAAGGCATTTAGGAGTCCTAAAGTTAGGAGTCCTAACTATACTACTACTAAACTGAGAAAAATCCTAATTTTAAGACTTTCGGTATTAACAGAAGGCATTTAGGAGTCTTAAAGTTAGGACTCCTAACTTCTGTGAATACCGAAATGAGTAAGTGCCTTCTGTGAATACCAAAATGAGTAAGTGCCTTCTGTGAATACCAAATTGGTAGTAAGTTTAGGATTTTGTCTTAAGTTAGTTCTGTGAATCGGGCCCGGAGCCTCTCTATACCCTCCTTGACACATCAACCATCATTCCATCTGACATGCTGGGTCCTGCTGTGATCCAAACACCCACCTGTTTATAATAGACAGGTGTGCCGCCCAATAATAGCTTTGGATGTCTGGTAGGGCAATTTCCCCATCGTACCACCCGCGGACCAGTTTAGGCCCCACTATGCATAGAGGCTTCCCATCCCAGAGCAAATTCCTGATTTCCCCTTCAATTGATCTAAAATATGTGTCCGGAACGCCATATGGGGTATTCTGCAGTGCATACAGTGGCCGGGGGAGAGCCATAATTTTGAAGAGTGTCGCACGTCCCAATAGGGACACTGGCAGCGCTCTCAAATGGCAGACATCACTCCGCAGTCAGATCAGGGGACCCAAAAGGTTTCGTTCATAGGAAAGCGATGGATCGGCCATTGCGTAGACCCCCAAGTATAGAAACCCATCCTCGACCACCATGGCTTTACAGGCGGCGGAAGGGCTGGTGCTGGCCCATGAAGCAAATATATAACTGACTCAGACCAATTTATTACGTAACCCGAATACTTGCCGTGATTAGAACAAGTTTGGAGGATTCTACTAATAGAGGCGGCAGGGAAGGCGACATAAAGTAAAACGTAAACCCCATATAGCAAAATTCTGTCCTCCCACTCATTTGCCCACTTCAGTCCCCATATCACTGGGTCTCCATGTATCCAACATGCAAGGGGCTCGAGAACTAGTGCGAAAAGAAGAGGGGATAGTGGGCAGCCCTGTCTTGTCCTACGGCGCAGGGTAAATGTGGTGGACACATGGCCATTCACCACCACCTGAGCAAGCGGTTCAGTGTACAGGAGCTTTATCAACTCGAGATATGTTCTCCCAAGGCCCATAAGTTCAAGGACTGCGAACATTTACGGCCATTCCAACGTTTCGAACGCCATACGTGCATCTAAGGAGAGTATGGCCGCATTCTCTTCGACAGTATGTTTTCTGGCAAACACTCCGTTCAGCCAGCGTAGGTTCATGGTGGTGTTACAGCCGGGCATGAACCCAGATTAGTCTGGGTGGACCAACTTTGTGATTATAGGGAGTAATCTATTGGCTAATAGTTTAGCGAGAATTTTTACTTCAACATTTAACAGGGATATTGGTCGACATGAAGTAAGTTCTTCCACCGGTTTCCCGGCCTTGTGTATCACAACAATGGACGCCAGTCTCTGGTCTAAGGGTAACATGCCAACGGACTTACTCTCGAGGTACATTTTGCGGAGGTTTGGTGCCACCTTAGACGCCATCATTTTGAGGAGCTCAATTGGAAGACAGTTAGGTCCCCCAGCTTTCCCTGACTGTATGGAGAGGATGGCAGCCATGACCTCCTCAACCGTGATATCCATTTCTAGCAGCCGTTGGTCTTCTGGGGTCAACGTGGGGATTTGTATGTCAGTTATTACCTCCCGTGCGTCCTCAATAGTGGTTGTCGCAGTGGGTGAGTAAAGGTGTATAAAGTAGTCTGCAAACCCATCTGCTATATGCTGTGGGTCGCGCAAATAAGCTCCGTTCTGTCCGTGCACTACTCTGATCCAGCGGTCTGCCTTTTCCATCCTATCTAACCAGGCTAATAATTTACTAGCTCTATCTCCCTGTTCATATATTTTGTATATTTTAGCGCAGTGTTTGCCTTTAGCTGTTTCGGTTGCTAAATCTTTGTATTCTTTTCGCTTGAGTTCCAGCCTATGATTTTCAGACTCATCTCGTTAATCTCTCAACCTTTGTTCGCGTGTCAGGATTTCTCGTTCCAATTCACTTAGTTGTCGGTCTTTATCTCTTCTGTGGCCTATTGTAAGCAATAGGGCACGACCCTTGATTACCACTTTATACGCCTCCCACAGAATCTGCGACGATTGAACCGTACCTACATTTTCAGCAAAATAAATGTCTATATCTTTAATCAGCGCGTCTTTAATATGGGGGACCTGAAGGCAGTATGGACTGATGGTGAGTGTCATACGCCTGGGGGTAGCATTTATGGCATATCATGCCTTTAAGGGGGCATGATTAGAAATACCTGTCGTAAGATGTTGAACCTCAGCGATGTGATGTGCAGTATCAGCTAGGGTTAACATATGGTCGATACGAGAATGGCTTTTATGAGCAGCCGAATAATATGTGTATTGTCGTGAATGCAGATGCGCCGCCCGCCATATATCAGTTAGGCCCAGGGCCACTGCGAATTCAGCCAGAATGTTTTGTGATCGTGTAGTGTGTCTTGGCGGGGACCTGTCAGTTTGGTCACAAAGTGTCACGTTCAGGTCCCCAGCCGATAGTATGTCACCTTCCGGTAAGGCCAGAGTGATCTTGCTCAGTTTCAGGAGGGCTATAGTATGTAGAGAAGGGGGTATATACGCCGAAAGGATATTCATACTCCTGCCCTCCCAGGTCCCAGATACTGCAGCAATATGCCCGTAGTCATCTATGCTCGTCTGCGTTACAATAAATGGGAGGTTTTTCTTCATGAGTATCTCCACTCTTCTGGATCCAGTAGTGAATTCAGCATGAACTACCAGTTTCTATCCCCATCCATCCAGTGCCTTACAGGAGCGCCCCACCAAGTGTGTTTCTTGTAGTAGAATTATATCTGTCGCCTGGCGCTTAATGTATTGAAGTACCACCCCCCTCTTGATCTTATCCCTCAGCCCATTAACCTTACAGGAAAGTAAAGTTAGTGTCGCCTTGAGACTCATGTCCCCGGGGGCGTCAGCCACTGCCATTATGGTCATAAAGGGATCTCACCCACCCCATTGTCTTCAAGGCAGCATGGAAAATGAAATGACCCACATAAACGTAAATTGGGTGGTGTGTGTGGAAGTCCAAATACCCCAGATAAAACTGGAGCGGTCTAGCAACGCTTGCATGTTGTGATACAGTTATGATCTTTATGACGCACTTAAACGATGTCAAACTCCCTTGAACTTGTCCCAACCACCCCCCACCTCCCTGCAAGAGGGACTTCAAACTACACGTCACCCTAGCATTGCAGAGTGCCCGTCGCCCACCCATCCCCATGCTGGAGGAGAATGGACCAACAGCTCAACACCACCCTCCCATTAACCACAGCCATATGTCACGCAAACAGTCTCAACATATGTCATATTCAGATTAAGCACTCAACCAGGTCAGTTCCGGTGCTATGCCTTAACGGCTCCTCATTAACATCTCACCACATATGTCCGTGTGGGCTCAACCACTAAACAATCAGGCGAGAAACCTTGGAGGGCAGATTATTAACAACTCTGTCCCAGCCTGGTAGCTTGGATTTGTCTCAGACCCCACTACTTTATACTATTCTTGCCCAGTCCGTCGCAGTTCGTTCAACGCTCGTGGTGTCGCCTACTTCTTGCTCCGGCATACTACCATTACGATCTTTCCAGGACCTTCTTCGATGTCTGTCCTGGTTACTCGGGCCGCCAGCCGTCCAGCCACTCCCAAGCAGCCTCCGGCTGTGTGAAAAACCATGTCTTGCCTTCAGCGATCACTTTGAGTCTCGCAGGAAATAACATTGCATACAATAACTTTCTGTCCTTCAGGGCTTTCTTAAGCTCAAGGAAACTTCAGCGCTGTCTTTGGACTTTTATTGTGAAGTCAGGGAAAACCATGACGGTGCTGTTGTCAATTTTAATCGGCAGAGCACATCACGCAGTTTGCAGGATTATGTCCCTATCCCGAAAATTGAACACTTGAGCCAATATGGGCCTGGGATTCTGTCCAGGCTTGGGGTTACCTCCAGGCACTCAATGTGCACGTTCAATCAAAACATATTTGAAGAGGGTCTTGGGTTGCAGCCACTGTGTGATGAGTTCCTCTATGAATAAATCCGCTGCCTGGCCCTCCGCCTTCTTAGGAACACCTATAATCATATTATTTGGACGTTGTTTCTCCTGGCCCTTCCCTCACAGTCATCGAGTCGGTCCGCCATTGTCGGGGTTATCTTTTGTAGATCCTGAACCTGCTTCTCCAAGCCTCTGGAAGTGTTGTTGAACCCCCGAGTTGTTTCCTCAACTGCAGTAACACGTTCACTCATTTTACAGAAATCTGCACGGATGAGTCCAACATCAATAGAGACGGAGTCAGTGCATGATTCCAGTGAAGTACGAACCGCGGTGACTGCATTGAGAATGTCTTGCAGCATAGGGTCCTCCTGCGCTGGCAGCATATCAGGGAGCCCCCGGTACTTTATCCACCTGTACATTGGGTCTCTCCTAAGACGTAAGCCTTGGTATCTTGTCCAATTTTGGCTGGTGGGGCCACGGCCTCCCTTATTGCTAGACATGGCAAAGCCCGCAGGGATTTTGAAATGCTGCTATGTAAGGGGGGACAGGTTGTAAACCAGGTGTCTGGGTAGGTACGCCCGTCGGCCTGTTGGCTTACCCCGCTAGGGCACTCCTTGGTGATACTGTGATGTCTCAGCATCCGGGTCTGTCCCCAGTCTCCACCGGATACCCTCTGAGTAGGCCACAGCCGGGTCCCAGCAGTTCAGGGCTGTACAGTTGTAAGCGTATGTAGGACTTGGACCTTTTTGGCTAAAGTTCCCTAAACTTTTTGCTTTCCCCCTAGACCTTTTTTTCTGACATGGTGTTGCCAACTTAGATGCTGTGGACACTTTGCCACTGCTAAACAGTGTCAAAGTGCAAGTGCTCCCTGTATAAAGTGTAATGGTAATTAGTTGTCCATGATTGGTATGTTTGCCTTACTAGTAAAGTCCCTAGTAAAGTGCACTATGTGTGCCAGGGCTGGTAATGCAAATGCTACTAGTGGGCCTGCAGCACTAACTATGCCACTCACACGAGTAGTCTTAAAAAGGGAACTCAGGCCTGCCATTGCAGTACCTGCGCTCAGTTTGTTAAACTGCCATGTTGTTCTGACAAGTGCACCCACTTGCTAGACCTTACCCTTCCTTTTCTATGCACATCAGACATCCCTATGGTAGGTCCCGGGTACTCCCTGGGCAGGGTGCAGTGCATGTGAAAGGTAGGACATTTACCAAGGTGTGTACCATGTCCTGACAGTGAAATAATCTCCATTTTGTTTTTCACTGTTGAAAGGCCATCTTGCCCATAGGATAGAATGGGGAGGCTGTGTAATATGTTTTCCAGCCTATATTCCCAAAGGCTTAAGATGGAGAGGTGAGGTTTAGTGTGCCTGAACTCACAATATAATAACACGTCTTTTTATGAAGGCGGTTTTTGCATTGTGTGTTTAGAAGCCACTCTTTTAGAAGTGGCTGGGTTTTTGTGCTCTAACATTTCTGTGTGTCTCTGCCTGGTTGTGGATTGACTGTCTGGATTTGAAAGCGATAGGATCTGGGGAATATCTTGACCCAAGGGAGGAGGTGAGACAGCAACAGGCTGACCTGCATCTGGAGTGTAAGGGGAGGAGTAGCCTTAGAGGTGAAGAGGCCTGGGTTGCTGCTATAAAACAATTGTCCCATCTCCTGCTGAGTGATTGAGAATCCAGACCCCCCACTAATCAAATTAAGAAGGTGTCACTGGCGGGGAGGCACCCAGAACTGGTTTGAACAGGGGTTGGTGCCTCCCAAACACAAAGGGGCAGATTTACAACTTCTGGCGCATCTCTGCAAATCAGCTGGGATGCGCCAGAACAGATGCGTCACGTAATCCCCCACTTGCGCCACCACAGATGCGTCGCATTTACAATGCGGCGCACCATGGTGCAAGGAGGGGAAGATGCGTGATGCATCTTGTAGCATACGGGTGGTGCATTGCTGGAGTTGTGTCGCAAGCGCGATGCAACTCCAGCAATGCAGAGGAGCCGCCCATACTTAACGTGGTGCGTCAGTCCTTACACCTGCTTGAAGCAGACGTAAGGATTTGACGCAGCAGCATCGTAAAACTGACTCAGTGAAATCATGTAGATTTCACTGTGTCAGTTTTACGGGGCTTTCCGGTAAGGGAATGCCCACCCTGCGACAGAACGCCCACATGAAACCTGACGCAGGTTTCATGTGGCGCAGGGCTTTACAACGTGACGCATCTGCCTAGATGCGTCACGTTGTAAATAAGTCACAACCGGGCGCATGGTTTATACCGCCGCTGCGTCAAAAAAGTGACGCAACGGCGGCGTAAAAGTGTTGCAAGGGGCTTGTAAATCTGCCCCAAAGACTTCAAAGCCATTGAGGGGAGTAACTATGAGAGCTGAAGCCCCTGAACTTTGGAGAATTACTTGATCATGATTGAACAAGACTGGAGCTACTTCGTGGTCAAGAGGAACCTTTGCCAAGGAAGAAACAATGGAAGAGACTGAAGGAAAGGACTGACCCTTGCTGTGTGTTCTGGGGCTGGCCTGCAGTTTTCTGTTTTAACCAAGGAAAGGCTAAAGGGACTTGGCTGTGTGCTGTGTCCCCCTGCTTGAAAGGACTTTGTGGTGCTGTGTCCTGAAGTAACTTATCCCCAAGGGACCGAGGTGAGCTGGCTCAATGTTGCTGAAACTCAGGAACACAAAAGTTTCCAGGAGAGTCTCAGCGGCGCTGTGTGCATGTGCTTGTTGCAGCCTGAGACCCTTGTAAGCCGTGCCCTGTGATCGTGGGTACCTGGAGTCCAAGCAAGAATCAGCGACGCTGTGTGCGTGTGCTTGTTGCAGCCTGAACCCTTTGTGTGGATTGTCCAGTTATCGGGTGCACCGGAATCCAAGTGAGTCTCATCGACGCTGTGTGTGTGTGCTTTGTGCAGCATGAGACCTTAGTGAGGATTGCCTTGTTATCATGCACACCCGGAATCCGAGTGAGTCTCATCGACGCTGTCTGCGTGTGCTTTGTGCAGCGTGAGACCTTCGTGAGGATTGCCTTATTATCGTGCACCCGGAATCCAAGTGAGTCTCAGCGACGCTGTGTGCATGTGCTTTGTGCAGCCTGAGACCTTCGTGAGGATTGCCTTGTTTTTTTTTGTTTAAATTTTTTTATTAACATTCTGTTTTAGCGTTTTGCACAGTTTTAGGGAAAAAATCCCAACAGCGTACAGGGTGTATGTGGCAGCATTAGCCAATAGAACAGATACAAATACACCATCAGTCAATAAATGACTTTTGAGTTACATGGTAGTCCATTGCAAGAGTCCAAGGATCCTGCCCCCTGGTAAAAGGGGGGTATCTAGTCCCAAAGACCGCATCGCCAGAGTATGTAAACACAGCTAGAACATGGTGTGTTATGCGTCAACCGTGGACATAGGGTACAACATAATGAGGACAACATAAGATAATGAGGGGTGGGAGGAGTCGCCTGGGACCTGTTTCTGTGCCTAGTAGAGCCCGGGGGTGGGGTGGGAGAGAGAAGAGGACTAGAGTTTGCCAGATCCAGTGACAAGGACAGGATTCAAGACACTTGGAAGTCAGTGCTTTTCAGGTGAGGGCCAGAGGTGAGCCTTGAGTGCCAGCCTCCGTCAGCTCGTTCGAACCTCCTGCACCAGTGACCATCTCCTGAAGCTTTAGTACCATAGCATCCCACTGAGGCGCTATGGGGAATTTGCGTAAGCCAAGGATATCTTCCCTTTGCAGTGCCATCCCCTTCACCCTGGCCCAGTTCAGCAGAGATCGTCGCCAAGCAAGTGTGGGGGGCGGGAGAGGGGACTTCCACCTCTTGGTTATGAGAAGCTTCGCTGTTATTAGCCCCAGGTCTAAAAATCTAGTGGTGGCATTATGTTTCTTGTTTCTGCTGAATAGATGCAGTAGGTGGAACTCCCAGCGGGGGTGGATCACCCAGGAGGTGCAAGCCGCCAGGATAGTTGATACGTGGGACCAGTAGTTGTGCAGGATAGGGCAAGACCATGACATATGGAGAATGTCAGCGTCTATGTGTTGGCAACGGGGGCAGTTCACGTCATTTCGACGGAAATACCTGTCGATTTGGGCGGGAGTGAGGTAAGCTCGGTGCAAAACAAAGAATTGTATCTGTTTAAACCGTTGGTTGCGTGGGATGTATGTGGGGCTGCCCCAAACAGTGGTCCATTCTTTATCTGTGAAAGCCCTGCCCAGACCCTCTTCCCAGTGTTGCCTAAGCTGGATGAGATCGGTTTCTGTGAGCTGTCTAATGGAAGATGTGAACCAACGTATCAGGTGCTGCCCTATCCCCATCACATGAAGGTATTGTAGTGTACAGTGTATGGGTGGCTCTTGCTCAAGGGTCCCCCACGTAGACGCCAGGGAAGCAATAAGTGCTTGATGTAATAGGAACTGCCCAGGGCGTAGGTTCCCTTCCGATATGAGCTCCTGATAGGGGATAAGGGAGCCATCCTGAAAGAAATCGCCTATGTCCACAATACCTTCCGAAGCCCAATGTTGTAGCTCCGCTGTCGAGGTGTAGAGGTGTAGATGTGCCCTCGCGGAGTTCCCAGCAGTGGGATGGCAGGGGCATATGGAATAGTGGCCCTGGTGATAAAAAGACATCTTCTGAAGCATCGGTGTGCTACGTTGAGCAGGAGCATGTCAGGGGGTTTGAGTTTGGAACAAGGATGGAAAATCGTGAGGATTGCATTGTTAAAGTGCACCTGGAGTTAAAGTGAGTCTCAGCGACGCTGTGCACGTGTTCTTCGTGCAGCCTGAGACCTTCGTGTGGAGTGCCCGGTGATCGTGCACCTGAAGCTCAAGGGAGTCTCAGCGACGCTGTGTGCGTGTGCCCTGTGGCAGCCTGAGATCTTCGATGCAGTAGCAGCCCGGACCGGCGGCCCCGGAGGAGCTGAGCCGCCATCCCGAGCCCACCATTGCCGTTTCACAGAGATTGCATCGGCAGCCCAAGCCGCTGGATGAGGAGAGGAGAGTGAGTTTGTGCCCCCCAGGTAACGTGTGTCGACTCCTGGGGCTGGGTCCAGGCTCGGAGGGAGACGCTCTTGGCCTCTCTCTCATTCCGGCAGAGCAAGCCCCTGCTTCGGCTCGTATCTCGGCCCGTATTGCCATGGGAGTGGCAGTACTGGGGCTTGAGTGCGGAGCTGCACTTTTTGTTACACCATACCCATGTTGGGGGCAACTGTTGACAGAGGCTGACTGCGAGTCAGAAGGAGTGGTGGAGAGACCGCCTAAGGCACCGTGATCGGTGCCAGAGTGTATTATGCATTATCTTATTTCTGCAGAACGGAGTACCTGATTGTCGTATTACACATTGCATCATTTCTGCATAACGGAGTACCTGATTAGTGTATCACGCATTGCATTATTCCTGCATAATGAACTGCCCGATTAATGTATGACGCATGGCATTATTTCTGCATAACGAACTACCTGATTGTCATATGACACATTGCATAATTTCTGCATAACGGAGTACCTGATTAGTGTATCACGCATTGCATTATTCCTGCATAATGAACTGCCCGATTAATGTATGACGCATGGCATTATTTTTGCATAACGAACTACCTGATTGTCGTATGACGCATTGCATTGTTTCTGCATAACGAACTACCTGATTAGTGTATTACGCATTGCCTTATTTCTGCATAACAACGTACCTGTTGGTTGTATTACGCATTGCATTATTCTTACATTGCAAAGTGCCTGATTGTTGCGTTACGCATTGCATTATTTTTACATTGCAAAAGTGCCTGATGCTAGCATTATGAACTGCATAACATGGTATTAGGATTACAGTGGAATGTTTAGAAGTGCTCATTAATTTAGCCAGAACAAGGGCTGGCTGGCCTAACAACCGGCCAGGAGAACTAGTACACATACTCATATATTGGATCTATATCGTGTGGTCTTACCGTATATCTTTTTACATAAAATTTATACTCGTTTTTAGAAAACTTGTGTGGAGTCTATTTGTGGTGACATCATTGGGTTTTTGTGAGCTTGGTTGCAAATACTTTAAACATTTGCCTTGAAGATAAGTCTGGCTGCTCGTGCCAAGCTACCAAGGGGGTGAGCGGGGGCTATCTCAGAAGGTGACCTTTCTTTCCCTGACGTGGAAACGCGGTCCCTATTTAGCCTAAGGTACCTACCTCAGCCAACCAGGGATCCTGGGTCTAATTTTGCCAATATGAGTGGGGGGCTCTCCGCACGTCGGGAGTCCGTCTATTAAGCGTGATTAGCAATTCTGGGAACCACCACCCACTCGTGTCGCCTGTGCTACACGCACATTCAATTTAGGGGTGCAGTCATTGTGGGCGACTACTAGTTGTATGGGCTGACATTATCCATCTGCTGCAGGACCGGGGACCAACATCAGCAACCCCACTCATGTCTTTACCCATCTGATCAGGCCTCCGCTCCGCAGCAGCAATGCATTCAGTGGCGCTCCATGGAGGGGATCATTTCAAGAGCTCCGATATTTATTTCGGGACACCACTTCCAGCAAGCGCACCATGCCGCTCACTCAGGGTCCAGCGGCTCCTCCACACAGACGCCACGCACCTACCACCACTGCCGGGTTGCACCATATGCTCTCCACCCGCTGAATCGCTCAACTGTTGGATGCCTCGAGACTTAGTTCCGTCCAGATCTAAAACATATTGGGAGTATTTAAGATAAGAGAGGCTCATCTTTTGCTGCAAACAGTGTGTATATGTAGACATGTTCTTGTTTCTCTCATCTCTTCATTCCTTCCTCCTGTTTCTACCATCTTTTTTTTTGGTTTCTTTCTACATCCACTATCCGTTGTTCCACCTTTTTTTCATTTTTGTCCTATTCTTTTCTTTTTTTCTTCTTCCTTACTTTTCTATTTCCCTCATATTTTTTGCACTCTTTTACCGTGCACTTTTCTTAATTTCTGACTCTACCACTGTACTTGTTTTCTTTGGCACGCCCTTAGGCCCCACTCCTCAGCTTTGTCATGTACTTGCAGGTCTTACAATACCTGCAAACAGAAGAGGATTCTTTAAAGGCCATACTGCCCGACAAAAGGTATCCAACGTAGCCCAAGGGAGAGAGGTGCTAAATCCTCAGACCGTGCAGTCTGGCGAGAGGACCGTGTCCTAAGTACTCACAGGGGCATGCTGGAATTTATGAATACCTCAAGTGAGGAAAGGGGAACCTGGTGTGAAATCACAATATGGGTGCTATGTTAATCCTTTACTTCCCAGATTCTGTTGTTCCTCCGTCTCAAGATGTATGCAAACCTATTGGCACAATCCTACTATTAGAACCAAGACTAAGGTGCGGTGGCGGTGTTGTTTTTGTTCCCATTTTTGGACTGACCACTAGATTTTGTTGTTATTCTATTTTCTTTGAGGCACTCTCCCATCTCCCCTGGTAAAGGAGTTACAGAATAGAAGTGTCCTACGAGGTCTAGGGGAAGAGGAAGTCAAGCCGGCTCTATTAACTCTGGACTGGTTATTGTTTACTGTTATTCCCTACTTCTTCTTGTGTTGTAAAGAGCCCAGAGCTTAGACCTACAGTCTTGTGTCAGTGTCTCGCCAGACCCAAACTCGAAACAGATACCCACTTCTGAATGGTATTAAAATGAACTTACAAACAATTTTAAGATCCTCTATATTCACAGCACACACATCGTAAATTCTGTCTTCATATTTTGACCTCCTCATGCAATAAAAGTAAAAAGAGCAGGAATCCTCCTTTTTAATGAATTAATGAAACCGGCATGCGTTTTAGATTTCAACAATAGTTTTGAAAAAAAAAATTGTTTTCTTGCCTGAATGATATATTTATTGAAATAATGTAGTTTCTTGATATAATGTTAATAATTGACTTGATAGCTCTCCCTTCTGGTGTAGTAGGGGAGCCTTGCAGAAAAGAAAACACAGCTTCAAGCCCTAAAACAGCCAGTCTGTCCACAGCTCAAGTCTTAAGATTCAACGTAAGCATTATATGATTCCAGAACTAATTACACTGGAGAGAGCTAAGGGATTTCCAATATGTGATTTCAGACCATACTACTTACAAATAATTTGAAAGATAGCTTTATATTGAATTGCAGCGCACCTAGCTCTAAATTCAGGAATTAAATTCGGACACAAGGTTGAATTTGAAGGTGGCTTTTCCACAGCTCGCTTTCTCTCCGCAATATAGTATGGCGGTAAACATTCAGAAACATATAATAAGACTGAGGAATCTTCTACTCAGATGCCTCACTAAGAACTCCAACATTCCTGCACCAAAGAGAAGATAAAAATTGTTTGTGCATTTACTATCTACACAGCTTGTGAGTTATGTCCTGCTGATGACTAGTCCGTGTCAGATTCGATAAAAACACTAAATATATAACATTTTACAACGTATAGTTTACCTCTAGACAGGATCCAACTAAAGTTATGAGATAAAATTGTACATGTAAATTCTTCATGTTTGGCTCATCTGTATTTATTTTTAAAAGGTTTTCTACATTACGGGGCTGATTACGATGCGGCTCGTAAAGGTTCTGACTGCAGGGCACCATCGTAATGGGCCGTTCGGTTTCCTTTCCGACTGCCTTATTATGATGGAGGCGGTCGGAAAGGAAACCGACTGGTCATTATGGCTGGCTTCTGATGGGCTCGGAGAGCCTGTCCGCCAGTTGGAAGCCGGCTAGTAATCTCAAGGACAGGCCTTTCCTCCCTTGAGATTACAATGAACGGTTTCCGACATGGTTTCCATGCCAGTCTGTCCGACATAGAAACCATGTCGTAAAGCGTAATTGGGGGCCCACAGCAGGGTCCCCTCTGGTGCACGGCCTCTAGTTGGAGGCCGAGTGGGCACCTGCGGTGCCCCCCTGTTGATTCCTGCACCTTGTGGCAGGCACCTTGAGGTGCCTGCCACGGGGTGCTAGGATGAACCGCTCATCCCATTTAACTATGGTCGCATGCATGAAGGCCGGTTTACTGCCGTAATGCATGCTCCCATAGTGAAATATAGGAATGTGATCGAACAGTGTTCGGTTGCATCCTAAAGAGACGGTCGGGACTGCCAACTTGGTATCGGTCAGTCCCAGGACCAAGTCGGAGGGAATTCCGCCCCCAACATCAAAATCAGCCCCTATGTTTTTAAGGAGAGGCATCCTCTGCTGGCCATTTGTGGTCAAGTAAGATATGAACAGAATTTCTAAAATGTACATATAGTTATGAAGGACTATCCAGTTCACATTGCAGTCTAGCTCACTGATCTACATTTCATTCATTTTACGCACCTATTCTTCTGTTAATATTAATGACCCTTTCACGTTCGACCCTCAAGCTATTTTCATTAACAGTAATTTGTCCCATGGCAATTTCCTTGCTTTGTTAGGCATTATATAACTGTGCCCACGCATATATATCTTCTGGAAGTACACATTTGATTATCACCTGACTTTAAAGGAAAGAAAAAGAAAGAGGATCGAGTCTGCCGTAATTTACTTTGTGATGTACATGCTGCTTATGCATCTGTCAATGTGGTCAGAATCCAATCACACAAACTGGTCCAACTGGCTTCTATTTATGCTTGTTTAATTAATCTTTATTTACAAGTCGATAGTCTGTTTGAAACACATTGCCCAGCGCTAAAGGCGAATATTTAATATAAAATTTACTGAACTAGAAGAAAGAAAGTAAAATGGAGAACTTTGTGGATGGCTGCTGTAGAGTGTAATTCATTGCTTTCTGTTCAACACATCATATCCGGGATAAACTGAAAATATAACACAACTATATCTTACATTAAATTAATAATGAATGTGTTGCCTGACACATTTTATATTCCAAATTTTGTATATATTGCTTGTGGTATAAAAACAAGTTCAAGGATAGTCATCGGCCTACAATGTAAATACGTATATAAGAAATTAGCTAAGATAGTTACTGCTATGCTGACTGATGTCTCACCCTGTTTTCATTTTGATGACTCCTAGGCAAGGGCGGAGGAGCATCGCCCCACAAGCCCCAGAGCTGAAAAATAAAACGGTAATAAAGTTAAATTATTATCGTTTTATTTTTCATCCACTCGTCCTGAACTAATTGTCAGGGCGGAGCCAGCGCTGCTAAGTGGCAGCAGCAGAGAGTTATGCACTTTCAAATGAGCATATCTCTTTGGCCGGCTGTCTTGCGCTGGCCAGCCAGACCGAAAAGTTTCTTACCTGTCGGTGTAGTTTTGCAGCTTGAAGATCTTTCTGGATTCACTATGCTGTGCATTATTCCGCGATCTTGTGGTTGGGTCCGGATTCGTAGTCTTTTCTTTGTTTTTTTTTTTTTTTTTTTGTAGCCCAGGTGGGCGTCGACGTCCACCATTTGGTGCACCTCCCGTGACGTCGTCGTGCTTCCTGCGGAAGTCCCACCTTTGGGGCGCCATCTTCGGGTTCTTTTTTCCCTGTTTTTTTTTTTTTTTTTTAACCCTAGGCGATTGATTAATCCTTTCGTCCATATTTCTGTACGTTTCCACCTCTTTGATCCTATCCATTTCACCCCCTCTTCCTCCAGCCTCATCTTCCTGGCGGAGGTGGGTGGGTTCGCTAGTGAATCCAGAAAGATCTTCAAGCTGCAAAACTACACCGACAGGTAAGAAACTTTTCGTTTTGCAGCGTGAATCTTTCTGGATTCACTATGCTGTGCATAGACTTTGTAGCGGTTTTCCTATTTTTGTGGTGGCTGGGTGGAAGATGATCGCTGGTCGTTGAAAATGTGTTGTAGCACCTTCTGTCCGACCTGTGCTTCCTTATTCATTTGAATGTCCACGCAGTAGTGCTTTGTGAACGTGTGCACAGATGCCCAAGTTGCTGCGAGACAAATGTCTTGGATGGGCGTGTTTGCCAGGAAGGCCACTGTGGCCCCCTTCTTCCTTGTGGAGTGAGCTTGGGGCCCCTCCGTTAGCTCCTGTCCAGCCTGTTTGTGACAGAATTGAATAGTGAGGGCAATCCACCTAGCGATGGTGCCCTTGGTCACTGGTCTACCCATGAAGCTAGTAGCAAAGGACACAAACAGCTGCTTCGACTTCCTGAGTTCCTTGGTTCTTTCAATGTAGTGCATCACCGCTCTTCTGGCATCGAGGGTGTGCAGGGCCTTTTCTGCGTTTGTAGTCGGGTTTTGGAAGAAACTCGGTATCTGGATACTCTGATTCATGTGGAACGCCGACACTACCTTGGGCATGAAGTGTGGGTCCGTCCTCAGGACTACCCTGTCTTTGTGAATTTGAATGTAGGGCTCCTGTAGCGTTAGTGCTTGAAGCTCGCTCACCCTGCGTAGTGAGGTTATGGCCACTAGAAAGGCAGTTTTCATCGTCAACATTTGTAGAGTGGCCTTGTGAATGGGTTCAAACGGCGCCTTCATGAGCTCCGTCAGAACCACGTTTAAATTCCATGCCGGCGGCGGCAACCTTTTCGGGGGTGCCATTCTTTTGGCTCCCTCCATGAATCTCTTCACCACCTGCGAGGTGAAGAAACTTCCACCCTTCTCACCTCTGGTGTAGGCAACGATCGCTGCTAGGTGTACCCTTAGGGAGCTCGAGCAGAGGTTACTCTTTAGAAGGTGTGTGAGGTACCTCAGCACAGTTGAGTCTCTTGTCATTCTGTTTTGCAGGCCCTTTTTCCTGCACCACACCGTGAATCTCTTCCACTTTGCGCTGTAGCACTTTCTTGTAGTAGGTTTCCTTGCCTCCCGTAGCACTCGCATAGTGCTCTGAGGTAACTTTAGGTGTGCGAACTCTAGGTCTTCAGGAGCCATGCTGCTAGGTTGAGGGTCTCTGGGTGCAGGACCTCCCCGTTTTGCATTGAGAGCAGGTCTTTTCTCCTCTCGAACCTGTACGGATTGCCTTGCGCCATTTCTTGAATCTGTGAGAACCATGTCTGCCTTGCCCACTGTGGAGCCACCAGGATCAGAGTCATGTTGCTGGTTCTGCACTTGTCGAGCACTCTGTGCAACAGGGGTATCGGTGGAAAGGCGTAGGCAAATGTCCTCCACCAGCTTATCCATAGGGCATTTCCCTTGGATTGCTGGTCTGGTTGCCTGGACGCGAAGCTTTGGCATTTTGCATTGTGGCGTGTTGCAAATAGGTCTATTGTGGGAGTCCCCCATCTCCGGAAGATTTTCTCCGTTTCCTGGCCATTGAGCTCCCACTCGTGCGATGCTGAGGTCTGCCTGCTCAGCCAGTCTGCCTCCACATTGTCCTTCCCTGGTAGGTGAATTGCCAGTAGATCTATCTTGAGAGGTATGGCCCATCTCCAAATCTCCTGAGCTAGGGATGAGAGTGGAAACGACTGTCTCCCCCCTTGTTTGTTGATGTAGAACATCGCCGTGGTGTTGTCTGTCTGTACCAACACCCTCTGGCCGAACAGGTGTCTCTGGAATGCCTTCAGGGCTAGCAGTATCGTTTTCAACTCGAGGTAGTTGATGTGGCGGACCGCGTCTGCTGGAGCCCATAGACCCCTCACTCTGAGGTTGTCCATGTGCGCTCCCCATCCCTTCTGCGATGCGTCCGTGGTAATGGTCACTGTTGGGCTTGGTGGTGTCAGGCTTCTCCCCGTTGTTATGTTGTCTCTGTTCCACCAAGTTATCTCCTCCTGCACTGCGTGCGTAACAACCACTAGATCCTCCCAACTTCCGTTTGCTTGTGACCATTGCTGTTGCAGCCATTGCTGGAATGGTCTCATGTGCAGGCGTACATTCGGCACCAGCTGGATACAGGACGCCATCATCCCCATCATCTTGCTCACCGCCCTCACTGTCAGAGCTCGCCCCTTCTGGTAGAGCTGCGTCTCCTTCAGTAGAGCATCTGTCCTCCTGTCGCTGGGCACTACTGTACTGTTGAGGTAGTTGATCTTTGCCCCCAGGAAAATCTTTACCTGTTCCGGTTCCAGCGATGATTTTCCCCAGTGGATGGAAAATCCCAGATTTGTGAGGGTGTATGGGTCTGGGTCTGAGGTCCCCGTCTACCTTCGGAACCACGAAGTAGTTTGAGTAGACCCCTTTGTTGCGTTCCCTGAACGGCACTGTCTCTATGGCTCCCTTTTGTAGGAGTTTCCGCGTTTCTTCTCTGAGTATTGCCAGTTCTTGGGCCGATCTCTGTCTTCCCTTCGGCTTCCTGTTTGGAGGTCTTTTCTCCAAGTCTACGCAGTATCCGTACTGCACGATGTTCCGTATCCACTTGTCTGTGGTTATACGCCGCCACTCCTGAAGGTAGAACCTCAGCCTTCCGCCTACTGGTGTCGTATGCTCGTAGGCTCTTGAATCTTCTCTTCCCCCTGATGACACTTTTTTGCGCCTCACCCTTGGGGACCTGACGAGGGTAGGCGTCTTCTTGCGTGCTGAGTCACTTCGAGGAGGGCTGATCGCCCCCTCTCCTCCTTTGGCCACGTCCGTTCCCTCTCCCGCGAAAGGACTGGCCCCGAGGTTGATATTGCCAGCCTTGCTTCTGCTGACTTTGTCCGTGACCTTCGCCCTGCTGACCTTGTTGGAACGCCTGGTGCGACGTCCCCTGTTGGCTTCCACCCCTACCGTAGGGTCTCCTCGAGGGATTTCCTCGTCTCATTCCCCTCAGCTGTAGGGCCCCCATGGACCTCGCTGTCTCGTTTTCCTTCTTGAGCTGGGTGAGCTTTTCGTCCACCGTTGCTCCGAACAGTGTCTCTCCGTTGAAGGGGGTGCCAAGGATGTTGTTCTGCACTTCCGGTTTGAATCCCGAGATTCTTAGCCATGCATGCCTCCTCTCTGTGACCCCTATGGCCATGAGTCTTGCTGAAGTCTCTGCCCCATCCAACGCCGTCTTTATACAGGAGTTGGCGATGTTCTTGCCTTCATCTACCAGGTGAGAGGCTCTCTGGCGGTATTCTTCGGGGAGGTGCTTTACTAGCTCCCCCATCTCATCCCAGTGTTGGTATTGGTGTCTATTGAGGAGTGCATTCGAATTCGCCATGCGCCAGTGCATTGCGGCGTTCCTCTCGACCTTTCTGCCTGTGAGGTCGATCCTCCTGCTCTCTTTATCCGGAGGTGGGCCCGAAGTTGCTGGAACGTTGGCCCTTCTCCTGGCCGTGGAGGCTATGATGGAGTCTGCGGTGACGCTACCCTTGATGTAAGGTGGGTCCAGGGAGGAGTGCTTATATTTCTTCTCTGTCCTGGGCGTGATCGACCGGCAGGTGGCAGGCTCCTTGAAGGCTTCTCTCCCCTGGTTCATCACGCTTTGTAGCATGGGGAGGAACTGACTCCTAGTCTGGATGGGGAGCAGTGTTTCGACGAGAAAATCGGCTTTCGGCCTCTCTTCGTCGAGTTTGACGCCGAAGGCCATTGCTGCGCTCTTCACCACCATATTGTACACCCCGATGTCGTCGGGTGGCGAAGGCCTCGAGGGGTACGTGTCCACGGGCTCCTCCGGGTTTTCGGTGTCGAGATCGTGCCATTCGACGTCGTTGCTGGTAGATGCCGCCGATTCGTAGAACGACTGTTGGTCTTCTTCCTCGGCTTCTCCCTCATAATAGGGCTCCTCTTCTTCTTCGAGATCCCTTGTCAGCCCTTCGGCGTCGAACTCGTCTTCGACCTCGACGACGTCCGCCGATGAAACCGTTGGAATCTTGAATTCCTTCATCCTGGCGTCGAACTCCTTCTTCCTTTGAAGGATGTTCTCCATTTCGGCCTCGAGCCGCCTCTTCTTTTTCTCCATTTCGGAGATGCTTTCGGCGTCGACCGCGGGTCTTTTCGATGAAACTTGCGTCGACGTCGAACGTTCTTTCTGCGTCGATCGGCCCGTTTCATGGGATGATTTCGACGACCCTTGCCTTTCGGCGTCTTTCTGCACCAGGGAGTCCTTTTGTAAGGATCCGCTGGGCCTTTTGTCCGAAGTTCCCCCTTTGGACGTCGAAGTTTTCGGCGCCGGGGCTCCCTTCGTGGACCTTGACTCAGTTTTTCTCGAGTCACCCTCGTGTTTTCGAGGTGTTTTTTGATTTGCGCTCGACGATTCTCTTACCTCGTCTTCTTTTTTCTTGTCGGTCTCTACGACCGTGAAGTTTTCGGCTGTCTCGGCGACGTTGTCCTCGTCGTCCGTGTCGAGGCCCAGCTCGTAGAGTGTCGGGGGTTTCCCTTTGCCATCCATGTTGGCGTTGGCTCTTCTCTGCCTCTCTCTCACCCTGAGTGTCTTCGGCGCGAAGGCTGAGCAGGCGTTGCAGTCGATACTCTGGTGATCCACCGGTAGGCAGAGGTTGCAGACCGGATGCTGGTCTTTCTGCGCGAACTTGTGGTGGCAGTTTGGGCAGAACTTGAATGGCGTCTTGTCCATTTCGCTCAGGGTCTCTGAGCGTGCATTCTCCAAGGCTGTCGAAGAAAAAAGCTCGCTGGTCCTCTTTCTTCGCGCTCCTGATGAAATCTGTTCTATTCCTGATGTCTTCTCTTGATTCTATCGATGAAACTCGCTTTTCTTCCTTCTTCCTCCGAGTGAATTTCTGGAGCTTCCCGATGACGATCCAGACCCAACGGCGGTAAAAAGAATCTGAAGATGGCGCCCCAAAGGTGGGACTTCCGCAGGAAGCACGACGACGTCACGGGAGGTGCACCAAATGGTGGACGTCGACGCCCACCTGGGCTACAAAAAAAAAAAAAAAAACAAAGAAAAGACTACGAATCCGGACCCAACCACAAGATCGCGGAATAATGCACAGCATAGTGAATCCAGAAAGATTCACGCTGCAAAAATACGCATTTTAACGTTCTCTCACCTAGCTGTCTTAGATAGCAGGTTAGAGAACGTGCAGGCCTTCAGTGCTCTTAGGAGCACTGGGAGAGCCCGCTCAATACAATCGTGGTTCCGGTTTCATGCTGTGAAACCAGCGCCAGGATTGGGTAGTGCAGTTTCCTGCTTCCAGGGCTTCCAGAAGATGCTGGACTGTGCCGTAGCCCTCCATCTGGTGTGGTATGATGTATTGTTTTAATCACATATTATTCAAAACACCTCAAGCAATTTTCTGAATGGATTTGCTTGCTCCTCCAGTTGGTCAAGATTATAGGGGGAGGGTCAACTATTGTAGGAAATATGCCTTTTCTGCGTGTCAACCCATATTTCTTGGCTTTTGCTGGATTCTATATTTTTCCTGGCTTTAGAACTCTGTGCTCTTAGACCATTCTAACTAGGCCTGGGCCAAAATTCCGTTCCGTTCGCGGAAGTTGCGATATTTTGGCATTCTCGCGTTCCGCGGAAAGCGCGAAAATGTCAAAATTTCCGCATTCCGCAGCTTAGCGATAATTTTTTTCTTGCTCGCGCTGTAAAACAATACATTCTCGCGCGCGCGCGATCGCCTTACCTGAATCCCTGCGTTCTCCGACAAGTTTTCTTGACCCGGTCGCGTTCTCCACGAGATGTTGGATTTTGGTAGCCATTTTGCGCTGTCTCGCGAGAGTTCGCGGCCGCATTCAAGTCATTTTTCACGCGATCACGTCATTTGTCGCGCGATCAGGTATTTCTTCTCGCGATCATGCACCGCGCGAGTATGAGAAGATTGAGATCTCGAACATGTCATTCTACATCGCGAGCCAGAGAATGAGGACGCGGGCACATGAAATCGAACGCGAACAGGAGAAAGAGACCGCGAACACGTCATATCCAACGCGACAGGGACAAAGAAGAGAACGCGATCATATCGTTTTCGACACGCCGGCGGAAGTAATGTGAAGCTGGAGAACTCAACAATGTAAAATTTACAATTTGGAGAGGAATATCGGCTCTAGCAGCATGAAACCATCTGCAAATACTGATTTTGGATGAAAAGAACTCCTTACATTCACATTTGGCTTTCCTTTTTTGTGCAAGGACTCCAGGATTCATTTTTTTTTTACAAAGTGGAGAGAGGGAGGAAGTGACACAGATTCTCCAACTTCCTGTTCCTGTCCAGCAGGCTCCTCCCAGTGCTTTGTCCATCTCCTGCTCATTCTGCCTTTGGATTTGGAGCTGGAAAGATCTCTCTTTTTGTCTGCTGCATCATTGCAATTGGATTTCAGGATTTTTGGAATAGGATATTTTACAAGTAAGTGGTTGTTGTGTTTGATTGTGGGCATTGCAGTTGTTGTGTAACTACAATTTATTTTTGATAATTAATTATCATCATTCCTTTTTTTTTTTTTTAATTTATTTTAATTTTGTGGGTTGTAGTAGTAGGCCCGAGCTAGCCATGGGCATGGCCTCATGGGTGTGTGTGTGCATGATGAAGCAACTGTTCCTTTTGTTTTTTGAATATATTTCATTTTCAATCACATTTAGGGCATGGATGGCATTGGATTGAGTTGGGGAAGTGTGTATTTTGGGGTGGCCTTGCTGATGTTGTTGGGGCTCTCCATGTGGCTGGTGGCCATTTTGAGGCCTAGGCCTGCAAGCTTGCCTGGCCTTGTCTGCCAGCAGGCCTGCTTTCATCCACTGCTACCAGAGCAGGTAGCCACAGCTTTAGTAATCTACTGTTTTCTGTGTGTTCTGTTGATTTTAGACATCATTTTGGGCATGGATGGCATTGGATTGAGTTGGGGAAGTGTGTATTTTGGGGTGGCCTTGCTGATGTTGTTGGGGCTCGCCATGTGGCTGGTGGCCATTTTGAGGCCTAGGCCTGCAAGCTTGCCTGGCCTTGTCTGCCAGCAGGCCTGCTTTCATCCACTGCTACCAGAGCAGGTAGCCACAGCTTTAGTAATCTACTGTTTTCTGTGTGTTCTGTTGATTTTAGACATCATTTTGGGCATGGATGCCATTGGATTGAGTTGGGGAAGTGTGTATTTTGGGGTGGCCTTGCTGATGTTGTTGGGGCTCGCCATGTGGCTGGTGGCCATTTTGAGGCCTAGGCCTGCAAGCTTGCCTGGCCTTGTCTGCCAGCAGGCCTGCTTTCATCCACTGCTACCAGAGCAGGTAGCCACAGCTTTAGTAATCTACTGTTTTCTGTGTGTTCTGTTGATTTTAGACATCATTTTGGGCATGGATGGCATTGGATTGAGTTGGGGAAGTGTGTATTTTGGGGTGGCCTTGCTGATGTTGTTGGGGCTCTCCATGTGGCTGGTGGCCATTTTGAGGCCTAGGCCTGCAAGCTTGCCTGGCCTTGTCTGCCAGCAGGCCTGCTTTCATCCACTGCTACCAGAGCAGGTAGCCACAGCTTTAGTAATCTACTGTTTTCTGTGTGTTCTGTTGATTTTAGACATCATTTTGGGCATGGATGGCATTGGATTGAGTTGGGGAAGTGTGTATTTTGGGGTGGCCTTGCTGATGTTGTTGGGGCTCGCCATGTGGCTGGTGGCCATTTTGAGGCCTAGGCCTGCAAGCTTGCCTGGCCTTGTCTGCCAGCAGGCCTGCTTTCATCCACTGCTACCAGAGCAGGTAGCCACAGCTTTAGTAATCTACTGTTTTCTGTGTGTTCTGTTGATTTTAGACATCATTTTGGGCATGGATGCCATTGGATTGAGTTGGGGAAGTGTGTATTTTGGGGTGGCCTTGCTGATGTTGTTGGGGCTCTCCATGTGGCTGGTGGCCATTTTGAGGCCTAGGCCTGCAAGCTTGCCTGCCCTTGTCTGCCAGCAGGCCTGCTTTCATCCACTGCTACCAGAGCAGGTAGCCACAGCTTTAGTAATCTACTGTTTTCTGTGTGTTCTGTTGATTTTAGACATCATTTTGGGCATGGATGGCATTGGATTGAGTTGGGGAAGTGTGTATTTTGGGGTGGCCTTGCTGATGTTGTTGGGGCTCGCCATGTGGCTGGTGGCCATTTTGAGGCCTAGGCCTGCAAGCTTGCCTGGCCTTGTCTGCCAGCAGGCCTGCTTTCATCCACTGCTACCAGAGCAGGTAGCCACAGCTTTAGTAATCTACTGTTTTCTGTGTGTTCTGTTGATTTTAGACATCATTTTGGGCATGGATGCCATTGGATTGAGTTGGGGAAGTGTGTATTTTGGGGTGGCCTTGCTGATGTTGTTGGGGCTCTCCATGTGGCTGGTGGCCATTTTGAGGCCTAGGCCTGCAAGCTTGCCTGCCCTTGTCTGCCAGCAGGCCTGCTTTCATCCACTGCTACCAGAGCAGGTAGCCACAGCTTTAGTAATCTACTGTTTTCTGTGTGTTCTGTTGATTTTAGACATCATTTTGGGCATGGATGCCATTGGATTGAGTTGGGGAAGTGTGTATTTTGGGGTGGCCTTGCTGATGCTGTTGGGGCTCGCCATGTGGCTGGTGGCCATTTTGAGGCCTAGGCCTGCAAGCTTGCCTGGCCTTGTCTGCCAGCAGGCCTGCTTTCATCCACTACTACCAGAGCAGGTAGCCACAGCTTTAGTAATCTACTGTTTTCTGTGTGTTCTGTTGATTTTAGACATCATTTTGGGCATGGATGGCATTGGATTGAGTTGGGGAAGTGTGTATTTTGGGGTGGCCTTGCTGATGCTGTTGGGGCTCTCCATGTGGCTGGTGGCCATTTTGAGGCCTAGGCCTGCAAGCTTGCCTGGCCTTGTCTGCCAACAGGCCTGCTTTCATCCACTGCTACCAGAGCAGGTAGCCACAGCTTTAGTAATCTACTGTTTTCTGTGTGTTCTGTTGATTTTAGACATCATTTTGGGCATGGATGGCATTGGATTGAGTTGGGGAAGTGTGTTTTTTGGGGTGGCCTTGCTGATGCTGTTGGGGCTCGCCATGTGGCTGGTGGCCATTTTGAGGCCTAGGCCTGCAAGCTTGCCTGGCCTTGTCTGCCAACAGGCCTGCTTTCATCCACTGCTACCAGAGCAGGTAGCCACAGCTTTAGTAATCTACTGTTTTCTGTGTGTTCTGTTGATTTTAGACATCATTTTGGGCATGGATGCCATTGGATTGAGTTGGGGAAGTGTGTTTTTTGGGGTGGCCTTGCTGATGTTGTTGGGCCTGGACATGTGGCTGGTGGCCATTTTGAGGCCTAGGCCTGCAAGCTTGCCTGGCCTTGTCTGCCAGCAGGCCTGCTTTCATCCACTGCTACCAGAGCAGGTAGCCACAGCTTTATTGATCAAGTGTTTTCTATGTGATCTGTTGAATTTTTAGACATCACCTTCCTGAGAGTGTAGTGTGGCTGTACACAGTACTAGTAGTATAACATAGCTCTAGTTAAAAAAAATTCATAAATGGCTAGACTATCTTTTGTTTGCACTAGTACAGTACTAAGTAACTGAACCACAAAAACAAATGCAACATTTCACTGATGTTCTTCTCCTGTCTTCTTTGCTTTTAGGTGCACAAAAGACAGAGTAGGAGGTGTCATCGGCATCACCTGGCTACCCGTTGTACTGCCAGCCAGACAGAAGTCCTGCTGCGCATCACGCCCACGTGTGACCAGAACTTGTTGTGCATCTGCCTCCTGCCTGACGTCGGAATAAGATGGCCCCAAAGAAAGGTACCAGGTCCAGTACCAAGAAAGTTGCTGGTGAGAAGAAGGAACAGAAAAAGGAAGTGCCATTAACCACGACTGGTGGTGTGCCGGCCAAGGTTTTTTTTGGCACCAAAGCGTTGTCCGGGAACCAAGCTGGGAGCAGCACAGCGGTCCAGCAACCCCACCAACCTAGGCCCAAGGGCTTTACTGTCGCAGAGGTAGCCAGTCTACTAACGGGCAGCGGTGTTGAAGAAATGTCATTACCGCAAAGTAGTACACAATCAAGTTCAACGCAGGCGCAAACTCAGCAGATCAGTGTGCAGCCGGCGCAACCAGAACAGCAGCAGCAGCCGGCGCAACCAGAACAGCAGCAGCAGCCGGCGCAACCAGAACAGCAGCAGCAGCCGGCGCAACCAGAACAGCAGCAGCAGCCGGCGCAACCAGAACAGCAGCAGCAGCCGGCGCAACCAGAACAGCAGCAGCAGCCGCCGCAACCAGAACAGCAGCAGCAGCCGCCGCAACCAGACCAGCAGCAGCAGCCGCCGCAACCAGACCAGCAGCAGCAGCCGCCGCAACCAGACCAGCAGCAGCAGCCGCCGCAACCAGAACAGCAGCAGCCGCCACAACAGCCCACCATAGTAGTTGTTGCTCCTGACGTAGGGGCATTTCAGGAAATCGAGCTTCCTGCAGACAAAGCGGAGCGAAGTCAAACCACTGTTCCAGAACATCTATTGTCTTCCAGACCACCAGCAAGGAAAAGGAGGCTTAGTCCATCATCTTCTTCTTCAAGCCCCGCTTCTGATGATCGTGATGACACTTGGGTCCCACCAGCTCGGTCTGAGAGTGAAGTACGCCACAAGACATTGCTTCTGAAAAGGAAGGTCCCAGAAAAACTTAGAGTTATGGAGGTAGATGTAGAAGAGGGGGGTTATGATGTTGATGAAGACGAGCCAGTCATCACGCACATTACTCCCGCCCCAAAGGGATTGGAGACCGACATTCTAACCCTATCCAGAAAGGCTGCTACTGAGCGGGATGCAGCACGGATCTCACCAACACAGGTTACACCACCACTACCTCCAGCTGCCATATTTTCCAAGGCCCGGCAGGGACCTACATCCAGCTCAACCACCTCAGTAGGAAGTGGTAGTAAAAGTCACAGTGTAGGTGGACAGGGTCACATATTTTCAAGGACCCCCTCAAGTTCATCTGGTGTTGAAAGTGGCACATCCAGCAGTGCCAGAAAGTTCTCCTCCCCAGTTTGGGACTTCTTTTCTGTTAGCGCCAAGGAGGAGAACGTTGCTATATGCGCAATTTGTCGGCAAGGTGTTCGGCGTGGTAAGCTTGGTACAAACTATGGTACCGGAGGACAAGCAAGTCATCTCAGAACACACCACACTATTGTGTGGGAGGATCACCTACTTAAGTTAAAAGAAAGTAGGAAAACTAAACCCTTTGAAGTTGGTCAGGAATCAGGGAGCGATATTATTGTGGTGGCAGGTGAAGAACAGGGAGGCATTTCTAGCCCTGTCTCCAGTAGTGCAGTCACTGCAGTGGTAACGCCCACATCCTCCTCAGTAACATCAGAGTGGCACCGCAGTAAGAGCCATACTCAGAGTGTGGGTGAGACACCAAGGCGACCGGCGGCGAGTACCTCAATGAGACAATCTGTGTCGTTGAGCCTTAGTGGGTTAATGGCACCACTAAGGAAAGTAAGCCAGCCTACCATTGACAGCATGTTTAGGTTGGAGGGGCAGTTCCAACGCAACCACCCAACGGCACGATTGTACAATGCGAAGCTGGCTAAAATGTTAGCGCTGGACCTTCTTCCTTTTTCATTTGTGGAAGGGGTGGGTTTCCTTGAATTTGTGTCTGCCATCTGCCCGAAATGGAAAGTTCCAAGCCGGTCCTATTTCGCAAGAATTGCTGTTCCGGCACTACATCATGATGTGCTGGAATTGGTTGGACAAGCTTTGCAGAAGAGTGCTGTGCACAATATCCACCTGACAACAGACATGTGGACCAGTTGCCAAGCCACAGATTACATGTGTATCACTGCACACTGGATCTCTTTTGTGGGGGTTAAAGATCTACTATCTGCACGAGGTGTTGTTGACACAGCTGCGATTTTTGAAGGTACTCGGAAACATGCAACTGTAGCCATGTTCGCCATGGAGAAATCTCATACGGCTGAAAACATTTTAGAAGAGTTTCGCACCAAGGTTTTGGAATGGCTGCAGCCCAGAGGGCTTGGTATTGGTTTTGTTGCCACAGACAATGGCAGTAATGTACTTAAGGCCATGGAACTTGGTTCCTATTTCAGGGTTCCGTGTTTGGCACACTGCATAAACATTATAGTGCAAGACTTTCTGAAAAAAGAACCCATAGTAAGCAATTTACTGTCCATCTGCCGAAGAATATGCACTCATTTCAGCCATTCTTTTAAAGCTCGGAAGCAGCTGAGGATCTTCCAACGTGAGCGTAGGGTGCCAGTCAAGGCACTCATCCAGGAGGTGGCAACACGTTGGAACTCAACGTATTACATGCTTGATCGTCTGTACGAACAGCACAGGTCACTCAATGATTATGTCTGGTACAAAGGCAGTGATGCTAGTGTTAAAGGCATGACCCTTCAGAGGGAGCAATGGACCCTAATTCAATGCCTGACTGAGATGCTGTCTCCTTTTGAGGTCTTCACACGTGAAGTCAGCAAGGAGGACTGTACAATGGGCCAAGCGATCCCATTGTTGCAAATGCTAGAGCATGAGCTGAATAATGTGTCTGAATCCTACAAAGGTGTAGAGGACAGAAGGCAAGCCCATGACTTGGTGGAGAGCTTATCCAGGCGCTTATCAGAAAATGTAAGGATACAAAATAAAATTTTGTCACAAGACCATTACATTTGTGCCACAATTCTGGATCCACGTGCAAAATTAGGACTATTCCGTTCTTTTTCCGACACTGATGTTGCCCGCTACAAAAGTTGTATAGCTGAAGCAGCCATCAAGTTTGAAAACGAAGGGCTGCTAATTAAAAGCCCGCCACATCAACCCACAACAAGTACTGATACTGAAGCAGGCCATGCAGAATCAAGTGCAACTTCGTCGGCTGAGGGCAGTGCGGTTGGCTCACAATCGCAACACTCACCATCACCATCGACTACAAAAACAATAACTGGATCATTCGGCCGAGTACAATCATTATCAGATTGGTATGTAAAGATGGGCCGTAAGCACAGTGCTGATGCACAGAAAAAACAGCACAAAAGCTTACCAGCAGCAACCCTGAACATTGAGCGGATGGTCCAGGCCTATCTGGACGATCCAACAGAGGTGTACGTTGATCAAAACCCAGTGCAGTATTGGTATAGGAAAAGGTCTGAATGGCCACAGCTCAGCAGGCTGGCGATAAGCTATCTGGCTTGCCCTGTCGCAAGTGTCTCTTCCGAACGTGTTTTCAGTGCTGCTGGTTCCATTGTAACCTTGAGAAGGACCAGTCTATCTCCCAAAAACGTGGAGAGGTTAACAATGATCAAAATGAATCAGCACTTCATACCACCGAATTACACAATGCATGAATCAACAGAGGAAGATGAGGACAGCGGCTCAGGTGACGGTAGTATTGTGTCAGATGATTACCTACTACTGGAAGATCCCCCAGAGTTTGAGGACGAGCTATACTTCCCTGACAATTAGGCTCGCACTTACTGTCTTCCTCCCTTTTTTCCCCCTTTGTTTGTGTCTGTTGTTCCGGTTATAAACTTGTGAATCGCAACCAATGCATTATCACCGTCTTCTAATCTTCTAATTTAAGATACAAGTTTCAGGTGTCTGCCATTTGACACTACAGTCCTCAGAATCCAGCTCCTCCGCTCGATCATACTGCATCTCCTGGTCAATTCCATTTCCCTCATGAATGATGATTGGATGATGGTAACAACAAATTCAAACTTTCCTCGTCCTTCCAAAACAAGTGGACCATGAATCTGATGACTTCTATAGCTATCCTCCTTCAGAGCCGAGAGAGACTGGCCATTAACTGAAAATAAGATGCAACAGGTAATGATTGATGCCATGCATTGTCCGCAGAAAAGCAGACTGAGTGATGTAGATTTTGTTGTGTGTGTTGCGCATGAATGAATTGATGTAATTGTGCACTGCCACTAATCAACTTTCTACAGAACACACTAGTAATTACTAATTTTCCTCTTCTGGCAAACAAGAAATGTGTACTTCTCTCCTGCATCTTGGTGATACATTGCTTTTAATTCAATACAGGAAGGGCACTCACTCAATCTGCTGCGCAATGCAAATGACTGTGACTTAACAGCACCGTCCATCATGATGATGGCGAAAGAGACGGCCTGCAGCGTTAACGAGATGAGATGCAACAGGTAATGATTGATGCCATGCATTGGCCGCAGAATAGCAGACTGAATGATGTAGATTTTGTGGTGTGTTTCGCATGAATTGATGTAATTGTGCACTGCCACTAATCAACTTTCTACAGAACACACTAGTAATTACTAATTTTCCTCTTCTGGCAAACAAGAAATGTGTACTTCTCTCCTGCATCTTGGTGATACATTGCTTTTAATTCAATACAGGAAGGGCACTCACTCAATCTGCTGCGCAATGCAAATGACTGTGACTTAAACAGCACCGTCCGTCATGATGATGGCGAAAGAGACGGCCTGCAGCGTTAACGAGATGAGATGCAACAGGTAATGATTGATGCCATGCATTGGCCGCAGAATAGCAGACTGAATGATGTAGATTTTGTGGTGTGTTTCGCATGAATTGATGTAATTGTGCACTGCCACTAATCAACTTTCTACAGAACACACTAGTAATTACTAATTTTCCTCTTCTGGCAAACAAGAAATGTGTACTTCTCTCCTGCATCTTGGTGATACATTGCTTTTAATTCAATACAGGAAGGGCACTCACTCAATCTGCTGCGCAATGCAAATGACTGTGACTTAAACAGCACCGTCCGTCATGATGATGGCGAAAGAGACGGCCCGTTAACTTAAGATGAGAAGTAACAGGTAATAAATGATGATAATTAATGGCATGCATTGGACACCTGACTCTGAGCTATTGATCTTTGTGTTGGCGTTGTTTGTTGTGCACAAAGTGAATGATGTCAAAGTGTACTAGTGTTAATCTATCTTTCTGTACACAATAAAGAATGACTCAAGTCAGTAATATTTATATTTCTACTCTTGTTGTGTTCTAAAAATTACACTTGTACTGCAGGCCGATCTTCAGTCAGTAGAAGTATCAGAGCTGATGATGAAGTCAGGAGGATGTTTCATGAGTGGCATAAAACGGAAAAGCCTAAAGGTAAACACGTGAACCACAACCACAGCACACCCAAATGTCTGTGTAGAAGTTGAATAGAGTGTAGCGGTGGGATGACTGCAGTGCATTGATTTTACTAACTTTAACTGTAAAATGCTATGTCTGGAATGGATAATGTGCTTTGCGTTTGTCCAACTCTTTGAGAGAAAAAAAAAAGGACTCTAAAGTGGTAACGTAGGATGTGCTAATGGTAAGCACTGTGGGCCTGATCTCTCCTGTTACTGTTGAAGGTCTATGCTGGAAACAGACTACAGTAGAGATGATGCATATGCATACATGCCACCTCGGAAAGTGTTCTTGTTGCACTACACCATCACTTGTGCATTTGTTTTCACTTTCTTTCTGAATATCCCCTTTGGTTTTCAATCTAAAATTACAGGCCGGGCCTTGTCCAAAACTTTGTAAAACATTACAATGCATATTAATTACCTTACCAATCAATCACCTTTTTATTCCAGCCGGGCAGTGGCGAGTGGTGAGGCGACACACCCTAGATTGATGGACGAGAGGAGCAAGAGGAATGCCGAGATGCAAAAAACCAGTCCACATTTTTGACCAGGATAAGACAGTAACAGTATCCACTTTTCACTTCTTTTAAAAAATTTGATTAATATCTTGTATACATTCTTTACAACAGTGTGTTCTTGGAGTTGTTATTATCAATCATCATTACGTTTTCTCTGTGTTTACGATTCTTCACTACCAATATTTAAAATTTCTATTTGCTATCTGTTAAAGTTTTAAGGCCGGAACAGAACAAGAAATAGAAGTGTATGTAATCCGGGTCTCATCATGCATGCATTTCCTTTTTTATACCTTAACATATGGAATGGATATGGTATGGTAGTCTTCAATGATTGTCGTTTGTTTGTCTATGTATGCATACTGTTTTTCTATGTCAAACCTTTCCCAAAATCCCCCTTCCCATCCAATCAACGGACCCTAACCCTCTTCCCCCGGGCTGTGTGACTTATTGTCGAGGTGTAACTAAATTAAAAGTACACCAATACTTAATCACACACTTGCTGGGGCGGATGTGGTGAAAGCAACACTACTTCAATTTCAATGCAGAGCGATGATCTTCTTCTGCTTGCCCACCCATGAGTAGGATATTTCACAGGTTATTTTATTTAACAAAGGAACATATACCTCAGCATGAATTGCCGGCATTGATTTGATTTGTTTGTTGTCATTCCTCATATACAGCACTAACTGTTAGACTGTAGGCATAGCCAAGTCGACAAAACTATAGTTTGTAACTCTGTCTAGTAGGCTATCCTCATAATATCCAGCATTCATTTTTTTTGTCAAATATTTGAACATATAATTGTTGCTCGGTAAATTCTGTGATGTACTTCATTCAACTACTCCTCTAACAGTCTCTCAAAGGCGATTGACTATCTCCTTTTCTTTTTTTGGAAATGCTGCTACCCTGCCAGTGTATACTACTACTATACTACCACCACCACCCCAATCATGGCATGTATGAAAAAGGAAACCATCTTCACCATGCAGCCAGTGCTGTGCCACAGTTGGACATAAACATCAAGCACCGGTAAGAGAGAAGTTTGGGGGAGGCAGAATCAATAATGGACATGTCAATGATGTCAGTTTCAAACACCACTCCAAAGAATGCATAGTAGGACCAGTCAATGAGTGAGGTGTGTCGCATCTATCTGTTTGTGTCTTATACAGTCAGCAAATTATTGAAATCAAACACACGCTATGGGCGGCCATGCACCAGCAAAGAAACAGTGTGATGTAAAACAGTTACCCCACCTACAAAACATTAACAACATTGCATGTAACATAGAAAAATATATTTAATTGACCCTAACAAATAAACTAAACCCACAAAAGCTGACCCACCCCCCTCCCTAACCCCAACGACTGTCCATAGAAATAGAGAACGCCCAAACGAGTGAGGAAACAAACAGGAATTAAAAAAGGGGCAGTGACAGGGACTAACTGGTGGGGCGGGACTGGAGGAGGACACGAATCTGGTCCTCTAAATGGGCGACGCGGCGTCTAAGGCCGCGGCAGTTGCAACCACAGTGGGGGGGGGCACCGGAGATGGCACGGTGGCGGCGGGCAGCCGCCAGACGGTGGCGCCGTACCGCTGGAGGGCGGTGGCTGGGGCCCGGGGCACTGGAGGAGGCTTCAATTGCTGCTGCACTCTCCTCCTCCTCCTCGGCTAGGACCACCAGCCGCCGGTATTCCTGCTGGATTGCCTCCAGCTTCCGGCGCCGTGCCTTGGCGGCCAACTCCTTGCGGTTGATTTTCGGAGTAGCTGTGTATCAAAAAGAAAAAAACACGACAATTGTAAAATATAGTCTTAATAAAACAGTAGGACAAGGTAATTATTTATACACATAGTGGCATGGTAGAGTAGCACTATAAAATAAAGCACAGTAGTACATAACATTTTAAATGTCGCCCGTCCTTCTTCCTTCCACCTGTCTTACACTTTTTAGTTGAACAGTGCACCAGGTGCTCTTCTCCATAAAACTTTCAAAGCGGAGTTGAAATCAGATAGATGAGGCCATTGGTTACTCAATACTCTGGCTCCTAGTCCTATACCAATTAAAGGGAATTCTAGTCTTCTAGTTCACTCTTCAAACGTCCCCAAGAACTCATACTTACTTACGACATCGGATAGCGGGCGGACTTTGTCCGCCCGCCATCCGACTGCTAAAAAGGGTGGGGGTCCCGTGGGGACAATTAATTAGGATGATGCGCCCGGCACAGTGGCGGGCGCACCCTGTTATTTTAATTTTAAATTCTGGTTGGCTTTGCTGAAAGCAATGCTAAAATGTTGTGCTGCTTTTCCAAGCACAACATGACGGGCCTCGCACGGAGCCTGTCACGTTTTGCTTTGAAAGTCGGGGGGTACCATAGCATCGGTAGGTACCCTCCATGGGGGCCCCCAAGCATACTCTGCAATGTGTGCATGCCTTTCCGTGGCGGACGGTAATGCCGCCACGCAAAGGCATTCCAAAATGCAGATTATATGGCTGCCGGTGTGGTGAGAGAGACACCACCGCCATATTGAACCCTTTTCCGCCTAGACATGTCTGAATATTTTCTACAGGGATGGCGGGAGGTTTGCCCCTGCTGTGACGGCAGTGAATTCCAGCCAGCCCGGCGGGGGCAATACGCCCACCATCCTAATGGGGCCCTAATTCACAACTTTACAGTATACATAGACATACAGTACACCTTTGCAGTGAGTGTGCTGTCAAGTTCAACAATAGTTAAAGATTATGAATCTAACTTACCACCGCCTGCCACTGGTGCTGCCACTCCCCCTCCGTTGCTATCTGCAACTGCCGCATCCTCGCCCTCGGCGTCGCCTTCGCTGGCCCCAGCAATGGTGGTCGGTAGTGCGCCTAGAAAACATTACACATTTATTAGGCAACATATACACCTCCCCCCTATTGATCAGTAGCAAGGTTGAAAAATGAGTTAATACTAACATAAATCACTAGTACAAATCAGGTAGTAGTAGAGTAGACACTAAGTTATATGATCATTGTAGCATTTGCTTGATTAGCCCTAGCCATGCACATGTGACGTTACCTTTACCTTGCAGCTTCTTAAGACACCTTTGAGCCCACATGACCTGCCTCACACTGCTACTGTCTAGTCTACGCGCTGCGTACAGGCGGTCAACAAACATTAACCAGCCACTTTTTTAGGAAGAACTGGTGTACTACTGTTACTGTTAGTCCATATTGCTTATCCATAGATGCTACACTTTTTGGCACGGCTGAGAAATGCTTGCAAGTTGCAATATACTAACGCACACCATTTCTTTTTTCGCATTACAGACGCAAGATTCGCTTCTACGAACCAGAGCTTCTGAACGATGCACCAACTACCAGTACTAGGTTCTTCTGAGGTGAGGGGTCCCTTCACTCACATCTTCATTTATAAATGTATATAAACTAAATTGCTATGGGATGGTGGTGCTGCCTTCCACCACTTCAGTTATCATGATTTAATTCCCAACTGTATTAGTGTAACAATGTATTTTGTTTTAATGTTATTGATTTGCCGGTTGGTGCTGCTAAGATAACAGTGTACAGACCTTCTCAAATTGAAATAAAAATTTTAAACTTACATAGACTTCGTGGTATTTGGTGTGGAGTGGACTAACTTACACGATTGAGCAAATTAAAGTAAGGGTGTGCATGTGAATTGCTTCCACGACAGAGGTTGGGTGTGTTAATGTTCTGGGTTGTCTACTTGTTGGTTGTCTTGGGGGGAGGGTTCCGAGACCTAATAGGTATGACAAGACAGTACTATAGTCAAGCAGTGGAATTGTGGTGGGTGCGGAATTTCTGATTGAGGTGTGCAAGGAAGGTCCAACCTACCATCACCAACATCCTATTTTCTGGTGCAAATGTATGTGCAAGATCCCTACAACAGTTGTATGTCCTATAGGGTATCATATCAAAATATTAAGAAATCTGGTAGGGCTGTTGCTGTGAATTTTCAAAGCCTAAACATCAACAAGAGTAAAAAGTAGTACAAGACAACGACCCAACGGATTGTACGAGCTACTGGTGAATATGAGTTTTATATTACAACCTTTCACAAAGAGTGCCACTGGGCAAGACTAGCTACTACAGTACAGACAGACAGACTGATAGTATGTAGTAGTACTCAGTCATCGTAGCGGAGGCAGGGATAAGCTTTTTGAAACCGTACAGATCGAAGGATAATTGGTGGTAAAAAAATAGCATTTGGAAACACACTATAGTTCGGGAGAAATGGGGCAGTAAAAGTTATGGAATAAGAAATATTATTAAAAACAAGAAGACTTACTGGGGCCAGCAGAGGAGCCCTCAGCGGTGTCCTCCTCGTGGTGTTCCTGTCCCGCCGACTGCCCAGTCCCTGCCCGTCTGCCCCTGGGTGCTGATGAACAGGAAAGATATAAGAAAGACAAACATTGATGGATGGTGTCAACTTAAGCAAATACAATTTTTTTCAACAACGGTCAAAAAACACTTATCTAAACAATTGCAATAACTACATTGACCGATCTCATCTGGTCAACATGTAATATCGGGGGATTCGCAGTTCGACTACTTAAGTTACTATTTATCAACAGTAATCCATTCTTCCATTCTGATTCCAGAAAACTAAGTTACAAGTAAGCCTAAGTATTAGTACAACCTACCACCCAACCTAGCCCACCTATTCCAGGCATGCCAATTGTACATTAAGTATGCATTTCGACTGTATTCCTCAACAATGTGTATGATCCAATCATGGAGGACACATTAACATGACTACATTTTTTGTATATACACAATTTTGGTTTGATTGATGCTCATCTGCTACTGCTAAGTAACTGCAAAGCCTACCTCCACTCATTGAACAAACTAGAAAGGTTCTAAAGACTGGCGTACTAGCAGCACGTCACGTAACTGAGTGAGGGGGCATCACGCATACCACTAACCAATTAGAAGCTCATACAAAGTACCTAAACCTATGTATCAATCCGCCCCTATCTATTAGTGACAGGACAAAGTAAGGAGTGGACATGAGTCACTGTAGCATTACGTAACTTAATTTCTCTAAAATAAACTCGTAAAGAATCACGCTAAGCAAGCGCAAACGCAAAGCTGCAAACAAGTAAGATTAGTAGTAGCGCAGAAGAGCACCTGTGTCATAATCACAGAAGACTTTTAAACATTATTAACCTGGAATGTATTGCAAGCAGCAACATTCTATCTGGTTGGAAGGAAAAAAAGATATTCGCAATATATAACATAGAGCAGAAGAACAGACACAAAGTTGTAATAATTAAATAGGTACTCACCAAGCCCCGGGACCTCCACTCCTAGCAGGTCCAGCAGGTCCTGCTCACGGTCCAGGATGTCGGACCACCGGTGCGTCAGCTGTGCCTGGGTGCGCCGGACCCCAGAGATGCGAGACACTGCCCGGCGCACCTTCCCCCACCGCTGCCGACGCTCCCGGAGGCCGTACCCGGACCCAGGCCTGCCACCTGCTGCCAGGGTTGAGGGGAGGTGGCGCTGCACAAAGAAAATTAGTGCAGCCAACTCCGCCTCCCCAAATAAGGCCCGTGCATGCACCCCTTGTGGGCGCCGCCTTCCGCAAGGAAGGCGGTCGCGGCTCTGGCTGCGCCGGCGAACAGCCCTGCCCTTGGACATGGTTCTGGGGACGGGGCGGGAAAGAAAAGGTAAAATA
This sequence comes from Triturus cristatus, assembly GCF_964204655.1. NCBI lineage: Eukaryota > Metazoa > Chordata > Amphibia > Caudata > Salamandridae > Triturus > Triturus cristatus. The sequence goes on from NC_140581.1 coordinate 356,338,168, forward strand.
AATAAAGGAGTAAAGGAAATAAATAGCAGGCAATACAAAGAGAAAAAGTAGCTAAAAAACAAAAAAAAAGGTACACAAAAACCAAAAATATAGAGGCAGGAAAATAGTTAGAGAAATAATAAGTAATAAAGATCCGAAAAAAGTGGCTATAAACAAAGGATTGAAAAGATTTAGGGAGGATTGAAAATCAGGCCCCAGAACCATGCAATAGAGTGGAAAACAAGATGGCCGCGCCCGTTGCGACCACGTGGGCAAGTTCGCGCGATATTTTCTCCCTGAGCAAGCAAAAAGCAACGCGATCAAGTAAAAGCGATCGCGAACAGGAAATATCGACCGCGAACATGCATTGCGCGACCCGGAACAGGAAGTAAACAACGCCAGAGGGCGGGACAAGTGAAAACAAGATGGCCGCGCCCATGAGCGACCGCATGGGTAAGTTGGCGACCCGCGAACACGCAAAAAATACCGCGAACAGGCGGCAAAAAACTTCCGCATCTTCGCGATATTTCCGGCGTGTTTGCGGAGATTTTCTGCAATCTCGCGATAATTTGCGGAGGTTAATTCCGCAAATTCCGCCCACCCCTAATTCTAACCAGTGGTAAAGTGCCTGTGCGCCTCCTTTCAATATTATGAAATTGGTAATCTCCTAATAGGATATTTAAATGACATGTAAATCCCTATTATATGGTACAAAATGTACCCAGGGCATGCTTGTTAAATGCCACTAGAGCACTGCAGCGCCTATTGTGCCATCCATTCCAGTGGCAGTGTAAATCAAGTCGTCAGGCCTACCACTGTAGCCCGACTATGGCAGTTTAAACAATGCAATGTGACTAGTCAAATTAAACCCCTTTTCACAGGTCAAAACCTTCCTTTAAAATATTATTAAGTTGCCTCTATCTACCCCTTATAATTCAGAAGGCAGGATGCATGACATTTTAAGGTAGGACATGTAGAAATTTACTATCAACATGTCCTTACAGTGACTAACACCCAAAAGCTATTTTTCACAGTGGCAGGCCTAGCTGTCCTATGTAGAAACCCAGAGTACAGATTAAAATCCTAATACTATCTTTCAGGAATAGGACAAGCTAGAAAATAATTAAATAACTATTTTAATAGTTGTTAATAATCAAATTCAGTGGTGAAGCCGTATTTTTAATACACGTTAAGGAAAAGTAACTTTTAGAAATTAACCTTTTCCCTGCCTAAAGTTACTGGGGGCTATTTTGCATTTGTTCTCAAACGTCTTCCAAGCCAGAGATTAGCATTTGAATAGGTGTGAAAAATGTGTGAAAGGCTTTCTAGGAGCAAAAAATAGGCTGACCTGAATGGGAGAGTGGGGGCTGTGTGCATCTTTTTTGACATTACAGCGTAAAATCCTGCTTCAGTGTAAAATACTGCTTGGCAGATCTGCTGGGTTTTATGTATTACACTAGGGACATGCTTGAATGGATGGGAAAAGGGTGCAAAAACAATTATTTTCTATCCACTGTCCTGGTGCTGGAAAATCCTCATTTTGTTCTACCAGACGTCTGTCTCTAGGTTCATAGTGGATATAGGGGCTGCCTCAAACTAAATTTTAGCGTTAGATGTGGCAAGACACTCTCCACACACACACACCTAGTCCGAAGAACCCAACTTCAGAATGGTCGAAGACTTTCACCATCTTGAATATTGCCAAAGTGGGTAGGGTTGGATGCGAGTACTTTTACACCATTGGTTAGGGCGTGCCCAGGAGTCATTACTACCCAGTAGCGTGTACCAGGCATAACTGTGGTGTTTCCAGGCAGTCACTTAAGAGCCCTCCTAGACCTAAGGAAGAACAGAAGAGGACTGGACCTGCTGTTTGTGACCTGAGAGGAGCCTTGAAGGATTGGGTCTGTTCCCTCTTGTTCCCTGGACAAAGAAGTAGACTCCAAGGCTCATAAAACTGGTCTGTTAAAGCTATAGGGACACAACAAACTTCAAAAGAACTTTCCTGCAATTGCTCAGCTGACCAGAGACAATTTGACTTAGACTGGACTCCACTGTTGTACTCGGTGTGACAACATGTGAGTCTCTAAGTGCCTCCCCTGAGGTCCTGGGGAAATTTAGAAGTGCACTCCTGTGGTGGAATGGGACTCAAAGGGCTAAGCCAGAAGGCAAAATCTTTGACCAAGACAAACCTGGTTGGTGTATTCGACCTGTGCTCCAATGTGGCTAACCTAAAATTGCACTTCGATCCCAGTCTACTGAAAAAATTGACTACCATTGGCACTTTGTGCTTTTTGGCGCTATTCCAACCTAAAACGTTAAAAATTCTTATATCTGGTTCCCTTTATAGAATCTTTGTCACTTTGGTGTGATTTTGTTTATGAAATGTTATTCTATTTTTCTAATTCAGGTTGGCATTTTTTATTGTTTTGCATTTCAACTTTATTACTGCTTTGGTACTGCATAAATACTTTACACATTATCCTAAATTAAGCATGTCTGCTGTGTGCCATAGGTACAAGGGGGTTGAGCTCAGGTTATTTTTGTTATTTTAAGGTTCATCCTGACAAGTGTTGTGATTATTCCTTGAGGTGGGTAGTCAACCAACCCAATTAACAATCCAATATCTTACAGCTACCCTTAGTGATAATATGTTTACCCTTTTGGATTCATCTAAGTAGCGGATGAGCTCACTCATAGCTCATATAATTACTTGATTCATCTTCCTCATAGCCTGCCAACACAGACATAAAGTTCCTTACCAGGGTTAACTGACCCATTCCTTTACATACACAAAAATAGAGATCAACATGGTTACCTTCCCTGGCTTGTTTGCCCAAGCTCTGGGAGAGTTTTGCAAAGAGTGGTGTCCACCTAATGGACAAACAGTGAAGAAATAAAAGGCCATTAGGGACTGGAAAGAAGAGATGCAGACCAAGCAGGAGCGGCCGGTCCATTGGGGCTGTGGGGCCATGCCCCTCCACCTTTCGCCCCTCGTGAACAGTGTCTATCAGGCTGCACAAAGGTCAGCCTGACAGACACTGCTCCCTTTCAGTTCAAGAAGCCAGGAGCCAAGCATGCGCACAATGTGCAGGCTCCTGGCTGCCTGAGCTGAACTTTGCTGGGCTGAGGAAGTCACAGCTCCTATGGGCGTGACGTCGTCAGCTTAGCAAAGGTTCCTGGGGCTCTCCCCTCAGTGACGAGGGGTAGCGTCACTGATTGCCTCGCACCTGGGCGCTTCAGTTTTAAGCTCTGAAGCGCCCAGGGTTGAGTATCAATCAGTGACACTTCATCACAGAGTGGGGTGGGGTCAGCAGTCTAACTGACCCCATCCGACTCTGTGATGACGTTAAGTCAGCCAATGAGGGAAGGCAGCAGTCCCCAGCCTTCTGGAACCTCAGAGTCAGAGCTGGCTGTAGGTAAGTGTTTGTTTTTCTTTTAAACTATTTGGTGCGTGCGTGTATGTATGAATGTTTGGTGAAGTGTTGTGAATGGATGTGTTTGTGTGTGTGCGTGGGTGTATGTATGAATGTTTGGTGAAAGTGTTGTGAATGGATGTGTTTGTGTGCATGCGTGCATGATGTATGAATGTTTGGTGAAGAGTGTTGTGAATGAATGTGTTTGTGCACGTGTGTGTGAATACATTGCTTTAGGTGTTCTGTGTATGTGTATGTGTGCATTAGTGTGTGTCCTGTCTGCCCCCCTCCCTCCAAAACGTACCGGCCACCACTAAGACCAAGGAACACCTTCCAGAGGAAGACATGAGAACGAATAGGTAAGCAGAAGAGGCATTGCTGGGTGCACACACCTGAGTTTGATGAGGACGCCAGAGGATTAATTACATTGATGCCTGCTCGAGTGCGTGGAAGTAAGTTAGAAGAGGGTGGTCCTAGAGGAATATACACAGTCAAACTATCACCAATGCTCAGAGGATCACCACCTTGAAGTAGCCGAGGGGCCTTCGTGTCTCAATGACCTGGAGAGCTATGCTGGTGGGAGCTTAGTCTCCTGGCAGGGTCGCCCGAGCAGGACAGATCATAGGGTAGAGACCAGACGAAGCGTGATCCAGTGGTCCTCCTGGGTGGGGGTCGGGTACAAGGCAACCTTGTTCCATAAAAAGCATTTATTATGGAAGCAGCAGCAAAACCCATTAAATCTTCTGGGCAAGAAAACTACTGACAGGATGACAGACGTTCTGAGTGCCAATTACAAGATCAAAATCGGATTCTCGAAAGTACTAACTATGTATGATACAGGAAAGCTAGGTCAAGTAACATCTGAGATAAAGCACTACAACCTACCCATCCTGGAGGTCAGCGCAAGTAGTTGGGCAAGATCGAGCAGAATGAAAATCACTGCAGGAGAGACGGTACTGTACTTGGAAAGGAATGATAAGCAACAGCACGAAGGAATAGTCATCATCCTGAGCAAGGGGTCAGAAAAATGTCTAATTGAGTGGAAGCCAGTCAACAGCAGACGCACGATGGCCAGGCTAAAAGGCAGACACATCAACGCCACCATTATCCAGTGCTATGTTCCAACAAATGACACAGAGGAAACATTCATGGACATATTCTACCAACAGATGCAAGCTAAGCTTGAAGCCTTGTTGAACCACGAACTGAAGATTATGGACCTGCTTCACAGGGGTACACTTACACTTTTGTTTAAGTTTAATACTTTTGTGGTATTCACAAACTACGAGGTTCATTTTACTAATAGTAATGTTTTGACTGCAGAGAAGCCGCACTTGTAGCGAAGACTCTGCACATAAAACGATATGCATGTCCTATAATTTTATGTGTGGAGTTCCTCACTTCAACTGCAGAATCTCCGCAGTCATAATATTACTATGAGTAAAATTAAACTTGTAGTTTGTGAATACAAAAAAAAAAATACCTGCATAAAAGTGTGAGTTTACCTTTGTGAATCAGTCTCAGGAATGGAAGACTTGAATGCTAAAGTGGGAAATGGTAACACTAACCATGACAGAGCCATGGCAAAGGAAGGTTGTGGACCAAAGAACAATAATGGAGAAAGACTGTTGGAATTTTGCACCACAAATTATCTGGTCATAGGATGGACTTTCTTCCCCCCCCTAAGATATTCACAAACTAACTTGTTGCTCACACAAAGGCAGAGACAGAAACCAGATTGACCACCTGATGATAAGCGCCATCTGGAGACACTCACTACAAGATGTCAGAGCGAGAAGAGAAGCGAACGTCAGCAGCGATCATAATTGGTAATCACTCTTGTGAAAATTAAGCTCAGAAAAACAAAAACACAAAATATCAGGAAGACAGCACTACGATCTGGCAAAATTATAGGACCCCCGGCCCGAGAAGGCATTCATCTTACAAATCAAAAAGAGGTTCCAGATCCTGGTAGACACAGAAGATCAGTCTAATTCACCTGCAGACGCAGTCAACAAAAAATGGGAACAGGTTTCTTTTAAATATGTGAAAAGCAGTGAAACATGTCTGGGAACAAAGACAAGGAACAGGAAAGAATGCATAAGACGAGACATATGTACAGCTATTGAATACAGGAAGGCAGCAAAAAGGAAACTAATGGAGGCAAATTCTGAGAAGCTGAAGAACAGGTACAAGCAACAGTACATAGAAGCACACAGGTTAGTCAAAAAAATGCCAAGAGCAGACGAGCAGGCGTACATGGTTAAGTTTGCCAAGGACATGGATGTCGATACCGAACCACCACAGAAAGAAGAAATTGTCACTGCCATCTGATCTCTCAAGAACTGAAAAGCTTCTGACCAAGACAATCAAATTGTAGCAATGTTCAAGGAAGACCTGAAAAATTCACCAAGATTCTCCAGCCACTGTTTATATCAATTTGAAAGGGATAGAAAGTACTACATGACTGAAACCAGGGCACCATTGTCAAGATTCAAAAGAAGGGAGCATTAACCAACTGTAACAACTTGCGTGGAATCACCTTTCTGTCAATCCCGAGTAAACCCTAGCGAAAACCATTGTTCATCACATTTCTGATGTAGTGGGCGAGCAGTTAAGAAAAGAACAGACTGGGTTTGGCAAGGGCAGAGGGTGTGTTGTTCAGATCCTTATTTCACGCACCATCATAGAGCAGTACACGGAGCATCGACTTTATTGACTTTGATAAAGCCTTTGACAGAATCCACAGTGAGAGCCTCTGGCATATACTGAGAATTTGTGCCATACCACAGCAGATAGTTCTCATCAAGAGCTTCTATGAGACTTTACCTGCAAGGTGGGAAATAGTGAGTATAATCTCGAAGTCAAAACTGGTGCGAGGCCGCGACACGTGATATCAGCTTTGCTTCTCAACCTATTCATCAACTGGGTGATTCAACACACAACTGAAGACATAGCCACAGGCATCAGATGGGCCTTATTGTCTGCACTAGAGAACCTTGACTATGTGGATGACATAGATCTCTCACACACACCAGCATATGCAGGACATCTCACCTCAACATCTATGCACAGCAAGTGGACCTGAAGAGCAGCACGAAGAAATCACAAGTCATGCCATTCATCACCCCAAACCCTTCACCAATCTAGGTGGATGGAGAGACCCTAGCCATGACTGAAGAGCTCACCTACCAAGGCAGTACTATCAGACAGGACGGAGTGGCAAGTAGTGACATCAAGAGCAGACTAAACAGGGCCAGAAATGCCTTCTGAATGCTGAACAATGTGGGAAGGTCATCTCAGTACAGCACTAACACAAAGCTGAGACTTTATCAGAGCGGCATTCTGTCTATACTCATGTGGATCAGGATGCTGGAGGATGATGAAAAGCAACATCACCAAATTGTCAGGCATCCACACCAGTAACCTGTGAACAATCCTGTGCATTTTCTGCCCACAAACCACCTCCAACCAGGAACTGCTCACCAGATGCAAGGAAGAAAGCATGGACACCACCATTAGAAGAAAAAGATAGAGATGGACTATTAGAAGAGAACAAGACTCCATCACAAGAACCGCTCTCCACTGGACCTCAGAAGGCAAACAGAAGAGAGGCGGGGCCAGGAACACCTAGAAGCGAGCTGTGGAAACAGGAAGGAAGACCCTGAACCACAGCTAAGTCACTGTACAGAAACGTGCCCAAGACAGACAGAAGTGGAAATCCTATGTTGCTGCCCTATATGGCAGTAGGCATAAAAGGGCAGTAAGTAACCAAATGAGCTATTAGCAGCCCCCACACCTGTAGATTTCACATTATTTCTTAATTTCTCACATAAAAATGTATTTTATAAATCTAACATGAATCTATTTTCATTGTGTGTGCTCTGTGTGGGTATTCCTATTGATGGAGGTGTGTGTGTGATGACCTGCGTGAACTTAGCAAATAACCAAGATTGGTCCACATATTATATTACACTTGTGATATGCTCCCATATTTAGATGCAGGTACACGAGGTAAGACACAGCAAAAAAATGTAAAAGGCGTTCAGTTTTCAAATGATTGCATAGAACGTATCAACAAATATTTACAGTGATGAGATGGGTTGGCACACATATATGGGATGACGTGTGGAGATCAGGGAGTGAATGGTGATAGTACTGTTTATTGGGGTTGCTTGTTGCTATAAACACCCACCGGAGTGGGGCCCAAATTAGGTTAGGCATCTGTTTGTGCACTGGAAGCAAGAGAGGTGGTGGGGGGGGGGGGTCTGGAGGTGGTTGTTGACCATCATTACTCAGAGGTGCCTGACTTAGCCCTGCTGTTTGAGATGAGTCCCTGTGAACAAGGGCCTATTTGAGCTGTATGACTTCGCCATGACACCTTGCATCCTCCTCTTTGACACTTGGAGATATTTCTGGCACCACTTAATGAAGTCCTGTAAGCGTTGTGTATGTTCTCTAAGACCCAGGTCTGTCTCTCCAACACTGAAAGGTCTTGCTGGTGGGTGTAAATGTTCCCCAGGTTGGGGGAAAGACCTTGCCCCACAAAGAACAGTTGCTCAGATAACTCATCCTCCCAGATGACATCTCTTACCCATGACAACTCTCCCACCCCACCAGCAAGTGCAGTCATTGGGCACAGCCAACTTGTTGTCCTCTTTCTTGAGGGTTGACTCCTGGGTGGTCATTGGGTGAGATTAACTTACCTGGGTTTTTAAGAAGATGAAGAGAAGGCTGGCATCGGACCAGAGTGCAAAGATAAAACAGGGAAGGCAACTGGGGTACCTGCAAGGTGGGTGGAAGTGAATCTTGATAACTGAAACTAGCATTTGAGGACTTTTCACTTGTGCCTGTGGCCTTGCAATCTGAAACAATGGCCAAAGAGAGAAAATGCTGACCAGTAGTGAGGTCGTCTCTGGTGTGTCATCCTGCATGGGGCAAACAATCTCCTCTTCTGTTGTAGTATTGGAGGCCAATCAGATGCAGCTTGCAGGATTACAGGGTTTTCTCCTGAGATTGCATGCATATGGAATAACATCATTGTCAGGCTGATTGTCCTCAGGGTCTGCAATGTAAGAAAGAATTGTCATTTTGACATTTAAAAGTTTAGAAAGCCATACTATCTCAAACGGCAAGACATGTATTGTAATTTAAAGGCACAGATGATAATTCAATATGCACGGATAGAACATAATGTTGGCATGCATTGGTATATTTTACTTTTTATGGGCCCCACACATGAGATAGGCCTGACTTTCCTGTATTTCCACAGACGTTTTTTGTCTGTAAAGACCTGGTGACATCAGCTAACGTACCGGAAACAACAAGAATTCCCTTTTCTCATCGAAACCTCAAGTATTGATTAATCCATCTATAGAATTGAAGCTTTTAATAAGAAAGGTTTAACAACCATATTCTGATTTAAGTTTTAAAAAGATTGAAAAAAGCTTTGGACATATAAATGGGCCCACTTTGTTGTAATAATACTGAAACAACACAATCATTTTTGCCAAAAAGACAGATCTCTATATGTATATAACTGTTTTCTTGAAAGAAACCTTTTATTCTTTATATTCTTTTTTGTGTTCTCTTTATTAAAAACCATCAGGCTTAATTTAAAACTCCATAAACATTTGAAAAAAATACAAATTACAATCAACTCCACATTTACATCAAATATCAAAAAACGATTTCATAATACATGATACAGTTCCATAAAATGTTGATGTTAAAAAATGTTTAAACCAATGGGCAAGTGTCGACACGGCATTTCGATGAAACTTGTACAATAGCGTCTCCTTCTTCGGGATAGTGATTATAATTTGTATTAAAGCATATTCCTTTCACAGGGACAAATTGATAAACAGACTTTTGTTTGAGACGGGAAAGGGGCCAATGAGATGCAAATTGATGTAGTAGTATATAGACTAGGGCCACAGATTTATGTCACTGATCGATGGCAGAGGGCAGATTTTTTATTTACAGGATGTCCCCTGCATTATATAATTGCATCTGGATAAACTGCAGGTGCAAAGTTCTGCAGTAGCACAACAAAAGCAGAATGTGGAAACATCAGTATTAGACTGTGACTGTGCCCTCTGTGACAACTACTGGGTGAGCGCAGTCAGTGTGAGGTACACATTCATGTTGTGTGAAGGATGGGTACAAAAGACATACCACTCTATCACTGCCTACAATAGATACACTGTTACAACCTCCTGAGGAATGAGCCGGGAGACAACTCTGCACTTTGCTATTTTGCACAATTGACCCGAACTATTGCACCTTACGCTTTTAACTCTTTATAATACTTTTAAATACCTTGTTGTTGTTGCCATGAATTTGTGTTGCCGATCTCATTTCAAAACGAGCAAACACCGGGGGAGTGCATTTGTCATAGCGGGCCACCATTTTGGGGGGATTGCTGTCAGCCGGCTAGATCTTTTTCCCCTGACACTATATCTAGATAGGCTGGCGCGTACGCGCAGCAGGTGCGATGCTGGCGTGCCGAAGGCGCAACAAAGGCAAACCCCTTCTGCGCCTGTCCGCGTTCGGCCCACACTCAGCGCCAGCACTCCTGCCCATTTGAGACCAGGTAAGCCTACCATTATAAAATACCCCAGAACACTTCTGCTGGGGTTGAACACTACGGGTAAGGCTAATGGATGCTTGTGTCTCAACCTCAATATAAGGCCTTTATCTCTCTTAGTTACCTGTCCCAACTGCAACATTACTTTGCCTAAACTCTTATACCAGACCATTGAGCCCACCAAAAACAAAATGACATTAAAAGTTGAGCATGAAAAACCTGTGTTGAACTGCATACTGCTAAATGCCAGATCCCTAGTGAAGCACAGTACTAATAAGTATGCGACACGAATAGAGGTTTGGATACAAAGCTGGCATTTATTGCTGAAGCATGGACTGGCGAAGCCTCAGGCCGAGATTTACTCAAAGCAACTCCTCCTGGGTTCCTTTGCCACACCCTAAACAGGCCTAATAGGAAAGGGGGGGATTAGCAGTAATTTACCACAATTCGATTAAAGCGGTCGTTCACATAGCCTCGAATTCAGTCTGTGAGACATTGTCTTTTAGCCTCAGCCTATCCCATATTCACACCCTTAAGGGAATCCTATTATATAGACCACCGGGACCTAGGAGTACCTTTATAACGTCTATTGGAAATTTGTTGGAAGAGGGGCTCTGCACTGACTTCTTTACTATTATGGGAGACATCAACTACTATCTGGAAGCACTTACGGAACCAGATACAGTGACCCTTATAGATATGATGAATTGTGCCGATCTTAGGCAGCACGTAACTGGGCCCACCCATGTGGCAGGGCACACCCTGGATGGTATTTTTCTAACCACCCACATTTCTCGTTCACTGGTTTGTTGCCCGTAGCCTGGACAGACCATGTAGCTGTACTATTTGAGCTGGCCCTCCTGGACCCTCGTGCTGTCGGAGGTCACCCTAAGAGGCAGGTTGAAATTAGAGCGTGGAACAAAATTGAGGGCACAGACTTTAAAGAAATGCTTATCACAACAGCTGGCCGAATGCCCTCAGGAGTGGAGGAGGCGACCACCCGATATACCGACTGGGTGGAGTCAGCCTGTAAAAAGCTAGCCCCAGTAAAAACTCTGGGGCATATTATCAAGGCAGGCGATAAAATTATCGCCGCTTTAGCGGCAGAAAACTGCTGCTAAAACGGCGATAATGGGCTTGATAATATGCTCTATGGAAGTCCAATTGAAGCCCATGTTAGACGTCCTTCACATTTAACATGGGCTTCAATTAGAATTCCATAGAGCATATTATCAAGCCCATTATCGCCGTTTTAGCGGCAGTTTAAAGCGGCGATAATTTCATCGCCTGGCTTGATAATATGCCCCTCTGTTTCCTAAAAGATCACAGCCCTCTGTTCCATGGTACACGGAGGAACTTAGGGATCAAAAACTTACTTGCAAATGTTGTGAGCGGAACTGGATGAAAGAATATTAGGAAATGGATAAAAAGATATACAAACAGAGCCTCATGACTTATAAACAGCTCTTATTTAAGGCAAAGCAAAAGTTCTTTGCTAATCAAATTAATTTAGCCAAAAATTCTGCTAACGAGCTGTTCAAAACGGTATCTAGCCTGGCGCTTCCGTGCCCAGCAAAAATTCAGACAAGCCAGGAACTATGCGAGGATATCGCTGGGTCCTTTCTGAAAAAAGTAGAGGTCATCTTCTCGGCATTTAACTGTCCAATTGCTGCAGGGACGGTTGTCTTAATGGAGGGACACACGCCAGTACCTGGCTCCCTCTGTACCTTGGACAAGTTCACACCGCTATCTACAATTGATACTCAAAGGCTCCTCATGTCAGCAAAACCAGGTTCCCCCTACGATCCTTGTCCAGTCTTGGTGGTTAAACTTGCCCCGGGACCTGTTGCCCTTTCACTCACCTCCCTTTTCAATGCATTGTTTAAAGTAGGGCACTTTCCTAAACTTTGGAAATAAAATAACCTTGATACTGCCACTACTAAAGAAACCCAGTTTAGACCCCCAAGGATCCCAACAATTTTCGACCAATCTCACGCAAAACTGGTTGAGAAAAGAATGAATGCACAACTCAGTGCCTTTCTACGCGAAACTCAAGCTCTGGACCCCACTCAATATGGTTTCAGAGAAGGACACAGCACAGAGACGGCTCTCATAAAATCCACCGAAGCGATTAGGGTAGCTTTGGATCGGGGAGGCAAGGCTCCTCTAATCATGTTGGGTCTGACTCGGGCCTTTGATACGGTCCATCATGATCTGCTGATGGATCGATTGATGGCATGCGGGGTCCAGGATAAAGCGTGGAAGCTTTTGAAATCCTTCCTAACTGACAGATCAAAAATTGTGTCACTGGGTGAATTTGTTCCCAAACCTATTTCCCTGCCTTGTGGAGTTCCGCAGGGGTCGTCTTTGTGCCCCACACTTTTCAATGTGTATGTATCATCCTTGGGCCCCCTGATAAGCTCCTTCGGCTTTTGTCTTACCTAGTATGCAGATGACACACAAATTGTGGTGACTTTACTGCCTGGCCAGGAAAGCGGAATAGGCAAACGGTTCCATGATTGCATGGAAGCGGTTGGGAGGTGGATGTCACAAAACTGCCTAAAGCTCAATTCAGGGGAAACGGAAGTCATCCTGTTTGGAATTGATGCCAACTTCTGGACCCCAAATTGGTGGCCTGATACTATGGGCACTCTTCCTATACCCATCAGGAAAATAAAAAACTTGGGAGTTATAGTGGATGATAAGGTTAACTTTGGTGACCAGGTTAATGCAGTGGCATCTGCCACTTCGTACGTTCTCAGAAAGATTAAGAAAATACTGCCCTTTTTGCCGGTGGATAGTCGGCGAACAGTGGTTACAGCACTTATTCTGTCAAGGTTGGACTACTGCAACAGTCTTTATCTGAATATTCAAGATCGTTTTCTGCACAAAGTTTAACTATTGCAAAATGCGGCCGCCAGATTGCTTACTGGCACTACCAAATTTGCATCAATTACCAGGGAAATTAAAAAACCTTCACTGGCTACCCGTTAGGAATCGGGTGCGCCTTAAATCCCTCTGCACCGTGTACAAGGCCCTACAAGGTACAGGACCGGACCATCTGAAGCGACAGTTCCAATGGTATTCACCCAAAAGGACCCTTCGCTCTCTTGGAGCAAAATTGGTGATAGTACCACCCACTAAAAAAGCAATGTGGGGAGGAAGATGTTTTGTTGCCTGCACTGCAAAGGCCTGGAATGACCTTCCTTTTCATCTGAGGAATGCCACCAATCTCCTGGCTTTCTGGAAGGGATTAAAACCAAAACCTGGCTTTTTGACATGTAAACCTGTCTAAAATGCTCATTTTCAGAGGACAGTAACTAGCGCCAGGACACCCTTGGGTAACCGCTGCACTTTAGAAATGTCGCCAACATAACATAACATAACAGACATGGGTGGAGTAAGTTTACGACAGAAGCAACATACTAATTTAGTAGAAAAATTCTACGATGTACATTTGCATAGACATTAGACGTGTTATACCTGTTTGTGAGACAAAATGGCTGAAGAAGAAGAGCAATTTTGGAACTGAGCCATACAGCCACAAAATCAAACCCTGAGCAAACAATGGCCGCTGCTGAGGCTCCTCAATGCTCCCTGGACCAGGAGGTCGGGAGGCTGTGGTGCCTGAGGAGGTGACTTTAATGTGGTTCTTCATGCACGGTTGCTTACCCCCCCCCCCCCCCCCCCGCCTTGGGCCAACTCGCGAATTGCGTCAATCAGCTGCTGGCCCCCATACCTTCTACCCTGTCCGAATCATGCAGGAAAAATGGACGCCATAAGGACAGCAATATCCCTTCATCCCCTCTCCCTAAGAGCATGGGGTGCCCGTTACCTCAGCCTCTGGCCTGGCTCCACTTAGATCATGGATCTCAATCTACCCCACAGTAGCAGCTGAGGCTCTCGGCTGCCCTGGGGGGGGGGGTTTTAACTTGTGCCGATTCCTGTTATATAAAGAATGAGTGTAGCGATGCGCGGTTAGCAGGTGATGGATATTTACCCCAGGGATCTGTTTGGCGAAGCGTATAGCTGTTGAGCTCAGTTAGAGCTACCCTGAGGCAGAGAAACCAATAAAGCCATGGTCCATGGTCCATGCTCCATCACGGACACTGCCTCTTCGTCTTGTTTCTCCATCTCCAGCACCATACCAGGGAGGGGGCTTAAGTCCAGTATGTATTCAGTGTACTGGGATCACCAGCAAACATGACCATATACATAAAAAGAAGACTGCATAGACTTGGATGGTGGTAGCCACCTTTGATAAGACACCAGTGACTATATGCATAAACATTGAAAGAGGACTGTATGCAGTGGGATGGTGGTAGCCATCTTTGTTAAAGTCATTCAACCTACTCTCTATACTACCTGATGTTGCCTAGACATACTCCATAAAAAAAGGTCAGGAACACCCTTTCTGACAACAATACTTTGATAATAAACACAGAAGGAGGCATATCTGCTAAGTGCATACAGTCTACTTTCAATCCTGCCTGATACGACCAAGACAGACTCTTAAGAGAGAGGACAGGATCACCCTCTTTGACAGCAGAACTACGATCAGCAACTATAATATGAGGACTACTTTCATTGCAATGGGGTCGGTCATCCCTGTTAAGGACATACAGCCTACTTTTATCCTGCCTGATGCTACCTGGACATAAGCCAAGAAAAAGGACAGGATATTTCTGACAGCACACCCCCTGGTAAGCCTCCGGACATGGCTGCAACAATTGTTACTTCCCTCCACATGTTGCATGGAGTACCCAGGCTTTAGAATGTAGGCTCCCACAGCACTCTGCACTACCCTCTTTCATGAAAACTCACAGTACAATCGCCTTCTTCATCACCCTCCCCCCCAACATATCCACCACAGCGGCTACAAATTTTAAACACACACTGATTAAATGATACCCTGAACTGCTCATCGCCAATATCTATTACCACGCATCAAAAGACCTCAAAAGGACGGATCTTATCTTTTACACCACCTGTCCTTCAAAATGGAACACAACCACTAACTAAATACCTTTGTATAACAAAAAACACAAACATCCCATATGGCTGCAGACTAACAATCTCTGACTCAACCACGTTCAAAGGTAATGCTACCAAAACCATATTCAGAAACAGAACAACCATTATACAAGCCAAGGATGCTAACCTACGGCCTTTTGAATCCCCATTCCCTACACTAAAGAATGCCATATCACTGTCACATACCTCCTACCACCCCAGCCACTCTCTAACTTAGGACACTACACAAAATAAATCACACTCAAGCCACTCCACAAACTCTACCTCCTCCCTCACCTCTCACCCTGCCCTTGGTGAAGCACTCACGAATCACACCTCAAACGCTACTCCCTCCATCACATCCCTTCTCTCCCTCATCCCAACTGGTACCACACCCAATATCCCTGGTAGTCCACTGGCCCACACCACTATCCCCTGCTCACAAAATAAAGTCTACACACCTACCAACACACTTACAAGCCCAGCTCAGAACACAAGCTCAGTCCAGAATACTAACACTAATTACAATCCCCAACCTAACACCTCCTTCAGCCACCATCCCACATACAAACTGAACACCCTTCCCCTCCCTCCCAGGCACCCCTGGACCTCTTGAGATGCCAACCGAGTTGTTCATGCCCCTAACTCCTACCACCCACCCTCCGCATGCACCAAGAAGCGGACAACACCGTGTCAAAGAGGCATACTTTTCTCACCCTCTAGTTCTGTCACTAACACCAATCTCTATTCACACTCCCCCTAACATCTTGAATCTCAATACCACTGAAATTCATTCTATGACTCTGGACAACCCCACCCCATACAATATGAAGCGCATCACCTGCACTCCCTCCGCAATAAAACAAATTCCCTTGTCCAAGCTAAATGAGCGACTAATGTGCATGGAAAACCAAATAGAGAAAATATTATAGGGTCCTAACAATATCACACCGACCTCAACTTTTGTCCTAATCCTAACCATCACCTCCCCCCGATCCCGCCATACATGCTGCAGCAGACAACTCCTAAGACAAACTAAGACACAGCTACTCAGCCAGACCAAAAAGCCGCTTGACAACAAAGCTCAGAGATCAAAAAGAACGAACTCAATGATGTCTTCGAGGGAGATGGTGGAGCTAGCCAAATTTACACCCTGACACCTAAGAAAAGAAACCCCTCCTCTAAGATCCAGGTTATCACGGGAATAGGAAGAAACCACACACCAATGAGAGCGACCAGTCGACAGCGTAGACAGGACCACTTTCTGCTCCTGGGCTTATTTAGAAGACTCAATAAAATTTGTCTAATCTAGATTTAGGCCAGATCCTCAGTAGCAGGGAGGTGGTCTTTGCTCTAATTGATGATGGGGCACTGGAAAAGCCAGGGGAATGGAAAAGAATGCTCTCAGATATTAAAGGCCCTGACCTTGCCCAAAAAGCTATAAATAAATGGGACAAATATGAAGGCCTGGAAATGACAAATAAGAAGTGGAAGGAAGTTAATACACTGAATTTTTGTTAAGGGGGACTAATTGGCGTTGAATGATTTTTATTTCCTAAATGGCTCCTTTACAGAACCCTGGCTTTTTTAACACACGTTAATACCAGTCTTCCAGGCAACTGTTTTCGATGTATAGGCCAATCTCCTGCCACTTGGATGCATGTAATCGCTCATTGCTCATTCCTTCAGGGATCCTGGGTTGAAATATTGCAGTACCTTGCAGGGGAATGGAGGGTCAATCTTACCTCAACCACTTGGCTGAGAGTTTTGGCTACGATCTGGCGCTGTGGCTGCCCTATAAAAGGGTAAAATTAGTGTATATAGCAACAGCTGTAGCTTGGTCCCTCTTACTTAAAAAATGGCAAACTCAGTTGATCCCCACAATGAAGGACTGGCTACAGAAAATGAGGCGAGTTAGAATTAGCAAACAGTTAAATGCAATACGAACTGGGGGAATGAAGAAATTTGAAAATCTTTGGAGACAACATTTCCTGCCTGAAGAAGCAGGTTAGCTTGAAGGGTTTGGTTAAATTACTTGGACTCTTCTCCCTCATTTCGCTTTTATGCACTTTATGAGCTATTTTTCTATCTGTTTTTAAGACAAATGCATCTATAGTACATATTTTCTTTGCGTCTTGTTGATAACTGTTTATTGTAATTTGATGTATCCTGCCTATTGACTAAGTTATATAATATGAAATATGTATTTATATCTATACGTATTACTCGTATGCTGAGTTTATGATGAATGTTACCTGGAATATATATTTATTTTAATGCAATGTTTGGATCCTAAAAAAAATAATTTTATAAAAACAACAAAAAAACAATGAGAGTGACCAGGCCAGCAGCACGTCTCATCAGTATCTCCTTGACTGCCCTCTCAAGTTCCGAAGAACTAGAGAGAGACAAAAAGCATGCTCATAAACTGCAGATCTGCAATACAACTAGCAGAATCCATCCTGAACCATGACATTGACATTGCATTAATCACGGAAACATGGCTAAATGAATCCTCATACCCATTCATGGATATGCTAGT
This sequence comes from Triturus cristatus, assembly GCF_964204655.1. Classification (NCBI taxonomy): domain Eukaryota; kingdom Metazoa; phylum Chordata; class Amphibia; order Caudata; family Salamandridae; genus Triturus; species Triturus cristatus. The sequence goes on from NC_140581.1 coordinate 356,355,704, forward strand.
CCCACCGGGGTTTCAATCATCAAGAAAGACAGGAAGGATCGCCATGGTGGAGGCATTGCCATTTCCACAAGAACAACATCACCAAAGGGGAAGCAGACAAATTCACCTACAACACATCTGAATATCTCAGCACCACCATAAGGATGAAAGACAACACTACAATGAACTGTCACCTACTCTACCACCCACCAATTAACGTTCTCTCCTTCGGTGAAAACATAGCAGATCTGATTACACACTGCTCACTCTCACTTGCCAAGAACATCATCCTAGGTGACCTTAACTTTCACTGGAACGATAAAAGCAATGCCCTGATCCAATCCTTAAGCAACCTCTTAATCAGTAAGAACCTCTACCAGCATTGCAAAGGTCAAACTCACACCAAAGGCTCAACCCTAGACGTTATCATATCTCAAGAAGACACACTATCTATTGCCAACATCCTCCCCGCCAACTGGTCAGACCACCACATCATTTTTTTCACATCAACAAAGTGCTTCCCGACCCAACTTGTATGCAAAAAAAACCTTCAATGGACGACAACAATAAGGCATGTTCCTCAAATGGAACTTGAAGAAAGAATGCTGTCACTACTTCGCCCCTCATCAGAGAACCTCTCAAGCACTGAACTTACCTCTCACAACAAGTCAACAATGTCCTCCATTCTAGACCAAGTAGCCCCTCTGAAATTAAAAAAGATAAGCAACACACCATCGAGATCCTAGTTCAACAAGGACCTCAACTTGGAAAGAAGACATCTCAGAGTAGCTGAAAGACTCTGGTGAACTAATCCTTCCACAGCACACCTTAACCAGCTCAGGAGGAAACACAAGAAATATAAAAAACACATCATGAATGAAAAAGCCTTCTTCTTCCGTAATTCTCTAGACAAGGCCAAACACTGTCTCAAAGAGCTCTTCAATATCATCAAACAACAAACCACCAAACCAGCCCTAAAACCCCTCAGATATCCAAAGATCCAAAGAAAAATGTGACTAATTCGCCAATTTCTTCAACAAACAAATCACGAAAATCGAGCTGTCCCTTGACGGCCATAATCAGTCTTCCAAGGGGAACCCTCCTCCCAAAAATGACATAACACCCCTTCACCCTCCACGGTCTTCCCACCAACAATCACTACACAGGACAAAAATGGGTGCAATCAAATCCAAGGGCCTCATAAAAACTCCTAGAAATTGGAGGGTATTCAACTCACTCTTGGAGGAGATACATCTGTTCTGTTGGCTACGTCCAAACCCTCCTCCCACCTAGCAGACCCCTCTTCCAGCCTCCCTGGTAAAAAAAACCTCAACCATGCACTAACCCCCCCCTCCCGACATGTCTCAAATCTCCCCTTCCTAGTCAAAACTCTAGAGAAATGTGTTCTCTCACAACTTAACCAACACATGGAAAACAATATTCTCCTAGACCCTCACCATTTGGCTTCAGGAAAGGACGCAGCACGGAAACAGATATTTTGAATATAGTAGAGGATCTACACAAATCCCTGAATACTGACCGATGCTGCCTGCTAATATTTCAAGACCTATTGGCGGGATTCGAAACGGTTGACCACAAGCTTCTTCTGGACTCCCTCCAAAAAAAGGATTAGTGCACAAGGGGTTTTCCTACAGTGGTTCACATCCTTCCTACAAAATTGCTCTCAGCAAATAAAAATAAGCAATCAGACTTCTGAGATAACAGCATCTACCCAGGGTGACCCTCAAAGCTCTGTCCTCTCAGCCACACTGTTCAATACCTATTTGGAACCCTTAACCGTCATCTTCAACCAAGCAAACATTCCCTTCCAACTACATGCTGATGACACCAAGCTATACATGGTAGACTCCTTGCTAAACAAATACACCGATTAAATGGCACCCTCAAAGAAGTCCACCTAAAACTCAACCCAGATAAGACAGAAATTCTCCTCATATCAAAGACTGAGCAATTCCCCCAAATGCAAGAATGGATAAACTCCATAGACGCTCTCAACTGCAACCTAACCCTAGCTGATTCCATCAAATCTCTAGGAATCTCACTGGATCCCAAACGGATCATGAAAGATCATATAAAGAATAGTGTGACGTGTGCCTTTTACAACCTGAAACCACTGAACAAAATCAAACCCTCATTACTGCCAAATTATCTCAAATCTGCAACGCAAGCGCTGGTGCTATCTAGATTGGACTACGGGAACGCCACCCTCACAGGCTCTGCCAAATCCCACCATGCACCCCTCAGAAACACTCTCAGTGCAGCAGCGAGAATGGTCAGAGGAATCAAAAAATATGACCACATCACCCCTTCTCAGAAAGATCTGAATTGGCTCTCAATTGATGCTCACTGCAGCTGCAGAACTGCCGGTCTTACTCACTAAGCCCACTCCTTGCCTTCAGCACACACTTACATATAATACATGTAATCCATTCAATTGTGTTGAAATGTCAACACAATTGAAATGACTACATGAATTATATATAAGTGTGTGCTAGAAGCCAAGTGTGAACTGTAACAGTGATAGTTATCACCCATTGGGGAGTAGGATGGATCTACCCCCCGTTTTGAGCACCACAACTATACTAACACTGCAACAAATATTGTGTGTATTTCTTGTGTGCACAGTTTACCATTATCTTGATCACCCATACGAGACAACATTACTCACAAAACCGTTCACACTGGAAGACCTGCTTACTTGGCCTAAAAAATGAAGAAGGCAGGTCAGACGAGAAACCTAAGAGGCTCAAACACCCGACTCCTAATTCCACCCAAAGCCAAAAAACAGTGGCACGCTCCTTCACAAGCAACGCTCTTAAGATCTGAAACTCGAATACCAGTCCATATCAGGATGAACCCCTCCTTCCTGAGCTTCAAGAGACATGGATGTTGACTTACCAGACTCCGTCGTTTGTCTGGTATGAGATGCCAGACTACATGATAGTGCAGATGTCTGAAGGGCTGGCAATACAGAACCTGCAAAGGAGACAATTACATGATGGGGGTGACCACATTTGAGGCCTATTTACTGACATGCTACCTATGAGGCGAGGACATTGTCCCAGCATAGGCAGACAAGTTATATTTATAGCACCCTTGAGGCATGACAATCTGAGCTGGCTACTTTCCAGGTGCATAGTTGTGAGGCATATTTGGCTGGGTGAAAGGAACGTCAGTCCTGTTTGAGGCCCTTCCATAGGAGGAAGTGATGCTGCTATAGCTGTTGCCTGCAATGCATTTGCCTACAATGCAGCAGACATGGGGACTTTAGAAAGATAGAAAGCATCAAAATGAATACAGTCAATCTTTGGTTCACATGGGCAGGTTATATGTGAGTGATGTGTGGTTTGTGTGCTGACGCGCAAAGGGGAGATGTCTGCTCTTTGCATCTTGCGTCAACCATCAGGACAGTGTTGGCTGCCCTGATCTTGGCCCTTCTTTTTTTTTTTTTTTTTTTTTTTTTTTTGAAACCGTTTATTGCAGTTTATAGAAGTTACAGGTATGGGCCTACAACCACATGGCCGGCCGCTAGAGCATCAAAAGCATATTACATACACACAGCAAAAAAATTTCTCAGCGGTGCAGAGGAGGAAGACAGGAGTAATCAATGGTGCAGGCCTCACAGCTCCATGCCCACAGTACGGTTCCATTTTCTTAAAGCAAAACAACATAAACAAACCACAACCGCAAGGCACCCCTCGATCCAAAGTGACAACACGTGCTCCATAAGTGGGGGATCCAAACCAGCAGCAAAATTCTGAAGAGGGGGACGGGAGTAGATCAGGGACTGGGGGACCGCGCGCCCACGGCCAAGGGAGGGGCGCCATCTAGGGAGACGGAGCCGGCGAGGCCGCCGGTAGCAGCGGCGGCTCACAAATACCCCCGCGGTAGGCGTTCCAGGGGCCCCAGAATTTCATCCACGCCCCAGGCTTACCCCTCGCCACATACACCACCTTTTCACGAAACATACACCAATCCATATGCTCTTTCCAGGCCGACACCGCAGGGGGCCTCTGGGATCCCCACAATTGAGCAATATCACGCTTGGCTATCATGTATCCCAGAGTCACCCACCGCGTCTGCGGGACCGAGTAGTCATTTGGTTCCCAGACATTCAGCAAGCATCTCCTCGCTTCAGGCAGCAGCGCGACACGCGTAACCATTCGTAGAACCTCATGCACACCACGCCAGAATCGCTCCACCTTCGGGCACTCCCACAGTATATGCATGAAAGTCGCCAACGCACCACAGCCACGCTTACACATTCCATCACCGGCAAAACCCATACGTAAAAGCCTTGGCCCCGTCACGTAGACCCGGTGAAGGATCTTGAGCTGGACGAAACGAAGGCGAGCCGGGATGGCCACCTCTTTCGGAGAGGCCACCGCGGAAATCCAATCCTCGTCGTCCAGCTCCAGCCCGTCGGCAACCCAAGCCTCGCGGAGACTAGTCAGCAGACACGATCTATCGTTAACCAATTTTTTGTATATGAGGGAGATTGTGCTGTCCGGGACATGGCCATCTAGCACTCTGTCCTCCAGGGGGGAAGACTCCGGAATGGATGCAACATCTGGGAAGACGGAGCCCAGCGCATGGCGGACCTGTAGGTACCGAAAGTACTCACTGCCCTGCAGCTGAAACTCCGCCTGCAGCGTCTCAAAAGTTTTGAATCCCCCCCTCGTCCAGAGATCTCCCACCGTGCTGATTCCGATCGTGTCCCACTTCTCGAAGCCCTTCGACGTCCACAGGGAGCCCAACCTCTCAGATGCGTACAGCGGAGACGCTCGGGTCAAACGGTCCTTCCACCCCATAGCTGCATTAGCCGCGTGCCAGACACGCACCATGACACGCGTCGGTCCCGTCAAACGGGAGTCGGGCGCGCCAGAGTAGAGCGCTCGATTATAATCGCCACCGGGCAGAAGCGTCCTGTCCATCTCAAATGCCGGGTTCAAGGCGGGCCCGTAAAGGCCATGATTAATTGCAGCTAGTTGGGAGGCCCAGTAATACCGTTTGATGTCCGGGAGGGCGACCCCTCCATCGTACCACGGGAGCGTCAATTTAGCCAGAGCAATACGCGGCCTCCCGTCCCAGAACAGGCGCCGCTGGAGGCCCTCCACCTCGCGAAAGTAGCGTGCCGGGACCAAGTCCATGGTATTCTGGAGGGCGTAGAGGAAGCGCGGCAGGGACATCATTTTAAATAAGGCCGCTCGGCCGAGCGGCGAGAGCGGCAGACGCCGCCAGCGCACCACGTCCTCCCTCAGACGCTGGAGGGGGGGCAGCAAGTTCCGCTCATAGCGGGCCTCCTGGTCAAGAGTGATATATATACCCAGGTACCGGAAACCCAGGGAGGCAATCTGGATCGGACAGTCCCGTGGCAGGACCGGGGCCTCCCCGGAGAGCACATAGACACAGGATTTCGCCCAGTTGATGACCAGGCCTGAGTTGCGACCGAAGGAGCGCAAAACATCAACCAGGACGATCAGTGACTTGCGCGGGGAGGCGAGATACAAAAGGATATCGTCAGCATAGAGGGACACGCGGTCCTCATGCTCGGAGGTCCAGCGGAGACCACGGATAGAAGGGTGCCACCGCAGCCACTCCGCCAGGGGCTCCATGGCCAGGGCGAACAGGAGAGGCGACAGGGGACAACCCTGTCGCGTGCCTCGCCCCAGCGCGAATGGGGCAGATACTCGCCCATTCACCACCACCTGCGCCAACGGGCCCGAATATAGCAATTTGACCCAGCTGACGAAGCCCGGGCCGAACCCAAACTTCGCCAGCATCGCCCAAATATATGGCCATTCGAGCGTATCAAACGCCATGGTGGCGTCCAAGGACGCCAAGATGGCCGGCTCCCGCACAAATGGGACACGCGCGAGCACCCCGTGCAAGCGCCGCAGATTAAGCGCCGTGTTGCGGTGTGGTATAAAGCCCGATTGGTCTTGGTGGACCAAATCGCCCACCACGCCAACCAACCGGTTGGCCAACACCTTGGCGAGGATTTTGGGCTCCGCGTTCAAAAGCGAAATCGGCCTATAGGATGTGACCCGTTCACGGGGCTTCCCCTCCTTGTGGATCACCACAATTGTAGCCAGAAGCTGGTCCGGCGGGAGGGAGCCCTGCGAGTGGGCCGCAAGGAACATCGCGCGCAGGTGGGGAGCCAACACATCCGGGCGTAACTTGTATAGCTCAATGGGAATACCATTGGGGCCCATGGCCTTGCCGGATGCAACCGAGCGAATGATCTTGGCCCTTCTTGACTATGGAAACTCGCTCTACATCGGACTACTGAACTCATTGTAGGGCAAACTCCAGGTGGTGATGAATGATGCCGCCAGGCTAATCTTCAAGCTACCTAGGCGCACTCGGGCATCACCCCTACTACAACAACTACACTGGCTGTCCATCAAGCAGAGGGCCAAATTCAAAGGCCTCTGCATTTCACATAAGGCCCTATTTGGCCAGGCACCAAATTACATCAAGGACCGCCTAGAAAAATATGCCCCCTGACGCTCACTAAGGTCCTCCACAGAGGGCCTTCTAAAATGCCCAAGATTCGCCTGGTGGGCTTTCCGGAAGGAGTGGAATCTGGCCGTGCCGACGACTTCCTCGAGCAATGGTTCAAGTCCTGGATGCCGGAGACCGGGTTGTCGACTTGGTTTGTGGTAGAGAGGGCGCATCGGTCTCTAGCGGCCAAACCTCCTGTGGGGGCCCCCCCGCGCCCGTTTATCCTGCGGATCCTCAACTTCAGGGACAGAGACGCTATCTTGCGGGAGGCGCGAGTGCGTGGCCCCTTGTCCTTTAACAATCACACCATCATGATTTTACCGGACTACACCCGGGAGGTCCAGGAGCAGCGCCGCTCCTACACAGAGGTGAAGCAAAAGCTGCGCTCCCTGGGTCTTCAGTACCAGCTCCAATTCCCGGCCCGCCTTCGTGTTGTTTTCCAGGACAAGACTCTGTTCTTTGACACCCCTCGGGCGGCCTGGACCTGGCTCACAGAGGAGCAGCCTCTGCGCCACACCGCGGCGATGTCGCCCGCTGCGGGGCCCCGGGGCAAAGAGGTGCTTGGAACCCGTCGACCAAGGCGCAGGAAACGCACGCAGTCCCAGCTGCGCCGTGGAGGGGCGGTGGCCCGGACCCGGTCTGCCAATGCTTCTGAGAGACGTGTGAGGGACTCTTCGGCCTCCTCTGGTACATCGTCTCGCGTGGCTGGGGGACCCCGGCGTCGCCTGTCACCCGGGCCGGGGGGATCTCCCGCCCCCCTCACCATACAGTCTGACTTGTCTGACCTCTCCCGTAGTCCCGCCATGTAACTTGTTGCCTGATTCAAGTCTCTACGGGGAGGGGTGGCAACCTTATTTGATGGAGGGGAGGAGGGGGTTTTCACTCCCACGCTTTCTTACAATTACCTAGGACGTATCACTGAAATCCGTTCTTCTGGAGGGGTCCACTGTGCTCTCTACACCCGAGCATCTAGGCTTGGGGTCTCGTACCTGTTGGGTTGTTCGGGCGACAGATGCTTCTGTTTTTGAAGTGTAGGGTGGGGGGTGGGGGTCTGGGGTTGGGGGCCTGTTGGCTGTTTCTTCTTGGGGGATCGTTTTGTTTGGGTTGGTTTTGGTTTTATTTGGGCGTCTGTTACTGCACCACACTTTTTTTTCACAAACAGAGAGTGAGAGAATAAACAACGCGGTTGCGTTCTCCCAAATCAACTTTTTATCACAAAAAGCAACCACTGTTGAACTGGCAGAATAACCAGATTCAGGGAAGTGTTGGAATGTTATTCAACTATCTACTTCTCAGGTGGAATATCAAAGATATTGAAGTAAAAGCCTCACTCACATAATAGTGACATGCTTAATCATAGGCAGTTACTCCACACCCAGAGAAGATGGTACTCTCTGGGCGGACTCAACCAAAGATATACTGGGAGTACTTAGATAAATGAACAACTGGTTAAGCAGGGAACCAGATCAAATTAAAAATACCTATGAGTGTACCCTTTATCCGAATCCTTTATTCCTGGGCACTCATGATATCACTAAAAACTTATTATTGGGGTTCTTTTGAACTTAATTCTGTTCAATTATACCCTCAACCGTGTGCCAACATGTTTCGGCCCATATGGTAGCCCAATCGGGTCTGGGGGCCTTCGTCAGGGCGATATATCTCTGTTCCTTATACTCTAAGGTCCCTGCGGTGTAGCCGTACATGTGTTTACATGCAACCCATCCGTACGTGAGGCCTAATGCACTCACCTGTCCATATATTCTCTCCAACTTCAGTAGATTTTCTACTGTCAGATGCCTACTAGCATCATGCGGATCTCATGTGTTCAGGTGCTGTCCTGTAGTCAAACATTCGTCAAGGACACCGCACCGCCGTTTCACCTAGTCAACCACATCGTCCGCCGTCACTTGACACACTGCTGTGCCCCTCCCTGCATTCACTCATGCGGGCCCTACTGCCGCTTGCCCTCACGCGCGGTCCATTGCCCCTCCCTGGCGCTGGACCCGTGGTCCTGGCTTCTTCTGGCCACTCCCTTTCTGGCCTGCTCTGCTCTGCTCCCCTCGCTCCCATGGATGATCTCCCCTCCAAGGCGCATATGCGCATTCTGTCATGGAACGTGAATGGCCTCCTAGATAGACTTAAACGCACTGCAGTCCTTAAATACGCTCAACGTACTGAGATCGACGTGCTCCTTCTTCAGGAGACCCACTTGCTAGGCGAGAGGTGTCCCTTCTTGGCCAGATATGGGTACGACCGGGTGTGGCACTCTGGGTTCTCTCGCGGGTCTCGGGGGGTCGCCGTCCTGCTGCGCCGCTCTGTTCCCTTTGTCTTTACCCGGGTGGCCCGCGACCCCCAGGGGATGGGGATCGCTGTCTGTGGCACACTGGAAGGTCGGCCGCTTACTTTTCTGTCGCTATATGCGCCGCCCACCGGGTTGGCCCAAGCATTATCCCATGCCACATCCCTGCTGGCCGCTCTCCCGCCGGGTGCTGTGGTTCTGGGCGGGGACTTCAACGCTGTCTCTGCCCCACTGCTTGACTCTTCGGGACCAGTCTCGACGCCCCGAGCCGCACGGGCTAGACAGCTGGTGGGGTGGGCAGAGGCTCAGGGCTTATGCGACGCCTGGCGTGTCTGGCATCCGCGCGCGCGGCAATACACCCACACCTCGGCCGCCCACCACACTCATGCGCGGATTGACGCAATCTTTGTCCCGTCCACCGAGTGTGCGGGCATCCAAGATGTCCGCATTCTTCCCAGAGGGATATCTGATCATTCCCCCGTCCTCCTGGGTCTGGGGCCCCCGCCCCAAGGGGCCCGTCAAATGTGGCGCTTCAACGCCTGGTTTCTCCGGGATAAGAAACTCTGCAAGGAGGTAGGGTCCGCGCTTGCGCAGTACTTTGGTGACAACGACGGGTCTGTGTCCTCGGCGGGCACCCTCTGGGAGGCGGGTAAGGCCACCATCAGGGGAGCCGCTAAGGCGTTGGTGGTACGGCACCGCCAGACGCAGCTTCAGCAACTCACTGCCTGTGAGGCCCGGGCGTTGCGTCTGGAGCAATCCCTGTCCGCGGACGGGGTTCCGGCCGTGGATCGTCAGCTGCGGCTTCTGCGGGAAGAGATTCGCCAACGGTCTATGGATGCGGCCAAGCTTCTTTGGCAGTCCTCGGTGGCGAGGGTCTACGGGTGGGGTGACAAGAATGGGGCTCTGTTGCACCGGCTGGTTACCTACCCCGGGGCGTCGCGCATCATCCCGGCGGTCACTGACTCAGAAGGCCAGCTTCAGTCCACCTCCGTGGCCATGGCAAATGCCTTCGCTCAATACTACGCTCAGCTGTACCGGGCCCGGGCGTCGGACTTATCCTTAGCTTCGCTGCTTGCGGCTCACAATCTAAAACTGCCCTGTCTTCGGTCCAGTGACTGGGAGAGTCTGGAGGTGCCCATCTCTCTGGAGGAGATTGGGGAGGCGAGCGGGCGCACGTCGGCGGGGAAGACCCCGGGACCGGACGGATTCCCGCAAGAATTTTACGCCGCCTACAAGGACCTTCTGACCCCTCGGTTGCGCGCCCTTTATGCCGATGCGATTGAACGCGGTTCCTTCCGTCCAGAGGCCGATATGGCCACGATTGTGGTTCTGCCCAAATCCGCACCGCCCTCTTGTGATAGGTCAGCGTACCGACCGATCTCCCTCATCAACACGGACATCAAACTCTACGCGGCGATCCTGGCACAGAGGCTTCGGCCCTTTCTGCCCAGCCTGGTGCATCCGGACCAATGTGGCTTTATGCCGGACCGAGGTACTCGCCATTGCCTCCGTCGACTTCACGTGGCCCTGGCTCATCGCCACCGCATATCCCCGTATCTCACGCTCCTACTCGCCGACTTCGAGAAGGCGTTTGATTCGGTTGGGTGGTCCTATCTATTTGAGGTCCTGACTCATATGGGTTTCGGCCCCAAGTTTGTCGGAATGGTGCGGGTCCTCTACGCGCGTCCTCGTGCCCGGGTGCTAGTTAACGGGGCGTTGTCAAAGCCGTTCCGGATCAGTCGGGGGACGCGGCAGGGGTGCCCACTGTCCCCCCTCCTTTTTGCCCTCGCTATGGAACCCCTTGCTGCCCTGGTCCGCGCGGATCCTCTTCTTCGGGGCTGGGAATGGCCGGGTCTTGCGCCCGACAGAATAGCCCTTTATGCAGACGACGTGTTACTGTACCTTAGCGACCCGGCGCGATCTGGTCCCCGTGCCCTCCATCTCTTGGGCCTTTTTGGCCGCGCGTCTGGCCTTCACTTAAACTCGCACAAATCGGTCCTTGTGCCTCTGCACCCCTCTCGGGAATGCTTTGACTGGCAGGACAGGATTCCCCTCCGCCGGCTGTCCTTTAAATACCTGGGCATCTGGGTCTCTCTGCTCCCGGAACTGAGCTGGGCCCTCAATGTGGCTCCCCTGGTCAAAAAGGCCAAGGCTGACCTGACGCGCTGGCAACCGCTCCCGCTCAACCCGCTGGGGAGGGTGGCACTCTACAAAATGATGATCCTCCCCCGGTTCCTTTATATATTACAAAACACCCCCGTGTCCTATCCGCGGCCTTGGTTCCGCGAACTGGACGGGTTGGCGACTCGATTCCTCTGGGGCGGTGGAAGGCCGCGGTTGGCCTTGTCGACGTGTCGTCTACCCACCTTTGATGGCGGGTTGGGTATGACCAACCTCTACCTCTACTATTTGGCCACTCGCCTTCTCGTCATTCACGATTGGTTGGGAGGGGGATGGTCCGACCCGGCTTACAGGTTGGAACTAGCCGATTTGGGTTTTCCCTGCATTTTAGATCGCCTATACGGAGCTCCCATCCCCGCTTCTTGCCCCGGAATCACTAGGGCGGTCTTCTTGGCCTGGCGAGCGGCGCTTCGCCATACCCGGTGGACCGGGCGACTGACTCGTGCCACTCCCCTTTGGCACGGGACGCGGTTGCGGGACGTTACTGCCCTGGAGGGCTTTCGATCATGGGACCTGCTCGGAATCTCCCAGCTGGGGGACATCTGGCGGGGGGGGCGCATGTGCTCATACGCTGAGCTGCAGGAACGCTTCTCCCTTCACTCGTCACAGTTTTATAGGTACCTCCAGCTGCGCCATGCCATACGCACCTATACTCCTCTAGATGTTCGATTGCCAGACCACAGTCCCCCCGAAGCTCAGGTCTTGCTGGGTAACCTGGGGAGGGGGGGTATTTCCCGTATACACCGCTCACTTATTAACAATACCCCTGCGGTTCAGGACGGTTTGAGGGAAAGATGGGAGGGTTGGGTGGGGCCCTTGGATGAGGTGGACTGGAGGGACGCCCTTATGGCCCCCCGGCTGGTGACGGCCTCTGCCAAGTTGCGGCTGATTCAGATATACTATCTACACACTGCATACCTCACACCGGCGCGTCTAAACCGCGCGGGCCTCTCTGTCACCGCATCTTGCCCCCGCTGCGGCTTTGACCCGGCCGACTTTATCCATATGGTGTGGTCCTGTCCGGACCTAAGAGATTACTGGAGGGGCATAGAGGCTGACCTCACAGAGGTGTTGGGGTGGGAGGTGCCCCACAATCCTAGGCACACCCTGCTGGGCATCACGGATGGTCTACATGGCACACGTGCAGAGAAACTGTTCCTTATGACGGCGTTCATGGTGGCAAAGAGAGACATTGCAGCGGCATGGAAACACCCACGGCCGCCTACTTTGGCTAAATGGAGTGCTGGGGTGGACTGGTGTGCGGCCCAGGAACGTACTCTCTATCAGGCGAGGGGCTGCCCTAAGAAATATCGTAGGGTATGGGGAAAGTGGATGGGCAATGTATCGTGATTGGGCGCTTCGGGGGTGGGGGTGGGGGACGGGGCTTCGGGTGGGGGCGAGGGGGACGTGATTTCACTCTGTGTGATTGTACAGTGGTGGTTTGTCAGGCGCAATGTTTTCTTTTGCTGTGTTTTTCAAAATCTCCAATAAAACTTGTTTATCAAAAAAAAATGCCCAAGATTCAATTACACCACTAAAGGCGGCTGCGCCTTCTCGGTCCTCATGCCGCAACTTTGAAACAGGCTGCCTGGTCCGCTTCGCTCTGAAAGCCGCCTCCTTCCATTCAGGAAAAAACTTAAGACCCTACTATTTAAAGAAGCCTGGACATAACACTCCCTCTGTGTTACAACTCTCCTTGGAACTTCCGCTGTTCTTCTTGAAGCGCTCAGAGACCTGCAGGTATTAGGCACTCTACAAGTCAAAATTAACATAACATAACATATGTTTGGAGTAAGGCGCTCCTTGAGACCTAGAGGTGTGTTGATTTTATCTGTCCTTATGTTGGTAACCCCTGGAACAGGCAGACATACAGCAGACAGGGTGCCTGGTGAAGGGAGTATGTTCATCATGGGAGAAAACAGAGTGGCAGGATCGGAGTTAAGTTTACGTCCAAGCATAGGCGGAAATCTACTTGTGCAGAAATATCCACCTGTAATCTTCCCTTTGTAAATGAAGTACTAAGAATTTGAAATGCTCAGTAGCAAGTGAAGAATTTGAAGAGTTATAGGAAGGCATTCATTTTGACAGCTCGACCTTATCTTTTCAGCATTTAGGTGATCATATAATTCCAAAAGGGAGAGATATTTATTTTGTGATGTCCTCTGAAGTACTGTAAAAATGAAGATGTAACTCACCTGAAAACACACTTTTCTCAGCACATCTTTCTGCTTCCAATATCAATGATCAATAGTCTATTAGTATAGAAGTATGTTTTTATTGTTTTTAAATAAATCAATTGCAATATGTTAAAATAAAGACTAAAAATTTAGATCTCTAACAATAACCTTTACATTCATCGTAAACAATACAGTTTTCCCTGTAACTCAGTACATCAATAAAATATTGCAGGGTAGCTATAGAAACGTTTTGGTTTTTTTCGTCAGTCATTGATAGTTAAATATACCACCTTAAGGGTTCTAATCATAAATACACCACCTTAAGGTTTCTAATCATATTCATTTAGACCAGGACATCGGACCACACGCATCTTTTCTCTTGCTCAAATTAGGGGCTATTATAACCCTTAGAAGAATGAACAAATAACCAGCTACAACAATAAATAACAGTGTTGTTTTGTACTATGAGATAGGTGAGCCATTAACATTTTTCATCGTCTGAATTTAATAACAATAATGAATTTAAACTCTGAATAAGAATTAAATTTGCGGTAAAAGAAAAGACATTTTCTCATTGGACACATCAGGAACAGATTTCGTATACTATGATCGTGAATTAATAAAAACACAAACAGCCTTGAAGAAGTCCTGTGGGGACGAAACGCGCCGCGTCGGCTATGAACATGTATTGTGTTTTTAATTAAGTCTAATGAAGAATTACCAGAATAAAAGAAGAATATTTTTTTACAAGAATTGGAAGTCTTAAGTCATTCATTTGGGAGATTAATTTGTGTTTGCTATCTGCCAATTCAAATATTGTATCATATTGTTTGTTACCAATTCTTACATTTGGGTATGTGCTTAGCTATTCTGTACACCACCTTATACGTTAATATAAGAACTATCATGTCAGCTGATGAAAATGTCCATTACTTTCTAAGACTAGAGACAGTCCTGTAGGAAGGATAGCACTGGTTTGATCATAAATAAATATAACGTAGATTGCAGTTCTCGGCCTCGCCAGTAGGTGGAGTACAATATTACTCTATGTTTGATATTTGCATTTGCAATATTTACCCTCGGGTGTAGTAAAGTATGTAAGGCTGGGTGGGTGGACAGACGTGTATCAGCATTACTCGTGTTCTGACCCAGGACTTCATAATGTAGTTCTGCAAATATGGGAATGATAAGTTTCGATCTTTCTTAACAGCAAAACTATGTATGTACTATTAGTTTGTGATACTTACTGCCCAGAGAACCCCGAAGAGATTCGTTATTGAAGGTTTAACAAAAGTGTGTTGACAAAACACAACGGAGCTGCTGTGTGTTTGTGAACTAAGCTATCGCCCTGACTTTCTTTGTCCAGTACACCCTGACCCCACCATGCTAGGACGTGGAAATGCTCTGATCTTCCTCCACATGAAACAACTAGTAGTCTTTATTTTTTGTTACTATTTGTCTCGTATAGTACATTTTAACAACTTAAATCGTTTTTAGTTCAGCGTGTTCTCTTAGTACATTATCATACGTCATGGTTTGCGTTAAAAACAGATCAGAGTTTAATCGAGTTAACACTTGCCACACTTCATAAATTGGCAGGTTATGCTGGCAATCTCCAAGCATACATAGGGGTAGGGTTTTGGAAAACTAGGAAATTATTGGTACGTTTATTTATTTGTTTTTTCTTTTATAAAGGCTGCGCATCACCTACGTAACGTCACTGTGCAGCACTGTGAATTATGGCAGGGAAAAAGATCACTTCAGTATGCTGGCCAAGCAAGTGATGTGTGAAGTGTCAATGTGAATATATTTAAAAGCAACCGTTCTGTTTTCTTAGCCTACAGCATCGACGTCTCTAGCGTAATGACATCCATAAAGTAGGACTCGAGCAGAAAAGAAGCTAGTGGGGTGGCCTAAGGATAGACGGCAGCTGAGGACAGATGCAAGGGCCAGGACAGGAGGCTCACATCGGCACTGCTGGGACAGAGCACCGAGAGACAGGGGAGGGGCAGCACGAGACAAAGGCGAGGAGTGTGTCAGTAGTAGCTATGAAGTAGGATAAGGTGAGATGTGGCGAGTCTGGGGCGGATAAGCAGTAGGTAGAGCAGAGTTAAAAGCAGTTGGGTGGGGGTTCAGAGTGGGCAGACTGCCTGCCGCCTATACCCGCGCAGAGAGGGGTACAAAGAGAATACACACCACTCTACAGAGTTAAAGCAAGGTACGAGCAGGGGGAAGCGGTAGAGTCATGTGAGGGAGAGAGAGAGGCAGCCAGCAGGACGGTAGGAGGGATAGCCAGCAGCAGCGCAGGACCGGAGGAGGGTGTGTGCACTGAGCAGAAGAGGCGTGTATCCGCCGCCGGCCAGGGGGAGGGGAAGCAGAGCAGAAGAAAGGCTCGGGTTTGGTACCCTCTTGCTTTCCGGGAAGCCCAGCTTCCTCCTCCCCCTGCGGGACGCCGCCGTTGCCCACCTTAGCTTGGGTGAACCATCTCTTCCTGGTCGTGTTTGCTGTGGCACACCCAAGTAGAAGATAAGAGGACCTAACCTAGCGGAGACAGCAGCAACCTAAATCCGCGCCTGAGCTCCAGGCTGCCGGGGAAAGTGTGGGAGAGCCTGGGACAAGCGGCTGCGGTGCATGCATCGCTCGCTACCTTCTAGCGCCTGGAACTGAAGCCGGGTCTGTTTAGAGCATTCGTGTATCCGAGGTGGTCCCTGGCGCCCCCGTCTACCTCAAACCCTCCCGTTGCCCGGGGTCTCCCCCCTCCCGGTGCCCGGGCTCTCCTCCCTCCCGGTGCCGGGCTGCGCTCCCCAGACTCCGGGCTCCCCTCTCCCCGGGCGCCCTCTCATCCTCCCGGGACCATGGCGCTCCGGGCCCGCGCCCTCTACGACTTCAAGTCGGAGAACCCGGGCGAGATCTCGCTGAGGGAGACGGAGCTGCTGACCCTGTGCAGCGCGCAGGACATCGAGGGCTGGCTGGAGGGGGTCAACAGCCGCGGCGACCGCGGCCTCTTCCCGGCCTCCTACGTGGAGGTGTTGCGGGCGGCCGAGCCCGTCTCGCCGCCGCCCCTGCCGCCGCCCGCCCCGGAGCCGCACTACCCGGCCCGCTATGCCAACCTGCCGGCGGGCGGCTTCTCCCCGGAGCCGCCGCCGGTGCAGTCCTCGTTCCGGGCCCCGCAGGACTCGGCGCTTCCGGGGGCGCTGGCGCTGATGCAGCAGCGGCTCTCGCAGTCCTACCCGCCCGGGCCCCAGCACGGAGCCCCCTACCAGACCAGCCAGGGCAGCGACGACGACTGGGACGACGAGTGGGACGACAGCTGCTCCACCGTGACCGACGACGCCAGCACCCCCGGCTACCCGGAGTACGAGGGCGGCGCGCCGGCCCGCTACCGCCTCTCCACCCGCTCGGACGCGTCCTCCCGCTCCTCCTACCCCCCGCAGGCGGGCAGCGCCAAGGGCTCGGCCACGGTCAGCCGCAACCTCAACCGCTTCTCCACCTTCGTCAAGTCCGGGGGCGAAGCCTTCGTGCTGGGCGAGGCGGCGGGCTTCGTGAAGGACGGGGACAAGCTGTGCGTGGTCCTGGGCCCCCATGGCCCCGAGTGGCAGGAGAACCCCTATCCCTTCTCCTGCTCCATTGACGACCCCACCAAGCAGACCAAGTTCAAGGGCATGAAGAGCTACATCTCCTACAAGTTGGTGCCAACCCACACTGCACGCCAGGTGCATCGGCGCTACAAGCACTTCGACTGGCTCTACACCCGCCTGGTCGAGAAGTTCCCCGTGATCTCGGTGCCCCACATCCCCGAGAAGCAGGCCACGGGGCGATTCGAGGAGGACTTTATTTCCAAGCGCAGGCGTGGGCTGTGCTGGTGGATGGACCACATGACCAGCCACCCAGTGCTGGCCCAGTGCGATGCCTTCCAGCACTTCTTGACTTGCACTGATGAGAAGGCCTGGAAGCAAGGCAAGCGCAAATCGGAGAAGGATGAGATGGTGGGAGCCAACTTCTTCCTCACCATCAGCAACCCGCCTGTTGCCCTGGACCTCCCTGATGTTGAGACTAAGATTGATGCCTTTAAGACCTTCACCAAGAGGATGGACGATGGCGTGCTGCAGCTCAACCAGACAGTGGGAGAGTTCGCCCGCAAGCAGGTGACTGGCTTCAAGAAGGAGTACCAGCGGGTAGGCCTCTCCATCAAAGGGCTCAGTCAGGCCTTTGACATGGACAATCAGGACTTTTCCGTGGGATTGAACCAGGCCATTGCCTTCACAGGTGAGGCCTATGATGCCATTGGAGAACTCTTCGCCGAGCAGCCCCGACAGGACCTCTACCCAATCTTGGATTTATTGGCACTTTATCAGGGTCATCTGGCAAACTTTCCAGACATCATCCACGTCCAGAAAGGTAATGCAGTGTATTTATTTCTTTAAGCAAATGGGCTATGGTTTTATAGTGCTAAGAGGTATCTCGGTGCTAAAATTTGGAGATCCTAACTTTTCAAAAACCCAATTGTTCATGCTTTGAGGATTTATGATGATACACTAACACAACACACAGGATACATCTTTCAGCAGATAAAATAAACCACTCGGCGATATCCACCCTTAGTATTTTGCTTCAGATTTCTGTCAATACTTCGTTCAACATCTGAATAAGAGATCATTTAAAATACTAATCCCATAGGTTTGCTTCTAAGTGACCAGTTAAAACTCAACTGCTTGTAGGCTTCTCGCCAACCAAGTGACTTGTTTCTCACTTTGGGTCTGCTTTAAATTGTCTAGATTTAGGACACATGCATAAGTAAAGTTGATCTCTTATCAATTATGCTGCTGCTTGTTTTGTATATTATGCCATCGCCATTCAAGTCCAAGATACAATGAACAACACAGATGATATCCTTTCATAGTTAATGATTGATGCAAGCGTCTGCTTGTTTTCTCGTGTTGTGGTGGTGACGCCTGCATGAAGCGGATGTGTCGTGCAGTATTTTAAAACTACTTGTATTCAATTTTAAATGGGGAATACCAGTGGACACATACAATGACATTACTCCAATATTATCAACACGGTCCGTTTACAATAAGCATATAGTCCCCAACCTCTTCTAGGTCGAAGGGTCTCTCCATACTTTACTTGTCTGCACGGTAGATCTTCAGGAACTGTTACATAATACAGTTTGAGTCCCACCCTAACGCGCTCCCAGGGGAAGGGCCCTTTCCCCAGACAGCCGTTCAGTTCTACCACCAGCACATTGGGCCAAACCCTGCATAAATGGGATATTTACAGTGCAATCTTGCTGTTCCTACTGTGGCAACTGCATAATTTTTATTCTTTAGCGCCAATAACATTACACCCCATGCATTTACATTCTGATATTTTCTGGCCCTCGACCCTGCATAGAGATCATAAAGTCCCCCTCGTTGTAGTCGGTTCCACCAACCAATCTGCGGAACAGGGTGGGTGGGGGACTTCCAACTCCAAGCTATTTGTCTTGCATTAGTAATACGCCCAGATCTACGAATCTTAGGTTCCAGTTTAGTGTTTTTGGGTCTACTCTCGAAGTCCAGGATGCACCTCTTTACTTGGTTTAGGCCTGTTCTCCCAGTGATTTCGAACAACACGTTTGTAACCTCTTTCCATGGAGAGCACAACTCAGGACAGTACCAGGAAATGTGTAGCATTGTCCCCTTTCACGCAGGCCATACACCCCTTGTCTCCGAGTGGATCTTATGGAAACTATAGGGTGTCAGACACATTTAGTGTAGAATTTTACATTGAATCAGTTTACATTTCGCATTTCTGGAGACCCCCGCCAGGTGTTCCAGGATTCTTGTCCATTCACTATCAGTGAACTGCAATTGCCAATCAGTTTCACACCTGCCCTTTAGCCTCACCTGTTTGATCTGTGGTTGCAGAATAGCTTGCATGGAGGGTGAACACGCACGCGGGTGCTCATACCCGCAGGTCTTTTAATCTCTTGGCTAAGAGCCCAATTGGCTAGAACTTGTCCCATCGTTAGCTCTTCAGAGCCACATAGTTGTTTAAATGATCTGACCTGCTGACACTCGAACAGTGTAACCAGTGTCCAGTCCAGCCTCGAGCCAGCCATTTTTGATGCTTTCCGCTAGAACTCCTTGGACCACCACAATAAGGCTGCGTCGTGCAGTTTTAGTTGGATCTACGTGCATTGTTTAGGAAAGTGGTGTTTCAAGGATGTAAAAGTAGTGCGGTCCTTGGTGTGGCCAGACATGGTTAGTACATGTTGCACAAGGAAGCTGCACTTTGAGAAACATAGGTAATGCGTTCTTATGTGTAAGTTAGCCCCAGTGCCGGGTTCTTTTCAGTAAGTTATCCATATATACATACGGGATCACACTAGTTCACCGTCCATCATCAAAAATAACCATCTTGGTCTCTTTTTTTATTATTCTTCAGCAGCTCTCACCCCTCATGTCAGGTACTCTAGGCCTGACAAGCCCCATCATTTGTCCCTTCTGTAACAAGTCTGACCCCAGCCTTGCTCTGCCCCACACCCCCGGCTGTCTTTGACTCTGGCCTTGCACTGCCCCCCATCAGTCTCCTGTGATGCTGCCCGTGTTCTCCTCCCCCTGCCTCCCGTTATGCCAGCCTTGCTCTGCTCCCTCCTGCCAAGACCTTGCTGCCCGTGGCGCCAGCCTTGACGCCTGCTGTGACGCTGTGCTCGCCCCGTCACCTGTGACGCAGGCCGTGTTCTGCTCGTCCCGCTCACCCTCTATGCCTGACTGTGACGCAGGCCGTGCACTGCCCTCTGCTGTCAGTGACGCTGGCCTCACTCCGCTCTACGCTGTGATCCCACTCTGCTCGCTTACCTGGGGCCCTGGCTTTGTACTTCTCTCCTCTCTGATGTTCTTCCGCTCCATGTGCTGCCTGCTGCTGTGACGTCAGCCGTATTGTGCCCTCTGCTGTCTGTAAGACTACATACACTACCTCCTCCTTCGCCGATGATGCCATGCACTGCCCTCGTTGCTGCCCATCCCATGACACCAGCCAGGCTCTACCTCCCTGTTTTCTGTGACAGCCCACTTTACTGTCCATCCCCGCCGTCTCCCACCTCGCCTTCCCTTGCCCCTCCCTTGCCCCTCCCTTTCTATCTTTGTTGATCTGCCCCTTGCTGACGGGCTCTGAACTCATTCTGTCTGTGATGCTGGCGTTTCCCCCTTCTTCGGGGCAACCGATCTGGGGTGAGACTAAGTTTTGTGTTCTTGCTGGTAGCCGAGGAACCTACCTCTTTGACATTTCAAAACAACAGAGCACAGCACATAAAATCGTTCCAACTGACTTACTCAGTCAGTTAAAAGTTTAATTCCTGAAATGAACAGTAAGAGCAACAAACTGAGGTCATTCCATCAATCAGGAAATTATAAAGTGCAGTGAATAACCCAATGGGGTATCCAGTGAGGTGACTGCTTTAGTCATTGCTTGCTTTGTAACAAAAAAAACACCTTTTAATACAAGTTTCAAAACAGTAGACCTAAAATATGGATATACTTGGAAAACTAAAATTGCTTAGCCCTTTCCCAGCCAGAACGCTGTAGTCTTCCTCAATAACAAAGTTGGTGAACTGTGTTATTCTATGGGCCTTGTTCGTGACCCGTTAGTCTGCAGTCTAGGGACACAGTCTGCCATCTCATCAGTTTGAAGCACACATGTGATCGCAGCTTATTGCTTGCTGCAGCTTGCAAGCCAATAACTTGGTTTGCTACAGTACAAAGGCACTAGTTATCTGTCTTCTGGTTCTGATTGAGGCTACTTTTTAACGTGTAACATTTTTACAAGGTTTTATTATAGTTTCTGTGAATCCATTCCAGACTCATTGAATTAACCGCAGACCGGTCTCTAAGCATGCAACTGAGTGCCAACCCAAAAGCATGGCAAACAAGTCACTCAAAGAGGCTGCTGCAGGGGCAGTTCTGGGGCCTGATGGCGACGCAAGAGTCAGTTAGCCCAGTTACTGCCGGATGGTTAAACATGGTCCTGGTGCCTGTCCACCAGAGTCCCCTTGAAGGAGGCCATTTATGTAAAATGATGTGTAATTTTCAAACAGATGTTCGCTGGATGGGCTGATGTGCCTGGAACCACTTATTGGATTTCCAAGGGTCAATCAATGGTTGCTGTATCAGTGTAGTCTAGTCTAGCGATCCCTTTTAACTACCTCACGCAGAGGATGGGACCAAGGGGGTGTCCTTGAGATTCCTAGCTGTAGCTTAGGGCTGCAGCGCAGGTGAGGTCAGAGATGAAGCAGGCTCACTGACGACCATGTAAGCAATGTCTCTTTCACTCCGCCCACTTGATGTAGACCGATGTCTTAAGCTTTTCCTCCAGCACAGCAGTTAGGCATCCTTGTCCCCTGGAGCTATGCAAACCTCACAACAGTTCCTCAACGGCGGCTGGGTTGTTGGCTCCCTCTTCCAAGCAGGCTGTGTAGCAGGGAAACAGTATAGTGTGTGTACTCACAGCATGTAGGGGCCATCTCTTTCCAATGCAGTCCAGCAGCATGTATGTCCCAGGCTTGGTCCAGTGTATGCGGGGACGAACAATCAGGCAGACTCCATTCCTGTAACTCAGTCATCAATTGTATTGGTGCACAGCACCTTCCATGGTCAAGAGGGATTCTTGAAGTTAAGACCCTTCTCCCATTATTGCCTTGACCTCTACCACACTACAAATATACTGAATGGAAAAGACTGGGTTGCCTCACACAAAGCTCTTCACAATTCCAGGATGCAACACAGAAGTCGAAATTGGTTACCTTAAGCCCTCTGTCCAATGCGCGCGCACAGGTGCCAGGCTCAACCTACAACATGTACAAAGCATAAATGTATCCAGAAATATCGTACTTGTGGGAACCTAAAAATTCGAGTTTATGGAGACTGGCGGAACATTTTACATGGGAAGACTTGTAGATCCTTTCTCATAAACGACACATAATATAATCATTTCCCTTAGCTAGAGATCAAGCTGCCAGTCCCACAGAGCCTGGTTAAAGAGGATAGTAGCCCCTAGCTTCAAGAGGCATGCACTTTAGAAGCGCCCTCGACCTCCGGTAACCGCTCTAGGGGGGTCTCCAACTATTTAACAGGTCACTTTCGACATGGGACACACACACACACACACCCTCCCCCCCCCCCCGCACAAGGTAGTAATACAGGGGACTATATACACAGGACCAATCGGGCCACTGTCAGAATCATCACAAGCATAAGTAGTGAAAATAAAACACTACTGGCAAAATACAGTGCTCAGCATTGTATTAGCAACATAAACGCATTGTGTCTGCATCAACACATGACATAAAACACATTATGCATAACCTTAGGCATAAACACATTATGCATAACCTTAGGGCCTTGCGCCCTACCAGTACACACAGGTACCACCCATGGAAATGACCCCAGGCCGACTGGTCTTTCTAGAGGGCCCAATGCCCTTTGTCCAGAATGTCAGGGTGCAATTCTAGAGCCTTCCAAGTGGCCCTCTGGCTGCCAATGCAGCAAAAACCATGTGCTTAATGCACCGGGGTGGGGGGACGGGGGAGTACATCTCACTCCTTCCTTTGCTTTTACAACCAACATGCCCCCATCGTTGAAGCTGCCCTCTGTCCGGTGGGGCAGCTGTAGGAAATGGGCTTTGGCACCACTGTGCTTCGGTAGCCCCTGGAGAAAGAAAACGGCAACCCTAGTGCCTTGCACGGTCTCCACTCACTGGGGCCTTCTTGTCGGGCAGGGAGGGGAGACTCCAACTGGGTCTCCAGCTCAAAGAAAATAGCCAGGACCCAGGCCAGCCTCACCACACGGGCGGAAGGGAGGGGGGGGGGGGAGGGGGGGGGGTAAGAGAGCTCTGGGCTCACTCACCCGCTTTGAGCTGTCTCCGGTCCCTCTTCGGCAGGCGCCGACAATGTGCCTCGGTCGGTCCCGCTTCACTGGACCCTCCTTTACGGGAGAACCTGCAAGGCTCAGTTCTCGCCTCAGCAATACACAGCGCTCTCCTCCGTCGTACGGGGAGCCCAGCCCACGGCCAGGTAACAGCTGCCTGGCTTCCGGCAGTTCTGCTTCTTCCCGCCTCCGTGGAGCCTGGGAGGCTCCGGCGCAACTTCCTTCTCGGCTGCACCCCCAACCAGGCAAGATGCCTGACTTCCAGGCTGCGGTAGTGCCTTTCGGCGGCTTCTTTCTCCGTGGCGAAGTGCGGGGTGGGCTCCCGCCGTAAAATAAACACCAATGCGGGGTGGGCTCCTGCTCAGAGGGGCACACAACTGCGGGGTGAGCTTCTGCTCTTCAAAGACACAAATGTGGGTTGGGCTCCCACTAGCACGGCATCACTGCGGGGAATCCCCATGTTGGGATTCCTTCCAAATGGGTCGCAGCTCAGCGCTGCAAAGTCTTAGCACTCTCCCCGTCCTGGGAGAGGTGTATAGCACTTCCAAGGCGCCCAGGCAAAGTCTCAAGGGCACAAGGCTGGGCCCAGGCAGGCCAGCTCACAGGGCCCTCCAGCAGGGAGGCAGTCTCTCGTGGCGGTTCCTCCTGGGGCCCAGCAGCAACAGACCCAAATCACAAGGAAGCACAAAAAGCACACTACTACCTGGGGTCACAGCCCCAATATGTATACAACCTTTTCCTTTGTCTGCCCTTGGCACAGGGCGTGGGGGAACCAGGCTGACCTGGTTCTGTTTTTTTTTTTTTTTTTTTGGAGCTTTCTGTTTACAGGGCTCCCATCCTCCTTTGTTAGGATGGGGCTCTGTCATCAGACCACCATAGGGGGGCGGAGCCAGCATTCACCCAGGCAGACACAGACCTATTCAGGGTCAAGGGACTACTCCTCCCGCTAATCCAAATGCAGACCGCCTATTCAGCCTAGCGCTGACTCACCCTGTCCTCCCTGAAGCCACAGTCACCACACCAGCCCCTGTCACTCCAAACCCAGACATGCAATCCACATCAGGCAGGCAGACACATAGCACATGAAAAGACCAACTTCTAAAAGTGGCATTTCTAAAATAGTGATAATAAACCTGTGCACACCATTGCGCAGCATTTATAATTACTATTCCAACCATACCAAGCTTGACCACGCTGCTCCACTCATATCAGGAAATACCACTGAAACACTTATCAGGGAATCCCCAATGTATTCCTATGGGAGGGCAGCCTCACAGTAGTGAGAAACCAAAATGGCTGTTTGTCACTACCAGGACATGTCACACACTTAAGGTACATGTCCCACCTTCTACCTGCAATGCACCCTGCCCATAGGGCCAGCTAGGGCCTACCTTAGGGGTGACTGACATGCAGTAAAAGGGGAGTCACAGACATGGCACACACTTTAGGTGCCATGTCACAGCGGCTGTAACACTGCGCGCACAGGCCCTGGAATGTACAGAGGCCTGAGATGGGTTTGAAAGGCTACTTTGGTGGGTGGCGCAATCAGCGCTGCAAGCCCATCAGTAGCATTTATTTTATCAGCCCAGGGTATCTGAGATGCCACTTTACAAGGGACTGACAGGTAAATTAAATATGCCAAACAGGTGTAGACCAAACTTACCATGTTTACCACTGAGAGCACACACACTTTACACTGGACAGCAGTGCTAAAGTGCCCAGAGTCCTATAACCACCAACACCATGTCAGAAAAAAGGTTAGGAGGAAGGCAAAAAGTTCAGGGATGACCCTGCAAAAAGTGCCAAGTCCAGCACATATCTAATGAATAAAGATCTGTTTTTATCAATTATTGTCCCGGAGAAGGAAGGAGCTCCCTGACAGATATCACAGGAGTGGAGAGAATGTGGTGCAGGCCAGAGCTGCGGACTCAAGAGGTGGGTATCCTGGTTTGAGTCTCTGAGGCACCGCGCATCATCCTGTGAGTCTATGCAAATCACTTAATCTCTCTGGGTGATATATTGTTCTATAAATATGCTGCAAGAGTAAAAGACAAAACTTTGACAATATAGTTCCACCAAAGTGGATGTTAACAGTATTTCGGTAGCGGGCAACTGATAAGAGAAGCAGACGAGGAACAAGCATTGGTAAATGCAGGAAAATATGCTACAGCCTATAGAAATTGAGGAAAGGTAAGTGGCATGCACAGGAACCAATGAAGCCAGGAGGTGGGATGTAAGTCCTTTGAGTTTATATTAAAAAATTCTCAAGCACAACGCAAGCGAAACCTAAAGGGATCAGCATTTCCAAAAACTTGAATTTTAGGTCACACGCACTGCTGAGGAACATAAACTTAGTCGCTTGTGAAAAGCTCACCTAAGTTGAGCCAGCTTAGAGGCAGCAACTTTGTCTAAGTGACAGCAAAAAATAGCAGGAGGATCATGGGAAGGAGGAGGGTATATATAGTGAGGTCACGAAAAAAACTAAAAATAAGTAAGTTCTAAAAGTATGTTGTTGAATTCTTCGTAAATATGTCTGTCTTTGAGGCAGGGCCACCTCATAAAATCAGGACTGGGATATGGAGGGAGGAGTTAATGGCATCTTTTTCATTTGATCACCGATTGTCTCGTTGAGAATGTCAGAACGTTTGTATCAGTGGCACGAAAGATCTGATGGAAGATCAGATGCCATAAGCATGCTTCCACTAATTGGCAGCCTAGCCACACAGTAAATATTGGCTTCTACTGGCTAAAACTTCCCGAAGCCAAAAATGGTCCTGGCTGCAGCATTTTAATTGTAGGGAACACTTTTCACAAGAATGTATCGTGTGGTTCTGACATATAAAGTACCTCCGCTTATCCCTGTAAACCACTTCCTTTGTTACCATTTCTGCACATATCTGGTTGTATTTGCATGACCCTGCACACAAATGATCCCTAGTGACATTCCAGCAATCTGCTGCTGCATAATACAGTAAAATAATTTGCTGTGAAGTTTTGTCCATTAAGTAACATCATATCTTCTGACTTGCCTCATTGAGCACAAACTATGTGTTTATTGCACAGGGCTTTGCCTAAGCTTACTTTATGTGGTGCAAATGAGACATGATTGTCAGTGGATGGGGCAGTTTCATCACAGAAGGGCTGTGCTCTTCATGAGCAGGTGTAATTTTTTAAAGACACTATTTCCAGCGATAGCTGCTAAGGGGTTACGTTTTTTGTTCTCTGTGGCCCTCATGAAGAGTTGCTTTGGTCTGACTGCCGGACTCTTAATTGGAAGCCATCGTCTTGATTCCCTCTCCTTGCTTTATGGTGTAAGAGGCACAAAGATGAAAGCCAGGCACAGGCATTCTCCTGTTCCTATACCCAACAGAAGAGATTAGCAAGTTGGCTTGATGGTGGGTGTTGTCCAGAGGTGGCTTCTTATGATGGCTTGGGTATGTCATGCTGTGTGGACAAACATGTGATTGTCACCATGTGTGTTTTCTTTTTGTTTTGTTTTTAAATCAAAATTATTCAGTTTTGTAAGCAATAAAATAACATTAATCTTATAGGTGGCATTTGACACCATGCTACATGAAAACCATACATATTGTAAGTGTGGAATGCAATAAAGTTGATAAATCACATTGACTGTACAACTCAGTGGTATAAATCTGGAATACACAGAATTGTTGTTAGCATGACCCCAGGCATAGCCCTAGAAGTTAAAAGGAGGGGAATAAGCATGCACCATTCTAACTTATCTTGTGCTTTATGTGCCTCCCAGTTCCCCCAGATTTTAGAATATTGTTGGGGCATACTATGGCCTCCTAGACAGGGAGCTTGAATACTTGACATGGGTCCATACTTCGTCTCCAACGTGACCCAATCGGGGGTGTTGTTTTCCTTCACTTCTGTGCTGTATCCCTCTTTCCCTTTTAACTTCTGTGTCAACATGGTTTTCTTAACATCTTCTAAGATGCTTAGAAGGGCGAGTGTTGGGTTGAGTTATATTGGTCTCTTCCGTACCCTGAAAAATACGTCACATAGTCTCTCCATAAAGAGTTTGAGAATCATGCTACCGCTGACGGTATGATAAAGATCTCCTATTTCCTTCTAGCATCTTAGGCAATCAAGTCCAGGACACTGTCTGATGCGCCACAGTCGTTCGGGGTTCAGGTAAATCCTTTGGAGTCATTTGAATTGAATGAGATGGAATCTATTTCAGACTGCAGCCTCAGTAGGGACCATTAGTGCACATGTCCATTCCTCATCTTCCATTAGGCCAACATCTCCCTTTCAAGCCTCTCTAAGTTAAGTGAAGGTGTCGGGGTACTTAATCACCAGGGTCCTTTAGATGTGAGTAATCGTCCCACAACTGGGAGGCCGAGACATGATCAGCTTAGCCTCCAGGGGGCTAAAGTGTGGTATTTGCTCTGCGTCCTTTGGGTAGGGGTGTTACTGCATGTTTGAGTTGGAAGTAGCAATAGAATTGTGTATTCATAAGTGCTGTATATTTCTTTGAGACCTGAAAAGTACTTTAATGTTCCCTCTCACAATGACTCCCAGGACCTACACCCCAAGACGGTACCAACCATGAATCCCTCCAAGGAAGGGACCTCGGATAGTACAGCGCCCATCCATAAGGGTGTTTGGCACATTACTTTTCCAGAGCAGCCTGTCAGTCTGTTTGTAGCCCACCAAACGTGGCCATGACCAGGCTTGCCATGGCGGTGTTCTTGCAGAAGCTTCTACCCATAGATTCTAGATGACCAGGTACCTGCTTGTGGCGTGGCAGAGCAATGCTGTAGCTAATTTCCCATTGGATGGGATGCATAATGGGTATGTCTGCTTAACATCGCTTCATTAGGTCATGTTAAAGCTCTCAAGAGACCCCTTTATGATCTCCAAGGCTTCCGGCTGAGCTCTGAAAATATATGCAATGGATTACCAGACTAAGCACCTTTGTGCACAGTCTTCGTTAAACGTAAACCTCACACTTTACCTTAGTAGCATTTAACCATATTGCTGCTTAGTGAATGCAGATTTTGCAAATGAGGAGATCTGCACCTTGAAACTCACCTCGGAAGTTTGTGCTCCACACACTGTACACGTACACCACACATTCTAGACGATCATTCATAATGAAGGTGTCAAGTGATCATTGGGCAAAATGATGCAGTAACCAAGCTGGGGAGAGTAAAAGGCCGCTTTTTTAGCACAGGTATGCAATTCTGTAGCTCATAAAAATGTTACAATTTCTGAAAAGTCTGTGCCTCACTAATACAATAAACAATTCCTAACCCTTCCCTTAAACGTCTCCCAACAAGAAACAGTCCCAAAACGATTATTCAAATATTCAGTCTTCACCATCCCCTTTCTTTCATCCACTCAACCATCGTTCCCCTGTGTTCCCTCTGCAAGGTCTGCTCTGCAATGCCCCAACCCTTTCGGCCATCTTGAGCTCCTCTATTTCTGTAACCTATCCTAAAGCGACAACCTAGAGCCCCAGAACTGCAGACCTATCGGAGAAATTTCAACAAGAGGAAAAACTAAAGGACAATAAAAAGAGGAAGAGAAAGAAACAAACTTAAAGGGAGGGAGGGAGGGACAAGGACAATGAAGACCCTACCAAGACCACACCATTGGAATGACGCCATACCTAACTAAAAATCTAATGGCCAACTAAACCCCACCCACAGCGCAAGAGGAGCCAATTCGAGCTGACCCTGGGCCTGGGCTGCTCCATTAGCCCGAAGCCACCCGGGGTGAACATCCTGCGGATGCCACCCCCAGGAGCCCCATTCTGTTTGACTCTAATGTGAAACGGCTGCGTTAAGGCAGAACTTTTAAGCACGGTGATTTCAGATCTGGGGTTAATTAAACCGAGCTTGTGACTTGACTCGCTTGCTAAAAGTTTCGTTTATTTTCCCTAGTCAGCACATTCTTGGTTTCGTTCTGCAGCTGTCATTGAAAAGGGCTATCCTCACACAATCTAACAGCGCATTCGCCCAGTGCCGGTGCCATTTCTCGGGGTCAGCAAGTCGCACACGGTGGAGGCTGCTCGCCTGTACGGTGGCGGAGGGAGTGACGAATGAAACTTACGCTCCTTGAAGGGTAGAACGCGTGTTCTTTTTCAGGAAGGCCAGTCTTAACCACCACGTTTCACTTTCAGTGCATTTTTGCAGAATAAACGTTTACAGAAGTTCACCGTTTTTGGATGTGTGACATTTGGCAATGCTTTGGTACGATATCGAATAACTGCGTGTTCTGCACTATCCTCCATTCGGGTTCTCCCCTAAATGTGCTTCACCACTAGTTGCGCCAGTCTCACAAAGGAATGACAGCCTGCACGCGCCTCCCTTCACTCTCTCTAGTACTGATGCTGCATAAGGTACTTGGAATGAGGCTGCATGAATTTTGAAGTACACCACTATGTCTGGAGTGGAAGAGAAACCGGAAACGAGGGCACACATGTCTGTTTCCTAAGAAACGTGATGCAGAAGTACATCGCAGAGGACAATAGTTGAAGTACTTAGGCCATCATCAGGACAGAGTCTCGGCAGGAGAGAGATTTTATTAAAATTATTAATATGGTTAAATGTAGCATCTGCTTCCATTTATCCTGCATATGTTTATATTTTTAGGATAGTTGAAAGGGGCCGCCAGCACATTTATCCGGCCTCTTCTCCTTTGACAGCTCTTAGCTGTACACTGGGTAATAATATCACCATTGTCTGGGAGTTTGGAAGGCATCCAAAGCAGATTTAGACCGTGATAAGAGCACGGTAAAGGCTAATTGTTTTATCAGTTTTACTTAAGGAGTGAAGTGCAGTCACTGTGTCATGTTTAAGCCTCGTGATTTTTATTTTGAAAGTTATCAAGATTATTTGAGCCAATAAAAGTCTGTGTGCAGGCACCTTCATGTATCGAGTAAGGAAGGCTTGGGTGC
Organism: Triturus cristatus; assembly: GCF_964204655.1. Classification (NCBI taxonomy): domain Eukaryota; kingdom Metazoa; phylum Chordata; class Amphibia; order Caudata; family Salamandridae; genus Triturus; species Triturus cristatus. The sequence continues at coordinate 356,385,707 of NC_140581.1, forward strand.
TGAGGTTTAGGCCCTGCCGCGTCACGATGCGAGCAGTGGTGCCTTCCACTGCCCCCCACCCAGGAGCCCCCCCCAGGGACCCCCCTGCCTGGTTCCTCTGTGCAGATGCGCTCCCAGGCAGGTGAATGGTGAATGCTAAATGGGTTGCTCCCTGGGCAGCCAGTAGAGCAAAACAAGATTCTTTGGAAGATGGATTCCTAGAATCCACACGACAGTCTCAAGAGAATGACATGTAAAATGTAAGTATGTTAGAGGTTGTTAGCTGCTGCTAGACAGTTGACTGAGCGCAGGTGCCGTTGCTATATAAATAACCATACGATAATGTGTACAAATATTAACACTGGCAACAGCTTTGGATGGCAGCCCATCTTGCAAACATACTTCCATCGGAGGCACCTGTGCGGATGCGCCTCTCGGGGTCACCGGGGAGTGTCCTAGCGGACGATGTCCCTCTTCTAGGCACTCTGCAGCCTCCACAACCCTCAAGAACACTACAGTCCTGCGGAAGGTAGATCTCGTAAGGTAGCTGCATTCGGTGAATGGGCTCCTCCCTTTGAGAAAGTATTTCTATGTAATATACTATGCATTAACTAGCCTCCAATTCAATCTTTGAAAATTACTGAACAGAAAAGATTGACATAAAGTAAATAAGCTTTGTACACTCTTAGTTTTTTTTTTTTTTTCAGCGACAGTTTGTTTGGATTCTGGCAAGACAACCAAGGCTCCTTCCTTAATTTGCATTCTCTCCGTGTTCCGTGTAGGTTCTGTCGAAAGGGTCTCAGTGGCAAGGAAAAGGGCCACATGAATAAAAACTAAAAAATTTGATTTCCAAATTGCGATTCTTAACCGAATTTCAATGAGGAAATCGAAATTCCTAATGTACTAAAGAGTGGGGCAGATTTATGACGACTGGCGCATCCCTGCATATCAGCAGGGATGCGCCAGTTATTATGCGCCACAGCTGCGCCACCATGGATGCGCCGCATTTATAATGCGGCGCACCATGGGGCAAAAACGGCACAGATGCGTGAAGCATCTGTGCCGAAAAGTGGCGCATTGCTGGAGTTGCGTCGCAAGCACGACGCAGCTCCAGCAATGATCTGGGGGGCCCTATCTTTACAATGCTGCGTCAATCCTTACGCCTGCTTCAAGCAGGCGCAGGGTTTTGACGCAGAATGGGCCTAAAAGTGACTGAGTGAAATCTTGTAGATTTCACTCAGCCACTTTTAGGAGGCGTTCCTGCGTCGGAACGCCCCCACCTGCCCTGGAACGCCTACATGTGGCGCAAGGATTTACAACGTGACGCATCTCCCAGATGCATCACGTTGTAAATACCCCGCACCATGGCGCAGGATTTGCGGCGCTGCTGCGTCACAAAAGTGACGCAACAGTGGCGCAAGTGCAACATAAATCTGCCCCAGTATATTTAAAAATAGATTCCTGGTGGATTGCAATTCGACCTACCTCGTGAATATTTATGAGGTAGGTTGCTATTTGTGACCCACTAGGATTCACTGCCTTCACAGGGATGGTGGCCTGCTGGGTCAGCAAACCACCATGTCTGTGATTGATTTTAAAAAAAAAAAAAACAATCTTTTCTTAATGCAGCCCATTTCCCTTAAACGAAAACAGGATGTATTTAATAAAATAAAAATGCAACTTTCACATTAATGTTTTTTTAAGAGTAGGCAGTGACCATTGCTTGCTCTTAAAAAGATAGATTTTTGTACATTCTCTAAGGGGAAGCTGTCCCTTTGGGACCCCTTCACATTTCTGAATTGGTTACCATCTCCTTTGAGGTGTTGGTAAAATATTAATGTTTTGCCAGTGTAATTTGGTTGCAAAACATTAATACCACTGCAAATCTGTATTTGAAAGGCACATCCTAAACGTGCCATTATCAAATTCCAATTAGCAAAGCTAAAGTAGGATTCGGCTTTTGTTCTTTACAAAGTGCTTTTTGTGGTTGCAGCCATTTGAATGTTTTTCCCTAAATGCCGTCTAGTGGAATCCTTGTAGCTGCCCCACTGTTATCAGTCTGTGTTCTGAGCTCGTCTTCAGTTGTGACTAGAAGAGATTCCCTCTGTAAGGGTGGAATCCAGTCTCCATTTCAGAAAGGATGTACATTCACTGAATTCCAGCATCTGAATGTAGGCTGCTTTTTCTATCCCTTTGGCCATTTGATATTGGTCAGTAATTTTCCGGCTTTTCAAAAGTCCAGACCTGTGTTCTTAAGAAGTGGTTTAATGCAAGCACATTTAAGTGAATTTGGTTTTATACTGTGAATGAATGAATGAAAGCGTTGGTGAAAGTCTGAGCTATTTTATAAGATCAGATTAATGCCTAGGGTGACGTTAAACTGCGGGGATGGTGGGTTATGGAGTGGTTGTGAATTAATATTGTTTGGTACGATCAGTTCTTCAAAATGGTGATCCAGGATGGGGGAGAGAAAGCTTCTAGGGTCGTCATTCAGCTGCCAGAGATTGCAGAGTTGGTAACATTTGTTGGTTGTTGGGTGTCTTTGAACTCAGAATAGTGTTCGCTTCCTTTGCCTTTCGCAGTAAGCCAGAGGCCAGGCCGCCACAAAATATTTACAAAAGGACCTTTTGATCGCCGCATATTGCCAGGTTATTGAATCCTGAAAACCGCTAAACCTCCTGTGCAGGACGAATGCAGGGGAGGAGTGAAAGGGATCCCTGCTCTGGTTTCTCTGTTGATGGGTATGTTTCGAGCCTGCCTTTATCCTATGTGCTCAGTTATGGCTGATGGATGTGAGCTCCTTGGTGAACCGCTCGGCTGGCCAAGTGAGTGTCGGCTTTTTCACAGTTTTTCCGTTTTTCCATGGGATGATTCTGTAAAAGTCTTTAGAAAACGAATAATTACATTTTGGGATGCCTCAAGCTAGGCAGCCGGACGTTTCAGGTGCCAGTTTTGAGCTGGCCAGGATTGTTTCCAACAGGTGCGGAGTTAGATCCTTCCAGACACAATCTTGAATTCTTGGGTTTGGGAGAGAAGAGGCTTTGGGGGTTGCAGCATTTTCGTGCTGTGATGTTGAAGCAAACGACCAGATGGTCACTCACTGTCGGGGGTAAAGGATCGAAAGTAATTACGTGGCTGGTATTGCAACTCAAAAATGTTACCTAGTTGGTATCATCCAGAGCGCACTGGGCAGTCAAATTGTTTTCCATGAGATGATAGTGGTACATAGTCTAGCCTTTGTGTTGTTGATAGCTTTGCCTTCTTGAGCGTGTGGTACCTCAGGATGACAGGGCTAGGATGACTCTGACAGTGGCAGAAGGACCTTGGAGTGGGATTAATGATCAATCGGGAAGCAGATTGTGACCTTAGCTGGGAGAGGCGGATTCACAATCCCATGCCGAGGCCATTTACATACACAAAGTGCACAGGGACTCTTTATGCACAATTGAATTTAAGCTAACCCATTTCTACGGCTGGTGATTTTATATCCTAGTGATGTTATTGTCTCGTGCAGGTTTGGGTCTGCCATTGGTTAACCAAGTTTTGCACTGAAAATGTGAGTATAATCATGAATGTTATTCATTTATTAGCTCTTGAGGCTTCTGTTTCATAAATCGAAAAAAGTAGCACTTGAAAGATTGTTCTAATTGATATTGAAATTTGCAGGGGAGGGGATTCATTATAAATATAGTTGGACAACCATTGGGGTAAACATGCATCCACATCATGGTCAAAGGATCTACCAGTGGCGAGATGGAGGCTACACAAATAGCCTTTTGTAGCAGCTAAATGTAAAATCCTTTTACCTTTTCAGAAACCTATCCAAACATTCTTGAACGTATTTCTTTTCTTTTCTCTTCCGATACATCAAACTGATAGGTCGATGGGTATAGCGTACTGACAGCTGCAAGACAAAAACATTTGACAACCATTGTAAATTGGGGAAATCTGTGATATGTTGTCACCTGATTACAATGATGATCTGGGGTGTGGCACCGACATAAAACTTTCCCTCAGTTTGACCCTGAGAGTGAGGTGATGCTATAATACGGGTTGACATATTGTCAAGTATTGTTTCTACCCTTTCTTGCAAAGGCTACTCTGCTGTGCAGTCTTTCAGCCCACAACAGTGGGACAATAGATGAACTTCATTACAGTTTCAGACTAGGCTGCTGTCCTGAAACCTCCCTGGGTTAGACTGTCAATGATGCCCTTCGTATCCTTGATACTGGAAACTTGTCCCCCTTTATATGCTGCATTTATTAATTTTCTCAAAAATCGTATGGGCATTAGTGGCACAGTCCTCAACTGGTTTGCATTCTATCAGCTTGTCAAGCTTAGTACCTGCTTTCCAAGTACTGTTCTCCTAGCTCTGGGTGTTCCGCATGGGCCTCTCCTGACTCCAACTCTCTCTTTAATCGCTACATTGAACCTCTGAGACCTACCCCAAGAATTTGGGGCTTTATAACTTCCAATACGGTTCACACACAGTTATATCTTAAGCTGTCCTCACGCAATGATGGTTGGTGTCTGGCCTAAAATCTTCAAATGCCCCCAAATAGGAGTTGAATCCATTTATGTGCCTCTATACCATGTGACAGGAGATAATGTTTCTGGCCAATATCCCCTCACACACATGGCTATTACAAATATGTATCCCCAGATTGTAACATACCATGCACCCCTGGAATTACCAGGTCCAAGTTGCATGTGTTGTCCAATTCTGGGGACAAATTTTCTTCCATTTACAACCTGCTAGTAGCCCCACCCAGTGTCATGGTAGGGGTTGCGGCTGGGGTGGGTGCTGTGGCTAGGGCTGCACTAGCAGCCTGAGCTTAATTTTACTATCGAGATTTACTGCTCTTTCACATCTTATGTGCACTGATGGCCTTCGTTATCGCTCGGATCCTGATCTGTTGCCCCAAATAAACCTTCTCTTCGTTTACTTTCGTGGGCTACTTGTGCAATAGCTCTATGTTCAGATTCTAGTGTGCACTTCAGTAGTTAGCCATGTTGGGTTTCACTTCAAAGACAGTGCAAGCTGTCTGCTTGTGCAAAGGCCTATTTCAGCTCACATTGGGCTTAGAGCCCGTCCGTTACTTACTATTGGTTAACTTTATGGTCCCTCTCATTTGCTTGCTTTTCGTTTATTAGATTGTGTGGGCTTCACTTCCTCATCAGCCTTAAAAGTACTTTTCCAGCTACTGTTTCCTTTCTTTTGGTATTGATCCATCTCGGATTGTTATTTTTTTTTTTTAAATGGCACCCATGTCCTTTTGTATGTGCGCATGTCTGCACCTTCAAATTGGCACTCCACAGGCTTGTGATGTTGCGCTTAAAAAAAATATATAGTCCTGTTGCACAGCATTTTTGTGATGCTGTTCAGCATGGCTAAGGGCATTGGCAAAGCCAGTAGTTAAAAAGTAAAAACTATTGGCTTGCCAGTGTTTGTTTTACCTAATCATGTCGGGTTCTTACTCCTGGAAAGTGTGTACCTTTTTGTTGATACTCAACTGTACTTTTGCTTTTCGTTGTATATAATATTACATGGAAACTGTATTTGTCTGTTCTTTGGTCTCGTTAAGTGGAGTATGCCACATTGCAACACATGCGAAACATCGCATGCCATTACAACACGGTCCTTACGACGGCGTTGTGACGTCGCATACCAACACAACGCAAGTCGTTATAACGACTTGCTGTGGGGGGCGCTGGATGTAGGAATAGTATAACTTACAATTCCAACTCCAGTCTGTGCAAGTGTAGGGAAGGTGTTGATTTTAAGTCCAACACCTTCTGCCCCCTTCAGCAAGTCGTTGTAATGACCGCGTTGTAATGGCATGTGAAGTATTGCATGATATGTAAACAAAATTTCCCCGTGAAGTGCTGTAATGCCCGTGGCCCATGGTCATACTTTATGAATCTGCATAAATTATTGTGGGCTAAGTTTGCAGCAGAATATTTCTTTCCTGGGGGCAGCATCACATGCATTGATTATATCTTTTTATTCGGGATCATTAGATTGGCTGCATCTGGTGGATTTTCTTTGAAGACGGTAAGAGGAGGCTGATGGGATAGTGGGGTGTTGTGTGGAAGAAGTGGAACAATGATGAGGCACACAAAATCGAGTTGGTGTCAAACCTTAGACATCAAGAAGATGAACTCCTATGCAAGGTAATTGCAAACGTGTCCCTACAGTGGCTGGGGTGTAGTGATTCAGGAGAGTCAGTGTCTCGTGACTTAGGTTAAATGAATTGAATATTATAGCCCTACTTGTTGTAAATTATTTTCTTGGAGAGCCCATCATGAATTCTGCTGCTAAACCAGGCTAATATGTGGACCAAAAGCAGTAGGCTGATATCCCATCTCGGGCACAACTATTTCTTATAGTACTCATATCTTGAGGTTTCAGCAGAGATTTACATCAAACACTGCTTCCGGTTTGTGATGCATCTTTGGTATCCTTGGAAGGTGCTGTAATAGGCCAATTAGAGATTTAAAAAAATATATGGGTTTTCACAAAGCCAGGAGCAGGGGCACCATCTTGGAGGATCACCGTGAAGGATCCAGGTGTAATGCACGCAGATTTGTGCATGCGCAGTGCAGCCAGAATCTAGCAGGAGTTCACTTAACCATTGAGAGAAACTGTGGTGCCCCTGGATGACATCCGCATGTACCTGGTAATTAAGGTTGTAATAACAAATAGTTGTTGGTACCTGGGCTGTTCTGTGCTGTTGGTGGATTTAGAGCAGCCTGTTTGATGATAGTTTTACTTGGTACTGTATTTGTGATTAGTCAACAAGGCCAACAGCCTGTCCTGCCATGACGCAGTGAGGCTGAGCACAGTTTAAGGTTTTGGAACAATATTACGTCAGTAATAGTGTCATCAGTAGAAAGGACACATCTTGTCCACAAAAGTGATCCGCTCCATGATTGTATTCAGGATGGGGTTCTTATACCTTCAGTGAGTGCCTCTGGATTGGTTGTTCAGTCCCTGGAAGGGTTGGAGATGGAGTGCTGCTCCAGCCAGCCAGTATTGGGAGTCGGGTTGGTCCTCGGCAACAAGAGGAGCTCTATCTTGTCGCAATGTTCTGTTGTGTCTTGATGTGTCTGGTTCGGGTCGTTTGGGGCACAACCTAGAATCGGAAGCATTCATATTTTTCAAACTGTGTTGAGATCAACTTTTGTCAGTAGCAGTGGGATTCCGGTGCTGTTTGTACCTGACTTCCTTACCGAGCGCTCCCCGGTGGGTTGGAATAAACACTTTACATTCATGATTGAGAGGCTTCATTTAAACATGTTCGCTCGCCACTGCTTAAATTCAGAAAAGATAAAAAATACCATTTCTAGCTTGGTTTGACCTATTTTATGTTCATTTGAAGACCGAAGATGAAGGCTGCTACAAAGGGCGCTCCGCTTAAGGCCCCGGCGGCGATGCTTCTCGGAACTGTGAGCCCGTGATATGGTTACCATAGGGCTCCCGACGGCGTGCGCTGGGGAATGCGTGCAGCCATGATGTGATCGCGTGAGAGCAGTTACTCTGTTTCTTCAGTAGGGTGTTGCAGAAAGTACGTCCTTTCCAGTAACAGCACAAGGGTTGTTTGTGCTGTTGCACGTTTTCAAGGATCCCTGTTCTAGCACACTCTGCTTTATTGAGTGAGCGCCTTTGAAATGGTTTGTACTTGCTTTACATTTCCGGAAAAGGAAGTTGTTAAACATACCTGGTAAAACGGTCAAATGGGTTAGGGGTAAGTGTCGGCCTTCTCTCTGCACCTACCACAAATTCCTGTTTCCTTTGTGTTTGTAAATATAGTTTAACAATTAAAAAATCCTTTCTCTCCGAGCCTTGTATGTGACGCCCCCACCTTTTCTTTATTACTTGGTACAAGATTCCGTGACCCTCAATATAGTCCATAGCTGCCAAGGTTTCAGATTGCTGTGTGTGACATTTTCATAATTTTACTTGAATTATGAGTGACATTTCAACGCCTATGAATGACACTTTGTCGCGAGCAAAATCAAGTCATGAAGACGAGAGAAACTTCAGAGAAATATCAGAAATGACACCGATTTGAGCAACGAGAAACTGTAAGATCTTAAAACTGCTGGAAAACACCGGAAATAAGGAGTGCAAGGCACACATTACAGACAACCAGGACACTGTATTAGCCTTGACTACAGTACTAATTGTTCGACCCTAATGAAAGTGATTACCAGCACTGCTGAGCGGTGTCCGCCCCAGTTGGAGCACCACTGCCTGCTGCCCAGCCCCACAGCACCAGATCTACTAGTAGGCTGCGAGTGAGGCAGTCTCAAGCTACTATATACAGGCTCTTGACTTAAACTAAGTGATGCCAGGCGCGCTGAAAGTTGACAGACACCAGTGTGGCCACTGCACGCTGGCGCGGTCTGCACTGATTAGGGCTGCCTGGGCCTCCAGTGTTATCTTGGTCCTGGGAGGAGGTATCTCAGGCCAATTCCCTAAGAATCTATGTGCTGCCCACAGTGGCTCGTGAGATTGTGCCAAGCAGTTTTGTGGCCTGGAAGATATATTGGCCTAGATGGGTCCCTGGTAGTGCATGCCTGCCGCCCGGCCCCGCGGTGCTAGATCGCGCCGGCTGCAGCTGTCACAAGGTCATTCCAAGCTGCACACCAGGCTCTTAGCTGTCGCCCCATGAGGCCGTGCGGAGAGCTAGACGGACCGGCGTTGGTGTGGCTGCACGCTGGCGCTATGGTTGGGTAAATGTTGAGTTAATCAGTCACTTACTTGGTTTTGCTCAGCGTGGTCGCGGCAACTGCTCCAGTGGCAAGCGTCGGCTCGGCCACAATTCTGGGCCTGGCTCGACAACTCTGCATGCATTGTGGTGTGAACTTCTGCTCTGACACCAGCCTCGGACGGCTCCCTTCATTCACGCTGCTGGATTATTTTTACATAAATAATACGGTATGCTTCCAAAACCTTTCAATTTAACTGGCCGCTCGTTGCGCAGCTGTGGCAGCAGGAGGTCACGTGACCGCGCCTCCGCCTATTTGGTGCCACAAACCTCACCCCCAGACTACGTAGTAGCCAATGAATGTGGGCACACAGACTCACAGCTGTTTTATGTATCCAAATATATGCAGCGGCCACCGGTGTGTGTGGAGGGGTAGGGGGAGGTGAATAATCCTATGGGGCAACTTACGTTGTTAACGGCTGCTAGAGCTGCGGCCACGGCGCGTGCTGCGCTCAAGTTTCGGTTCTTTATTATGGTGATTTACTAGAGTTCCTTGACAGTTCAGGAGGCGGCATTATGCGTGACTTTGAAATTCAGTGCGGTGATGCGGACCACCACACTGAAATGCGTTAGTCTAACGCCTGATGCGTGGTACTTGGCAGGACTGATAGTCATGTTCCTTCCCTCGATGTCCTGCTGCCGTAGTCCCATAGAGTTCTTTGAAGGCAGGAGTGTCCGCAGATTACTATACACCGCGCCCTGCGCGCAGCGCTTCGGGTTTGTGGGCTCTGGCTTTGCTTATTTACCCGTGCGCATATTTAATTATCACATTAAGTAAGGAACGTCTTTGTTGAATGTAATTCGCCTTAGTAAATTATAAAAACTGCCCCTTTAACAGTTTTCACCTTTAAGATCAGAAAGGGAAGGGTGACACCAGTGCTGCATAGATTTAAGTGAAGAAATGTGTACATGTTGCTGACGGGCTTTGGGGGTATTTTCTTTTAAGGGAAAAGCAGCTCACTGAACTCGTTGGAATGTAGAGAAGCCTCATGCTTTAGGCGACGGTGGTGAGTAAATACATTTGTGGAGGATGGGCTGGGTGTTGCACTTTAATTGCATTATTTGTTGGTGTAGGTTTTGTAGCTCGGTTTCTGTGCACTTTTCAACTGCTTCGCATCACCAGCATAGATAAATGCACACACATCATTGTGAAGGGATCTGTCTGCAAACCGTATAAAATAAGCAGACTCGTGGCACATGAGGTTGAACTTAGACACGTGCAATCAGATGAGTCTTGGCCACACTAATGCTTAGTTTATAAACAAAATAATGTGTTGATTCTAGAACTATGAGCCAAGAAAAAGATCTGTTGGAGTTCAAATAAAAAAGCGAGCAAAAAAAGCAAGCTAAAAATTGATTGTTAACAAGGTTCTGCAGGCTCTTTTTTTTTTTCTTCTTTTTTTACATGTCCTAAGAAGTCTTCAGTTATAATTTTAAGTGATAGTGTTCATCTAGTCTTTGTGCACGGGAGGCACAGTACAACGTTCATTTTTTAATGTAGGTAACTTGTCAAAAGAAAAGACCATCTTTCTGAAAATGTTTATACCCATTTATAGCCTACAAAAAGAAAGACTATGGCTAAATGGTTGAATTCAAACTTGAATATTCAGTTTATAGGAAAGAAGTAGCAATGGAAAGTTACTTAACTTCAGACAGAGTTTTTGGTGGATTGCAATGTTCCAGCATATTCCTCACCTTTAGAATATCCTTCCAGGCGTCAGACTTGTCTGGAAAAAAAATTCCCCAGCCATAATTCCTTAGAGCTGCCAGGTGGCGCCATGCTACTTTAGCTACGACTCCGCCCATTGGACACGAAGACATTGAATTATATAAGGCACCAATCTGCATGCTGGCATCAGTTACTGATACTTTTTCTGCTCCCTCTCAAGACGTGCGGGGTGATACTGAGAGAGTATCATTGACAGTGACCTATACAGCATATAACATGTTTGCATACCATGGGATCTTGGCATTGACAACAATAACTCTTCAAGAGAAGCAATTCATTAAGCAATCTGCCGAAAGATAATGTATGCATTGAGAATTTTACTAAACGGAAGTTACTTATTCTGATAAATAAATTTTCCTGCAGATTTCTCACTTTATATATGAGTCCTAAATCAAAACAGTGGAATTGAATGGTGCTGATTATCCCATTAAGTCCTACAACATTGCCCTGTATAGCACCTGTCACTGTGTGCTGAGCTGTGTGACAAAAGTATGCAGGGATTACCACATGACGGTGGCATATGTTAGTCACCAGAACTGCGTCAGTAAGTTCTGGGAAGGTAGACTCTCTTTTGGCTAAGGCGTAGCAAGATCCTGTGCCTCTTACTTCCAGAGGCACCACCTCTGTGGCATCTTTGCCTCGCTGGATGAGAACGTCTGCTTACAAAGTTGAGGCATGAGCCACAAATCAAGTCCTGGTGGAAGGAGGGCCATACAGAAAGAGGAATTGGCAAGAGTAGCTGGATGACCCAGCAAACCCGTTGAGATTATTTTCCAGTTGGTGTTAAGGTGAGTCACCTGCCCTCTCCCCTCATCAGCAGATGGTGGTCTAAGCGGGCAGACTCAGAGAGGTTTTGATGGAGCAGAGGGGACGGAGACGGAGTCTACTGCTCCTGCTGATGTTGTGTCTGCAATTTCTATCTCTGCCCCAAAAGGAGTGATGCATTTGTTGGGACATCTAGAGGGGCTGATTTGGTTGTATCTGTCTGGATTGCACTGCAGTGGATTAACCTGAGCTGCTTGTACGGTTGATGAGACCAACTCTGTGAGTCTCGCTAGGCCAGTGAGTGAAATGAGCTCTGCTGTTTTTCAAGCATTCCAGAGCGGAGTCCACCTTGGATCAGAACAGCTGCTCCCCTTTAAAAGGCATGTCTGTGAGAGTTGCCTGGGAATCTCCTGAGACGCTGGGGATCTCATTCAAGCATGGCAGTGCAGCGTGAGATCCATGTTTATGGATGATGCCTCTGTAGTTCTAGAGCCCAGTCTGCACTTCAGAACTGGAGGCATCTCAGCTGTTGATGACAAAATCGGTAAATGGCTGATCGAGGTGAAGACTTTACGGTCCATAGAGTCCAGTTTTTTTAACCGTCTATCTAGATATGCCATGAATAAATTATTTGGGTTCAGTAAGGTGGAAGAGCAAGAAATACCAGACTTTCCAGTGAACTGTGAGAGGGTAGAAAGTGTGGGTGACCCAGTGCTGGTCTATGATATTTAACTATTTGCATGTGGGCCAAAAAAATAGTTTTTCCCATGCAGTCATGATAATTCCAAACGTGGCTCTTTGAGTGGAAGCCAACATTTTATGGTTATTTCATGAATTAATAAAGAGCAAGCGGAAGACCGTAGAAGTTTTAACGTTGAAGAAGATGACTTTTATCGAATTATTTGTGTTGTAATGGTTTTAATTAACTAAACAAATAAAATAAACTTGAAAACTTAAGTGGAAGCAAGGGCACAGCAACTGACAGTAAAAAGTTACAAATCTCCCTCAGGAATCTTAAACTTTGCCTCTGCAGATGTACAGTCCATTCTAAAGCTTCTGCTACTTTTCATACCACAGTTGTGGATGAAGAGACTTCCTCTGAAGGAGGGCCAGAGGGTAAGGGGTCTCCTGTTCTGGAGAAGTGTCCATGCCACTTGCAATTTGCAAGTCAAGATAAAAGCCAGCTTTAATGTTATAGTTGGTTAAACCGGAGAGTTTTCATCGTCTGTGTGGCCACACTCCTTTTCTGGTATTGCTAGTGCTTTTTTTAATTGGAACCAAACTATTCTTCCATCTAGGAAAATCTCTGAGCCCTAAAAAGGTGTTCTGCCAAAGGTTCGTCGTAAAAAAACGTAACATCTGCCCTCGCCACCAGGATATTAGCTGATTTCAATGGCCTAAAGGGAAGCATGAGACTGTGCTTATAGGGTGGCTTCTGTGGCTGCTCCCGACGGGGACACAACAAAACTGTAGGCCTGTATTGGCAGACTTAGTCTTTTTCTTAGATGCCAGAGTCTGTGGAGGCACAACATCAGCAGGTATCTGGATCAGAGCTGCTGGAGTCCCAAAGATCCAGGATTGGAATCGCCTTCAGGAATAGCCCAGAAGGTACAGATGCCATCCTGAACAAGTCAAGTATCGCCAGCCAGAAGGCCTTGACCTCTGCAGGGTCTGCCACAGGAGCTGGGAGCTACAGTCTCCACATCTTCAACAGTGGAGTCTTGTCTGATTTGATGACCGGAGAGTCTGGTATTGGAACACCATATCGACTCTGAATGGGACCTTGTTCTTGAGGAGGAAAGGGTATTTGTCCGTCCTGTGGTGGCTTTTCTTTAATAGAAAGATCTTTTATGGAAATTGTTTGCTGTCAGATGCCTTACCTAAAGTTGAATGAGATTGCTTTGTTATTTCAGAGTGTGTCTTGGCCTCTCGCTCCCTGTTGCTTTTCAGGTGCGCTAAAGTGCAGTGTTGTGTATAGTCAAAACCCTGCACGCAGATGTCATATGGGCTAGATACGGACATTTTCTTGTGATATTTATGACTGTGTTTAAACCATGAGAGTTCTGTAGGGGATATTTGACTTAGTTGCTGCAAAATGCAGAGTAATTTTATTGGGGAGGCACCAAGAGCACAATGGACCTGCATCAGTGAGGCATAGAAAACAGGAACTGATGCAGGTGTTCAGTTGGCGTCTATATATGCTCTGATATTATCATGTGCAGTTGGAGGAGTTGTGTTTGAAGCCATCAGCTAGAGATTGCTGGGCAAATGCTCCTGCGGCTGTCTGACGCCTGGAAGCATAATTCATACGTTCAGGAATCTGTGGGAAGATCTAAATGTCAGAAATTCTGTAGAAGACTGGCCAGATTACACTGATACAAAATGTATTGATTTTTACTAATATGTTTGCAAACATATACGGCTGTGGTGGCGCCTTTTGGCTTGGTGAGCACTATAGAAGTATCCTATACATATACTTGCCCTCTTTTCCAAGTTAACAGTGGCTTGTTGGGAAAGGCATATTGCTGGGATGATTAACTGGAGGGCTTAAATGAGCATATAGTGTTATGGGCTCACAATATTGAGGACCATTTCCTGGTTTTGTATGGGACATCTCTATACTTAAGTAGTTTCATTCATTGCAGAATTCTATTGTAAACCAATAACTTTACTTGTCATAATTTAACATCCAGGAACCATGCTAACAAACTTCCGTATGACAAATGTTGGAAGAAAAGTGAACTGTTTTAGAGGAGAACAGCACATCGAGAAACTATTTAAAAAGTCAGACTATTCGAATACTGTGATCAAGCCCATTTAACATCGAGCCAGCATTGTGGAAAGCGGCCAATTGTTGTTGAGCGGTGTTACGCCTGATACTAAACATCAACCTTATAATTTAGGCTTTGTGGTAACACATAATAACTTGGCCAACATAATCTGGAAAATGTGTACTATATATTGGTAGCTCTTATTTTGGAGAAGGATGTTAAACAAATGATGGTATGTAAGGCATCAATTCTATACGATCCATTCCCACCATGAGAGTTTGAATAACCTCTTTGCTCCCAAAAAGAAATGTGCTGATGGCTAGCTGCCCAGTGAAGTGCTGGTTTCTATAAACATGTCAATTGTACTGGGTGTCCCTGCGGCTAAATAGTTGCACAAAGATTTAGGATGGGGAGGTGAGGTGACTTTCATAATAAGAAGTGTAACTATCATGTATGTCCTGTCCTGTTTTAACTTGATATTCATAATTGGTACCATTTGTAAATTGGTGATGATTTCGGTCCGTTACTACATAATTTGAGATCAGAATAGCAGTCAGAAATGTTATGTGATTGAGATGAAAGTTACTCAGTGGATCAACGTTTAGAGGACGTTGTAATGCTAATCTTTGTTGTAGCTAACAGTTTGGAGCTCTTCCACATTAAATCGAGCCCTAGATGAGGTAGAGATCCCAATTCACAAAATATTTCTGTGAGCAGGGGTGATTTACTCCTGATTTAGGACCTTCACCTTTAAGCCACACTTGAGGCAAAAAGTTCTGTGAATCTTGTCCAGACTTTTTATTAGCCAGATAACCGCGAAAATCAATACAATATCTCAGCAGATGGAATTAAACTGTTAAAGGACGTTTATTTTTGTGAGTACATAGGAAGGTTGCATCATATAGAATGTTGTAACTTATTATAAAATGGTGATGCTTCAATCTCATTGTGTGTTTTTATTGCATTTATGACAGTCTTATATCAGGACTTGTATTCATTGTGTATTGTGTCTGATTAAACATACATTGGGCATCCATTGTCTGTTCGGTGTCCATTTGTGGCTTCATTTCTGAGATTGAAATAGATAATTTGTTTATTTTAATTTTTTATGCTTGGGACTAGTTGCCCTTTCATGGTACTGGAATTTAATGCCAAGCTCTTAGGTAAGTTTGGTAACTTGTACTCTTTTGTTATATGAATGTCCTCGAAACTGCATTTGAACTGCCTGCTTCACGTTACTGTAAGGTGTCTATTTGTATTTTACTTCTTTTTATCCTCCAATATCTTTCAGATACATAGTCCCAAAATGTAGAAATCCTCTCCCAGTGTCGGTGCCTTGGGTTTACCATAGTACCCACACTGCAGAAGGTACACCTTGGTAACAATCTTGCCACCGTGGGCCACAGGGCTGGACTGGCCGGGTGTTTCCCAGGTGGACCGCCAGGGTGCCGGACGTTTTTCAGGTAATCAAATAGCATACTGGTCAGTGAATATATATAATGGACGATCCTCTGAACAGCACAGTGAACGTGGCATGTGACTAAATTGTGCACTAGGTTCGTGCACATAGCCGTGAATGGCATTCTACACTAATGTGTATCCTCCTATGTCGAATGATGCAGGGAACATAGAAGTGAATCGATGTTACCCTAAACAAATCCAGCGTCAAAAGATTGTGTTGGGTTTCAAGCCTTTCTGCCACCCCAGTTAGAGTGAGACTAGTTAGAGAGGACTGACTACGCGGAAAACGCAGCATTCGCAAAATCGCTTAATTCCAGTGGGACCTGCCCTAAAGTAACTCAAATTCCTGCAAACCATTACTAGGGTCCCCTTCTTTCCACATTTACGGCAGTCTTTGTCTGTTACATAGCTTTCTTTATAATTGTTTTGATGTGTTGTGCTGCCACATCTGTAGCATCCTTCCAATTGACCTTTGATGCGCCTCACTGCATGCTTAGTGGTATCTGTTATCTGTACAGTGTATTTATCTTTACTGTCTCTTCCTCTGCTTATTTTGTTGGATTTCTTACCTCAACTGTGTTTCCTTCTTGTGTCTGCTTCCATCTATTTTTATGCACTTGTGTGTCTTTCACTTTCTTAAATTTACACACTATGTTATATAACAAATAGTGACACAGAATCACTGCTTTTGATGCAGAATTTCCGTTCATAATGAAAACAAATTAAATTTTCTTCTTTTGAAGTATTCCTTTTATTACTTTTCAAAATAGTTAATCTCTCCATGTAATTCCAAACCACAACCTTTCAAAAATGCTAATGGGATGTTTCATTCATGATAAGAACTTTAAAAGCGTAGTGCATTTCTCTATATTTCAATCAATCCCCGATGCATTTTTTGGGTGTTTCCGAGATAGCACTCTAAAAAGGACTGTGCGCATTAGTAGCAGATTGATGTAAACAGACTTAATCTACTGTTCCTAATGTGCACAACCTAGAATTAACATTTTTGGTTCTTCCACGATCTTCGCAATTTTTTTGCTCCCTGAAAATTGGGTTCCTTGCCGTCCGAAGTCCCTCTTGCATCTTTTTTTTTTTTTCTGTTGCATTGTACAATTAAGTGGTCTCTGTTCCTTTGGTCTGTCATGACTTTAAAGTTGCATTTAAGAGAAAGTTCTCTTAATCTGGGTATGGACGGGACTACTATTTGATAACTTTTCTCTGGTCATGCATAAAACTTGTATCCAAAACTGTTGATATGAAGATGGCTTGACTGATTGCATATCTAGACTTTTCAGGACTGTAGACGACTATTAAAGAGGGAAAACAAATTGGCTGATGGTAGAACAAAGGAGAACCTTAGCGATACTTATAAATTACGGTATTTGTATACTCTATATAGTGGCATTCAAATTTTAACACTGTGCTCTTTAGTTACTGGAACTGTGGTCAAGGAGATCAGCTTAGCCCACTGTAGACCATGTACGTGCTTGTGATCACTTGTGCGCCGCCCACTACCAAGGGGTCTAAAAAGAGAACATCTCATTGCGATGCAGGCAACAATGTCTTACTCCTGGGATCACTTACAACACGCACCTGATGTGGTTTGTGTTCCGCTCTCTTACACTGTATTGTACGGCACGAGGACCTCCTTTGTAATGCTCATAGTGAAATCCCGCGTAAGGCCTGTCCTGTGCGGTGCATGCTGGCGTGTGTCCCTCTTTTCCTGTGTGGTGGCTGCTCTTGCTTCGGTGGTTGCCTATATTTGAATTGTAGCGAGCATTAGAGGCATTTGTGGTTCAACAAAATTAAAGAGCAAAGTTACTGTGAAAGTTTTGAAGCAGAAGTGATAAAAGTTTAAAGAAATGTCTGATGAGTGGGGGATATCATTGAAGGCGATCTCGACGCCTGTGGCTCAGTGTCGGAGTTTGAGAGGCTTTCCATCTCCATGGGTAATGCACACCTTCAGAGATAAGGTCCTCAAGCACATAGTCACTGCAGAGTGATGGACGCCGACACAGGAAAGTTTCTATGAGTTTATTTTAGTTTGATCAGAAGGGCCCTTTCGGTGTAGGGTAGATATTGTGCCTGCACAGGATCAACTGTCTACGGACTGGTACAGTGACATCCACGCTAACATACCAAAAAAGATGGCGTGTCCTGCGCAGTAGAGGATCTGGCCTTTCTCAAGCTTTTGATAGAAAATAGAATAACTTAGTAAATCATGGATATTACAGGCTCTTGCTCTGAAGGCTGGCAACATGTCTAATTATACGCCTGCCACATGTTGTGAGCTTCCTCGAAGTAACACCAACTTAGTCCTCTCTTTGGATGAAAGTCAGCATAGGTTGGTCTAGTAGTTAAGTATAAAACCTTTCAAGTACCTGGTCAGATACAGAATGCTTGGAATAGGCCAGAAATTGGACCAATCGCTTGAGCACTTAGTGATTTGTTTTTTAAATAATCCTGGTAGATGCTGTATGTTTCAGCTGTAACCGAGCTGTGCACTTAGCAAGCCATTCTGTACATGAAGAAACACAACTAACAAATTGCCGAAGAAAAACAAAAAAACTATTGGTCCTGATGGGCTCTGTGATGTCAAAATATTTGAATGGATTGGAATGCAGGCAGAAGATGAGGTGGCATAGTACGGAGGCTGACAACAAAATACACACCATACAAGGCCAGTCCGCTTTGTATTCCTCAGGGCTTAAGGGAGGACATCGCCGGGGGTGGAATGCAGTACCTTGGTGATGTTCGGTTTATGTAAATTGTGGAAGAGCTCTTCTGGTGCTAAGGTTTTACTAGATGAGGCTGGAGGAAAGGAAACATGAGCTGCAATAGATGTGTTTTTTTCAGAACTGGGCATGATTGCAGGTAACAGCCTCTCGGCACAAGGGATGAAAAAAAAGAATCCAATGAATTCAAAATGATTGGAACAGACAGGTGGGCGAGACAGGTGAAGAAAAAAGGCTGCAATCGCAGACCATGTAGGGGGTCTTTGGTAACTGCTGTGACAAAATACACCTTCTTATCACATTTGACCATCTTTGTTTTTGTTTTACTTAAAAGATAGCTGAAAGCACTTCTCTCTGCTATTTTCAACATCTCCATCAATGTCTTATAAACACTGAGAACTTGGCTTACTGGTTGAGGGAGGTTGAAACCCTACTCGGGCAGCAACCACAAGTCTGAGTGAGGCACTAGCTAACCCCAAATTAACCTGTGGTCATCCCTCTGGTAGCTTGGCACAGAGCAATCCGGTTTAACTTTGAAGCAGCAAGTAAAGTATTTATGCAGCACTTCAAACAGTAATAAAGTAGCACATAAAAAATCCCATACTATAATAGAAAAACCGAGCAAAATGTAATAAATAAGTCAAGACCAAAATGACGACAAATCTTTAAAACTGCACATCTCTGGATCTACAGATTGGATTAAGTGAAAATAGCGCCAAAAGCACAAAGCACCACTCGTGGCTATCTGGTCTTGCGAGACTAGGAGAAAGTTGTGTTTTGCTGGTCCGGCGCCGGGAAACCCTTTGTGGGTAGCTGTGCGCCTTACAAGTGTTATAAAATAAATACATAAATAAATAAAGTCACAAGCTCAGGCCGACCGAGATGGAGCGCTGGTCCAATACAGGGGCCAGGTTAGTGCTGCTGAAAAGATACCTTCTCAGATAGAGTCCTGTTCATGATGGAGGGGGTCCACAAGGAGCAAAGAAGCATCACAGATGGTAGTTGCTGTAGCACGAAGATCCTGTTATCGTGAGCAGGCAGGTTGGAGCTTCTCAGTGGCTTCAGCGCAAAGAGTCCGATTGATGACACTTCACGTTGGCAGACCCATTTGTGACGGGCCCAAAAACCTAAATGCATCCTCTCTGAAGCCACATCAAGGTTTCAGGCCTGAAGGGGCACCGCTTGGGGGGAGAGGGTCTTTTTTCAGCTGGATCTGGGTGCTGGTTCAAGTGGTAGGGGAACCTGTTATGTCCCTGTGGCTTTGAACAGGAGACCAGCAGACTAGCCCTTGGAGTCCCTCTAGGGATCCGAGATTCAGGTGCGTGTCCAATCCCACGGACTCTGGCAGGAGGTCAGAAATCCAGCAAGGCAATAGTCCAGCAGGGCAGCTGACCAGCTGAGTGGTAGTCCTTTCAACAGCACAGCAGTCCTTCCTGGCAGAGTCTCCATAGGTCCAGAAGTGTACTGAAGAGTTGGTGTCAGGGGTCCAATATTTATACCAGGTGACTCCTTTGAAGTGCATAGGATTCCTGCCTCCCCTGGCTCCAGACTGACTACAAGGAGTATGCAGCCTTTTGTGTGGAGGCAGGACACAGCCTATTCAAGTGCAAGTGGGGCTAGGCCCAGCTTCTCCCTCCTATCCTGCCAGTGATGGGACATTCAGGGAAACCTAAGCCATCTATTGTGTGTGGCTGTCTAGGAGGAATACACACAGCCCATGTGCCAGCTACACCCACTCATGTAACCCGTTGTCAGGCTGCAGGCACTAAATGGCAATTGTAATTTAAAATTTGATGTTACCATAAGAGGATTTTTTATTATAATTCCAAAGGCACCAGATATGAACTGGTTAGTTGGAAGTTACAGCTTGCTAAATGTAATGGGATAACTCAAATGTTAGCCTATGAGAGAGGCAGGCCTTGCAGTAGTTAAAAATGAATTTAAGAATTTTTCACTACGAGGACATGTAAATCTAAAAAGTACATGTCCATCTTTTTAAATACACTGCACCCTGCCCTCTGGGCTGTCCAGGACCTACCCTAGGGGTGGCATGTATGTATTAAAAAAGAAGGGTTGGGTGTAGCAAAAGGTTTATTCTATCGGGTCCAAAAGGCAGTTTAAAACTGTAAACACAGGCTCCAATGGCAGACCTGAGACATGTTTAAAGGGCTACTTAAGTGAGTGCCACAATCTGTTCTGCAAGACCGCTAGTGGCTTTTATTCACAAGCCTTAGACACAGGTAGTAGCACTTTACTAGGGAACTGCAGGTAAATTTAATATTCCAATTGGGTGAAAGCCAATTTGACCATATTTAAGGGAGAGAGCACCAGCACTTTAACACTGGTTAGCAGTGGTAAAGTGTGCAGAGTTTTAAGGCCAGCTAAAACTAAGTCAGCAAAACAGGAAGGTTGAAGGCAGAAAGGTAGGGGGAAAACCACACCAAGGATGCCACGTCGAACAGACACTCTAGGAGTATATGTAACACGGACAACCCTATATGCCCCCATGGACCCAAATAAACATGCGGCGCTAGAACAGTGGCCCTCTGTGACCAATTCAGATGCCTCGTATGTGCCTTTGAGGAATCCAAAATCGAATTATTCATTGTATATCCAAGGCACATATGAGGCTTCGTTTCTGAATGAGTCTCACGGGACAACTGTTCTAACAATACTCGCAGACACTCTAGAACATGGCCCCTGAGCGTCCATTAATATGGGCTTAACATTCGTGTATTCTGTCGTTTCAAGTGTGAACGGGTCTGTTGGGTCCTTGCAGTATAATCCATGTTGATCCCTACACAAGTTTGTGTTCGCTACTTTTGCAGGTGGTGAACATGCTGAAACCATCCGCTATTTTTTTTTCATTTTTAGACAGAGCATATTAAATTTCAACTTTTTTTTTTAGTGATTATAAGCCTATGATAGCAAGTTATTTGTAATAAAATGCTCCTTTCTTTAGTATCCCGTTGTCAGATTTTTAGAATGCTCCTGCTCTCTTCCTGCTGCGAGCAACGGTTAGAGAGGCACGTGACGTGCCTCGCGTTTCCCGTGTACTGAATACTTCCAGTGCGGGGAAACCGGACACTGGTCAAGATGCGAGCTAAGTCAAGTAGGTGAAAAGTATGTGAAGGGAGAGGCGGGCCTGCGGCTCTGCGTGCGTCAGTAGTCCAGAGTGCAGCTTTGAGTGGCCGCCCCCTTGGCTGCTGAAAGAATCTCCCCCCCCCCCCTCCCCGCCCCCCCTACAGAATAGATATTTCGCCACCCCTTCCATGATCCGTAAGGGGACGTTTGCTGCCGGGATGGTCTGTCTGGCCCTCACGCACTGGTTACATCTGCCCACCATTACCTTCCCCCAGAAGCAGCCCTTATGCCAACTGGGGTGTAGTAGACCCCGGTGCCGCTCTGAGAGTAGTATCCAGTGTGGCAGGGTAACTGTGCCGCCTGACGTCTCCCGTATAGCTGTGGGAAGCCCTTCTAAGATGGTTCGGGTGAAATGTTCTCTCCTCCGGTTACAGATTGCGCTGCTTTACCAGAACATGCGGGGAAGACCTGAATGATGTGTTTTCTCTTTCTTGTGTGAGATTTCGCTGCAGTGTGTTTGCCTTGTCCTCTCTGATGAATGGAAAGTATGCCAGGCTGTTGTTGTTCCCCTTCCCTCATACCCAGGCTTCTGAGATCCTTTTTACCGAGAACGGCGAGAGGTACTCCACATTCCACTCAGGCTGGTGCCTTAGAATACTTTCTCACGCTATTTATACACTCCCCGGCGCCCCAGGCACGCTGCCATCTCGGTGCGCCTATGATTGGACCTACTGAGATTGGCCGCGCAGGCAGTGATGTCATATGGAAACTCAGTTCAGACGGCTTCTTGTAATGTTAAGCAGAAGTCTGTGGTGTAAAGCCAAACAGAGATTAATATGTCAAGTTCTAGATGGTAATACAAATGCAGGCAACTTATTTTGATTCCGAATGTTGCACATTACAAAAAATGCACAACCAAATCCTTATGCGTGCACAGATGTGTCAGAATGTTAACGCTTAAAAGATTTCATAAGCTGGTTGCTTTTTTACACTGTTTAAGTTGCACTCACGGTATTATTTTTAGAAATGTGTATAATGTACCTCATGACGTTTACACAAATGATAGTAGTTTTTAAAGAATGGAATATGATGTCTGCGCTAGGTACAGACCTCCAAAACTGACTTGTAATACGTAAGATTATTTTTGGTCTATTGTCTTCAGCATTAGTTTGGGTACCCACAAACTGGAATAGTCCCCTTTCTTTGCACATTTTCATCATGCTCCAATACGGCTTAAGTGTTCGGTCTGCCTTAATATGGACTTCGCCTATAGTTGCGTACGGCTGTGTACACTGGGCTATATATCCCCATGAAGTCTGGGTGCAGCACCTGGCCCAGTCCTTGCACTCAGCACCGGATATGCACAGACTTCTCGTAACACACAATCCTTATACTGCTGCCATCGGTCATGTCCGCATTGATGTAATTTCACGTTCTCAGTGATGCTGTATGAGAGGTCATGAGCAGCGCATAACGGTGGCGTGAGTTATGATTTGCTCAGATTACCAGAACTTGAAAATTCAGTGGTTTTAGGTTTTGCTTTGTAACCATAATGCTACATTAGCCGTGTCTTTTGTTAATGTGATATTTGTATGTAGGTACGTACTAATTGGAAGATGGGTAAAGGAGAAGAGAATTCATTTTGGGGCTAAGACAAGTGGGCAGAGTTCTGGTTTGGAAGCAGTACGTTTTTGCCCATTCTGCCTCTGTACATGATCTCTGCATACCCGCAGTTCTTTACAAACTCATGTTCTGTATGTACAATACAGCTACAGAAAAGAAGTGATCATTTGTTCAGGGTTGTTTGAAATCTGGTCTCTAGTTGGCAGCGGTATGCACCCTGTCCAAGTGAGGACCGCATTCCCAGTTGGGGTAAGCCACAATACAATCCTAAATTATCCTGTGCTCACCCCCTGGTAGCTTGGCACAGAGCAGGAGGCTTAACTTAGAAGGCAATGTATAAAGTATTTGTGCAATAACTCCTTCAACAACACAGTAAATGCTCCACAAAAAACTGTGTACAGTTCTGAAAAATATAGAATATCTGAGTAAAACGAGTCCAAAACGATAAAAATCCATTGAGTAGAAGCAGAGTTATTGAATGTTGAAGAAATAAATGCAACATAGCGCTAAGAAGCAGGTAGTGCTAAGAAGGAGAATGTTACTTCGGTCATGAGGGACTAGTGCAAATCCAAAGTTTGACAGCAATGGAGCGTGGGCTGGCTACAGGGACTCCCTTGGGCCGGCTTAACACAGTACCTTGGATCATGGGACGCATCCTGCACGGTGAGGCTTTGCGCCGTCTGTTCCAAGAGGCTGTGCGGTGAGTTTTTGTGTCGTCTGGCGTCGGTTCTGAGAACGGTCAGTTGTGCGGAAGGCTTTGTGGGGCTTCGTGCTGCTTGACATTGAATTTGGCAGAAACTCAACTGCAGAACCCACTTCTGAGACCCAGAACTTGGAGTAGGCACTTCAGGCAAAGGTAGGACTCACAGAAGGCACAGTCCGGCAGCACAGGCAGAACTGGAGGAAGTCTTTTGTGCCCCTGAGACTTCAGAAACAGCAGGCAAGCTGACAAGTCCTTGGAGCTCATCACTTCGGAGGGAGGGCAGGAGTCCAGCTCTCCTTCCAGCGGAGTCGGAGAGCAGCAGACCGCAGGGCAACAAGCAGAAACGCAGGCTTTTCCAGAAAAACAGTCCAGTGGAGTCCTTTGCGCAGCACCACAGTTCTTCTGACAGAGAGTTGGTGTGGGTCCAGAAGTGTCTGCTTTGATGGGGCCAGAGACCCAGTACTTGTACCCAAATGGGCCTTTGATGTGAGGGAATCTTCAAAGAGTGGTTTTGAAGTGCACCAATATCCCTTTCAATCCAAGCCCTCACTCCAGACTACCAGTGGAGGATTATCAGTTCTTTGTATGGGGGTGTCAGGCCACTACCCTTTGAAGGGTAAAGGTGAGCCCCTTCCTCCCATCTGCGCAGGAAGACCCATCGGAATGCAGATAAATGCAGATGGGTGCTAAATCACACCCCGCACTTTCCTGTGTCTGTCTAGAAGGAAGGCACAAAGGGATCGGTCACCTAGCCCAGATGTATCGTCGAATGAGCCAGGCTAGTCTGTAAGGCACACAGAGCCGTTTGAGCAGAGAAATTGCTTCTTTCTAAAACTGGCATTTCTAAAATAGTGTTAAATTCGACCTTACCAGATGAGAATTTATCATTACCATTCCAAGGACAGGAAATCTGAATAAGCTGTTCCTTTCTGGTCAGGTATTGCAGCTTGAATGTATTTTAAGGGATTCCCAGTTCTAGCTTATGAGAGGAGTAGGCCTCACAGCAGTGAAATATGAATTTAGCTATTTGTCACTACCAGGACATGTAAAACACATAAGTACATGTCCTGCCTTTTACTTACATAGCTCCCTGCCCTTTGGGTTACCAAGGGCCTTCCTTACCATAACACTTGTATTTTTAAAGCGCACTTATCACCCAGGGGTCTCAAGGCACTGAATAACAGATGTTTATTGTTACCCAACTCAATGGTACTCGTTTTATCGACCTCAAATGGATGAAAGGCTGAGTGGACCCGCCAGGATTTGAACCTGTGTCCATGAGGTCAAACACAGGCCCCTGCAGTGGCTGCATTAGTCCACTAAGCCATCAGACCCAGCTTCCTTAGGAGTGTCCTGCATGTAATCAAAGGGAGTTTAAGGCTTAGTAAGTACCTCTAACTGCCAAGTCGAAGTGGCAGTAACCTACACACAGGTACTGCAGTGGAAGGCCTGAGACATGGCCAAGGGGCTATATATTTGGGTGGCACAATCAGTGCTGTAGACCCACTCGTAGCATTTAATTTACAGGCCTGGGCACATGTAGTGCACTTAACTAGAGCGTTCTAAGCAAATCAAATATGCCAACTGGGTATGAGCCAATGTTACCATGTTTAGGATGGAGAGCACAAGCACTTTAGCGCTGATTAGCAGTGGTAGAGTGTGCTGAGTCCTAAAGCCAGCAAAAACAAGTACAAAAAAGGGGGGGTAGGCAAAAAGTTGGGGAAGAACCTCCTAAGGCTGTCAGGTCTAACATGGGTGATATCTATTCTTGAAAAAACCTTAAAGCAGTGGTTCTTAAGCTATGGTCTGCAGGCCCCACCGGGTTTTAGAACATTCTGTAAATGAGAAGAAATTTGAGATTGAAGACTAAAAATTAAGTTGGTATCCTTAGCTGGACTTGTAGGAGCAGCGCATGTAAAGCCAACTGAATCTACTCTGAGCGATTGGTGGCCTCAATTGAAGTGCTGGTATGAGCCAACCAAAAAAGAGCTTATATTAGGAGCAAAAAAGTTAATGATGATCTTGAGTCTAGCATATTGCTTTATTTCTTAGAAAAAAAAACGAATTTTGAAAAACTTCAACTTTAACATTTAGATTTTTGTATCTTTTTTGTTTGTGAATTAAATTTTATAATGTGTATATTTGTTGTAAAGTTATGTTTTTTCTTCTGCGTACTGTTTTAAAGTCCAAATCGTGGAAAATGCTCATGTAGGAGTCCATGACTTCCAGCAGTGATTCACTGGCCCCACGGAAGATGAAAGGGTAAGAACTTCATCAGCCTTAAGGACTGACTGCACCTCATTCCAGGCTCAAATATCTGACCCATATCCCCATGGGTTACATTGTAACCAGCAGCGGAATGTATCTTACACCTGTGCAATAGCAAGCGTGTTCATTCACGTGGGTCTCTTATCCAGGTCAGTATTTTGGGGTGCCTTTCTGGAATTCGGCAAAGGGAAAATGCAATAAAGTACCCTTATTAAGGTCAGGCTCGCACTAAAGTCCTGCAAAAACACATTCACAAAAAGATTACTGCCGGGGAAAAAAAAGTAATTGCTTAATGCATAGTGCATACAGGATATACATGTATGTGTGACTGCGTGTGCTTAGTCAATCGTGCATTCCAATGCAAACACGCAATAAGAGGCAAAATGATGCATCGAGCAGCAAATGGAAGGAGCTGATAGAGCAATACTCCTGTGGTGGGACCAAAACCCCCTCCCTGCAAGTTTATTTTGAACATTTTAAAGTCAGCCACTCAGCCAAAGCTGTCTGTAACCAGACCTGTGATTATCATGCAACACCACCAATTTGGGGTTTGTGCTTAAGGTGTAGTGCACATTGAAGCCCAGAGCCAGGTCGTTAGTCATTGTTGAGGTATAGCCGTTAAACCTTTTAAATGTATGCTTGCTTGTTCTACCAATAAAACCTCTGTTTGGGGGTGTTTTGGGGGTTTACGGCTCCCCAAATACATTTGATCTGATCCTCTGCATAGAGAGCTAATTGCCCTAGATTTGTGCTGAATATCTGATTGAGAAACCAGGAAGGCTGAATATACCACTGGTTGTTGGTATCAACATTTTGTAGATTGGCACCCGCCGTGACGCACGAGTATGGAAATATTGCGCACACAGGCTGAAAAAGTAAAGTGGACCAGACCCCTGTGGCTCTGATCCACCTCCGTGCCATCTTATCTCACAATACATGAGATCACCATGAAAGGATGAGAAGAAATCCTTGATTTACCTATAGATGACAGATGAGGGTGGGGCACAGTGGAAAATTTGCACTTTGGACATGACCATAAACTCCAGAATGATCAAGAGAGAGCACATTTCAGGTAAATTAATTAGCAGATTTTATATCTCGCCTGTCATTGCCAGTAGCAGATTCAAGGGAAGAGGAGGCTGTAGGGGCGGTTGTGTTTAGTGTCTGGAATCTTTGTGTGGCTGGGGTGTAAGATTGGGGGTGGGAGTGAGGAAGAATGGATTTGTGGGATGCATGAGAATCTGGTTCTTAGGGAAGTTCAGCCTTGTTTGGAAGTTGGATGGGATGAAGAAAGTAGGTTGAGAGGAAAGGTTGGATGTTTTGCTAAGACGCAAGGAGAGCTGTGCGGGAGGATAAGGCTCTAGCAGTACTTGCTTTAAGAACAAGCATTGGAAATGTAATCGGTCTCGCATTTGTTTGTTAGTCTTTGGTTTTGTTCTTTGTATTGTATTTTAGTAATTTTTGAGTGTATGTTTGTGATGTGTAGTGTCTTTTTTTGGGTATAATTGTGATAGTTGTGTATTAGTATGATGTATAGAGTTAGGAGAAGAATGTGTGAACATTTGGGTATGAGAGTGCAGAGAAGAAGAACAGCTTGAGAGATAATGTAGGAAAGTAAGGAGAAGTGTAGAATGAGGTAGAAGAAAGAGTTTGGAATGAGGTAGAAGAAAGAGTTTGGAGAGGAGTATGTTGTACATGTAAAAGAGTGAGGAGGATAGTAGTGTGAGGTTGAAGGAAGGAGAGTGAGGAGAGTAGTATGTGGCATAAGGAGATGGGACGAGATGAGTAGCGTGAGGGATATGAAAGGACAGTGAGTATGGGGAGAGTAGTGTTGGAGAAGGAAGGGGATTAGGCACTTGTATGGAGCATGGTGTAATAGAGTAGTATTGGGGACACTGAAGGAGAGTGTGTAAAAGAATAGTAGTGTGAGTGAGAAGGATGGAGGGTAATAGCATGTGAGGCAGAAGGGTGGCGTATATGCATCTATATACATGCATATTTATATATGCATTTAGATATATGTGTATATACATATGCTTATATTTGTTTGTATGCAATTAGAAATACCTTGCAGCTGTCTCTGTGGACAAGTGTAGGACAGGTCTAGTTGGCAAATTGGAGATATTCTATGGCATAGAGGCGGACCTTGCCTATGGAGGGAGCGGCTGCTTTCGGCCGGGAATGGAAGTTCTTGCTCCTTTAGCATTGTCACCCGGATGGAGGGGCATGCGTGCAGCTGCTGGAGGGCTTTGGGGGCTTTGAAGGGATGGTGCCGTTCAAGAAATTCTGAGGTTTAGTATGTGATGGATATCTTATTTATGTTATTATATAGGCAAACATGTAAAAGCCTCGATTTGCGTCCCGTAACTCCAATGTGCACATAAGACCCCAATAAATAATGAAAAATCCTACCTTCATGTCCTGATATGTCCAGTGCAGTGATACAATTTGGGCCACCTGAAAAAGGACACAATAGTAAGTGATGTACAGATTAAAAAAACAGAGCCTGTACGTGTCCCAAACTGCGGCATGCTGCAAATTCACCCTGCCTTCCCGTACCATACTTCTGCTGGGTTTGGATTTTAGGCTGCATAAAAAAAGCCCACAACTGTAAGCGGTGGAGGAAATGTAAGTTTTAAATAATGTTAAACGCCCCACGTCCTACTATTAACAAGCAGCCCATAAATACAGCACATTTTCAGAATAGCTTAATCCAAGGAAATGAAAGTATTAAAATGACGTCAAACGGCCCACGTCCAACTATTCATATGAAGCCCATAGACCTGGCAAATATTGTGCAGAATAAATAAAGTGAATCCCCCAATGTAAAAGGTGAGATTTGCGTCCCGCTAACTGCAAAGCTTTAACACTGTTTTGGCCCCCAAAAAGCAACATAATAAAGCGGCAAAGAAAGAAATACACCAAATGCAGCACAGTTACAGCGAAATAAATAAAGTCAATCCCCTAATGCCAAAGGCAAGTGCAGTGCTACAATTTAGGCCACCTAAAAAAGGACACATTAGTAAGTGATATACAGATAAAAAAAACATAGCCTGTACGTGTCCCTAACTACGGCATGCTGCCAATTCACCCTGCCTTCCTGTACCATACTTGCTCTAGGTTTGGATTTTTGGGAAAGAGTTTTAACTTGCGTGAACTAGACCCCATGCATCGGGTATCAGAGCGCTTCAAATTAGCACCAGTTTCGTTACAGATTTACACATTCATTATTTCTTAGCCACAGGGAGATCAAGTGATTTGCCCAGAATCACAGGTTCTTGAGCGTTATCGCAGAAACTTCAGCCCGGTTCTCCAAGTTTTGTGCTAATAAATAAAGTTTATCCCCCAATGTAAAATGCTACATTTGCATCCCGCTATCTGCAATGCTTTGACACTGTTGTGGACCCCAACAAAAACCACATAACATATGGACAGACAAGGACATACGCCAAACGCTGCACAGTTACAGCGTAATAAATAAAGGCAATCCCCAAGTGTAAAAGCTAAGATTTGCAATGAACTAACTGAAATGCGGTATGTTAAATAATCCAGATATACAGCTTAATAAAACAAAAACAATACCCCATTGTAAAAGCCGAGATTTGCGTTGTAATACCTACAATGCGGTATGTGAAATGAGCCACGGACATGCAGCGTAATAATAAACAAATACAATCCCCCAGTGTAAAAGCCGACATTTTAAATCCTAATACCTGCAACGCGATCTGTTCAATGGACCACGGACATCACAGTAAAAGTCACAGTAAAGTCGCAAAAAGTGACTACCAGGTATTCATAACAAGTGAAAGAGGAACGCGCTACAGCCGGAGCATGGAGATCTCTTGGCTTTATGGGGCATGTGTTTAAACGCATGGCCCCATAAAGCTAAGAAAGTGCTTTATGACGAACGGAAAGCAGGCGAGCCAGTCCAAGTGGGCCGTCCGAAAAGGCCAAAGGGAGGCAACATCTTTTCCAATGGCTGGCCACTGTTTAACATAAACGGTAACGCCAGCCAATGGAAATAAGGGGCGGGGCTTAAAGCACCTTTCTAGAACTCATCTGCAATAAATCTCGCTGCGCATGTGCGCAGCAACGCTAGGCGAGACCTAAAAAGGATAGCTGAGCTGGGTCATGCAGACCATGTTGGGATGTCTTCTATTAAAAGGAGGTTGCAGGACTATTTATGGTGGCATGGCTGTATGATGTGGTGGACAGCATGGTGATGAAGTGGGAAGTTTGCGACTACTGATAAGGTTTATAAGCAGTGCTTAAGTTGTGTTGTTTGCCGGTGCTCGGTACCGGCATTTATTTGTAAAAAGCAGCACAGATTTATGAAAATCTACCACATAATGGCGCTGTGTGTGTGTATTTGTTAGTAACAATTATTTCTGGAACATTTAACAATTTAATATATCCTAAAAAGATAAAGCTCAGGCTTAAACCTGCAGCTTAAAGTGACATGTGGACCCATGTGAAATACCGTTGGCCCTGGCAATTTAATTTTTTGAAAATAAGCAGTATAAATAAGCTGTTCAGCAGAAGCCCCATACCAGTGGTGGGCCCTGAAGGTCTGTGGAAAAAGTTGGGATTTTATGCATCGTAACTATTCAGGGCACCCTGTGGTATGGTGCCCTAAATTGAAAGGTTGTGGAGAGTTGACTACTGATGTGGTAATCCGATTTTTAGAGGATCTATTCTGTAGAGAGGGATTGCTGGAGTCTATTGTCTCGGCCTATGGTCCCTAGTTCACTAATTTGTGGCTGCCTTGTTGTGTGGTGTTACACCTGATGCGAATGGTCAGAAAGAGCTGTTCAACCATATGATTATGGAGGTGGCACTTTTGGTGGTCCAGTCAAGTCTGAAGAAGGCTTTGCAAGGCACAATGTTAACTTAGTGTCACTCCTAATTCTGTGATGGGGTTCTCTTCATTTGAACTGGTTAGGGGTCAGAAGCCTGTGGCGCCTCTTGCTCCCCGGCAGCTCAAGATGAAGGTGAGAACCGAAGAAGGAAAGCTTTCTGACAGTAGGAGTGCATGAGGTGAAAAGTGGTAAAGTAGAAAGTGGTGATGGGTCTGAGATGGAAGAGATTTAAAAGGAAACCGTTGGAAATTACATGTCAGATTTTCCAGCAAGGGAGGTAACCGGAATGCATAGTGGTTGGAACGGAGGGTGGTGGTTGAGGCACTTCATGGCGCAGCAAGAGTTTAGGGTGGTTCAGTGTCAAATCAGTCTGTTGCTTTGGGGTCCATCACAGTGTAGATCTGTCTTTGAAGATTCTGGAGAAGAGGGATTTCATTTATTAGAGGTGCAAACAGCTGATGAGCGTGGCATTGGGTTAGTGGTTCTTAACCTTTTGCCTAGCCCCAATGAATCACAACTGGAAACTGGTGAGGCCCACCCACTTAAGCCATTTCTAGAATTTGGACCTCAAAACAATGCACAAAAAACACAAACAAATGTCCACTAAACAAATGCACAAATTATTAAATATTTTATTTAATCTATAAACAAAAATGTGCACAAATCGAAATATTTAATCGAGGTTGGAGTTAAAAAAAAAAAAATGTAATGTCATTTCTAAAAGATGGAGCGATTATGTTCTGTACTAGCATATAATTGTGTTTTTTTTGTTATCAGTTTTTTTGCTCCAGTGCATGCTGTCTTTTTGATAGTGTATACCAGTGTTTCATTAGAGGTCACAAGTCATCCATACTAGATATCTTTTGCTGTAGTTGCGCTGCTCCCACAAATCAAGATAATACCAACTTAATTTTCAGCGTCCAGTTTCAAATTCCTTAAATTTACAGACCATATTCAGTTTTTAATGCATGTATGCTTTACTAATCTACTATTATTTAATTTTCAAAATTGCTGCGGACCCACGGAGTAGGGGTCCGACACCACAGGTTAAGGATCACTTGGCGTCGGTAATAGGGATGGCAAAGGCACAAAGGTCGGCCAGGCGAGTATCGGGCCTGGTGATGTGCGGGATCCTGGAGTCTCACCCCTATGCTCAGGTCTTTCCCAGTGGCTAGTTGACGGTAGCTAGAAGGTAATTCCCCCCCCAAATTGATGATTTTCTGCTGTGCTAAATCCTGCGTTATTATGGAGTATTTGCTTATGAGCCGGTTAACTTGTACTATTCTTTCTATATGGAAGTTGATTACTTCTTTTCTTCTGTATCCTATTCCTCCCATCTTTGGCTTCTTGTGTTTGATTATGTGTAAAGAGGGAAGAGGAGGAGTGTGTGTGTGGATTGTGTATCGAGTTGTGGTAATTGTAATGATATGTGCATAAGGAGTGGCATGAATGGATTGGCTGCAAAGGCCGTTGGTGGAAGATTGATTTTGTGTGATCCAAAACCGACGGGCTGTGTTACCTTCCACCTCGTTACTCCTGGCTTAAATACACCAGAGCTTGGTATGTTTTATGCATCATCTTAGCAACAGCCATGATTTCTTGTTTATGCTCCCTCGGCATATGGATCTGGGTCTTTACCTCCTTGGCAGCCTCCTGCTCTCATAGCTATTCAACAGGTAACCTGAAGGGCAACCCTCGACTCAGCCGCTGGTGACACCAGGCCGGTATTGAAAGGTGAGGTCAAGGATTTGATTTTTTTGTTTTCTAGTCGTTCTTTTTACCAAACGCATTTTTAAAAATGAATTATTCCTGCAACTGTGACTTAATAAATTGAGAGGAATGGATTCCAATCCATTTAAACCCTGTATATTTGCTTTTTGGACCATACGGTTTTTGGATCTCTACTGTGCGTGTGTCTCACTAACTGAATCGCCCTCACTGAAAGCTCTGGTAAAATGGATTTGAGTAATGACAGCCGGTGCTTACTTTTAAAAACTAAGGGCTGCTGCTGGGCAACTAGGGTAAGAGGCTTTGGGCTGGTTGCATATAATTACATGCACACCTTTCAGCTGTGTGTGAGACTAGTTTCTAACCCACCCCAGTATCTACGCACACAGTCTGTCTCCTACATTCACCCCAGTACAGAGATCTGGGCCTAAATCCATCGTTTTTTGCTCCCCATGCCATTCCAGTTTAGACCCAGCCATATGCAAATCAGTCTTGACCCCGTTCCCCATGACAACTGTTCAGCCTGAACTGCCAAGCCAGGTCCTCCCTAGACTGGAAACAAGCATCCTAGGACCGGTTTCGGGACTTTACCCCCCATCAGCCAGGCTAGCTTGAATCCAAAGGTATGGAGAGCTCGGGACCCACCTCTGGGCATACCCGTCCTATTCAGCGACCTTGGAGGAAATGGTTCCCCTGGAACATCTTTGGACAGGCCATTTAGGTGAGTGAGCTCCAAGAGGAGTTCCTGCTGGACACACAGCTATGCTGAAAATGACCTAAAGGGTATAGGGCCAGGAGACAGGGTGATATTTCACTTAATGAATGAGAGGAAGCTTTCTGGAAACGCAGAAATAAAAGATGTTTGCGATATTGCAGTGTTCCCTTTAATAGTGATCAGTCGATCTATGAACCTCTATAACAGCCTTTTTTTATTACATGCAGATAAAGTGAAGCATATCTTTTTAACTTCATTGATATGTCTCTATTCTGAGGTGCATTTATTCATTTTGTTTTCTGTAGTCTGATCAAGAACTTTAAACAAGGCATCAGAGAGTCACACGACGGGGTGGGTGCACGGGGGAGTGTTGTAGTAACCTGCTGAATCTCACCATATATTTATATGAAAACTTATATAGTTGGTGTATGTGGTCACCAATGATTTCGTTGCTATAATTTGTTGAAGTGATCCTAGCATATTCTTTGCATCTTTGATGACTCAGCCCTAAACCCCCCCCTGGCGCTGAATCATTTACTGCACCTAAAAGTATCCATTTTGAGAGGAGGTTGCACATTGCTAGGCTTTCTACATGTAGAGCCATTTGTTTGCTAATCCAGGGGATGAAAGGTTTATTGCTTCCAGTGATTGTCATCAGAAACAAAAAGGTTTTTGGCAGGATGCTCGGAGCCTCTTTAGGCCAAAGACCTTGAGTGGAATGTATGCCATTCATCATGCGCTCAAAGTGCCAGTCTGCCGTGTGTCCATGTAGAAATCCTATCAATCCCTACTGAAAAGGGATATGGTATAATTCTCAGTACACTGTTGTATTCTGTTGGATACTTTTTTAATGCTGCTTTTTAGGTCGAGCCTGGGCAGCGCTTGTGCTGCTCTGTGAGGCGTGCTGGATTGAGGAATGGAATAAAAGCTCTGCCCATTTCCTGCCTATCTTTTCAATTGGCTCCTGTTACACTCCTTTCAAAATCGTTGCTTTTCATTCGTGAATAGGTTTACTAGTCCCTCCTTGGTACTGCCTTGTCTGCATTTGTAACCTCCTATAACGACTGGACTTTTTACTTGTGGTTTTACACCGCCTGCTTTATCTAGTCGGTGCAAAAGACACACAATTGATGGACGGAATGCAGTATAAATCAAAACATTCTCCCCCAGTCAAGAGAACTGGGTTAAATCCATCATTCTTTTGCTCACCATGCCACCCCAGTTTAGACCTGGCCATATGCAAATCAGTCTTGATCCTGTGCCTCTTGGGAAAAGTCCAGCCAGAACTGCCAAGCCAGGTCCTCCCTGTACCGGACACAAGCATCCTAGGACCGGTTTCGTGTTTCACCCCTCTTCAGCCAGGATAGCTTGAATCCAGTGGCACAGTGAGCCCGGGACCTATGTCCCATGAGGCACAGGGTCAGACTGATTTGCATATGGCCATTTCTGAACTGGGGTGGCGGAGTGAGCTAAAGAATGAAGATGGATTAAACCCAGATCAGTTGACTGGGGGTAAGTGCTTGCAGTGTTCAACACTCCGTCCATCATCCCCCTTAGTTTTGCTTTATCTAGTTAGTGAGCACTATTTTCTTTAATGGCCTTCCCCTATTCCACCCACGACCACTGTCCGCTTTGAAATTGTTATTAATAATGTATTTGTTTTATCATTTGCAGCGCGGTCAGCTTACACTTTAGCTGTCGCTCGTCTTTATTTCTTTAATCTGCAGCACGGTTCGCTTTCACTTTAGTGGCCGCGCTTCTTTATTTAATTAATTTGCAGTGTGGTCCACTTTCACTTTAGCGGACGTGCTACAGAAAGTTGCTTTCTTTTTCTTTTTGTGTAAACGCCCATAAAGCACTTTAACTTTAATGTTGCCCGTGCCCCATTCTCTAGACGTTGCTCGCTGTAATCTGAATACGGGAGCAGAGTCTAAAGAAAGGGGCAAAGCCACCATAAAAGTGGTCTCGTATTTGTGAGAGTTTGAGCTATCAGCATTAGAAATGACAATTCCTTTTACATATGTGTTGCTTTTGAAAACCTATAAATAAAAGGCATTGTCATTTACAATTCCAGTAGCTTATACTCTCGCAAATGCGAGACCTATTGCATTGAAAATGCTCGTTTAGTCCATGAGATGGGGCTATATAATCCTCGGTGTCTGGGGTTCTTTGCTCTGAGGATGAGAGAAGTATTAGTTCGCCACATCGGAGCATGTAGAGTACTCGCCACACCATTTACATGGGAACGTAGAAAAGTATTTAATGCTTCTACAGGTCTGCATTAGGCCTGGGCGGTGAACTGTGCTCTGTTCGCAGAGTTTTCTGCACTCCGCGGAGCGCAGAAAACTCTGCTTCGTGATGTGCAGAGGAGCATTCTCCCCGATCGCGAACCGTAAGTTTGCGATCGTAGACAGTAAGTTTGCGTATGTGAGCTGCCGCTCTGGTAGAATTTCCACCCGAGGGGCAGGAATACCAGCACAAACTGCAGTTCGCACTGCACTCAACCTCTCGCTGAACTTTGCAGAGAATTTTGTAACTTCCACGTAGCAAAACTCTGCGAACTACGCCCAGGCAAATAGTCTGAACCTGTGGCCTTCCCCAATTTTGAATCTTCAGTAGCACTGGCCATTTTTTCAGGTTTATGATCACTCCAGTTGGCAGGAACAGCAGTTGGTTGCAGTCCCAATATACTTCTTTTGGTCAGGTTGCAAACTTCTTTATTATATAAATTTGGGGTGAAAGTGAATAAATAGTGCATTTTGATAAATATCTTTATAGTTCAGTTAAAAGAAACCTCAACAAGTTCCAGTGACGTCATACACTGTAGAGAAATGTGTAACATAATCATTGCCACTGTAGCTCAATCGGAACTTGAGAGCTCTAGACTCCTAACCAGAGATTAGATGATCATAGCAGTGAAGCGGGTGACACAGGGGCAAGCACTCTATATTCACACCCTTTCACAATGATCTTTCTCAATCTCAGTTCTTTCAGCCATGGAGGTGCAGATCTTCGTTTCAGTTCATAGCGGGTTTTCATCTGATTTGGGCCCTAGTAACAGAAATGTAGAGTTCCAATGAACAACACTTTTTTTATCGTTGCCTGCATTGTACCTCATTCCTTCCCAACAGCCTCTTCACCTGCTCCCATTTGTACACTTCAACTTTACATCCCTCTGAGTCTGGCATCTGAGCACCTATCCAGTTGAGCGATATTTCTCTTTTGGCCAATAAAAGAGCCACATGAATGAATTTTCACTTGGATTGTTCCGTTTTTGGTCTTGTCCTGAGGCCTAGCAAGCATATCTAAGGGTTGCGTAAGCTACCCCTGGTCCATCTGCCTACTGGATCTGTTACATTTACCCAGAGTAAAAACAGGTGGGGTAGCCATAATTTGTAACTGAAGTTGTGACACTGTTTTTATCTTGTGTGTATCTTTTGCAGACTGCCACCCATATATGAAACAGAGAGACGTGCTTAAATAACCCCAGAAGAAAAAGGATCAGTATTGACATTTACTTCTATTATGATAAAAACAGATTGTTGTTTCGAGGGTTCAACATTCCATTCAATTGGAAGTCTGGTAACAATCTGCCCACTGGGGCTACTTATTTGGAGTATTTGGCTACCCCACCTGTTTTTCCTTTTCTTGCCTCTGCTCAGACATAGTGAGCAAAGGGTAACCTGGTTAATTTTGTGCCCACTTGGGCGGTATTTTTTGTATTTTTTGGTCTTTTTATTTACTCAACTGAGTCCAGAACTAGGACACAAAGTCGAATAATTTTTGACTTTGCTATAAAACCAAACAGAATTGTATTTTTCAGCACTTGCACGTGAAAATCTACTGTGTTCTAGTTGACTGTTGATAAAGTTTTTTCATATTGGATTTGAAGAAATCGAGAGAAAAAAATCGAGTTGAGAAAAAAACGAAAAAAACAAAGAAAAAAACAAAGTTGAGAAATTGAATTGGCATGATTAATTACGGAAATTCATGGGGGCACATGTTGCACAATGTAAACTCGTTCACAATTACGAGATAAATGTATCTATTTATTAGCAATGGGGCATTTTGATGTTATGTGTACACGAATCCGCTGGTGATGTCTTTACTTTGCGGTGCAGTCTGCTTTCACTGTTCTTGAATTACGAACCAGGTCACGTGATACATTGTTACTTAGTGGTGATTTGACTATGTCCGTTTACTCGTGATCAAGGGACCGAGTTTCCCGAAACGCGTAGAGTTTGTGTGGCCTAATTAAACTCTGCCTTAAAAGCATCGGGTGCCGTGTAGCGTTGTTTTTTCCTTGATGGATTTTTGGCAATGCAATTTTGGAATATTTGGGTCTCGCTAACCCATCACGGCCCGCCATCGTTAAGCGGCTCGAGTTGAAGCGACTACCGAGGTTGGATATATATATATATATATATATATATATATATATATATATTCACTGAAAAAAACATAGGTTTCACACATGTTATAGTTAGCGGAAATTTTACTGATAAAAAACCAATGAAATTCCCCCGTTATAGTTAGTGCAGGCAACTATAACTCACGCGACCGCAATCCTCTGCTGATGCTAATACTGTATTTAGACACTTATTTGCCCATGTCTTCTTCCATACATTTTTAGCTATACATATATTACAAATATTTTTTTTTCATAAAGACACATATGTCATCAGCAGAAGATTGCGGTCGCGTGAGTTATAGTTGCCTGCACTAACTATAACGGGGGAATTACATTGGTTTTTTATCAGTAAAATTTCCGCTAACTATAACATGTGTGAAACCTATGTTTTTTTCAGTGAATTTGCAAGGTTTTTTAAATGCTAATTCCTAACTATAACGTGTGTGAAACCTATGGTTTTTTCAGTGAATTTGTACGGTTTTTTAAATGCTGAGTTACTTTACGCCATTCGTGGCGTGCGCGCCCACTTAACGCAGTTCGTTCCGTGCGCGCACGGTGCGCTTCGCGCACCGTGCGCGCACAGTGAGCACGCGGTGCGCTTTGCGCACCGCGCGCCCACTTTACGCAGTTAGTGCCGTGCACACACGGTGGGCACGCGGTGCGCTACGCGCACCGCGTGCCCACATTACGCTAGATGGGCCATGTACGCACGATGCGCTTCGCGCACCGTGCGCACATGGAGGACATATGATGCACTTCGTTTTGAAAGGTAATATTTTAATTTTTCGGGCACCAATTGCACACGGGGTGGGGAGAGTGTGGATAATTTTTTATTTTTTATAATTTTTTACCGTACGCGTACGGTAAGCGTAATTGGCGAAATTAGCGAAAAAATAAAAATTCCGTTTTTGGCCTTGGGGGATCTTTGGGGACTCCCTCAACATTGCTATGTGTGTGGGAGCTGTCTAAACAGCCCCTTTACATGTTTTTGTGCTTTATATTTTAAACATCACTCTCAGTGCGAGAGAGAAAATGGCGGCCGCCGCTTCCTGGTTTCGGCCGATTCGAATGTTTACTAAGATCTAAGAGCCAATCAGAATCGCGCTCGCGCACGCCACCGTACGCGTACGGTAAGCGTACCGTAAGCGCACCGTAAGCTGGCTCAGATATATATATTGATTTAAAGGCTATTTTCTCAGAATCTACTGAACAGATTTACACCAAACCTACAAAAGGCACTTCCTTGACCTGAGGACTACCTCTCTGCCAAATTTCTAGTAATTCTGTTCAGCCGTTCGGGCTGTAGCCCTGTCTAAAGGTCCTATGGAAAAATGCATGGGAAAAACGCGTTTTGGGACCCCCCTTTTATCTCAGCCCCCGCTTGACGAATCCCCCCGAGACTTTCAGGGTAGGAGCGGAGCGTAGCGCCCCACCTATTTTGAAAAATTCGCGAGGATTCGTCGACCGGCGCCAAAGTTATTCAAAATAGAATGTTGCGGATTTCCTATGGAAACGTGGTCCTAACTATAACTACCTACTGGCGACTGCCAGTAGGTAATATATATATATATATATATATATATATATATATATATATATATATATATATATTCATTCACTTAAAAAACCATAGGTTTCACACTTGTTATAGTTAGCTGGACATTTCACTCGTAAAAAAACAATGAAATTCCCCCGTTATAGTTAGTGCAGGCAACTATAACTCACGCGACCGCAATCCTCTGCTGATGACGTCAGATATTACATCACTGTATTTAGACACTTATTTACCCATGTCTTCTTCCATTACTCTTTAGCTATACATATATTACAAATATTTATTTTTCATAAAGACACATATGTCATCAGTGATGTAATATCTGACGTCATCAGCAGAGGATTGCGGTCGCGTGAGTTATAGTTGCCTGCACTAACTATAACGGGGGAATTTCATTGGTTTTTTACGAGTGAAATGTCCAGCTAACTATAACAAGTGTGAAACCTATGGTTTTTTTAAGTGAATTTGCAAGGTTTTTTAAATGCTAATTCGAAACTATAACGTGTGTGAAACCTATGGTTTTTTCAGTGAATTTGTACGGTTTTTTTAAATGCTAAGTTATTTATTTATACATGTTTTTTTTTTTTTCAGGTTTTTCACCGTGCGCGCACCGTGAAATAAATTTTATTTTTAAAAATCGCGAGGTGCGCGCACGGTGCGCTTCCGCACCGTGCGCGCTATGTGGGCGCTCGGTGCGCACCGAGCACCCACGGGTCATAGTCCGTGCCGTGCGCGCACCTCTCGATTATATATAAAAAAAATAAAAAAAAATTGTTTTTTTCCCCCTTGGGGGTCCTTCTGTGACCCCATGACCAAGGCTAGGGGGTCAGGAACTGTCCACTCTGCACCCTTTTCACGTTCGCCACCTTTTTTTTTCACCCCCTCCGACTGCGAGAGACAAAATGGCGGCCGACACTTCCTGGTTTCGACCGATTCG
Organism: Triturus cristatus; assembly: GCF_964204655.1. Classification (NCBI taxonomy): domain Eukaryota; kingdom Metazoa; phylum Chordata; class Amphibia; order Caudata; family Salamandridae; genus Triturus; species Triturus cristatus. The sequence continues at coordinate 356,425,804 of NC_140581.1, forward strand.
AATGTTTCCTGACATCTAACAACCAATCAGAATTGCGCACGGCAGGGTGCGCGCACGGTGCGCGCGTATAGATATTGATATGCTTTTAAAGGCTATTTTCTCAGGAAATACTGAACAGATTTACACCAGACCTGCAAAAGGCACTTCCTTGGCCTTATGGCTACCTCTCTGCCAAATTTCAAGTAACTCTGTTCAGCCGTTCGGGCTGTAGCTGTGTCTAAAGGTCCTATGGAAAAATGCATGGGGAAAACGCATTTTGGGACCCCCCTTTTTTCTCGGCCCCCGCTTGACGAATCCCCCCGAGACTTTCAGGGTAGGAGCTGAACGGAGCGCCCCATTAGTTTTGAAAATTTCGCGAGGATTCGTCAACCGGCGCCAAAGTTATTCAAAATAGAATTTTGAGATTTCCTATGGAAACTAGGTTGTAACTATAACTATCTACTGGCGACCGCCAGTAGATTATATATATATATATATATATATATATATATATTATGTATATATATCCAAACAAGAGAACTCCTACTGGAGATCTTAGCCCACTGGGGGGGTGGCACAATGCCGGTGGAGTAAACCGGTGCGTAATATACATCAAAGAACGGAGTTCCAATTGTACACTCAGATCCTTTAAAGAAATCACTAAAATCCAAGGGTCATTCAAAAAGGGGTTTATTCAACTCCTAAACCCGGACGTCCTCTGATGTGTGTGTGTGTGTGTGTGTGTGTATATATATATATATATATATATATATATTCACTGAAAAAACCATAGGTTTCACACATGTTATAGTTAGCGGAAATTTTACTGATAAAAAACCAATGAAATTCCCCCGTTATAGTTAGTGCAGGCAACTATAACTCACGCGACCGCAATCCTCTGCTGATGCTAATACTGTATTTAGACACTTATTTGCCCATGTCTTCTTCCATACATTTTTAGCTATACATATATTACAAATATTTTTTTTTCATAAAGACACATATGTCATCAGCAGAAGATTGCGGTCGCGTGAGTTATAGTTGCCTGCACTAACTATAACGGGGGAATTTCATTGGTTTTTTATCAGTAAAATTTCCGCTAACTATAACATGTGTGAAACCTATGGTTTTTTCAGTGAATTTGCAAGGTTTTTTAAATGCTAATTCCTAACTATAACGTGTGTGAAACCTATGGTTTTTTTAGTGAATTTGTACGTTTTTTTAAATGCTAAGTTACTTTACGCCATTCGTGGCGTGCGCGCCCACTTAACGCAGTTCGTTCCGTGCGCGCACGGTGCGCTTCGCGCGCACAGTGAGCACGCGGTGCGCTTCGCGCACCGCGCGCCCACTTTACGCAGTTAGTGCCGTGCACGCACGGTGGGCACGCGGTGCGCTTCGCGCACCGCGTGCCCACGTTACGCTAGATGGGCCATGTACGCACGATGCGCTTCGCGCACCGTGCGCACATGGAGGACATATGATGCACTTCGTTTTGAAAGGTAATATTTTAATTTTTCGTATATTTTATAAGCCATGCAAATAAAATATTTTAGTTTATCTCAACTCTCGAATAAGCCATGCACAATTGGTGCCCTGCGGGCACCAATTGCACACGGGGTGGAGAGAGTGTGGATAATTTTTTTTTATTTTTTGGTTAAATTTTTTACCGTACGCGTACGGTAAGCGTAATCGGCGAAATTACCGAAAAAATAAAAATTCCGTTTTTGGCCTTGGGGGATCTTTGGGGACTCCCTCAACATGGCTATGTGTGTGGGAGCTGTCTAAACAGCCCCTTTACTGGTTTTTGGGCTTTATATTTTAGAAATCACTCTCAGTGCGAGAGAGAAAATGGCGGCCGCCGCTTCCTGGTTTCGGCCGATTCGAATGTTTACTAAGATCTAAGAGCCAATCAGAATCGCGCTCGCGCACGCCACCGTACGCGTACGGTAAGCGTACCGTAAGCGCACCGTAAGCTGGCTCAGATATATATATATATATATATTGATTTAAAGGCTATTTTCTCAGAATCTACTGAACAGATTTACACCAAACCTACAAAAGGCACTTCCTTGACCTGAGGACTACCTCTCTGCCAAATTTCTAGTAATTCTGTTCAGCCGTTCGGGCTGTAGCCCTGTCTAAAGGTCCTATGGAAAAATGCATGGGAAAAATGCGTTTTGGGACCCCCCTTTTATCTCAGCCCCCGCTTGACGAATCCCCCCGAGACTTTCAGGGTAGAAGCGGAGCGGAGCGCCCCACCTATTTTGAAAAATTCGCGAGGATTCGTCGACCGGCGCCAAAGTTATTCAAAATAGAATGTTGCGGATTTCCTATGGAAACGTGGTCCTAACTATAACTACCTACTGGCGACCGCCAGTAGGATATATATATATATATATATATATATATATATATATATATATATATATATATATATATATATATATATTTTTCTCAAGGAATCACAATCCGACGTAGCAGAGTAAGTCGAGCCCACACCATCAGTTTCTGCAGGTAAGTTTTTTTTCTAATCAGGTCGCAGACAAGGATGACTCGTTTCGACCACGTCCGTGGTCTTATATATATTTATATATTATTCCTTTTTACTTACCTGTAAAATAGTTCGATTTTTATAGTAAAGGTATTTTTTGGGTAAAATGTTTAGCCTTGAAAAGGCATGCATGGTAACGGCATGCATGGTTCAGTCTCACAATTGCTCCTTACAGGTGTTTACCACTCTGTCAAATTGGGTTTATAGAGGCAGGACTTAAGTAGGCCAGATCAGAGTTTGGTGTTGTTTGAATGGTGTCCCAACCGGTGATGGGTTTAGAATAGAGTGGGTGGCCGCTTGATGATGTGAGAAATAATTGTGGGTGGTATTAATGGTCTATGAGGGTTTGGGGACACTGTATCAGGTAGATTGTAGGCCTGGGGTGTCCGATTCTTTGACCACACCCTCTACAGTTTATGGATCTACTACTGCTTGCATACATGCTCGTTGAAGCAGTTTAACTTGTGTTGCACTGTGTTATATGGATGATTTCTTGATTTCCCCCAACTGCTAGATTTTAGCCTCTCGTGTCACTTAAATCTTTGTCATCAGTCCAGAAGTATTCGTGTAGCGCTCCAGTATTTGTTGGGCTCTGAGGAACCTACCCTGACTGCAGTCAATACTGTGCGACCTGCGCCATAAGCAGTATTGCCTCTTGGCCTCAAGCCTTACTATCACCTAACATTATGGAACTTGGATTGTTCCTAGACAGATGACAGGCTGAATGGGCTTCACTGGTCTATGAAAGTTACAGATGATAGTCCTCTCTCTCTTGCTATTACTTTTATGCTTTGATATAGTGAGTGACTGCTCTCTGAAGATAAGCCGCTTTTGCTGATGCGATAAAAAGGGGACACTTTAATATGCCCGTACACTCCCAGGGTCCAGTAAGCTTGTCACAGGGCTGGAGATACTTCAAAAGAGGCACTCTCTGAAAGGTTTACAAGAAATCAGTTAATAGTTGGGTATACTTTGACAACCGAAAAATACTCACCAAATGAGTCCCTTCTGGGACTTCCTCTGCCAGAACCGTGCTCGGGCCATCTGTGGTGGTGGTGTGGCTTTTGAAAAATGGTGGCCTCACTATGGTTAAAACGTGCTTCTAGGACCATATTCCTATTGCTCCTTTAACAATCATGTCATTTGTAAGGTATTTAAGTAATCGTGATCTTGCAAAAGCCAAATGGATCTTTTTGCTGATCACAAACGTTTTCACTAGCACAAAGCCAGTGTTATTAGCTTTCTTAATGCTGCTATATTAAGAAGTGCAGAAGTGTATTCTTATTAAGAAGTTGCTATGATAATTTAACACAATATTGTGTGGGTTTATTTATGGGGTCTAACAGTATGGTCCTATTATTAATGCTATTGAAAACAAATTGAATATAGAGATAACTATAACTTGTGTCCCCCACCATGCACTGCTTATGACCTCACTTATTACATCACTCATGGCTTGTTCTGTGATATCAATTAACATCACTGATGATATCAAAGTTACATAATTGATTACATCCCTGATGGCATCATCCAATGAGTGTGTTGGTTTCATTTATAGTTTACATAGTGGTGTTTAAATACCATAGAACTTCTTCATCAAATTTTGTATAGCTTGTGTCCAGCTCATGGGTGTATGTATTTACAAAACTCATGTGCTCCTAGTACATCGTAGTTGAGAACACATTTTGAACAAGTAATAAATGTTTGCATTGAAGTGTAAACCTGTGTACAGGTGACAGTTGGCAACTTCTGTTCAACATGTTCATCACCAGTTTTTAGGCTCTGTAAAAAAAGTTAGCAACAGGGTAAAGATTCTACATATTAAGTATTGTAAGCAGCCTTGCGTTAGTAGACAGAATCGTCTGTGTATGAAAATTTCTATGTAGCATAGAAGACTGTGTTCACCAGATATTAAGCTATGCACATTTGCCTGTTTTGTTTCAGAAGTTGGTTTATCTATACAGTTTTCACCACAGTATGAAGGCTCCAGGTAGTATAGTCTTTACCTGCAGACGCTGCTTATTTTGAGCGAATAGTGTATTTGTTGCTAAGTGTTGTGAAGAGTGTACACTGTTCTTAGTAGATACTTTTTAATACTCTGTGGTGTATTTCACGAGAGTTTCACTGTCTTCAAACAGTGTGATGTAGACTAAACTCTCTCCATAGAGTGAATAATGGTTCCAGTACGCACTTCTCTACTCCTATCAACTTTCTCAATGTATGCTTGTGATGGTCAGGGATATTTGGTATAGATAAAAGCTGTCCCTAGTAGGGCATTCTTTTTGGAACAGACATTCAGTATTTTTAGAAACTTGGCTTTCTCTGAACAGTTGTGTACAGATTGAACACCGCATGCAATGATGGTTTCCCATATGTCTGTGGTTGATTGTTAATATGATCTAGGCTACCCGTAAAGTGTATGGTTATAGGGTCAGTGTTGCGCATAACCCATGCTTTCTACACCTAAGGGAGTTGCATCTGTGATGGCATTAATGATGCCTCCTATTCTTCTGAGCTATGTGGTACTTCTTTCAGGCCTCTAATGCAGTACAAATGTATAGAGCAATATGTGGGAAAAGGAAGGAAGGAAGGAAGGAGGATGATGTCATAAATTATGGCAGAACTTGTCATGAGTGTAATATTTGAGGTCATAAGCAGTGCATGGTGGGGGCGCAAGTTAGAGCTAGCTCTGCTAACTCTAACTGGTGAATTTCTGTGTTTAAGTTTGAAACGTTAATGTGGTCATTGACAAATGCACCTAACTAAAACATTACTTTGACCTTTGTTTTTCTCCAGTGAATTTCTAGCATATTTTCTCCGTAAAGTAATATTTTATTACCAAATGTAAAGTCAACCACTAGTGGGGGATTGGCCACACGGCGTTATGTTTTTTTTTAAGAGGGGGCCAGGCCACGCGGCCCCCATTTCCTACCCCAAGGATCATCATTCCTTAGGGACCCCATCCTCCAGGGCCTTATATTTATTTTGTTTTAAAATTTAAAGTTTGTGGGTGGGGGGGGGGGGTGTCACACAGCACACCTCCCCAAGCTTTGTTAGGCCCTGGGAACCCCATCCCCATGGCGGCTACTAAAAAATTGGGGAAGGGGGTACTATGCGGCCTCCCTCTCTGAGCCTTTTCCAACCCCAGAGACCCAATCCCCTGGGGCCCCCATTATTAAAGGTGCCCACCCATGCACCCACCACACATTAAATTCTTGGAGGACGCGAGGAGCCATGGGGGGAGCCCGAGGGTCCCTGGTGCCCCACCAGTCTCCTTGCATACAACGAGAGTCAGCATTGCTCCTGCACGCAGGGAGCAGCTACCTATGTTGCTCCCTCCAGGCGGGAGCAATATTTTGATCTGTTTCCCTGCTAGTATTGCTGCCGGCACGGAAACAGATCAAAAGTCTGCTCCCAGCTTTCGGGCTGCATTTTTAAGGCTCTCGCCCGCAGGAAACAGACTTTGTGTTCTAGCATGGCGGGAGATTTTTAAAAATGCTCCCTCCAAGCAGAAGCAAACACTGGTTTCCCTGCCTGTGCCAGTGTGGGCAGGGAAACCACTATGTCCTGGTGGTGGCCTAACCGGGACATAGCTAGTGAGCTGCCTCCGGGTGATGGGGCCCTCCTTCCCGAATTAAAGTAATTGGCCCATGAGGAGGGCTCCCCAGGACCTTTAATGACTCTGGGAGGCCTGTGCAGCACCACTCCCCTTATTGAATATAGCCCCAGGGATGGGCTCCCCAGTGACTATAAATGAACAATTCTGTCATTTTATTTTTCTCCCATGATCCTGCAGGATTTGTGAGGTTTTCTTTGTTCTTTTGGCCCCATGAGGGGTCCCTCTGGGGCCTAGGTGGTCAGGGTATCCTTACCCTGCCTCCTTATATAATTTTTATTTTTTTACTTCAAGACAAGGAACCAACTTCCTAGTACTTTGATGGCTGCCAACAACATTTCTCTTATGCTGGTGGCAGACAATCATAGCGTTCGCTCCCACAGGCGTCTGACTCCCGCGGGAGCCAGATGGCCCAAGAGAAATAAAACTCTATGGGCCTATCAGAATGCTCTATTTTTTAATTGGCTCTCCCACAAGAGTCTCTCAAGCCTCTCACTGACCCAACCGTCCAGATATACAATTAATTTTTAATCTTCATTTCTCATAAATTACTGAACACATGTACACTGAATCACACAAAACACAATCTTTGGACCTATAGCTAGCTTCCTGCTAAATTTGGTGTAATTCTCTTCAGCAGATTTTGCTCTAGCCCTGCCTAAAGAAGTCTATCGAAAATGCATGGAGATTTTGCATTTTGGACCCCCCTTTTTCTTGGCTCCCGCTTGACGGATCACCCTTTCCATGCACAAACTAGACAGTAAGTAGCACCTTTTTGGAAAGTTTCATGGAAATAAGTCAAACGGGCCCAAAGTTATTAGCAACACTATTGGTTTTCCTATGGAACAGCTGACCTAACTATAGCTACCCAGTGGCAACCGCCACTGGGATCTATCTATATATCTATCATTTTTGTGGCACAAATCTTTTCAAGAGTCACATGCTGTGCATTATTCAACATCTAGTGGTTGGGTCACGTCCAGAATTATTTTTGCCCTCCACTCGCTCTTCAGGGTGGTGTTGACCATTTGGTGATATGTTCCTCCCCCGGTGACATGACATCAGACCTATGATCCCCACCATGACAGTCCCTGTGCGCGATTATCATCCTCGTATTATTTTTTCTGTTGTGTCAGGAAGCATGTCTCAACACCCTCAAGTTATGGAGAAGCAGAGGTAGGCACATTACGCAATGGCGCAGCAACATCAGAAACTGCTCTCTATCAGACATCTGGGGCTGTCCTGCAACCAGAAAAATCTTGAAGAAAGCAAAGGGGCTCAAATGAAGCACCTGAGAAGAACACCATCAACTTTGAAAGAGATGAGTCTTCGGGAAAAACGCAGAGATGTGGAGAACATAAGAAGCATATGCAGGTAAACCATAGAACTGCTGTGGGACTAAGCCGAAGTCCTGAGAAACTCTTTTGACTCCAAAATCTTCAACAGTTTATGGGAAGCACAAAGAGCCCCTCCAGTCTAAACACAGAAACACTGTTGGGAGTAAGCCCTCAGATTCTGGCTTGACTCTGTAAAGGCGTCCAGGGAAAAAAATGTCAGATGCTTAAAAGGAAGGCTCCCTTTATAGTAGACGCTGAGTAGAAGGTGCTCAGAGTACATCAAGTTGGAGCCTCAAAAATGCCCAGACCTCAAGAAGAGTGCAAAAACTCTTCTAAGAGGGCGAAAAAGGAAAATTAGATGGTTTCCTTTCTGGACCATGAGTCAACAGAAGGGTACTGTCAAGACCTGAGCACTGACTCACCAGAGGAGCGGATCGACTTGTACTCCATAAGGCCATCATCTCCCGATGGCATCGCTATCTACAGACCACTCATAAAGAGAGAAGTGGACATGTATGGGGTCAATTAGAGGAGGAACAAACTGAATGAAGCATGCTTCCTTCTCAAAATACTCCTTCCCTCAGAGAAAAAGAACTAGTACTTGCCAGTGCTACCAAGCATTCTGGATAAACGGGAAGGAAGCTTTCCAGGAGCTGGACTCTTCCAAAGCCATAATACCTAGGCTGTAGAACTGGTATAAAGTATTTTCCAAAAACCCTACCTATATCAAGGGCAACAAAAAGTGGCAATTCTTTGACATCCATGAGACTTCCATCAGATAAGGAAAATAGAAGAGTGGAGATGGTAGGGTGAAAGATGGAAAGCAGCTCCCACTAAGTGCATCATAGTTAACTCAAATGTCCTTCTAAGCCCACATGAACATCAACAGTAGGAGGAGATGGAACAGCCGATACAGTATTTTCCCAACCAATACAGGAAAAGAGTTGGGGTGAGAAAAGAGGGAAAAAATACAGCAAACACTTGCTTATAATCTGCTTTGGATGCAGCAGATACAGATCGGAGGCAGAGGTGTACAGGCATCATCCTGAGAAGACATGCCTGGTCGCAAACATCAGGTTTTAAAAAGGTGGTACAGGCTTCTGCAATCAATATGCTTTCACAGGAGCAAACCTCTTTGGTGCTGCAGTGAATGAAACACTACAGCAAATAAAAACGTATATATGAGACGGCAAAGATGATGGAGATCCTGCATTTCAGAGGGTCTTTTAGGAGAGAATCTGCCTCTATGAATGGAATCACAGGAAGGAGAGGTTTTCAGCCCAGTACTCCATGAACTTTTATTTCACAGACCAGTGCTCCGGGTGAAACTTCTCAGTGGCAGTACCCCATGCTTCCATGACACTCATTTCAAGGCAGGGCCACAGGAAGGGGACAAACCCCTAGAGTGTCTTGGTCTACAGCCAAGTCACTTGCGTCAAAAAGGCTGCCCAACGCAACACGAGTAGGGGGCAGAATAAGAGTTACTTCAGCAGTGGAGGGCAAGTACATGGGACAAATAGGTACCCAAATTCGTACAGCATAGCTATTGCATAAAATGTCGAACCACCACCAAGGTTAAAGTCCAGAGTGAGAATATGCACTAAGGAAGAACTAACTCTCCCACAATAGGAGTTGCAAGAACTTCTAGTAACGCAAGCAATACAAAAGATGCTAAACAAAGAAACTTGCCACGGAGTTTACTCAGTTTGCTTCTTGGTTCCAAAATGGATCAGAGATTCTGGGCCTTTGACTTGAGCAAGTTTATTAAGAAACAGACGTTCAAGATGTGCTCACTCGAAGAAGTAATCCCACTCTTTAAGTGAAAGGGACCATATAACCACCATAGAGCTCAAGGAAGCCTACTTTCACATTCTGGTAAACTTCAAGCATGAAAAATATCTTAGATTCGTCATAGACGAGATACATTACTAGATCAGGGTACTTACTTTTGGGATAAAATCAGCACAGATAGTCTTTACAATAGGTCCTGTAGTGGTGCCGGCACACTTGACAAGGCAGGGAACATACATGTGTATCCTAACCTGGACGACTGGCTGGTAAAGGCAAACTGTCTGACTCTATCCCAGAGAAGTGTACCAACGCAAATGCTACACAAGCTGGAATTCTCCCTAAATGAAGAGAAATCATCCCCATATCCCAGGAGGGAGAAGGCATTCTTTGGAACAAGATTGAATTAGAGAGGACAAAGCATTCACGATACAAAAGAGTTTGGTTACTGATACAGCATACTCTCTAGTCTTTGACAGTGAGGAATGTATTGAAAATTAATGAGCATTATGGCCTCATACATACATCATACTCCAGGCTGTAGATGAACCCACGCCAAGAATGTCTTCAAATCCATTTGGCACATGCAGCTGGGAGGAACAAGTGGTGGTCTAAAAAAAAAAAAAAAAAAAGCCCAGAGAGGGAATAGATGGTGGACCACAGAGAACTTTACAATAGTATATCCTCCAAACAACCAGCTCCAGCTGCAATTTTTACAACACATGCATCCCATATGGTATGGGGATCACACAAGATGCAACTCCGCATCAGAGGTCTATTGAGCTTTTAAAAGCAATGAAACACATAAATATGCTACATTTAAAAACAGCCTTTGTAGCACTTAAGGCTTTCCATTCATATGTCATGGGGCGAACAGTACGAATCCAGACAAACCATACAACTACATTCTACCTCAACACGCAGGTAAGAACAAGGTCACATGTTCTCTCTAGCTCCGAACATCTGGAAATAGGCCATTCAGAGAAATATACTGCTAATGGCCATACACCTTCAAGACTTTCAAAACATAAAAGTAGATGGATTAAACTAGCAAGCAAGAGCCTTGCACAAATTGGGGCAACAACTAGAGGTCGTGGGAAGGGTCTTCTAGGAATAGGGTAGACCAGAAATAGATCTCTTTGCAACACGTGCAAACACAAAATGTCCCGACTTTGTGTTTAGGTATCTACACCACCTATTGGAATGCCCTATTGATTGACTGGTCAGCAGTGCTTTGTCCAAAGAGAGTACCGGTACTCATGGGAATGTAAGCCAAGCTCCGTGAAATTGGCAAAAAGAAGCGCAACACAGCTGACCATGAGTGGGTCCGTTTTCGTGAAGCACTCTGATCGAGTGCTAATCTCCCCTTAGAATGTGCTAATTGAGCGGCCGCCGGTAGGCATTCATTCAGAGCCAGGGAGCTGGCAGGAAGTTTGGGAGGGGCCGACACACACTGTGATTACTGACAGAGCCTGTGACTCTCAGTCTGCTCTGACCAGAGACAGACTGGGACAGAAATTGGGCACAGGCACCGGCACCAAAATGAAAGTGCAATCATCATTGTGGTAACTGTGAGCATGCTTACTGCTTGGCTTTCTATTCCCTGTTGTAACTGGATGCAGTGTACCTCACCCCCAGGCATCCGCCCTTCACCAGGCCTTGTCGGGCTTATAACGGGGTGCAGTGGTGGTGGGGGGGAGGGACCTGCGCCAGGCAGATCTCTTCCACCAAGAGCATCTGCCTCCTGAGATAAAGGCACGGTTCTCCCCTTCTGTGCTGACCTTTAATCCAGTCCTTTTTGATTTTATTCACATTTATGTTCCACGTGGAGTCATCCAGATGCTTCAAAGACATTTGAACTCCTTTACTTTATTTTCTATTTTCGAAGTTCATTATTGCCACATTTGGCCTCTTGGAGAAAAGGTTAAACGTATATTAATTGTTTCCGTGGTATATTTGATGTACCGCGGGCCTCGGTCTCGGAGCACTGAGCAGAGAACAGTGTTATTGCAGATATTGTTCGTTCACTACACATGAAACTGCTGTTTTTTTGTTCAGCTCACGTCAGACAAATGATCTTGCTATTTCCTCGTATGAAGGTTTGTTCGTGGTTCGAGGTCACAGATGTGCCTCCTTATTAAAGGGACAGACGCTGCCCTTCGGCCAAGTTCCCTGGGGGTGCACATAATCAGAGCCTTCGCTCTGACGTCACTACGTTGACAGGACAGCACTGAATGCGGACACTGCTGGGGGTGCATTTAATCAAAGCCCTCGCTCTGACGTCACTATGTTAACCGCACTGGATGTTGACTCCTGGGTTGCATTTAATAAGAGCCCTCTCTCTGCCGTCACTTCGTTGACCGCACAGCACTGGATGCTGACACTGCTGGGGGTGCATTAAACCAGGGCTGCTGGGGGGTGCATTTAATCAGGACTCTCCTTAGATTTTGTTCGAGAGTTCAGTGCAAGAGGCTTCCATATGCAGAATATTCTGGTGCCCTCCAGAACACCAGGCAGCGGCAGATTGAAAGCAAGTGTGTATAATTATGAAACTGTATTGGTAGGCAGCTGAGATTCTGCGTGTAGGTAGGGCCTCTTACATCCCGTTTGGTACAGTCTGGTGCCAAAGTGCCCTTTCATTTCTGGTGCTCTGCAGCAGTTTTAAGATCTTCTTAGAGTTTCTTGTTGCTCCATTGGGTGTAATTTCTGAAATTTATAGGTTTGCTTCGTCTTCACTGCTTGATTTTGCCTGTGAGAAAGTGTCACTCATAGTCGTTGAATGTCACTCATAATTACACTGAAATTATGAAAGTCACACATAAGCAATCTGAACCTTGGCAGCTATCTGCAGTGTGTACTCAGGTGCTGTGGAGTCCATAGCACTGTAGGTGTGAGAGCGGGCCGGCTAACAGGCATATCTCGGGAAATCAAAGAGAAGCCTTCCTGCTGGCATAGCAGAATCGGGCAGCAAATGTTTGGATCCAAATTGAGGAGGAAAGTGGTGATGGTGATGCTGTGCACAGCCAGCGGGAGTCAAAAATGTGGGCAGCAGTGAATGTAAGCATTTTTAAAACGCATGTACTGAATGCCTTGTCTGCGTGCATGAATGCTATAGTTGCAAGCCCGACAAGCCCTGTATTACCACACTCTGCACTTGAAGTGCACGTGAAAGGGTGCGCTTGTAGCAAGTGCAAGGCCACTCTCTCTGCAGTGCAGACACAATTGTATTTTGTTTTGTACAGGCCATTTTCTCCTGGGTTAGTGGAGGGGCTCTGGGAGGGGTAGAGGTGGGTGAACCAACAAATTAACAAGGAGAGCCCAGTCAGAGCCGAACCAGGAAGCCTGGCCTGGCCTTAAAAGCTCATACAGAAGTCGGGCCCTGAAAACATTTCCAGTGAAATAAGTGTATTTTTTTCATGTGGAAGCATTTCACCTTGGTGCATAACTTAAATCACAGCACTGAGAGGAGTTTGTGCTCCCACCATGAGGACAATGCCATTAGTGATCTAGGAAGCAAGTCACTTTTCAGGTGAGCATCATTTATAGGCTATTTTCTTTTCATGAATGAAGCAACATTATACTGTACAAGATGTGATTGTACTGCACACAGCTAGAACTTGAGCATTTGAATATACCATCATATGTGCTAATGAAGAAAAAGGAGTTGGCAAGATAAAATATTTGTCTGCGTTCACACTATTTAGTCGTGAGGAAGCAGGGATTGATCACAGAATTTCTGCTTTCACATTGTGCAATTCAGCCTCTAGATGGCTTCGTCTTTCTTTCTCTTCTGTATTGCAAATAAGGTCACTATTTTGTCTTATTCTTTGCACATGAGATTAGAGTTTGGTTAGCAACATCACAGTTCAGTTCATTTTTGGCTTGAGGGTGCAAGAGGACCTGGAACTGAGCCAGAGCCAGGCATCCTGGCTCGAGCTTTCAGCAGCTTGACCGACTCCAGAAAGAGGGAATCAGACTTTACAGCAGGTAAGGAGCTTTGAGGCCAAGCTGTGCCACCTGGGAGGGGCTGGGTGATGTCTGCTAAGTGGCAAGGAAATAAGAGGGTTAACCATAGTTAAACATTTCCAAAAAATGTTAAGGAAAATATCTTGTGCAAGTCATATGTGATCTAGGTGTTTCACCGTGAGAAGCCCACTTTAATAATACATGTACCCTTTTGTACGTATAAGGGAAATGCAATAATCAAATATATACCAGAAATGCTTTCATAATTATGCACATCTGCACACCAATTAAATCTCAATCACATTAAATGTGTGACCCCTGGCCGGATCCCATTGCACTGCCCATAGCCCCGCCCCCCCAGTACACATCTCAATTTGTTGAGTACCTGCACTTATTTTTTTTCCATTTAAAGCACTGCTGGTCAGTGAAATGCGTTTACGCTTTTTCCCACAATGCCGCTGGTACTTAAGCTTTGCACCAATGATGAATTTTGCATTTGCGGCGTACTATAATATCTCCTCAAGTGAGCCAGACAAACATATTTTTGGACCTGATGGATATGGCGCAAGGCAGGGTAATGCAAAAAGGATAGGTATACCAAAGACTTCCTAAAGATGCAAGACGTCCTGAGAGAGTTTAGAAGGCTGATATCATAAACCTGCTGTTCTACTGCCAAGTGGAACAGATGTGTTCACTGCTGCAGCAGAGAAAGCCTGTCAGACAGAAGGGCATAAAACACTGTTATTGTCCAGTACCTAATACACCTTTCAGATGAAAACATTTCTTACATGTCATTAACATGAACTTGTCAGCTATAGTGTAGTGCACAAGCAGCACCATGGGAAGACATATTTTCAATACACTAGTGATCAAAAGATTCTTAGAGGGAGCTAAAAAAAAAAAGGAGAACCGCCAAGGTCAGCACTTACACCAATGTGGAATCTGAATCTGGCGCTAGCACAGCTTGTAAAGCTACCCTTTGAGCCCAGGCATAAAACAGAACTCTGATACTTAACCTAAAACAGCTTTCCTAATTGCCATCACTTCACTGTGTTGGGTCAGTGAGTTACAAGCATGGGCTGTACCTGCAGACATATAGGGACCCCGTGGTCATGAGGACGAACTGCAGTTTCTCCCACAGGACATTTATACTTCCATATCATTCAAACTGTACAACTACAAGACTTTTTCCAACAGCGAAAGGCACAAGCAGAAAGGCCCCTACACACGCTAGAAGTCAGGAGAGCAGTCATATTACCTATAAAAAAAAGACCAATCGGGAAGAGAAGACGCATCTTTATTTCCTTTGATTCAGAAGGCTATTAATGGATCGCCAAGGTGATTGTTGCCAGATGGATAGCGCAAACAATCCAAACATGCTACAAGACAGCAGGAGTAGCGTTGGTAGAGAAACCAATGGTGCAATCCACAAGGAAAAAAGAAGCCACACTAGCGTTCATAGCCAACATTTTCATAAATGATATCTGCATTGCAGCCACATGGGCATCCATACATACCTTCACAACACGCTATTGTATGGATATTCAAGCCAACTGAGGTGGAGCTGGAACAGAAGGTGCTAAAACACCTGTTCACAAATTTACATTCATTTTAATCCAACCTCACAAGAAAGGTGACATCAGAATCTAAGCATGGCATGTGAATCTAGAGAGATTTGCTTCGCAAAAACAATTGGGTACTTAAAAATAGGAGTAGTTGTATAGCTTGAAGAATTTTCTGGATTCACATTCAACCCTCCCGTATCCCCAAGAAATGAGGTGACTAGGAAATGAGCAGTAGAGAGGAATAGGTACAAGGAATAGAAAGCTCAAGGAATGGTAGAAGTCCACAATTGGAGGGGGGGAAGAATCTCAGAATGGCAGCGTTCACAGGGACTTCTTCAGGCATATGCCTGTTGTCACTGGGAGATGGACATGCCACCAAATGTCCAAAAGGCCCTGGAGGCGGGCTTGAAGGGTGTGGGAGGATTAAATAGACCTTTCCAGTCCCAACCACTTGAAGCCAGAATAATGCAAAGCATGTGAATCCAGAGTTTTTCAAGCCAAACTAGAAAAGTCTTAATCAAAACTGCTCCTACAAGTAAGCATTACAACAAACAAATGATGGACGGAATGCTGACAATGCAGACATTCTCCCCCAGTCAGAAACCGGTCCTAGGATGCTTGATTCCGGTCCAGGGAAGACATGGCTTGGCAGTTCGGGCTGGACTGTTCCCATGAGGCACAGGGTCAAGACTGATTTGCATATGGCCATGTCTAAACTGGGGTGGTGTAGTGGGCAAAAGAACGATGGATTTAACCCAGATCTCTTGACTGGGGGAGAATGTATGCATTGTCAGCATTCCGTCCATCATTTGTTTGTTGTAACGCCTACAAGTAAGCAAGCATTTCATTCGCACCACTTGCCTGGTTGATCAGTGGGTATGTGCTAAGACACTGCTCGTTTGGGTTTGCAGCACTGATGCAGCAAAGGCAAATAACACTTGCAAGTTGTGCGTTTAATTTTTGTGTTTTTTTGTTTTAACTAGCCAAGAGACTAAAAGATCTTAACTGGATGGTACTGATAAAACTGAGGTTAGTTTTTTTCATGCCAGGTGAGTGCTTGCAAATAATGAGCGGGCACAGTGAAGGACTTATTGCAAGAACCAAGTCCTGATTGTGTTCACCCATTGATTTGCGATATTGGTGACCTATATGTTGCGCTTGAACAGCGTCTGACTTGAGAAGCATTAGGGTGACTACCATTTGAATATAAATACAAAGTTGCCCAGACCCGTGCCTATTTAGTACTTCATCATTTTATGCATTACCGTTGCACCCCGAGGTTGTTGGCTTTTCTCCATAGGTGAATACTTCAAACAGGGGGCACTAGTCTTAGATAAATTGTGGGCGTGTCTACCCGCTTCCATGTGAACAGGCTGGCGATAATCTGTATATCTGCTGCGTGGAAAAGAGTTCATTGAGATGACCTCTCAATTCTGAGGCCAAGCTGTACTGGACAGCAAAGATGGTATCACCTTCAGAATCTCAGTACTGAAAATGTAAGACAGTCTAGGAAAAACTTTTGAAGATTTAACCAGTCTTTCATCCTTTTCGTCCTGTAAAATATGGTGCTATACATGTCTCTGAAACGACCAGTAGCTCCATTACCCAGATTACTGTAAAGGAAGTGTGAAGAGGTTGCCCAGTGTATCTTTTGCCCAGGGCTCCGGCACCCAAGGCTTTACTATGTTTGCTGCATCATGGAATCATTCTTTGCACGGCTGACTTGGCCACTCTTCCTGGTTCGTATGCTAATATGGCTAACAGGTTAGAACACTGTATACAACTGAAGACTTATAGGACTGAGAGGTTAGCAGGAAAAGTCAAGAGTCTCTGGGGAGTGAGTGTGGGGTACAAGGGCCGTGTCCTGTGCGCTTCGAGTAAGCCGTTCGCCAGACAGGGCCGTCGTGGTAGGACACACCTGTGAGAACAACCTTTACCCAGAACATAACAGGTGTATTTGTAAAGTGCACCTTCACCCAGATCCCAAATATTTATAACACTGAGTCAGCTTACCTGGCTAGTCTCTTATGTTTATTGAGAGCCTAAACATCACCAATGCAGCGGTTTTGCACAAGTAGAGAAGTACTCCACGATAGAAACATTTAATCGCTGGCCATTTCAATATTTGAGAATATGCAAAAGGAAATAGTTGTGAAGTAAAAGGAATACCCGACGGGGCATCAAATGATGGGACGGACAATGTCAATGGGAATGAAGTGCAAATAGTAATGTTTTGTGTCCGTTTGAAAGTAGTCACACTAAGTATTGACAAGTAAAAATAAATGGATAAACTCGCCAATACAACACAACCCTAAGGGACCGTAGATTATTTTTGTGGCACCCAATCTAGACGACAGAATGAGAGGACCACGCAAAGAGACACGAGGGAAGAGACGGCCTGGAAAGGGAGAGGCAACGCATAAGGCTGAGCGCAAGGAAACAAAAAGGGGAATGAAAACCAAGAGATGAACGTCCTTCAGAATTTTTTAGTTCTGTCAGCCCTTACTGGACTGCCGCCCCGGGGCCCTGCATCATTCACTCGTGTTTGCTGCGCCTCTTTTATTCAAGAATACATTGACGGGGCGGTTCTCTTCCTTGCGGCCGTGTTGAAATAGGCCTTGCGGCTTAACTTGGAATTATTTTTAGAATGAAATACCCCGTTACGCACTGCTTTCCTAACATTAAGCTCGGGGTCACGTAGGTCATCCCGCTGATTTTCATTTTATTTTCTTCATGAAATGTCCAACAATGCGATCCCACCTCTTCTGTCCAGCGCGGCCTGAACACAAAGCACTGGACTTGGTGGCGGTGAGTCCATTAGGGGCGCTGGGGCGTTGCCCCACAAGCCGCCCACGCCCGCGGCTCCCTCGGGGTCTGTGAACTTAAGTAAACTGACTCAGTTTACTTAAGTTCAGAGATGCCGAGAGAGAACTGACAATCATGTCAGTCAGCATGACATCGGACCGCGGCGTCATGTTGATTGACATGCATGCTGCATTGTCAGACCAGCGTTACAACAAACAATTGATGGACGGAATGCTGACCATGCAGACATTCTCCCCCAGTCAAGAGATCTGGGTTAAATCCATCATTCTTTTGCCCACTACACCACCCCAGTTTAGACATGGCCATATGCAAATCAGTCTTGACCCTGTGCCTCATGGGAACAGTCCAGCCCGAACTGCCAAGCCATGTCTTCCCTGGACCGGAATCAAGCATCCTAGGACCGGTTTCTGGCTATCAGCCGTCATCAACCAGGATAGCTTGACTCCAGTGGCGTAGTGAGCACAGGTCCCACGTCTGGGAATACCCATCCCACTTAGGGCGAAAAGCGTTACAACAAACAATTGATGGACGGAATGCTGACAATGCAGACATTCTCCCCCAGTCAAGAGATCTGGGTTAAATCCATCATTCTTTTGCCCACTACACCACCCCAGTTTAGACATGGCAATATGCAAATGCAATCACTACGCCACTGGAGTCAAGCTATCCTGGCTGATGACGGCTGATAGCCAGAAACCGGTCCTAGGATGCTTGATTCCGGTCCAGGGAAGACATGGCTTGGCAGTTCGGGCTGGACTGTTCCCATGAGGCACAGGGTCAAGACTGATTTGCATATGGCCAAGTCTGAACTGGGGTGGCGTAGTGGGCAAAAGAACGATGGATTTAACCCAGATCTCTTGACTGGGGGAGAATGTCTGCATTGTCAGCATTCCGTCCATCATTTGTTTGTTGTAACGCATTGTCAGACCAGGGGCAGGCAGCGCCAGAAGTGCGCATCACTGGTGAAGGTCGGTGCATTTTTCCACTGTGCTCAGTCATGCGCACTAGTGTCTGCTATGGCCGGCGCATGCCCATTAGGAGAGCGAGGGTTGATCAAAGGCTCAACCCTCGGTCTCCTAATGGGCAGGCGGGCGGCGAGTAACCCTTCTCTAAGCCAATCCTGGGGCTGCTGGAGCAGCGCCAGTATTGGCTGAAGGGTTGCCACTCCAGTGAAGGCGCCAAGGGCCCAGCAGAGGCTGCGCGGACCGGCGGTCAGGTGCGTTTTCTTTCTTTTAAATTTTTTTTTAATTCCACTGCCCCAACCCCCGTGACCCCCCCCCCCCCCCCCTCTCCGACACCCCCTTGCGGGTACTGCGATGCGAGCCATGACTGCTGGTTTGTATATTGTGTAAGTAAACCTCCATCAACGTCATGCAAGAATGCATGAGATTCTGGGAAAATGTAATTTTGATGAGGAGCTTAAAGTGCTAAATCTAAGGAGCTTTTTGCACTCAAATTGTACATTAAAATCTGACATCATTACATCTTGGGCATCCCTCTTACAGATGTATTGATCACTGGTACTTTATTATTACTGTTTATTATTACTAGGTGCACCTTTACACAATATTGTTTATGCTTCTTTTACCACACTTCATGAAATGGTAGGTGTGATTAGATGTTATGTTCATTGCTCTATTGCACAGGTTTTTTTATTAAGTAATCGATAAAGATTATTTCTTGGGAAATCTAAATATTTGCTATGAAGTATTTATCTCCCTTTTATTTTGATGGGTGTTATTCTTTCTTTCACCTATTTATTGCTTTCTATAAATTTCTATGTTTGTGCCCCATATTCATCACCAGTAGTGGACGCTATAAAATTCCAAATAAAATTATTTGAGCAACAACAAAAACACTGCTAATTTAATGGCACTGATTCAGAATCGGCACTTTCTCTTGGAACCCTCTTGAAGCATACTGATCTTTTTTTCTGATAAGGTAGAATCTGGGCAACTTAAATAAAAATCGCGAAAGAGGGCCGGTATGTCTATGCCAATTATACAGAAACAGATGTAGAAATCGTTGCATAGAAGCTGGCAAAATTGTTGATCGCGCAGTAAACACAGCCCCACTCGTACATCATAGCAGAAAAGGCCACTTTATTTAGGACAGTTCAAGTTTTACCCAATCGCATAACTATGTACAGTATGACATCATGAAATAAATTGCAAATCAAAACTTCATATAATACACCCCATGTCATTGTGAACCCAACTTCTCTCTTCCCCACCCCGCGTTCCGACATTTACCCCCCACCCCTAGGAGTGGGTAAGACCGCTCCTGACTTACCCCCCCCCCCCCCCCCAAAAAACGCCATAAGTGACAACAGGAAAGTTGGGAAACTTCAATGCCGTCCTAGAGTGGCAAGCAAATCTATTCTTTTTTTTTTTTTTCTTTTCTTTTGTACATATTACTACTAAGGGAGGGAGGGTGGGGCAGCGGGAAAAACGACTACACCCCCTCCCAAAAAACGCCATGAGTGACAACAGGAAAATTGGGAAACTTCAATGTCGTCCTAGAGTGGCAAGCAAATCTATTCTTCTTTTTTTTTTTTTTTCTTTTCTTTTGTACATATTACTACTAAGGGAGGGAGGGTGGGGCAGCGGGAAAAACGACTACACACCCCGGGCATCTCCGACGCAATTGTCCTCCCGCTAGCCTGCCTTTCTGAAAT
The DNA here is from genome assembly GCF_964204655.1 of Triturus cristatus. Taxonomy (NCBI): domain Eukaryota; kingdom Metazoa; phylum Chordata; class Amphibia; order Caudata; family Salamandridae; genus Triturus; species Triturus cristatus. The sequence continues at coordinate 356,446,109 of NC_140581.1, forward strand.
GCCGCCTGCATCCCTGCCTAATCACCCACATCTACCCCTCGCGCGGCCGTTTCATTAGTGCGAAAAAGCCCAGGTGGAGACCGGCTCGCGCCCTGCTCCACCTGGGTTCCCAATGTGGGTGCTTAAAAACATCTTTACTCACATCGCCGCTGCTCCGTCAGCATCAAAGTCAAGTGACGGAATAATTATGGAATAAAATTACAAGGCCCTTTAACAGCAATTTGTGCGGAACAATGACGGAGTAACGCATGGGGGCCTGATCTGTAAACATGTTAACCACTAACGGGTTGGATAGGTGTGTGTTTTGTTAAGCTTCAAATGTGCGTCTGCTTTGGTGTTTCCACTTTTGAAGTCCCAGGCGAACACACTGCACCCACATCAACTTCCAGCCGAAAGCGTTTCCTGCTTTTGGGGAAACCTTCTTCACACTTTACGGAGTTTGATGCGTCAGCCTGCTGAGTCTTTCTTCACTTAAACTTCTGCAGCTGGGCTGTGCTGCGAGAATTCTGTTAATGACAGAAACGCATCATTTACGGTATTTTGGTTACTGGTGTTTATTTGTGTATTTATTTTATTTTTTGCATAATTGTGCATCTTCTGCAAACGCGATAAAAATACGTGCACAATATCATCTTGTGCTTGCTAGGCGCTCAAATCGAATGCAGCCGCTAGACACCCCATTATCAGCCATCTTCCGGCGACTCCACCAATTTCGAGTTTGAAACTCATCTAACCCACTACCTATCGCCTTTTTCAAATACAATGTATTCGACATCGCTTTAAAATTCAGTATTGGTTGATTGCTGTATATTACTTCTCATAAGGTTATTTCTCCTGCGCAAAAAAAAAGGTTTACTTGGAAATTATTTTTACGAAATTACATTTTTTAATTCTAGTATTGAATTGGATTGTAGGTGTGTTTATAGGGCACTTAAAACCTTTGAAGAGGGCAAAGGTACATTTACAGACGGGAAGCAAGCTGCTGCATGGGAGTGCTATGGACAGAAGAGTGTGGGTCATGTTGGTTCTCTGGTTAGGGTTTTGATGTTGAGTGGAAGGACCAGAGTCTTGCTCTTGTGCTGCACACTTAGGGCATTACCACTGATTTTAGTAATACTCTAATACTGCACTTTATCGCTGAAATTCTGTGACCTGGACACTCTAGCAAAAAATGTGGAAATACGTGTACAAAATGATCCCAATCCAGGGCTAATACCTCGGTGTAACATTGTTTCCTGGGGAGAGTAACCCTAACCACCTAATAAGACAGAAGAGTATATTTTAAATGTTATATAATTTTCTACATGGTTCCTAAAATACTTTTTTCCAGTGCTTTAAAAAGAAATAAAGAGTTGAAGGTACTCACTATTTAGTAACTGTTCGCTCCTGAGAAGTACTGGTACTCTCCCATTAAATGTATTGCAGCACTGCTGAGATGTGCAGGCAGTCTCCCTTCCAAATTAAAGAAGTGCAGGTACTGGGTAACGGACAGTACCTGTTCACTGAAAGCACTGTATTTTTTTAGAGCAATGGATAGTGATTACAGCCGTGTCCAGGCGATAATCTGATAGCATAAGAACAAAACAATAAATTAAAACTATAGGGAAAGGTCTGCTTTGTGCTCCAGATCAGTAACACATAAAGGTTAAAGATTCTGGTGCTAAGGTTATGTCTAATGAAATAAAAGGCACGGTCAAGCATTATTGGGATATTATTGTAAAAGGACACGTGATAGGCTGCCTCAACTCGCTCATCTGCACATATTTCTATATGACTGGTTACAGCCAGCAGCTGTGGGTGCTTCCCGAAGTCTGGTTAGAACATATTTTTCCAATGTTAATGCTGCATGCAGTGCAAGCCACTGGGCAAGCATAAATTTTAAAGGGCAAAAGTTGTCATGCAGAACAATTTACATATTACAGTAACTGTTGAACAAATTAATGCAAGAAGATACCGGGCAGTTTTTAATGTGTTTTAATATTTCAAGACTATACGTTCCCACTGCTTAATAATAAGCCTTGCTTTATTGTTGCATTCATTTGCTGTAAAATGCACCATTTGCCAATCTTTTTTAAATTTCTTTCTCAGGAGAGGGACTCTCCCTAGACCCCAGGTTTGTCCATTGAACTTGTTCACATCGCTAACTAGTGTTTTCTATTGGAAAGGGTAGAACCAAAGCAGTCTTGCTTAGTACCCTAGCCCTCCACAGAAGTCAGACTTGCTTGGCAACCCAGAAATTCTTGGAAATAATGTATGAGTTTTCTTTTATGAATGCCTAGAAGAACTGAATTTTTAGTTCATTTATCACAGAAATAGTGCTAAAAATCGCACCAAAAAGATGCCAATTTTTTAACCCATCCCCGAACCCTCCTTATTGCCGTCGGGCTCGCATTCTGCGCTCGCATACGTTGATTCATTGTGCATACGCCCCCACCAGTTTCAAATTCCACCAGCCGCCTCTGCTGGACAGACTCCAGCTCTGCACGTCAATTGCACAATGTATACGGTATGCGATCTGCGGTAAAGGGAGAGCGCTAAGGAAGCATGGGCTGCAGCCCCTCTTTAGAGTCTTGCTCTTTTTGATTTTTATCAATGTTTTTTTTTTCTTGTTCCATTTGTTACTGGAAGCACTTGGTGATGGAGGTGGCGCTTGTTTTAGATGCACAGTACTTGAATGAAAAAACAACAATTGATGGACAGAATGCAGAACAATGTCATACATTCACCCCAGTACAGAGATCTGGGCCTAAATCCATCCTTTTTTTTGCTCACCATGCCATTCCAGTTTGAACCCAGCCATATGCAAATCAGTCTTGACCCTGTGCCTCATGGAAACAGTCCAGCCTGAAATGCCAAGCCAGGTCCTCCCTGGACTGGAACCAAGCATCCTAGGACCGGTTTCGGGGTTTTACCCCTCTTCAGCCAGGATAGCTTGACTCCAGTGGCATGGAGAGCACGGGACTCACGTCTGAGCATACCCGTCCCATTCGGGTTGACAAATGCAAAAACAACAGTTGATGGACAGAATGCAGAACAATTGTACGGATTTAGGCCCAGATCTCTGTACTGGGGTGAATGTATGACATTGTTCTGCATTCTGTCCATCAATTGTTGTTTTTGCAGTACTTGAATGAGGCAAGTGCAAGCGGCGGCTGGTAAAATATGAAAATGGTGATGCGTAAAAATTGGTGAAACATTAAGGTCACAAAATGAACTTACTTTTCCTGCAGCTTGAACACTGTAATTCCTGAGGGAGTTTGGAAACACGCTCTCCCTTTTCTCTGCGTACTCCGTCTTTGTGCAGTTAGTGTCTCCTGTGTGGTGGCGGCGGCAAAATGCTGTGACAGGTTAGGTACTTAGGCAAGCATAGCTCTGCGTTCATGCTCTGTGTTTCAACAGAAAGCTTGAAAGCAGCATCCGGATTGGCGGGGCAGGCCAACCCAGCTCACCCTCTGTGCAGGGCCAGACTGGCCGTAGCGGACACCTTGCGTTTCCCGGTTAGGCCGTCAGGGTGGGGGCCGGTTTTGGGCCCCTGGGAGCAGTTTGTTACCGGGGGTCAGCAATATTGGCCCCCTGTAACAAAATCGGCTGAAACAGGCCCTCTCAAACAGCTCGGCTGCACTCCCCTCCCACTAGGGGAGGGGGGCGGCCGAGCATTTTCCCAGGGCCGGTTTCGGTTCCCAGTCTGGCCCTGCCTCTGTCCCCATCGCGTTCTCAAACAGCACAGAGTCAGCGGGCAAATTTACACGTCGGGCTGGCTGCATTGTTGCGAACGGTCAATCGGACATGCGCACTTTACGTCAGCAGGCAACCATCCGGATGGATGATGTCAGATGGTGCACTGTGAAAGGGCCACGCCCCTCCTCCTACAGTACTGCGCACCCAGTGCTACTGCCTGTCCTACTCCATACTAAACTCCTCACGGGTCATATAATTTATACATGCAGTGTGTGACCGCTCACATCAGGGGAGAGTCAACGCCCCTAACGCTCCTTAAGAGGAACTGCTCCTGGCAAGTGCTACTTCTAGAAATGGGAACAATCAAAATGGTAGAGTGTTAAAAAAGAAGCGTTGGCAAAACCAGTAGGTCGCACTTTTGTGACCTATTGGCTTTGCAAGTGTTTTTTATCCACATGGCATCCAGATGTTGTGTAGCATGGCTAAAGTTTTAAAATGTAATATAAGCCTGACGCACGCAGCACTTCATTTTGTAGGCACACGAACCGCGCATGTGCACGTCTACAAAATGCCACAAGATCCTTTTTTTCTTTTTAGTGATCCTAGTTGAATCGGCAACTAAAAAAAAAAAAAAAGCAGTGTTTTTTTCTTTTTTAATTTTTAGACTAGATGGGGAGCTAAAGCAACACTGTGAGTGGTGAGAGGGAGCTAAAGCAAAGGGGAGCTAAAGCAAAACGGGGGAGGGTGGATGCCAGGGCAACACGGGCAGAGAGAAGGGGTGCAAAGCAACGTAGAGGGTACAGGTGGGAGGAATCAACATGGAGGATACGGAAAAGCTGCAGGGAGAAGCAGAGGCGAGCTAAACAGGGAGGGGGCGGGAAGAAGCTCTTGGGTCGTAGAGCAACACATAGTCACAGCCTCATACTTCTATACCCTGAAGATGCTGAGGAAGAGTCTCGAGGAAGATTCTCAAATGGCTCCCAATTTGCACCCAGAAAACAGTCACACACGCTCTCTTCAGAAGCAGGCTGGACTATAGGAACCCCCTCTATTCCAGGATCAACAACAAACTCACATTCAGAACTCGGTGGCCAGAATCGCTCGCAACTTTCCACGCTGCACTCGCATCACATCATACCTGAAGGACTCACCCACACGTTCACATCTCTAAATAACTCAGGCACAGCATACCTCAACAATCTCATCTACTTTATCAAGGCTTCTAGTCCCCGCCCCTCCTCCAGACTCGTCCTTGCACACATCCCACGCTTAAGGAAAAGCAGATCTGGTGGTCAAGCCTTCTCCTATATCAATCCTAAACCATGTAATAACCTGCCGCTGCACATACGAGCCACCTCCTCAGTTCTTAGATTCTGAAAGGAGCTGACGACCTGACTTTTCGAGCAGTTCCACTAGGCCGTAGATTTGGCTAAACTCAGACCTGCACATCTCCAGGATTCCCACCAGTGTGATAGTGTGCTCTACAAATCAAAACGGAGTGCGAGGGAGAAAAGAACATGAGCTCGACAATTCAAAAACACATGTACCATTATGGAGTGCTTAACAGAAAAAAAGTAGGGCATGAAAATTAAGCAGTGGAAACTGAGCTGCCAGCCCGTCAAAGCACCACTAAATAGGCAATGTTCCAAGTCGGGGACAATCACAAGATTAACAAGCTGAGACTTGAATAGAAGGTTGTACGACTGTACAACGCAGGTAAAGACATTGTATGCCTTTATCTTGCATTTTTTACCGCGCATGTTTTTACCACGAACATGCTCTTACAATGCATGCCATTATCACGCATTGTTTTTATATATAAAAACAATGCATCTGTGGGGGGAGACCCCCTATATCCCCCAACTTACCTTAAATGCTTGGTAAAGGCATGCGTTGTAAGGGCATGCACGCGGTAAAAATATGCATGCTAAAAAATGCGCGGTAAAGGCACAACGAGGTACAAAACTCATTGCAAAGACTGTTTTCTGAATAAAAAGCATGCAATTGAGTGACGGGAATAACAACCAGTGGTAAACAATGGGCACGCTCCAAACCCCTCTTGTACTTGGTAAGCCACAATATACCTCGCAAAAGACCGAGCATACGCTGCCTGGTTGGCTCGACCTAAAAATAAGTAACCATTCATTTTTCAGATGCTCTTCTCACTACAATGCACTGTAGTGAGCAGAAACAAAGTGTTTGGCTGCGGGAAGAGGTGTAGCAGGTTATTTGAGCGTGGTGTATACTCTCACCCATCTGGGCTGGGCTGGGAAAGGACGGGTAGCAAAGGTGCTGGAATGGGCTGCCAGCCTGGGAATCTCAGACAGCCATGGAAGTTGGAGGTGCACTGCTACCAATGCAGCTGTACAGAGGTTCCACAGTGGTTCTGCAGAGGTCTTCCTTTAGTGGCTGTGCGAAGGAAAACAAAAAAAGTGATGAGTAGAATGCTTGAATTAGTCTCAGCCACTAGTAATTGCTTGGGGCTGCATCCCAGTCCTTGTCATTTTGGGCCAGCATGCTACCTGTGAAAGGAACTAGCCATACGTGAACCAGACATATAGGAATCAAACTTCATCCTGCTCCAGTAGGAACAGTCAAGCCCAAGTCTCCTCTGAATTTGAGCCCAAATAGCCCAGAGACGGTTTAGGTTTACTTAGGCCTCAGCAGTGACTAACATCTTGTTGTGTTGCACTGTGAGCACTGGATCCACCTCTGAGCATACTTGTTGCACAGAGGTAAACAACTAAGTGATGGATGGAATGCTTAAGTTAACCTCTGGCACTGGTAATTACTTGGGATTACCTGAGGGGCCATTGTTTTTTTGTCCATCATGCTTAAAGGTGGCCATGAGTGATCATCAGTGGCTGAGATAAATTCAAACATTCTTTCCATCACCTTGTTTGTTGCAGTAGACTCCCAAAATGTGATGGGTATGCCCAGACCTGGGTCCCATGATCCGTGTATCACAGGACTCCAACTGTAACTCGCCGACGAGACCTAAGAGGATTGAAACTGTTCTGATCTTGCTTGTGAAAGTTCCTGTCTAGAGGAGACCTGGCCTGGCAGTTTGGGCTTAACTGGTCTATTGGAGCAGAACCATACCTGAATTGCATATGGCAGGTCTCAGTCCACAGTGGCATAGTGGGTAAAAAAAACTGATTGGAATGCAGCCTGTGCCGGTGTCTGAGATTAATTCAGTCATTCCTTCCATCATGTTTTATGTTGCTTTTTTTGGCTGTGCTGGCTCTGGAGTCTGAGAAACCCTGGCCTGGTTTTGACCTTGTTGGACCTTCATTGGTGCCTCATGTTAGAGACAAGCCTGGGGTGAGGGTTGTCCCAGTGGGAATCCATATAATATGGAATATAAGGATTTGAGGTCCTCCATTTTCACGAATGTAATCTTGGAAGGAAGAAGGAAAAGACGTTGGGAACTGTGCTGCCAATGCTTTGGCGTGTCGTGGAGGGGAATGCCGTGCTTGAGGACATTAGGGATCAGGAGAAGGGCGTTTTGGCAAGCATGATGCAAAGTATATCATTGACAACTTGCTATGGGACATTTTTCATGATTTCCTACTTTTGAATCGTGACGGGTGGTCGCCCAATAGCGGTTGCATTGATTTCTATAGAGTTTGATGGGGCCACAAATAATAAAGTTGGAGGAGCCAAAAGAAGGATTTTATTTATGTATTTGTAAGTGGGTTTTAATATAGTGTGATGCTGCAGTGCAGGTCTTCTTGCAGGAGAGTCAAATCAATATTGAAATAGGTGGGAAACTGATTTTGAAAACCATTTTGACTGGAAGTTATTGGCCATAAAATGTAGTTGGCAGGTCTGCTGTCGGCAACATTGTTTTTTGTTTACAAAAAATAGACGAGAAGACCAGCTTTTTGGCCATGGTATTTGTAGAATGCGTCCGAAAGCCTCCAGTCACTGGAGATAAACTATTTTCTGTGGCAAGGTGCTGTAAAGTGTTGTGAATTCTCCATGTTGTGACGACGGATTGGTCACTTTTGGTTTTTTTTGTATGAAAGCTAGCTTAATCCGTTTGTGGCAGGCTTCCATTCCATTGACTTTTCATTGCATAGTTTTGTAATGTTACCTCGTTGTTCGCTGGTTGCTGAGGTGATCATCAGTTAGACCTTTGCCACTGGAGCATTTTTTTTCCATTTGGAATTTGTTGAGGAACGCTGTGTACCCTGGAGCTCCTGGTTCTGTTTTTAGGTCTGGCCTAGAGACCACTTTATTTTTTTGTGACCCATGCTTTCCTCTAAAAAGTCATAATAAAACTTCAGACGCATATACAGCAGCTTTTTGTTGGCCCTGTTCATCCATTTGTCTTTTCAAATGTAATTCATATGTTTCTTTCGCCCACCACATCATACAACATGGGTCAGTGGTTCACAGTTGAGGGCGGAGGGGTTGGCGATGATTAAATTTTTCCTTATCGGATGTGTACTGCTGCCTGTAAAGCAGTGCACCTCGTGCCAAGGGTGGTGTGCTGGGACTGCTGGGCCGCTCTTATGGTTGTTTGCAAATACTGCTGGGCCATTCTTATGGTTGTTTGCCAGGTCTGCTGGGCTACTCTTACGGTTGCTTGCTGGGACTGCTGGGTCACTTATGGTTAACCGGGACTGCTATGCTAGACCACTCTTATGGTTGTTAGCTAGGACTGCTGGGCCACTCTTAGGGCTGTTTACCCGGACTGCTGAGCCGCTCTGTGTTTGCCGGGACTGCTGGGCCGCTCTCACGGTTGTTTGCTGGGACTGCTGGGCCACTCTCACGGCTGTTTGCCGGGACTGCTGGGCCACTCTCACGGCTGTTTGCCGGGACTGCTGGGCCGCTCTCACGGTTGTTTGCCGGGACTGCTGGGCCGCTCTCACGGTTGTTTGCCAGGACTGCTGGGCCACTCTTATGGTTGTTGGCCAGGACTGCTGTGCTGGGCCACTCTAAGGGCTGTTTGCCAAGACTGCTGGGCCACTCTTGTGCTTGTTTGCAAGGACTGCTGGGCCACTCTTGTGGTTGTTGGCCAGGACTGCTGTGCTGGGCCACTCTTGTGCTTGTTTGCCAAGACTGCTGGGCCACTCTTGTGGTTGTTTGCAAGGACTGCTGGGCCACTCTTGTGGTTGTTTGCAAGGACTACTGGGCCACTCTTGTGGTTGTTTGCAAGGACTGCTGTGCTGGGCCATTCTTGTGGTTGTTTGCCAGGACTGCTGGGCCACTCTTGTGGCTGTTTACAAGGACTGCTGGGCCACTCTTGTGGCTGTTTACAAGGACTGCTGGGCCACTCTTGTGGCTGTTTGCAAGGACTACTGGGCCACTCTTGTGGCTGTTTGCAAGGACTACTGGGCCACTCTTGTGGTTGTTTGCAATGACTGCTGTGCTGGGCCACTCTTGTGGTTGTTTGCCAGGACTGCAGGGCCACTCTTGTGGCTGTTTGCAAGGACTGCAGGGCCACGCTTGGGGCTATTTGCCGAGACTGCGGGGCCACTCTTGGGGCCTTTTGCCGGGACTGTGGGGCCACTCTTGGGGCATTTTGCCGGGACTGCGGGCCACTCTTGGGGCATTTTGCCGGGACTGCGGGCCACTCTTGGGGCATTTTGCCGGGACTGCGGGCCACTCTTGGGGCATTTTGCCGGGACTGGGGGCCACTCTTGGGGCATTTTGCCGGGACTGCGGGGCCACTCTTGGGGCGTTTTGCCGGGACTGGGGGGCCACTCTTGGGGCGTTTTGCCGGGACTGTGGGGCCACTCTTAGGGCTGTTTGCCGGGAATGCTGGGCCACTCTTTTGGTTGCCTTCTTGGCCACTCTTGTGGTTGTCTGCCCAGACTGTTGGGCTACTTTTATGGTTGTTTACCAGTACTGCTGTGCCACACTTATGGTTGTTTGCCTTTTTTGTGCATATTAGCAGTGCTTTAAATGGGCCGGTACTCACAGGTACTGAGTACCGGCACTTCTTATTTTTACCAAGTTGAGTACCGGCACTTTTCCAGTGCCATGGAGAGTACCTGTACTTGCATTCATAAGGTGGGCACTGGGCCGATGCCTGAGGGCTAGCTGTGGTCCGTTTATTTGGCAGCATTTTGGCTGTTTTCACGACTGTCTGTAACATTCAGCCGAACGGCCTGCTGCAGGGGCAAGTGGGCCTCTGCTCCTAGATGGAAGCTCCCATTGTCCTCAACCGCCCCCCTGCCGGGCCTCCATGCTGGGTCGTTAGTGAATTGCACATTGGCTTCCAGGGGCACAGTGATGTGTGCAGCCTGAATGGGTGGGAGGGAAGAGAGCCTGCATAAGTGACAATGACTTTTTAACCGCTTGGCCTCCCACTGAGACAGACCGAGATGGGGAAGACATCGAGACAGCTATGGAAAGAGTAAGAGAGGCATGGAGATGGCAGATTAGAAATAGAAAGAGTGATAGTAGAGTATTATAGGATACCTTTGGGGTAAAGAGAATGGGGCAGTGAGATAAATGGATACAAATGGGAGAGAAGTGAGTGGGGGAGGGATCGAGAGATTAGAGATGTGAAGATTGACAGAGTATTTGTCTGCTTGTTTGTGTGCGTTTGCCTGGTTGTGTGTATGTTTGTGAGTGAGAGAAAAACTAAATCAGAGAGGAAGAAAATCAGGACAGCCAGGAGGTATTTGAAAAGAAATGCGTCTAATGGTTGTTATTAATGATGCTTTGTCAGTCTCTCTCGTCCTGGTGCACATTGATCCTTAGCCTGAAAGGGCTAATAGTACTGTTGATGGCTTGGCTGCATTCAGGGTTTAGAAGCTCTTTGCACTGTTTCCAGAAGTACTCCACACCACCCTTTATTAGCATATGTCCCTGTTAATCTGCACATATGGAAAGTTTGAGACAACTGTCGAGGGCAATGCAAGGGCAAAATGAATAAGCAATAGAAGTGTTTTCTATCATCATGTCTCACCCCGCCTCTAACCCCGCCCACTAGCCACGCCCCTCACTAAATTTAATGAGTACCTGCACTTATTTTTTTCCATTTAAAGCACTGCATATTAGGCATGTTCGCACGAAAACGCGAAGAATGTCAAGCTTTCCAGGGCCCAGCCCATTGACTTGGTCAATGCTTGTTTTCTGTGAACATACCGTGTCGTATGCTTTTTATAGACTTGGCATATTATTGCCATTTCATGTCCCAATCTATAAATCGGCACAATGATAATATTACAGTTCCTGTCGTTTCTAATCTTATGCGCTTTGATATAATAGTAGAATTGAGTGTGGGGAGCGATCCGTACCCATGGTTTCCATTGAAGGGTTTAAATAACACATGAAATAAGCAGTTTACTCTACGTCACTGGCAGTTACCTCATCTTCAGCTTTCTGTCGTGTGCGGTGCAGAAGCCTGCTATCCTTTCTCCCTGCCCTGTCATCCGCCCGGCCTTCTGCCCCTCCCACCAGCCCATGCTCTCTACACCTGAGAGAAAGCACACAGGATAAACGAGCTTGCGCTTTCGCATGGATTTGCTCTGCCTCCGTCATTTTGCCTAGTCCGGCCGGCTCCACTGCTCTGAGCGGTTTCGAATCCCACCCTGAGCAATTTGGCGCGTGAATCTAGACCGTGCCTGGGTGCGTGCAGGGCACCGCTCCCAGCCGGAATACACTGGTGGAAACGCTGCCCCCGCTCTTATCGGCGCTGTTTACCTGAAACGTCGGATGAAATTAGAATGAATGGGAAGAAGATACGATAACACCAGTTGTGAAATCGGTGCCAGTGCCGTTTGTACGTTTTCTGTGCGAAACCCCCGGATTACATCAGAAATACTTCAGGTTGCTTCAGCGCCTCGGATTCGACGCTGTCGTGACTGAGGAACTATCTCCCTGCTTCCCTATCTGCTGTGCAAAGGGTGAGGGCTCGTGTAAAGGTTCACCGTACAATGGTAAGGCACTTTACATGTGCTACAAAAAATAATTGCACTGCGTTAGGCAAATTGTGCCCAGTGACGGCTGGTGACATTTGAAAGTCGCGGGGCGTAAAAGTTCTGGATGAGTGACCCGTGGCAAGCGAGCTCAGCCTGCCAGCGCGACCGCCATATGGGTGGATCGGTATTCTCACCCCGAGAGAACCTTTTGAAAAAAGAGTGGGCAAATGGTGCATTTTCACACAAATTTGAGGAAGTAAATAGGTTAATAAGGCCATTGTGACTGTATGTCTCAATCAGTTGCCGCAGGAGCCAGGGAGTGGCAAACACAAAGCATGTTTGATCATTTTGAATACGTAATGAACATTACTTGTTTCACTTGCTCACCACTCGGTATACAAAGTAAGCAAGTAAGTCACTTCAATCATACTGAATTCATTTTTCTACTAGGTATTGACATAACTATATAGAGAAAATTACTGTTACAACTGACAGTTTACTCCTATATGCATGAATCCAAAAAGCCTTGTGTACCGAGGTCTCTGCTCTGTATATCAGGCCTGCAAGCTTCGCCATTCAAGATGTAGTCTGGTATCGCCCAAAACAAACTGACCCTCACGCATCTTTGCATAGTAGAAAGGCCACTTTATTTAGAACAGGTAAACTCTCAAATAACTCAGCTATTTATTTATTTTATAATTTAGAATGCTGAGCCAAAACCATTTCTAACATCACATTTCCCCATTTCAAAACTTTAAACCAACCTTCAAACTTCTCTGTGTTACCTTGTCATTATTTTCTTCCCCTTTTTCCTACCCGTCTTCCTGCGATGCCTGGTAAGACCGCTCCTGCCTCACCCACCCCAAACCTTGCATATACTAATGAACGTTGCCCAAGAGTAACTTGACTAGTGTGTTTTTTTTTTTTTTTTTAATAGGGTTGGGAGGGTGGGACTTCAATTTTCCCTCTCACCCACGCTCGCGCTTCCCTACACTACCGCACCTGACTGAAACAGCTAACGCGCGCGCGCCTTTCCCTGCGTTGCTAGCGCGGCCCGTTCCATTCGGGCGAAAAGCCCCAGGGGGAGACTGTTTCTCCGCTCCCCCTGGGGCCCCCTTCTCCACTAAAACCTATCACTAAAGAGTGCACCATTCCATTGCCAGCTTGCTGGACACTGACCGGCATAAACTCTAAGAAACACAACCGCATTAACGCCAGTGAAATAGAGACCCAAAACTGAAAGGGCATACAAATTCTGAAAGGGTGGGGATTTGCTATTCAAATGCATCTAACATAACATCATATTCATATGCAATAATTCCAGATTTTTAGAAATACAAGCTGTGTTCTTGACAGATGGATTTTTATATTCCGGTCCTGAGCATTTTCCGTGAACTGGTGTTTTGGTCCCATTGTTTAACTGAAATGGAGCACGACTACAACTCCCAGAATACAACAGGTTTCTAAATGAAGGCTCAAGACTGATGCCATCTTGCAACCCTCTATGTTCACGAGTCTTTTACTAACGTTTATTTTGTATTAACAATAGAACGTGAGATACCTTATTGCCACCCCCTTGCAGAGCTCTGTGTGTGACCTCCGGTCAAAGGCTTGAGTCCCTGTTCATGCTTTGGACCTCCCATGGCTGATGAAATTAGAAGCGCTGTGAAGTGGTCCTTGGCTTGAATAGGCACTTTACAAGTAGTCCAGATAGCTGCAAAACTACATTTCTACATTTCTACGTCAAACATGAAACCAGCATTAAGCATTACATCCCTTCCCTCGATTGTTCTTCAAGCCTATGCTAAAGCTGTATTGTATACTTGAATGTAGTGCGAGTACTTGTAAGTCGCTAGAGATTACAGGGAGGAAGTAAACAGAGATAACAAGAGAGACTTCAAAACAGAAAGAGAGCAAGAGGGACACAGCAAGGAGGTAGCACAAGAGTGGAGCACAGTGGACAAGAAGAGCACTAGAAAAGAGAACGGGGGGTGGTCTGGGGCTGAGAAAAAGAACAACTAAACCAGAGTGTACGGAGAGAGGTCAAAAGGGGCCAGATAGGGCAGGAACTTGATGGACACCGAAGCAAGGGACTACAGGAGAAAAACCGACAGGAGAGCAGAAACTGGAAGAGAGTGAACCACCCAAAGAAGGGTAGAGAACGTGCCAGAAGAGCAGCTCATGGCAGGGCACCGACACAGATATAAATAAGGCCTGCAGCTGCGTGGTGATGGCAGAGAGGCCGGCGGGCAGGTATGTGCCAGACCTGGAACATCTCAGCACACCGGGGACACGACCATGGCCACTGCATCTTGGGCCAGCAGGAACTGCTGGAGCCGGCACTAGCTTTGTGGTGACAAACATAGTGCCAACTGGTCTACCGATGGCATCCAAGCACGTAACTACTAGTGCCACTATACCCTCGTATGACAGTTGCGGTTCGCAGTCACAATACTCATGGTGGGGGAGGAACGGGACTGGTAGGAGCGGTCGCGCGGGAGTGTGGGGGGGAGATAAAGAGAGGTTGCGCCGGGGTTCGGGGGGGGGGATAAAGATAGGTTGCACGGGGGTGGGGGCAGGGGGAGTTTGCATTAAAAAAAAACAAAAAGAAAGAAAACTTACCTGCGTTGGCGCCTTCTGAACGGGAACTGGGAACAGTCATGTCACACCCCTCTCAGCCAATACAGTGGCACTGCTCCAGGATTGGCTTAGCAGGGGCAGGGCTACTCGATGCCCGCCTGCCCATTAAGAGACCGAGGGTTGCCTTGTTGATCAACCCTCGCTGTCCTAATGTGCAGCCGCCAGCCACAGCTAACACTAGAGCGCATGGCTGGGCACGGCCGAAAAATTCTCTGACCTAACCCAGCCATGTGTACTTGTGCTGCTGCCTGCTGTGCGTGCTCGGCGCCACCCCCTGGCCTAACAGTGACAATGCATGTCAGTCAGCATGATTCAGGCGTCATGCTGACTGACATGCATTGTCAGTTTACTTCAGCTGCCAAGGGAGCTGTGGGGGCACGGGCGGCTGGTGGGGCAACGCCCCAGCGCCCCTAATGGACGCACCGCCACTGATTGTGCCTCCTGCGGACAAATGGTGGTGACTACATTTGCATTTGATGAATTGCAGATGAGAAGACACTTTGTAGTTGAGCAATTACTTTACCTCTTTTACTTTTACAGCGCGCCGCTGTCTATTGGCCAGGTTCACGGTATAGAAATACCAGATACATACATTCATGCTTTCTTTGCAGTATCCTCTCCTTATAGCAGCAATATAGCATCTGTACATGGACTCTCACATTCTGCAAAGATCCCATCTTTACACGGAGTCACACATTCTGCATACAGCATCTGTACGTGGACTCTCACATTCTGCAAGATAGCATCTGTATATGGACTCTCACATGTTGTAAGAGCTGGAGAAAGATTTCTTTTGTCTTTTGTTTGGGCCTCAGTCATGCTTTTAAAACCAGAAGCTGGGAACCAAGCCCCATCAAGTGCTTCTGCTTTGCTTGTCCTTCAGGGTTCCGAACCATGCAAGGCACGATGCTGGGGAAAAAATAAACAGATCTGTCCATCTTGTGAGAATATACAAGACGTTCCACACCATGCCCCCCTTCATCCAGGTGTAGAAGCTTTGCAGAACCTACAATGATAAATTCCCACCGCCAGAATTTTTCTTGAAATTATACATAGGCTGCAGTTAAACTAGTTGGCCTGTAGAAAGGAAGTGTCCAATATGGGTCCAGTAGAGCTTTTCACAGATTTATGATAACCATGGATTATGTAAATCTGATCTACTGAGTTTTATTGTACATAAATTTATTTTACTTCAGTATTTTGAAAATCTGTCCATTATAGGTCAAGGAGGGTGAAATCTGAGACTTACTGGAGGGTTGTTACATTAATGTTTAAAGCTTTATAGCCACCCAGGAATCCACCTTATCTCTAGGCTTACAATGCAACTCCTTGAATATCCAGTTCAGACCTTCAACTTAGGACCAGTTTCAAGGACCGAGGAGGCCACGGCCCATCTTGCTATGCTGCTGAAGTCCGCAGTAACTCCTGCTTTACTTATGTGCTTCACATATTTGGCCAGAGTTGAAACTAAGATCTTATGAGGTCACTTAATTGACAAAAAATAGCTGAATTCAGTTCCTTAGTCCTCACAGCTCTCCAAGCAAAGAAATATCCATAGCTTCGGTTGCAATAAAGACACTGGATGAGTGGCTTCTCTGGAGTTAGTGTTTGTTCTTCGGGAAGAGAAGAAAAATTGAACCATCGCAATGATGGTCCCAGCGGAAACCTATCAGACACACAGTTGCATGAGATTAAACACAAAAGCATTATCAACCTCTTTAGACTTTCAATCATCTTTACGTTATCTGGTCAATCCACGCAGCAAACTCAAGACTCGTTAACATCTTTAAGGTTTTCAGTTAGATTAATCTGATAAAGCTCTTCTCCACCCAAAGGTCCCATCACGCTCAGACTTTGAAATAAATGATTGTCTAACCTGAAAAGAACGAATTAAAAGGATAGTTTTCGGGTTTTTAAAAAATTGCAAATGAGAGTAAATGTAACATACAGCACTCAATTGTTTCCGGGGGAAGGGGGGGGGGGAGAGATAAGGGTGTAGGTGTAGAAAAAGCCTTTCATCCAAAGGTAGATTCTTTTGAAAGTGTGTTTATGCATAAATTGCTTGGAAGATGATTGTAAAAGGCAAGGAGTATGAAACCTAAATATGTCTTTTTATAAACTCCGGGTTATAGAAATGAAGGCATTTGTGGACCAGGCATAGTACCTTAAAGGAGATAACGATTTTCAGTTGGTAACTAGTGCACATTGGCTAGGAAGGGTTTGGTTGAAGCAAAATGAGGAGATAGGGTGACCATTATGGTTGCACGGTTATGGATTATTTGCAACCTAGTGATGAGTTTCATAGACGTTTCTAATTCAAGGTATATATAGTAATCCAATCTGAACTCCATGATACCACAGTTTTCCTATTTTTGATGGAAAGAAGTGGAGAAATAAGCGTCAATTTCCAAAGCCAATGGGTGCAGGATTAAACAGCAAATGTTTGTCCTTCCATACTAAGCTTATGTCTAACTTGACGCTCAGATTTTTCACCATAGACTTGGGAAGAGGCTGCTTACTGAAAGGAGGAGGGCCGAAGCATGTTTATTTTCCGAAATGTAGAATCTTAATCTTGTCAATATTAATTTAAGACCTTTCTGATTCATTCTGGTTTTAACCCTTTGTGCAAAGCACTTTATTTGATGTTTTGGCCACTTCATGCTTCAGCCTTTAAAACATTTTTCCACAAAAGGTATCTGTGCCAAATTTGTGACCTTTCTTTTCCCCACGTCTTGGGGGTTCTAAAGGTACCCAAGTTTAGTGAATTTCCTTGGAACGACCTGAGAAAATAGGTCAAAATGTAACTGGGTGTGGCTTTGTTTGTGTGAAAAAATAAGAAAAATTGTTGTGCAAGAAAGCTTTTTTTTCTCCAAAAAAACAGCATCAACTAAATATTTGCAGTGCTAAGATCACCAACGTCTTGGCTTTTAGCACAAGCAGAGCTGTGGAAAAAAACAAACATTTGTTTTACCCCAGTTTAATGCATTTCTCTAAGTGGTAGTCCAAATTACCTATTTTTTTCTGGTGTTTATCTACTAGTTTGCAGTGGTAACAGGTGTGACACCCGTGGGTGAACCTAGAAAGCCACACATTTCTGAAAACTAAACCAAAATCTGAGTTCAGCAAGAGGTGATTTTTGTGAATTGCTTATGGTTTTTCCTAAAACGAAATAATGGAAAAAAAGTAGGAAAAAATAGAAATAGCTGACGACAACTATTCAATCTGTACTTTTGCCTTGCTGGCTGATTTACAAAACCAATATACCAGTACCTCAGTCAGATCCTTCTGGCCATAGGGATATATAGTGTTTGTTGGTTGCCCAAAAAATGCACGATACCAAGACCCAACAACTGAGCTGCAGCTAGTGATGATTTTTCATTATATACAAAACATGCTGAAATTCATATGGCAAAAACAAATGAACGAAACATGGGTATGAAGGAAAGCTAAGCATTTTTTAAATGTACCCTACAGTGGTTCCCAAACTTTTTAGAATCATGACCCACTTCTTAGAACAACACATTTTTGTGACCCATCATCTCTTAATGGACATAAGGCCAACATTTTTTTTACTAAAACTTTGTATGGTAGGTCGTTGCCATTTACAGACTACACATTTTCTATTAAAATGGCCACTAAATTTGCACAGACCTAGTTTTACAAGGAAAGCGATATAGCACACCACAAACAATAATATGTGGAAATCGGGTTTCCATGAATACTTATAATATGTGCATCACTGTTAAACCTGGCATCCTTGGTGTGGTTTCTCCCGACTTTGTGCCTTCAGACCTGTTTTTGCTGTCTTCATTTTTGCTGGCCTTAGGACTCTGGGCACTTTACCACTGTTAACCATTGCTAAAGTGCATGTGCTCTCTGTGTAAAACATGGTTCCATTGACTTATTCACAATTGCCAGTTTTAATTGACTTGTAAGTCACAAGTAAAGTGCACAACATTTGCCCAGGGCCTGTAATTAAATGCTACTAGTGGGCCTGTAGCTCTGCTTGTGCCACCCAATTAAGAAGCCCTTAAATCAAGTCTCAGGCCTGCCATTGCAAAGCCTATGTGGGCAGTTGTATACTGCTATGTCAACCTGGTAAGTTGACCCTCTTGCCAGTCCCAAATCTTCCTTTTAAATACATATGTGACCCCTAAAGTAGGCCCTGGCAGCCCATTGGCAGGGTGCAGTGTATTTTAAAAGTAGGACATGCACTTTTAAGTTTTACATGCCCTGGTAGTGAAAAACTCTTACAATCGTTTTTTCACTACTGCAAGGCCTATCTCTCTGGTAGGATAACATTGGCATTACCTTATTACATCTTATAACTGGAATTTTCAATTGGAAAGAGATTGGACCCCTAACTTTGGTGTCTCTGGAATCCCAATTTAAAATCCCAATTTACTGGGAAGTCTGATTTTAAATTGTAATTCTGCCTGTCTCTGAATACACGTTTGAGGTGGGTGACAGCTGGGCTTTGTGCATTCACTCTGGAAAGCCACACACAAACGGAACTTAGGTGTGACTGATTGGCTATCCACATCCTGATGGGCCATCCTGGGGAGGATAGGATGAATGACCTGGCACGGCTAAATAGGCTGTGTCCTGTTCCCACACAAAGGGCTGCATATCCCACTGTAGTGAGTATGGAGCCAGGGAAGGAAGGGCAGAAACTCTGTGCACTCCAAAAGCCTTTCTTAGGATTCTCTCCCACTTAAAAGGCACAGCTGGGTATAAGTACTGGACCTATGACACCACCAACTGAGTACACTTATGGACCTGTGGGCACTCTGCCATCAAGATGGACTGCTGTGCTTTTACAAGGACTGCCACTCGGTTGGACTCCTGCTTTGCTGTGCAGACCTGCTGCTCTCTTGCCTGGGGTTGAGAAGTACTGGACCCACATCTCTCCAGCCTAGAACCAAAGTGACTCCAAGGGCTTGTGTGCTTGCCGCCAGTTCTGAAGTCTCGGGGACATCAAAGACTTCCAACCACCCTGTTACAGCACCTGAACTCTGTTATTGGTGAGTCTTACCCGGCCAAGTGATACCAATTCAGTCCTGGGCCCTTGGAAGTGGATATAAAGTGTTGTTTCAGTAAAAATCCATGCATTGATGCCATTGCTCCACTCGGAACCGGCGCATCTCCATTGACGCCAATGCATCGCTGCTGCTGTGAGGATCGAGGACATTGGTGCAGTGCATCGCCTCCATTCCAGACACATCTCCCACTTTGAGCGGCTTGGAGCAGACTCATCGCCTGCATCATAAGGATTGATGCCAATGTTTCGCCTCATTTGCCACTTGCATGTCATCCTCAAGCAACCGCAAACCAAGGGACTGTTTCAGCAGGCTAAGGCTGGTCCCTGTATCCAACCCACACTCCTTCGCGGTTGGCCTGATCTTTTGGATTTGATCCGGGTAGCGCGACCAGATAGCCCTGGTTGGCACTTTATGCTTTTAAGCACTACATTTCAATTTATTCTTTAAAAATTCATTAACTCTGGTTATACTTATTGCATTTTTGTCTGTTTGGTTTTGTTTTGTTCATTAAACTAAGCTTTATTTTTCTAACCAGTTGTATCTTTTTGTGTGATGTTTTCACTGTTTTACTGTTTGAAGTTTTGCACAAATACTTTACACATTGCCTCTTAAAGTAAGCCTGACTGTTAGTGCAAACCAACCAGAGAGTGAGCATAGCTTAATTTAGGGTGTGTATCTGACTTAACTTGACTAGGATTGTGGTTCCTCTTGGACAGGGTGTCTTTCGAGCAAATTGAAACCCTATAGTGGAGATAAAATCAATTCATAACAACAAATGTTGTACTATTTTTTCCCCCTCAGATCTTCTGATAAAAACTGTACCCAACGTCTGTGGCTGGGCTTAGCGCCCATGACACAAAAGTTAGTCTTGAATGTGATGCAAGCAAAATTGTATGAGCGTCTCACATCCAGCGGAAGCCACAGAAGATCACTGAACTCTGGAGTTACGTGACCCTGGTGCCTGTCACAAGACTTGCAGCTGCATTGATTGTTAGTTTTGGGGATGCTAACCTAGATATAGGAAGACCAAGCAGGAGGGCATTGCTGTAATGACTTTTTGTAAGAATCACAATTTGCACTGCATGCTTTTGGTCTTTTTTGGGATGAAGGGTTTTATTACCTTGCGATTCTCGGTTAAAGTTGAGCACTTTTGTGCTCGCCTAGGTGCACTCTCGTATATAGGATAACTGCCTTTTTATTTTTCTCTCTATACATTCAAAACTAGAATTCAATAAGACTAGAAGTGATCCTTTTTTAAAGGGGTGAGGTGCTGTTGAATCCTGAGGTGATGGAGCTGTTAAAACCTGTCTCATGAATTTAGCTTAAGTTTGAATTAAGACGCCCTCTTGTACTTTCCCTTAAGGTAGGTACTTAGTGTCATCTCAACGCCACCATGCAGAAGGAAGCCCTTCAAGTGTTCCATGTATAAATTGCATAGTCAGGGAGTGATGATGGATACTCGTGGGACACAGTGCTTTGATTGGTATT
The DNA here is from genome assembly GCF_964204655.1 of Triturus cristatus. NCBI lineage: Eukaryota > Metazoa > Chordata > Amphibia > Caudata > Salamandridae > Triturus > Triturus cristatus. Next base: position 356,466,840 of record NC_140581.1, read on the forward strand.
GTGGGTACTGATGGTGGCCTGTGTATGTGTCCTCCTACTGTGGCAGATCTAGGGTGAGAATGATTCTTTCTATGCCAAGCCTTTTCTTTACGGCATTACTGCGTATGTTATGATGTTTCCAGGGAGTAGGTAAGAAAAGTCACCCTGTAACCCCATTGGTGGGTTGGGGGCGCGGTTTAAGACTTGCTTATTCAGACAGCCTATTTGAAGTACATTTGTAAGGATCTCATGGATGTGGCAGATCTGGTCCGCCGTGCGGCAGACTACTGCCTTTATCTGGGTTTTGGCTCTTCGAAGGGTGCATGCTTTATGCAGTGCTTTAAATGGTCCGGTACTGTCCGGTTACGGAGTGCCGGCACTTTTTTATTTTGAGAGGGAGATTACCGGCACTTCTCAAGAGAGATGCTATACTTTTAATTGGAGAGTACCGGCACTTCTCAGAAACAAGCAGGTACTCTGCTACAGAGAACCTGCCCTTCTATTTTTCCATTTCAAGCACTGGCTTTATGGATATTGACATGGCGTTAGCAGCAGGCAAATGGATGCCACAGAATTAATGCTGGTTGGCAGTCACCTTTGCTGTTGAATTTAACCCGAGGCTGCGGGTGGAAGATGGTACAAAGTGTGGCAGAAAGGGTGATGTCATGTTTTTGGACGAATTAAGTATGTTATGTCGGGTTTTTTGGACGAATGTTATGTCGTGGCGGGGCTGAGCATCCAGCTACGTGAACCCAGGCACCATTCTGTATAGCACAGCGCTGCACTTCTTTTCTCTTCATACTTGAACTTATTTGTAACTGGCCCGGTTGGACGGTGAGAGTGTTGATGGAGGGCTTGGCCGACGGACCTACACTGCACCATTCTGTATGTTGGTCACAGCGGACGTCATCGGCGCAAATCTGGGACAGGACGGAAAAACCGTGTCGGTTTTGCCGAAAAAGCATTATATTTTGTAACCCTCAGCACGAGTGGTCGCGTGGCTTCAAGGCTAGTGGGATGCTGCGTCATTGACCTCCGCCCTCTTGAGAAACGTAAATGTTGGTTTTGCCAAGCCACTGACAGATTAAAAAACACGAGTAGTTTTACTACACTTCATAACGACGCCCGCCGGCGAGCGATGAAGAAAGTCGAACAAGACATCTACCCACCTTGACGCCTGACATTACAGCCCTGCATGGACTCGGGTTCGCACCGTTCTGCCCCTTCCACATTCCACACCACTCCTTGCATTTCTAAAGCGGTTTGGCGAGTGCCGCTGTGGTTTCCAATTTCACCGACGTGGCGATTAGCGCACCCTCACGCGCTTTTTACTCAAAACAAGTTTAATTTCCACATGCGAGTACGACCATCTGTAGTTATTAAAACGTCTTTAGTCGCCCAGTGAGCATCTCTGGAGGATTTGAAGTGTTGGGGTGTTGACCTCTGATTACCATATAAAATAGGCGTGCGCTCGGCCTCACCTTTCTCCTTCTTGTGTTCTCTTTAAAATTTACTATAGCAAGCAATGAAATACTTACTACCAACAAAAAAGCCGCGTGCCCGACTCTGGCAGCTGATTTACTTTTGTAGAGACCCGGTCTGCTCATACTATGAGACGTGTATTTATTGCCTAAACTCTGAAATATTTTTCGTGTTTTTGAGGACTCTCAATTTCTCATTGGACTAGTGGAACGTGCTTTGTATTACCACATCAGGGCTGCATCGGTGACATGTTCTAAGTTGTTGTGTTTAAATGTGGGAACATGACCGGATCAAATCGTTTTGTTCTGGCCCCAAGCAGAAAACTCAACCCAAGAAAAGGGGGAATTTCCCCCTAGCCCCCTACAGTATCCATGACCATTCCAAACTGGACTGCTTAATCTTGTTGTGCCACAATATCTATTTTCCTGGCCAAGTGTTTCACTTGCCAGAGTATTGACTTGGTTTCTCTTTACCATTTGATGCTGTCGAGTCATCGTGAAGCTCACTTCTTCTGATGAAGACAAGTGCTGTTGCATGCTGAGATTGGGATCACAGTTGGCACTTATGCGCCATGGGAAGGAGGAACACACCGCCATACTCCCATGTAGCACTTGTAACAAGTACAGAGCTTCCCTGTCTGAATTGTTCAGATAAACTTCCTCTGTACAGCTGGCTGCCTCAGCAAAACATTACTTTTTTGGCTTTTTACATTAAATTACATTTTAATAAAACTACAGAAAAAAGGATTGCTATCTTTATAGTTACAGTAGTATACATGAGTTCGACAGCAGAGTAAAATATACTTGCAGGAGCTGACTTAGTGTCCCCCAGGTAATAGTCAGTTAACAGCATAGGGATGCAGCAGGTTGACGTAAATTTCATTGTATAGGATAGGAAAAGGCGCATTAGTTGCAGCAGTACATGCATTGTAACTCACTTCCCTATTCTGGGTCCTTCGTCCTCCAAATCAATACTTAAGGGATCAAAATGTTTTTTCTAGGCTGATATAAAACGGGTACATACATAATCTGCATGGTCTGGAAGTTAAATTCTGAATCGTGTGTGTTCCTGATAGGTTCACTGGAGATGGTACAGCTTTTACATTAGGACAAGGCCGGTTATCAATTACAAAAATAAGTATTTACAAAAAAGAATAAATAAGGGGAGTGGTTATGCTCTATTTCAACAGGCTGCAGCTGGCAGTACTGTTGCTTCAAGAAACACACCTACTGAGTAAAAATTGTTCCTTCCTGGGCAGACGTGGTTGCACCAGGGTATACCATTCGGGTTATACGGTGGGTTCCCATGGCGTGGACATTCTGCTAAAGGAAACGCTCCCTATTGTAGTCCAATGGGTGTCCACGGCATCCCCTGGGCTGTTATGCCTTGCTCTCGGGGCTCCTCGATGCAAGTGTGTGGACACTACTTAGCGTCTAAGCTCCTCCCAGACTATCAGACCCTACATTGGAGGCTGTTTAAGCTACCTCTTCCCCAGGATTCACGCTTATTGGTTGTGACTTCAGCGCCTTTATGCATCCTCTACATGACACTAGCTCTCAGAGGTTGATAGCTTTCGCGTTTCAGACTGGGCAAGGCCGATGGGACTCATCGATGTCTGGAGGCTATACCACCACAGCAATAAACAATACAGGTACTACTCCCATCCTCCTGTATCAACTATATTTTCATCCCTGCAGCAGATAGTCGTAATATTTCATGAGTGTGTCTGATGCTTAGAGGACTCTCTGACCCCCATGACACTGAGGGTTGATAGACTGGGAGAGAGAGGGGCCTTTCTCGATTAAATGTGTGGTGGTTACTAGACGACTCAATTAGCAATCATCTTCACAACATTATCATGGGGTATTTTGACCACAACAGTGGCTTTCTCCTCCCCTACAACACTATGGGAGGCCTACAAGACGGTTATTAGGGGAAAGCTTTGGTTAAACCACGGATCATGCAGATTATTTATTGCGGCTTCCAATGAAGTGTTTTACATTTGGTCCATCTGTGCTGGGTTCGCTCTTAGGGGATTTGACTCGCAAACTCACACAGTGGTTGCAGGATTATTCCTGAACTTGGATCCCTAGTGGAGAGGTAATCCGAGCAGTGCTACCCGTAGCTGCTGAGTTTGCTTCATACTACGGTGCTCTATGGCTTTTTTAGAGTTCTTCAAAAACTACTCCTCACTACTAGCTCCACATTTATTGGCACTGTATGACGATGCATTGGGGAAGCGCAAGCTCTCCTACGAATTAAGGTGGAGACTAGAATAGTCATCCTCAAACCTGGCAAACCCCTTGAGGAGTGTGACTAAAATACCTAGCGAAATATTGGTGACCCAGTGAGCAAAGTTTCTTTGTTCCCTGGTTCATCCGGACCAGAACAGCTTTATGCTCGGCAGGAGCACCAGACCTTGTCTCTGCTGTCTACGTTTGTCTCTAACACAAAGAGATGAACGCCAGGAGGACGTTTCCCTGCTGCTGCTGCCGGTGGACGTGGAGCAAGGTTTCAACACGGTACACTGGCTTTTACTCCTGGCAGTTCTTCATAATAATGTGATTTGGGCCCCAGTTTCTTCACTGGATTGAAACCCTCTATACTTGTCTATGGGCTGGGTTAAAATAATTCTGTCCCCTTTTTTTTCTGACACAGCGCAGCACTAATCAGGGCTGCCCCCTCTCACTGTTGCTGTTAATCTTGGTGGTGGAGCCCCTAGTGGAGCTAATTGAAGTGGATGCCTGGTTTGGCAGCTTTCATTTGCAGAGAGAACTAGAGGATAGAATCTTTCTACACCCCGCTGATGTCATTATATGTCCAGTGTCCCGGGGATACGGTTCCCTGTGTAATGGAAATTATACGTCTCTCTGGAGATGCATTGGGCCTTAAATTGAACTGGGGGAAATTTATGATAGTCCCACTAAGAGGTGCAGACAGTTTTGATATACACTGGTCTTCGAGCGGCGAGAGACAGTTTTTGATTGGTGGGCATGACAATAGCCTTTGCCTAGCAGCGATATTGGGAACTGAATGTATTACTGCTATTCCACGAGATTGTATTGTATTGTATTGTATTGTAATTTTATTTATATAGCGCTTGCTACCCCTGACGAGGCGTCGAAGCGCTTTACGGCGAGTAGTACCCTACTCCGGAACCCAAGGTTAGTGGTTAGTTCAGTGGTTATTGTGATTAGTAACGCGCTCGCAAGAAAAATTGCATGCATTTACTCCAGTTACTTTGCTATAAATGTAATATCAGGTAGGTGTCAATTAGTAAAGCACACCTAATTACTACCCAATATAGAAAAAAAGATAAACATCCACACACATTCTAAATGTTGACACATTTAGCACAAATGCTTTAAGGTAAATAAAAAAAATATATGTTGGCTAGCAAGTTGTAATCGAAGTGAATGCAGCGTACTACCTGGCACCTAGGCTGTAAGCATAAAGCATGTGTTCTGCACAGCTTTGTGAGAAGCAATACATCAGTCTTTTCATAGGGATTCGTAAAAAGGAACAAACACTAAATGGAAGGAGTGCAAAGGGGAGTTGGTTGTGGCACCTTGGGTACTGACCCATTCAGTGGCAGCTGGTAGGGAACGGTGGAGGGGATGAAGCAGGATTGCGAGGTGTGAGCACCTTTCCCACTTCCTGTGGGGAGCGCCATTCAAGATGACCTCACTCCCTGGTTTTCTCTCGGTTTCCAAACATTACCCATATACTCTACCCCTGGCACTTTTCAGGAACCTGCAAGCCCCGATCGGCTCCTTTCTGTGGGTGAGTAAGACCCCCTGCCTCGAGTATAGACTACCAAATGTCTCATATCCCCATATGATGCAGAGCTGAGTGGATGTTAAACTGTACTACTGGTCGTCGTCCCATATGATGCCTACCAATGACTGATGTATGGTGATACAGGCGATCTCACTAACTGATTAGAACTCGAGCTCATTGATTCACACAACACATTAAACTTGTTATATGGTGATGCTTTTCCCCACTCATCGACCCTAGTCACACACCTCCCTGTCCTGTGCTGGCATGCAGCACTGAAATATATTCAAACATATGCAAAATAGGATGTCTCTGGAGTCGTACCAGGGTGATACCGAGTCAAAAGGGGACTGCCGGCGGATACAGCTATGTACTGGGGGATGATGTAGGTGTGATTAAATACTATAGGATTGCTTCCATCATGTATATTGAATGGCTTGCATGTCCATAGAGCTGTTAACTTTTCCAGCCAAAGATATGTATTCCAGCCCTGGAAGTGTGATAGGTGACAGGACTAGTTTTATGCTCGTTCTGTCCCAGGCAGCCGAAAGTACATTTTAAAAAACATACTTTTCTGCCTGAGTTATCACCTTTAAGTCAGATTTTTTTAAAACTACGCAGGAAATGACGCAATCATTTTTCAAACCCTTTCCTGAGCAGAGAGAAAAGACTGGCCAGTCAAACGGGGCGAAATAGCTTTTGGCTTTTATTTCATTGTGAGGGCACACTAACCCCAATATTTATTGAGTCCTATTTGTATTTATTAGCAAGCAGTCCTGTTGGCTTACAAAACAAACTTTAAACTTCTGAATATTTAAAAAAGAAAAAAATGCTTTTCTACATGGCACGTGCAGTTTTTCCTGCAGATATTTGTTTTAGTCACATACGTGAGTTGTGTAAATATACACTGCAGCCCACATTACAGTACTGTAATGTGCAGTTCATGTTTTAAAGGGGTAATACAGGCACTTTACTACTGCTTAGCTGTGGCAAAGTGCACAGTGTCCCATAGCGAGCAAAAATTGGGTTCAGAAAAAGGTGAAAAATCTGGGGTGACAATGCAGAAAAATTAGATTTTACTACATTGCTCAATAACTTGGTGCACCAGAGTTGCAAAGCAATTCTAGTTACTTGGCTTTTAGTGAGTTGGAGTGATTTGCGTCAATTGGTTCAGCTGAGGAATGAATTGGGGGCATGCATTCAGTGAGCTGCCTATATTCACCTGCACCTTTATTTCTAAAACATTTGTATCCTATTTCTGGCTTATCTTGTAGGAGCTCACACCAGACATGAGGAGTCTGCTATGACCCAAACCTCTGTCTCATGTGGTTCTTTAACTCTTGGAGATCGTGTTGGTCCTTTTACTCCAAAGAACATATTTTATTCCAGCCATTTTATTATTTATTTATTTTGAAAGTCTTATATAGCGCGAACAGGATCCTTGCGGATATCAGAGCGCTTTACATAACAACAACTGTAAGGTGGAACAGACAATAGTGTGCAGGTAACAGTCATATAAAAACAACATTTGGAACAAGAGATCGTAGGAGGAATATTCAAGTATTGCATTTTAAACAGGCTCTAAAGAACTCGGGGCATGGATGGCAAGTGTTCATGTAAGTTTAGCCATGAGCAAAGCTTTAACTTCTTTTTTGAACGATGCGGAAGAGGCATTCAGTCTGGTTTCAGGGGGAAGAGAGTTCCATATTTTGGGCGCCATCCCTGAGAAAGATCGACTTATATGTTTTCTTCTTGTTGAACCTATGTGGTTTCAGTAGAAGTTTTCCAGCATTTCTAGAGGACCTTAGACCACCAGAGATAGTCAGTTTCTTCGCGAAATAGCTGGGAGTGTTGTGATGTAGGGCTTTGAGTCATGCACGCAATTTTTAGCTGGATTCTAGCTTCAAATGGTAGCCAGTTCAGGGCTTTGAGGTCAGGGGAAATGTGAGCACTTCTTTTCGAGCCAGTGATGAGTCTAGCTCCCGCGTTGATAGTTGCTCGTAATGGGGCTGTAGCAACTTTTGGGAGGCCACATAAGGAGACACTTCCGTACTCCACATGAGGGATAACTAGAGCTTGAACTGCCACTTTGAAGTCCTCAGAAGGCAGAAGGGTTTCAGCTTCCTCAGAGTATTTATCTGGAAATTAGCTCCCTTTGTAGCGTTGCTGATGTGTTTTTGCATCATAAGGTTGCTGTTGAGGGTAATTCCCAAGGATTTTGCTGAATCCACGATGGTTGGTTGAACGTTGAAGGCGGTAAAATGTTTGATCAGGTCGTGCATTAAAGGGACTTTGACCGGTGGTGCTATGAGGAGGAATTCTGTTTTGAGCGCGTTCAGTTTGAGATGATTATCTGAAAGCCAGGACTGAGTGGTCCTGAGAGTGGAGTTAAGCATATTAATGTCTTCTAGGGAGTTGATCTTGAGATATAGTTGTGTCGTCCGCGTACATATGGAATTGTACATTAGATGCATGCAGAATTTCAGTGAGCGGTTCCATGAACAGGTTGAATAAGGTCGGCGAGAGTGAGGACCCTTGTGGAACCCCAAGTGTTACCGGAGAGGAATTGGAGAGCGTGTTGTTGACCTTGAATTTTTGTGTGCGGTTATGGAGGAAGGAGGTAAACCAGTTTAACACTGTGCCTGACATACCCATTCTGTGCTCCAGAAGCTCAATTAGTTTCTGGTGTTTGACCGTGTCAAAGGCTGAGGAAAGGTCTAGCAGGATGAGTAGGCACGAACCGTTCTGGTCAAGAATTTGTAGCGCATCATCAATAATGTGTGTCATGGCTGATTCTGTGCTGTGACCTGCTCTGAAACCTGATTGGTGTATATTTAGGAGATCAAAGTGATCTATGTGATTAGTTAGTTGTCGGTGAACACATTTTTCCAGTAGTTTGGCGAGGGTGGGGATATTGGATATGGGTCGATAGTTGTTAAGGTCTGTAGGGTCAGCAGTGGGTTTCTTTAGAATAGGTGAGACTTGACCTACTTTGAGGGAGTCCGGGATGCAGCCTTGTTGAAGTGAGCTGTTAATGATTTTGGTCCAAAGTGGAAGAAGCCAAGGGGCGAGTTCTTTGACTGCATTGGCAGGGAGGGGGTCAATGTGGTGATTGGCCGGTTTCAGGGAATTTAGGATATTGCCTAGGGCGAGTTCAGTGTACAAATCAAAGGAGGACCATGCTGCCTCGTTTTTAGGGCCAGGCTTAGGGTGGGGTTGGCCAGACGTGGTAGGAAAAGAGGTGGAGATTTCTGTATTAGGAGCAGAGAGTGGTGGTTGGTTATTGAGGAGATCCTTCGAGATGTTGTCGGTCTTCAGATTAAAGAAAGTAGAGAATTCTTTGCAGTTAGGTTGAGGGCGAGCTAGGTCTTGTAGCCGTTGGGGTGCATCCTTGGATTGATTTTTGATTAATTCGAAAAGTTTTTTTGGGCGGTTTTTTGCTTGGTTTAGTTGATGGCTGAAGAAATCAGCTTTAGTGTGCCTTATCTTTTTGTAGTAAGCATTTCTCTTTTTCCTTAGCAGTTTAAGGTGAATAGCTGAAGGGACTGATCTCCAGTTGCGTTCAAAGGATCTGAGGGCCCGTCTATCATCATTAAGCATCGTGTTATACCAAGGCTTGGAGTCTTTAATGGGACCTCTCTTAAGTTGCAGAGGGGCTACCTCATTAATTATCTTAGTCAAAGCATTGAGATAGTGGTTGGTGAGAGCATGAACATCAGAGGCGACTGAAGGGGGCTGGAGCAGATTGTAGCTAGAAGAGGGTAGTGAGTTGGGATTGAGTTTTTTCAGGTCTCTTTTCCAGATCTTTGGTTTTGTGGATTGCGCTGAAATGGGTTTGGTGGTTCCTTTGATAAAGAAGGCAATAATATGGTGGTCCGACCAGTCACAGGGTTGGATCGACTCCAGCTGGATGATGTCAGATTTGGCGATTATAAGATCAATGGTTGAGCCTTTGTGGTCTGTCGGGCTGTTGCAGGATTGGATGAGGGTAAGATCATCCAAGAAGTTTTTGAAGCTCTTGACCACTGAGTCATTGTTGTCGTTCCAATGGAGATTGAGGTCGCCAAGGAATATTTGGGTATTCTGCTGACCCGTGTTAGAGGCGATCAAGTCCATGAGGTGTTCGATGAAGAGGAGGTTGTCTCCTGGGGGATGATAGATGATGTGGGATGAACATACTGGCTTGCCATTGCAACTAATGTCCAATCACAAGTATTCGCATGATGTGAAAGTCGGCGACAGGGCTTGGTTAATGGTGATGCTGCTGCGATGTATACAGGCTATACCACCCCCTATTTTGTCCATTCTATCTAATCTAATGATGTTATAGACCGGTGGAACAAGGATGTCGAGGAGAGGGGTGGATGATTCTGTTAACCAGGTTTCAGTTAGGAATAAGATATCCAGCTCCTGAGAGCTGATGAGGTCAGCTATGTCGGCTGCGTGTCTGGCGACTGATCTAAAGTTTAGCAAAGTGCATTTCAGAAGGGGTGAAATGAGGGAAGAGGATGGGTCCTGAGTGATAGGGATTCTTCGTAGGTTGTTATCAATGACTCCTCTGTTGTTCTTTGTAGCGAGTCTGCAGGGGTTGGAGGGGACAGTCGGGATGATCATCTGAGAGGGGCGTGAGGGAGTTGGGGAGGGAGGATTCATAGGAGTGCAGAAGGGAGAGAAGATCTCTCTCCGAAAACGGGATGGTGCTGCGCCTTGGGCGTGTTAGTGTGTTGTGAGACGGAACTGTTTTCCAGCTGGGTGGGTGCATTATAGAGGCGGGTGAAAAGAGGTCCGGGAACTCGTGTGATTTATAAGTCATTGAGGGGGTGAAGTGCAATGAGTGTTTAGCCAGAATCAACTTGAGCGCATGCAGCTCTGCTTGAATTTGGTGCAGGACGATCATAATATCCTCTAGTCTAGGGTCTGGTGCGAATGGGAGAGAGGATAGGGAGTGTGTTCTGCCAGAGGATGGCTGTGTAGGGGGGTGTAGAAAGGGGGTTGTTGGCTGTTGAGAAGGTGTGGAGATGGGATGGAGGGTGGAATGATCCGCGGGAAGAGTAGTAATAAAGGGGGGGGTGAAGTGCAGCGTTGTTAGCTAGCTGACTATGTGGGGGTGGGTGACTGCGTTGTGAGGAGTAAGTGTCGGGAGAAGCCTTGTCTGGCAAAGTGGAGGTGGCAGGAGAGGAAGAGACAGTGGGAAGAGGAGCGGAGAGCTTCAGGGGAATATGATCCTCGCCAGGGAGAGGCACGTGGGCTGCCTCCGCCGTGTTTGGCCGTAAAGAGCATGTGTCAGGTGCAATGGCGGGGGGACTCTAGATGTTAGGGGTTTGCAGGGGGGGGAGTGCCGAAAGGCACCGTTGCCGATAATGGCGACTGGGGCGTTTGCAGGGCGAGGGTGTGCGAGCAGGATGGTGAGGAAGGGGTGAAACGCGATGTATGGGAGAGGGGTGTAAATTGAGGGGGGGAGGGACGAGGACAGGGCGGAAGTGGGGAGGTAATGTTAGTCATGGTGGGGGGGGGCTAATCCGATCTGTGTAGCCGCTGGTAGCGGGTTGCGGTGGCAGCTGGGATGTAGATACCTGGTTTTTAATGATGGGGAAGATGTTGTCAAAGAGATTTAAATTGCGGTCTGTGGCTTGGTTGAGAATAGTGCCGTTATTGTAAATGGTGATGGTCGCTGCCGCTTGATACAGTTGGGAGGGGGAGATACTGAAGGCTGTCCCATGCGCGGATATCCTCGTAGAGGAGATCAAAAGAGAAGCTAGGAAAGCCTTTCTCCATTGGGCTCTTCGCTTAGTGTGAAAAATGAGATCAGTGGTAGAAAACCCGTTATGAATTGAGAAATAGGGGTCGGCGAAGAGAATTTCGGGGTGGAGTTTATGAAATTATGCTTGAAACGCTTGGATGATAATTTAGAGAGGTTAGGGGGGGGTAAATTATGCTGTAGGTGTGTCATTCATCGTTAAATCTCCAACCCATCTTTTCACATACACTGTTGGGAGAATATAGTTTTCTGGCAACTGTAGAGCAGGATTGAGAAGCCTGTATTTGTTAATGTCCGTTAATCATGCTTCAGACGTAGACCTCACTCCTGCTCATGAATGACTCCCTCATGTCATGGACTGGGGGTTATTTCAGGCTTGCCATGTTTTAAGGCACACCAACATTTAGCAGTGGCAGTACTGCTCAATGACTCAACCTCCATATTGGAAGGTGGGGGCCCAGCAGGCAGCCATGGAGTCCCATAGGTCTAATGTGAGTACATGCCTTTACAAGTTCCCAAAGAAGTAAGAATCCTTGAATTGTGTTTGATGCCTATGCTCGCCCCGGAAGACATGAGCGAGAGAAATGGTTTAAAGTGCTATCAAAATGCTGATGGCGCTAAGATCTCTCACTCCGCAAGGCAGCCCCATCGAGAAGCGTGAATGCTCTTTCTTTCGTAGATCGGTATGTAAACACATGTATGAAACCACGTGCTGCTCTACTAAGATTGTGTTCCCATCAGCCTCAAAATCTAATCGTATTTTTATCCAAATTAACTTCTGGAACAGCAGTCAAAAGACAGATGTGTAGCTTCAGAAGATATATGTGTAGCTTCAATTAAATGCTTTGACCATTTTCACACAGCAAGGAAGATGTTACTTTTCACACAAAAAACGTGGAAAAGTGAAGTTTCCCGCCACCTCCTTTATCGCAAACAAGGACTTATTTATAAGGTGCCGGAATGCAACTCTTCCCAAATATGACATTTATAGGTCTCCATTGAGCACTGTTACCCACCGTACACATTAATGAAATGGTTTTTTTTTCCCCTGGGGAAGGAGGGGTACTGATTTGTTGAACTTCCTACCTGTATGAAACTCATTAAATGCTTGAGATATGTTTGTACTTTAATGTTACTTTCACACAACTTTTTTTTTATTGACTTTTAAACTGTTGTTCTGCCTACCACATGCAATAAAAACAGATTAAGGAGCTATTTGGCCTCTTAAATAGGCTTAGTGATAGCATACTTTCACCTTCTTAATATTCCAGTCGACAGAGCTCACCGTTAATGCCAGAGAACCTGTGCCCGGCACGGAGTCGCTCATTTTTGCACAACAGCTGAAATATTTCTTGTTTCAACTGAATATGTGTTCTACTCAGCTTGTGTTGGTAAATGAAATGTACTTTTGCTTATGCATTTATTCAAGTAGTTAATATACATATTCGCATTAATTCTGTTGTAGGGCAACATGTCTGAGCTTTTGACTGGTGCTTTATTGATATAAACAGTTTTGATGCTGCTGTCAGCCCCGTTAATTGCTGGCTTGGTCAGGAAGAGCGTGGGTGCTTGTTTGCACAACAATCATCGCTGTTTGCACCATAATAGTGCTGTTTGCACAGAATCAGATGCTGAAAAGTCCACTTCTTGAGAGGTGTTCCTTAAGAGATTGTGTAGGACCAGTTCGTTCTTGCACAATTGATTGTGTAGCTGTCTGAGACTTACAACCAAGACAAGCCTCTTTTTCTTTTGATCTCTGCTGTGAACAGACTGTTGTGTAGTAGAACGGGCCTTGTGCTCTTTGTGGTGGTTTGCAGTGTTGTGTGTGTATGTGCGGACGCACTTCAGTGCTGCAAGGCCCATTCTCTTAATCCCATCCTGTCCCATCCCATTTCATTCATGGCCTGGACGTTCTTCTGTTTGTCCAGGACGTTTTATCTTGCGCGGTGTGTTCTGGTTTATGTGCAGGAGCTCAGTGTGGCTTAGATTCTCCTGCCTGAGATATAGTCAGTTCGATTAATGAGGAGCTCTTACATCGCCCTCTCTGCACTTCATCCATTCGCTTTCCACCTATGAATTATGCTCGATTATGACCGCGGTGTGTGGTCTCTTTTACAAACCGCACACTGCTGGTCTGTTAGATCATACAGGACTCCGCTGTAGATTTGCGCATAATCTTAAAAAAAAAAAAACTGTTGCTGATCTCTTTGCAGGCTAGCCAGAGGAAGACTTAGGCCAGACACCCTACCTGCTACCACCTTAAATGTACACGCATGATGGCTACCGCCTCCCTTTACTGAGGCCCTTTTAATGTACGTCCACCAATCAGTCGCACACCTAAGCTGGCGACCTGAGGTATGCGATCTCTCCACCTGAGGAGCTGCAGTCCTTTGGGGGAGAGGCCATTCCTCCTTATGTACACTGGTCTATTGTCCCTGCATCAGAAATGGCAGGATAAAATAGGGCGTTTGTTATTCTGTAATTGTAGTTGGCGAGAATAGTAGGAATAATCACTTGTGCCAAAATTGTAGACTTCAATTAGGTCCAGGGTAGGCTACCATATCCAACTTTTACCCCATTTACAGAATCTAAGTGAAGAGGACAGTATTGATTGAAGTACCAAATTAGAGAAGTTGAAGACTCAAGATATGATGTAACATTCTGCCAGTCATGTTCAGTGGAAAAACTAAGGTGTTTTAATTACCTGGTGTCTTTACATTGCTCAGTCATTTTAAGGGGTAGTTCGAAAGCTGTACATCCACAGAAGAGCGAACACATCCCCATCTGCGGACGCTGGGATGAAAGTGGTGTGACGTTAGTATTAATTACACTGTGGAATAGGCTTTCTTCCTAGGTACTTGTTTAGGGTGACCAACTGGCATTGGTGCAAATTCAGGACGGTGAGTGTAAAAATTCAGGTCAAAGGGTCAAAATTCAGGACAGGAGGTCAAAATTCAGGACAAAACTTCAGGACAATAGGTAAGTTTTACAGACACATCAGAGGAGGTCGCGCAGTAGTATACAAGTAAACCCAGCCATATCCAAACATAGTCAACCATTTGCAAACCTATCCATCATGTATCCTTCCATCTATCATTTCACTCATCCATCCCTTCATCCATCTTTTCTCTCATCTATCCATTATCCATCCATCCACCCTTTCACCCTATCCATCTGTACACTCATCCATCCACTCTTCTACCCATCCATCCATTCACTCATCGATCCAGCCATTTACCCATCCAGCCATCCTTTCACTTACTCATCCATCCACCCAGTCACTCATCCTTCCACCCATCCACCCTTTCAGTCAGCCATCCATCCTCCCTTTCTCTCTCCATCGACCCTTTCACTTAGCCATCATTCCTTCCTTCCATCCACCCACCCATCTACTCGTCCACTCCTGAATCCATCCATTGACCCTATCACTCATCCATCCTTTCTCTCATCCATTTATCCTTTCACTCCTTCACTCATCTATTCATTCTTTTGTCCATCTACCCTCCCTTTCACTCACTCATCCATCCTTACATCCGCCCTTTCACTCATCCGTCCATCAATTCACCCTTGCACTTATCAATTCATTAATCCATCCATCATTTCACTCATCCATCCACCCACTCACCATCCACCTTTTCACTCATCCATCCTTTCACTCATCCATCCACCCTTTTACCCATCCAGCTACCCTTCCACCCATACATCCAGCTTTTTACCTTTTCTCTCATCCATCCTTCCACTCTTTCCATCCATCCATCCTCTCTCATTATCCATCTATTCAATCATTCATTCATCCATTCACCCTTTCACGAATTAATCCAGCCATCCACCCATCCCTTCACTTACTCACTCGCCCACCTTTCCATATTAATTTTGAACTGAGCCTTTTTGAGAAGAGGCCCATCAAGAACTTCACCCTCGCTGCAGGAGCCATTCCAGGACTGGGACAGAAGCCACCCAGGGCGGAGACAGGATCCACCACAGGGGGGACAGGAGCCATCACAGGCGGGGGGACAGGAGCCACCACATGGGGAGACAGGAGCCACCACATGGGGGTACAGGAGCCATCACTGGGGGGGGGTGGGGGGAGGAGCCATCACAGGAGGGGGAACAGGATCCACCAGGGTGGGCATGGGGTGGGCATGCAGTATTCTAGTATCATCTTGGTCTCTTCCAGGGTGGGGTAGGGCTCCTCACCCCCTCCTGGATAAGACCATGAGAAGACAATCTCTCTTTCCAAAATGTTAGTTTTGCCATCCCCCACTGTGATGTACAGTACTTAAAGAAGATACTCCAAGAGAACTGATTTAACTGATTGGCCTCCATACTTTGTTAATCAGTGTGGGTACGGTTGTGCCATTTCTTTATTTTATTACATTATAGACTGCATGTTTGAAGAACCGAGGTTTGCTTACAATTTAGTGACCGTAATTAAGCTCGGCGAAGAGAACCACGTGCTGCCTCGGGGTAATCAGGGCCGGTTCTAGGATGTTTGGGGCCCTGGGCAGAAAGGGAATGTGTGAGGCCCCTCTAAATTGCAGAGACATGACACTTGACGCATTCAGGGCTGTTTGCATCTGAATAGATGCCCCTGCGCCTGAAGCTGCAGCCCCTCCCTCTCAGTCACCTTCAAACACCTCTTAACGGCTCATCAAGGGCGGAAGGTGTGAGGGTTGCCATCCCACTGTGCAATGCTGCTGGGTATCTGAGCTTTGGTACTGCATCGGAGTCTATTACACCCGACCTCAACAGCATCGGAGTCAAGAAGGGAGGTGGGTTGAAGCTGTGCCGGCTTTAGGGTGGTGCGACCGGTGCCCGGTTAAAATTACGGACACATGGCGTCCGTTAAAGAATCCTTCACGGACAACGGACAGACGGCCGAAATTATGGACTGTCCATGAAATTTACAGACGGTTGGTCACCCTATACTTGTTACAAGTCGGCCTGATAATTATGACCCCAAAGTAAACCCGTTTGTGCAGGGGGCAGAATTGAGTAACGTGTACTCGGTGCAATAGGTTTCTCCCACACCTGTTTCTGCAGTACATATTAAGACGTCAAACTTGATGAAATTCATCAGGGGGAAATTCAGAGAAAATTCAAGAACATGCAGATTTTGGTGCAGAAAACACCATAATCCAAGTGCTATGTTCCACTTTGAGGGGCTAAATTCATAGGTTGTCATTATGTGACCCGTTATATTCTGGACCCCGTGTTGTTGAATTTTAACAGGTACTACAGTTATTGCATCTGGGGCTGGTACATTCGTAATTGAGGTCTTAGGAGGTAGTGGTAGCATCCATCAAATTTCAGGTGTAGTTTAATGATTGATAGACATGGCATTGGTGCTTAAACGTTTGCTATTTTCTAGGTCTTGCCTTGCCTACCAGACAGCAAAGGCTGTCTGGTTATGAAAAAAAACATTGTCCACTTAGTGGCCTGAGACCCTGCCCATTGTTTTAACCTGGTTGGCTTTGTCACTCTCATTTGCTTGTATTTGTTAACTTGTGTGGACTTTCCTTCTGTTTCCTGTGAATAGCCGTCACTTGGAACATAGACTAATCACTTGTGTTCTTCCACCACTTTGTTTTCAGGCACTACTTTTCTCTTTTTGGTTAAGTACTGCATGAGATGTGTTTCAAGCTATTTCCCCAGTACACTTCTCTTCCCCTGTCCCCCATCCGCCACACCCTGTATTTTTCTCTCCACTGTGTGCTTTTACCTGCTCCCTTTGTTTTGTGGTCACCCTTGTGTGCTTCTCCTTATGTTGTTTTCTCGCTCTTGTGCTTCTACCTTTTTGTGCTGCTACCCACTCCCGGTTGTTGTCTCCCACTCCCTGTTGCTGTCCCCTCCTGCCCTACCACGCCCCGGTGCTATCCCCTCCCGCCCTCCCACGCCCCGGTGCTGTCCCCTCCTGTCCTCCCACTCCCCCGGTGCCGTCGCTCTCCCACCCGCCCCCCATTACTGCCCACACCCCGTGTTTTTCTCTCCACTGTGTGCTTTTACCTGCTCCCTTTGTTTTGTGGTCACCCTAGTGTGCTTCTCCTTACGTTGCTTTCTCGCTCTTGTGATTCTAGCTTTTTGTACTGCTTCCCACTCCCCGTTGCTGTCCCCTCCAACCCTCCCACGCCCCAGTGCATTTCCCTCCTATGCCCCTGTGCGGTCCCCTCCCACACCCCAGTGCCTTGCCATCCCCTCCCACTCCCCGGTGCCGTAAACTCCCCGGTGCCATCCCCTCCTGCCCCCCCACTCCCTGGTGCTGGCATCTCCCACTCCCTGGTGCTGGCATCTCCCACTCCCTGGTGCTGGCATCTCCCACTCCCTGGTGCTGGCATCTCCCACTCCCTGGTGCTGGCATCTCCCACTCCCTGGTGCCGGCAACTCCCACTCCCCGTTGCCAACTCCTCCCACTCCCCGTTGCCATCCCTGTGGGTGCCGTCCCACACCCCGGTGCCATCCCCTCCCGCCCTCCCACACCCCGGTGCCATCCCCTCCCGCCCTCCCACACCCCGGTGCCATCCCCTCCCGCCCTCACACACCCCGGTGCCGTCCCCTTTCACACCAGTGCCGTCCTCTCCTGCCCTCCCACACCCCAGTGCCATCCCCTCCCGTCCTACCACCCTCCCGGTGCCGTCCCCTCCCGCACCCCTCCCAGTCCCCGGTGCTGGATGGAGAGGTATGGGCAACGGCCAGATCAGCTGACTCTGGAGCACGGGGCTCGCGGTTCGATCGCCGGCAGCAGCTCGGCACCATGTGATTCTGGGCAATAGCTGACTTAATGTCCCCGACGGTCCCCAGTGCCTTGAAACCCTTAAGGGGTGATATGTCCACGCTTTACAAATAGCAATTATTATTATTATAACCAAAGGAGAAACTACACATCCTGTACAGATGCAGACTTCACCTACTTCCTCTTGGCCAAAGGGGGCTACATTTTGAGTAAAGGTTTGTTTGCTTAGCTCTTTTCATACCTCTGAAGGATCCCAAATGCAGTCAGGCCCTTATCTGGTCGTGATTCAAACTTTAGCGAGACTGACACCCAATGCTTAATTTGAGCCAGTAGTTGCTGGTGAGACTCAATGAGTAGTCAACAAATTAAAATACCCCCTACTTTGATCCAGACCTCGACTGCCATTAGGTGAGCGAAGTGAGTAAGCCCTACCCCCTCTGGAGGTGGTCCCTTATTAACGCCTTCGGTTAATCTTTAAGCTTTTCACGTATACATCATATATCCATCTTTTCATCCTTTCATCATCCTTTCCAGGGCCAGCTTTAGGGCGGTGCGACCGGTGCCACCGCACCGGGTGCTGGCTTCCTGGGGGCGCCGTGTTTGAAAGTTTATTATGCTTTTTAAGCACCTGCTGCAGTGTTGCTTTCCCCCGGCAATTACCAGACCTCACATAAATGTCAAGGTAACTCGTGTGATTAATTATCTTCCTGTGTAGTTGAGGTTTTGACTTAGGTGTAGTTAGTGTAGAGGGTTAACCCCTTCCATGCTCATGACGGAACGATTCCGTCATGAGCATCGGTTGAGCTGTGCTCATGACGGAACCGTTCCGTCATGGCCCCGCCCGCGCTCGAACCCTTCAGCACCGCGGGGGAATCTGCGCAGCGCTGAAGGTGTTAATATGCCTGCTGCAAAGAACGTGTACCATGTAGATTACAGAGTGCGTATGATGTAAACAGATCAGCAGGTTACTTGCAATTTATAACTTAAAGTCCTAATATAGAATAGTAAGCTATTAACTTTCATCCTAGAACTGCATACACACTACAAAGTATACATTATTAGAACATTGATTAATGTTGCAAAAAGGGTTAATGTGGCTAGAAATCGATTCTTATTATTAAAGAAAACTCCCAACTATGCTGTTTCTTTTTCGACTGAGTTTGTGCTTCTCCACACCAAGCACTCTTAAACTATACTGCCTACCAGTATGGATGACATGTGACTCATACACTTTGTCCTTTGGCATATGTAACATTTCCTATACACTGATTTACACGTTTATGATTGATTGTCTCTTTGTAATGTGTGTGTGATGCAAAGTGCTCGGACACCCTACACTGGTATGAGTGGCGCTATATAACTAATTCAATGCATCTGAGAGAGTGTGGTTATGGAGACTTGGTCACTGTTAAAGGGTGCTAGTGAGAGAATCCGTCGTGGAGGTGGTCATTGGGGGGGCGCCAACAAACATTGTCGCACAGGGCACCACCAGCACTAAAGCCGGCCCTGATCCTTTCACCATTCCATCCATCCACTCTTTCATTATTAGTTTTCCATGCATCCATCTTTCGGCTCACAATTCCAAACATTCATACATCATTTTACCCATCCATTCATCTACGAATACCCCTCCTTTAAGCAGTCCATCCTTCCACACCTCCATCCATGCGACCATTCATCTAGACTTCTATCATTCCAGACACTTTTTCTGTCACTTATGCAAATATTATTTTATCCTTGCACTCATCAGTTCATTCACCCTTGCATAATCCTTTCATCCTTTTTACCCTTCCGTCTCCTCAGTTTATTCTTTATTTTCATATGCTCTTCGATTCACTCTTCAATCCAGCCCTCTTTCTCTCTTCATTTCTTTGATGTAATTAACTTTCCTTGCTTGACCTCTGTTATTAGTGTCCAATATTTTTGTATTGTAAGAGCTTTTGTTTTGTGTGCAGAGCTGCACACAGGAAATGCTCATAAATAACTGGGTCAATCTCACCCACCCCCTCTTCAAGCTGCAAAAGCGAGGGGTTCCCGAAGCTTCTCACCAGCACTCATTCTTGGGGACGGCACTTACTTTCCTTATCAAACATTTCCCGAGCGCAAGAAAGGGAATACCTTGCAAAGGGGAAAGAAGAGGGAAGACCGTCTCGGAAGCATTAAACAGTTAATGCACCGACCAGCAAGATTGAATTACCCTTCTGTCCTCACTCCTCCTTGGCAGCCCAGTGCTTGTTTTTATATCGTAGAGATACTTGCTCTTTCTAGTTCACATGAGAAGGCTTCTCCCTGCCCTTGTAGGATTTCCTCCCGGGCAGTTTTCACTTTTATTATTCGTAGGGAATTAACGTGGGGATGACAAGTCACGGTAAACCAATCCAGAAGCAACGCAGCGAAAGGAGACTTGCCTGCTACCCTTGCTTTGTCTAGGGCGCCACCGTGGCAAAGATCTGGTCCCAAGGGGAAAGGGTTTTAAATTCTAGCAAATGTTGACAAAACTTGAAGCCACGCGCGCCCCCGCTGGGTATACAATGTGCGATTGTCCTCTAGATGTGGTTTGATGTGCCCCGGTGCGCTGCCCTGTTACCCGGTTCACACTCCTGACACATGCACTCGTGAACAATGTAAAGATCTCCCATGAGTTCACAGCATCACATAAAGATGAATGTATTTACAAGAGCTGCAGCCCTCTGTGGTGCTGGCTCTGGGGTGTATTGTCAGATGCTCGCATGTTTTGTGTGTTTCAGTTCCGGTCCCACCTCTGTGAAGTGTGGGCGTGTGTGCACTAACGCAATACCCTGAGAATGTGTGCTGGCGCTTTCGAGCTTTGCGCAATCAGGCTCTAGAAAATGTTGTAATGAGAGGTGACCGCCTCTTCCTTCCAAGACAACATTTCTACAGAAGCACGCGCAGTCCACGCTGTGATGAACCCTCTTACGTAATACCTGGGGGCATTGTCTGCTTGCTGCCTTTTCATGTTACAGCATTATGCATCAATGTCCCGCCATCTTCCCCCCACTGACGGCATCTCTTTCCCTCCATTGCAGGCGCTCTTACCAAAGTGAAGGAGAGCAAGAAGCACGTCGAAGAAGGCAAGATGGAGCCGGCCAAGGCGGAGGGCATTCACGACCGCTGCAATATTATTTCTTTCGCCACCTTAGCAGAAATCCAGCATTTCCACAAGATCCGAGTGCGGGACTTCCGATCCCAGATGCAGCATTTCTTACAGCAGCAGATCGCGTTCTTCCAAAAAGTGACACAAAAGTTGGATGAAGCGCTTCATAAGTATGACAGCGTTTAGCGCATGCGCGCTGAGCATCCATTTGAACCAGGGGGTACACCTCGCTCGAACTATCGCCAACAGTTGGCGGTTCTACAAGGAAGAGCAGTTCTGCTCTCGGTCCATCCCACAGTCCTACCTGGCCCGCCCCTGAAGCGGGGAGAGCTTTTAACGTTACCGTAGAGTACCGCAGATTGTAACTAAGTTATACTATGTATGCCTACACTACCATTGTAACTGGGATTTTTAATAATGAGTATACAATTTGCCTTATTGCTTTTGAAAGTATGCTTTTTAGTGTATACTTGAAAAGTGGGCGGGGAGATAGCCTGCTTCAGATGCCTTTTTACTCCGATACTTGGAATATCCCAGCTTCCTGTTTACAGGGTCCTACGTGAGCCGCTATTCAACTCGGTGCCTTTGAACTCGTTTTCCATTTTCTAGCAGCCACTCTCCCATAGTACGTAAAACACATGCACAAACTCCGAGCCGAGCACGAGCCTCCCTGCTGGGTCTACAAAGCACACAGCTCGTTGGCTGGGAAAGGGATCCTGCGGGCAGTCGATTCAAAACAACGGACGGTATTGAGAAAGGTAAACCACGCTTGAACTGCAATCACGAGGACAAGAACAGTGTGCAATGGACACTCGCAAAGGAAGTCATCGGACGAGCCTACCTAACACCCAGGGTAGATATTTAAGAGGACACATCTAATAATAAAAACGGCCTTTCAAAGTATCAGCGAGTCCTCAGTTACTGGGTGGGCGTGTGTGCACTGGAAGTTTAAAGATGGATTCGTTAACAAGTGGGCCTGGCACTGTGATTCACTAATCCACTCAACATTCTTTGCGGGAATGGCCCAAACGCTTGGCGACCCGTCTTTAAAAAAAAGTCGACACTTGAGCTAATTAAAAAGCCAGGCGATTGCATCCCTTTTCTTAAATCACATATTAAACATACTTGGTCAATCAAACGATTTAAGCAGTGGCACTGAAAGTGCATGTGACCGAATATCACGTGATTTGAACGAGTGAGCCAATAAACCTACTTTCATGCATTACTATAAAGCAAAGATAGAATTTCATGTGATTACATTAGTATGGTATAACTCTTTACAGATTCCATGGTTCCTCCCAAACAGCTGGTCCCATACTCACAAGGCCTGTTTAACCTGATTCAAGCACACTTTATGGATTGAGCTCCGTGAACCCTGGCTAAGTAGACTTGCCTACAAGACCTGAACATGGAAAGGCTTGCAGACACCGCTGGTGCCTTCATTCAGGCCTCCTGATCCATTGAGGCTTCACCTCTCGTGAGACACAGGCCGCTGTAACAGTGGGTGCACAGGCAGGGAGCAGGGGAAGAAAGCCACAATTCACCCAAGAAACCGCCTGCAACCTGGTACACACATGGAAGTAAGATCTCATCAGTCATTTCAAAGCGCGATAAGTCGCGTTTGATCCCAGTGATTCAATGCATCACAAATCTCAAAGCCAAGTTTGTAACAAAAGTGCATACATCATATGCATCATAAGTGATGTATGTGAATTGAATGGTATGTATGTAGTGTGATTGATGGTCTGAGTTGCTGGGGGTCTGAGCCTGCGTCTTTCCTGGGTGTATGTACATTGTTTTGAGTATCGCCATTGTTTTGTTGGTATTTGAATAGATATTGTATATACCTAATTCTTGGTGAATGTAACATAAGAATCATTGAACGTTTTGAATAAATACGATGTATACATTTTTGTTACAAACTTGGCTTTGAGATTTGTGATGCATTAAATCACTGGGCTCCATTGCAAATTGCTGCGTTTTGAAATTACTGAAGAGAGATCTTACTTCAGTGTATTTACCAGGCTGCAGGTGGTTTCTTGGGTGAATTGTGGTTCACCCTTCGTGAGATACGTCTCCGTAATACACTCTGTCGATATAACATGTACCTGTTACGATTAGGCTAATTACAATGACGAACAGAAACGTTTATCGAAGGTTTAAATAGGCTACGCCTACGCCATTTACCGTAAATTGAAAATTGAGTTGGAGCGGTTTTAGGTCTGCTCAGAAACCTCTAGTTGTCAACCAGAACTCATGTCATTGCAACAATTAGAATATGGAAATGGGCTTTCAGTGTTCACCTGAGCAGTTACTTATTTTTCATGGATCCGTGTTAGTGGGGGCCTATAAAAGTAGTCTTTCTGTGATTACACTACGGAGCTTCCTTGACACATTGCTGCCCCTAAAGCTCATATGACATTAGCGTGCGGCTACAACAGGAGCCACACCTACCTACAGCAATATCAACTATCATGACAGCAGCAATGCAGCCCTGCAATGGCAGTGCCCAAAGATACCACCGTGGTTTGGATAAAAACAGCATGTGCCTGCACAGCAACAACTACAGCAGCAGCTAGTGCTGTACCTACAACAGGGACTGCAGCAAGGAGAATCATAGCAACAACAGCTGCAGCAAGGCTAGGACACTAGTGACCAGTTGTGACCAGAGCAGGGACAACAGCAGCTGCTATGGCAGTGGGGACCCTGGTAGTGACCCCCATCAACCACAACAGGAGCAACGGCTGCAAGCACACGAGGGCTCACACCAGTAACCACAGCTGTAATACCAGCATGGACCACCAGAGTCAATAGTAGCCTCAATAGCTTCAAACACAGTAGTCCACACACTAGCCATACACACAGCTTCGACCATCGCAACAACAACCACTGCAACAAGTGAGTAGTGGGAACAAAGTACAAGGAAACCCTACTCACGGGGAGCCTGGGTACGTAAGTTAATGAGGAAACAATGGCTCCTGTGAACAATAGAGATTCTTCTAATATAATATGCACGATGGTAATATACAGGGTTGGGTTGATGTTAAAAAGAGAGCTGGCCACAAACACCGAGGATCCAATCAATTTGTAAAATTGTTTATATAGTAAGTAGGTAAGGTAAACAATATATACATAGAGCTTGGGAGTAGAAATACTTTTGTACAACAAACAATAATTAAACAATAGTGAGAGGTGTCCCAGTGAGAAAACGTTTGGAACCTAAACTAGTGGTGACATATTATGTGACATATGTGCAAGGTTTCACTTTAGAACATTTAGGCGACCATTGGAAATTCAGCAATGTATTGAACAACACTCTATACAATCATAAGTGCTGGGTAATGGTTCGCCTTTGTTAACTGTCGACAGCGTTTCCGGCGATGACCGGTCATCGTATCGAACAGGGAGACGGACGCTCCTCTGTTCCTGCAGCACTCGGGGAGCTTACAACTCGCTATTACAGCAAGATCAAGAGTTCAACTCATGGACATCAACCTTCCTATTAATCGTTGACATGGAGCTACAGCCCGTTGAGCCAATATCAGAATTGGAGTGCGGCTCTGCTCCCTTGCACGTAGAGCATAGATACAAGCATGCGGCGCTTTCCAAAATCGAATACTCAGCGCCTCAATTACCGCAGAGGCTTTCCCGGCTCTGCCATCTCATCTTCCTGCCTACCACTACCCTCACCTGTGCGCCCGGCTGGGTCCCCTGTGAGTTCATTATCTTCACTATTTTCACGGTGACACTGCTCTTCACATCAGGCAGTGCAAGTCTTCCTGATATTTCTAGGTCCTGAGGAGACCCTACATTTCACACCGGGTCGAAACGCGGTCGACAGTTAACAAAGGCGAACCCTTACCCAGCACTTATGATTGTATAGAGTGTTTTTCAATACATTGCTGAATTTCCAATGGTCGCCTAAATGTTCTAAAGTGAAATCTTGCACATATGTCACATAATATGTCACCACTAGTTTAGGTTCCAAACGTTTTCTCACTGGGACACTTCTCACTATTGTTTAATTATTGTTTGTTGTACAAAAGTATTTCTACTCCCAAACTCTATGTATATATTGTTTACCTTACCTACTATATAAACAATTTTACAAATTGATTGTATCCTCGGTGTTTGTGGCCAGCTCTCTTTTTGACATCAACCCAACCCTGTATATTACCATCGTGCATATTATATTAGAAAAATCTCTATTAGACCACAGGAGCCATTGTTTCCTCCTTAAGAAACAAGCGAGTAGAGCAGGAACTACGGCAGTGAGTTCCACTATCTCCACAAAAGGGACCACTGTAGTTAGCCCATATGCCACCATGATGGGCACAACTGCAGCAACTACAGATCTAGCCACAGCAAACACCATAGTTTTCACCATAGCAAAGAAAACAGCTACCAAAGGAGCAATCACATTAGTAGTCATAGCAGCAACCACATCTATCACTGCAGCAACCACAGCTGCTATGTCAGCGACAACAGCTGCTATGTCAGTGACAACAGATTCAACCATAGGTGGGACAATACGTGCTGCTAGCACACACAGCAGCTCAGTAGCAACCTGGCTACTACCTTGACGGGGACAACAGCAGCAATATAAACTGCAACCAGGGCAGAGATTAAAGCAGTGACCACAGTAGTAGGGTCACCATGGGCAACAGATATAACTGCTGTACCAACAGCAGGAACAACAGGAGTAACAGCTGCTAGAAACTACAGCACCCTCAAAAGCAGTGTCTGCAGCAGGCACAATGGCTGCTAAAATAGCTACCACAATACCGATAACAGCTGCCAGCACAACAGGGACCCCAGCAGTGACCACAACTTGAATGACAACAGGAACCACAGATGCCACTGTGGCAGGGCCAGAGCAGTGACCATAGTTAACCGCAGCAGGGATTGCTACATCAACAAGGGCTTCCACAGCAGCAACAATATCTTCTACCACAGCAGCAACAGCTGTGATCACAATCACCACCACAGCATCAACTAAAGATGCAACAATAGTTGCAAGAATAGCAGGCACTACAGCAATGCTGACTGTTTCCACCATAGCTGTAACTGTAGCATGGACCACAGCAGCTACCTTATCAGAGACACCAGCAGCAATGACTGCTGCAACCATAGCAAAGATGTCTGCTGCCACTACACCAGTGAAAACATGTGTTCGAGGCATATGAGCTGCAGATTGTACACTGTGCATAGATCGCCTTCTGGTGTTGGGCTCGGATCCTTGCACTTTGTTGTTGTCTTGGAAGAGTCTTTTGTAGTCATGAGATAGGTGACTCCTTCCTTGGACGATAGTGCGCATGGGCATCAACTTCATCCTCAGATTGTTTTTTTCCGCCATCGGGTTCGGATGTAACTTCTGCGCTCCGGTTCGGCACCATATTCTCCAAACCTTTTTGACGCGCAAACTATCTAAAACTCGACTGTATTATTTTCGATCGTGTGATCTTCGACGCGCACCTCAACTACTCTATTCCAGTCATCGACGCATGCCGCGGGGCCTATCGACGCCGTTCAGGCCTACAGCTAATGGAAAGGATTCTATTTAAAAAAATGCCCCCAGTGTGGGGCTAAATTCCCACACAGTGACCACCACAAGGTCTGTAACCTGTGTCTCTCGCCTGAGCACGACGAGAACAATTGCCAGGCCTGCACCTCTTTTAGATCTAAAAAGACCATCTGTGATCGCCGGACCTGATGACACATCATGGCACAGCGAGCAGCTCAGGTACCGGTGGACATCTTCGATGCAGGCCCGATGTCCCGGAGGAGGATTCTGAGGACCTGGAAATGGTGTCCAAAGTAGACGACTCAGACTCAGACGACCACATCACTCTTGCTCATCGAGTGAGTACAATTGCCCCTACCCCAATTCCACCCGAAAAGAAGGCCCTGGTCGAGACTCTGCCTGCTGGCCCCAGTCACGACCGAAAACAAGCTTGAGAAGCCCCGCCCCTGGGCCCAGCTCCGAAGATAAGGGACAAGCCTTCCGGTAGCTCGGGACTGAGCAAACTGCATCTCAGCGTCACGCAGGTGCCTTCGGCATCGAAGACTGGAGCGCAGCCTGCTCCCAAAAAGACGTCGGCACCAACCACTTCCACGCCGAAAGAAAAGACATCGGACCCGAAACCAAAGCATTCGGAACCGAAAAAGATTTCCACCTCCACAGCCAAGCCGAAGGAGCCCAAACCACCTCCCAAGGCCTCAGAGCAGAAATCCAAACCCTCCTCGGACCCAAAAAAATCGGCGCCGAAAGCGGTTACCAATGAGTAACTTTTTCAACCGGATCCTATCGATCCAAAACAAGAAACTCTCCACATAGACCCCAAAACAGGACATGTGGCTGCTGTTCCACACAAGAAGAGGAAGCTGGACACACCAGACACGCCTGCAGTGCCTGTAAAGAGGAAAGACTGTGCCACTTCACTATACGACCCTCTTCTCCTGTCCTTCCTCCTAAGCCTGTCTCTCCTCCACATTCTCCACAACTTCCACCACACTCCCCACCACCAAAGGATGATGATGATTTAGGGGGTGGGGAGGCAACAATGACCCTTTCACTGACCCTGAAGATGACACAGACATACCACAGGACGATTGGGAAGATTATGATGACCCAATAGATCCTCCAGACCTCCCTGATCCCCAGGCATATCCAGCAAAGCAATCTCCCCCAGATGACAATATTGGCTTTGGTCAGCTTGTAAATAGAGCTGCTCTCTACCATGGTGTTTAGATGCATTCTGACCCTGCCGACAAGGACTTTCTTCTAGACACCTTTGAACAGTCACAAAAGACTGTACAAACCCTGCCAATGCTAAAGGGTGTCATTAAACATGACTCTGACATATTCAAGGACCCTGTGAGAGCTAGAATTCTTAATCCCAGGATTGACAAAAAATATAAACCCGCTCCCGATGATCCCACTTACATCAAGGGTCAACTACCTTTTAGACTCACTAGTATTGACTAATGCTAGAAAACGTGCCAACTCTCAGACCTCCGGTGATGTGCCACCTACGGATAAAGAGTCTAAGTTGTTAGATGCCTCCGGCAAGAGAGTTGCTGCTGAAGCAGCTAATCACTGGCGGATAGCCAACACACAGGCATTACTTGCTAGGTATGATAGGGCTCACTATGCCCAACTGGAAACCCTATAACAACATTTACCTGACCAATATAAAACCAAGGCAAATAATTTAATTCAGGAGGGCAAAATAATAACCAATGCATCAATTAAGTGTGCCCTTGATGCAGCTGACACAACCTCTAGGGCCATTAACACTAGTGTGTTACTCAGACGACATGCCTAGTTACGCATCTCAGGCTTCAAACAGGAGGTACAGACAACTGTCCTCAATCAGCCGTTCAACCAAGAACAACTTTTTGGACCGGCTGTAGACACCACTCTATAAAAAATGAAAAAGGACACAGAGACTGCTAAATCCATGGGGCATTACAGTCTCCATCCACACGTGGTTCCTTTCGTCGCTCCTTCTATAGAGGAACATCCAAAAATATCGGAACAGACACTGCCTCTTCTTCCTACAAAAACACCACACAAACTTCCCCCAACAGAGGATATTTTAAAGGCGGATACAGGGAAAATAACAACAAAGAGAGAGGCCGAGGTAACAACAACACTCGCACCTCTCCCACTAGTAAACAGTGACTTCCATCCACTCCCCCCCCCCCCCCCCTTGGACATTTCCACCCCGGTCGGAGGGAGACTATCACAGTTCCTACCTGTCTGGAATTCCATCACTACAGACAAGTGGGTAAGACAAATTATCCAGTATGGTTACTGCCTGGAACTTACAGCACCCCCACCCCTCATACCACCCAAACAGTGTCCAATGTCCACAGAACATCTCACACTCTTAAAACAAGAGGTTCTCTCACTGCTTTAAAAGCAGGCAATAGAACTAGTTCCCTTACAGCATCAGGGAACAGGGGTGTACTCGCTGTATTTTCTAATCCTCAAAAAGGACGGCACCCTAAGGCCAATACTCTACCTCAGACCCTCAATCTCTACATACAGTCAGATCATTTTCACATGATCACTTTTAACAGGTCCTCCCACTACTTCAACAAGGTGACTTCCTTGCCACACTAGATTTCAAGGACGCCTACTTCCACATTCCCATACACCCTGCTCACAGGAAATATCTAAGATTCATACTGGACGGACAACACTCAGTTCAAAGTCCTTCCATTTGGGGTGACCACAGCACCCAGGGTGTTAAAGTGCCTTGCAGTAGTAGCAGCACACTTGAGAAGACAACAAATCCATGTTTTTCCATACCTCGACGACTGGCTGATAAAAGCCAAGTCATTCAACCAGTGTGTTCATCACACTCCTCAAACCATCCAGCTGCTACACGACTTGGGCTTCACAATAAACTACACCAAGTCACATCTTCAGCCCTACCACATACATCAGTATCTAGGGGCCACATTGGACACCTCCCTGGCATATCCCAATCCAGCCAGGATGACCAGTATACAAACACTAATTACCAAATTTCAACCACAACATTCCCTCCCAGCAAGGGTATTCATGCAACTCATAGGAATGATGGCCTCTTGCATTTTTATCGTACCTCATGCAAGACTTCACATGCGTCCCTTACAAGAATGCCCAGCACGTCAGTGGAACCAGGTGCAAGGACAACTTACAGATCTGGTGTTGGTGGACAGCTGCACACATCGCTCTCTGCAGTGGTGGAACACACCAAACCTTTCCAAAGGGCGGCCGTTCCTAGAACCGGTTCCACAGATAGTGTTAACAGCATACACATCCCTCACCGGCTGGGGGGCCCATCTCCTAAACCACACAATTCAAGGAAAATGGACCACTCAACAGAAAGTGTTCCACATTAATCGCCTAGAATTACTGGCAATGTTTCTGCATTAAAATCATTCCAAGTACATCTACATCACAAGACTGTCCTAGTCCGGACGGATGACATGACAGCCATGTATTACATACAAAAACAAGGAGTCACACATTCTTTGCAGCTGTCTCAGCTGGCGCAAAACATTTGGAGATGGGCCATTCCACAAAACATATACCTTCTGGCAGCACATCTTCCAGGAGTTCACAATCCGATTGAGGATCTGCTAAGTCGACAGACACAGCAGATACACGAATGGGAACTTCATCCCCAAGTTCTTCAACTTTTTTTCCAAATGTGGGGTCAACCAGACATAGATCTGTTCGCCACACACGCAAATGCAAAATGCCCAACCTTTGCCGCCAGGTTTTCACACCTATTGTCCAAAGGCAATGCGATATGGATGAAATGGTCAGGCAGATTTGCGTACGCTTTTCCACCACTCCCACTAATTCCCCTAGTAGTACGCAAGCTCAGACAACAGTCTCTCAGGATGATCCTAGTAGCTCCCACATGGGCATGGCAACCGTGGTTCACAACACTACTGGAACTCTCAGTAGTTCCACACCAAAAACGACGTCTCTTCCCCAATGTCCAGGTCAACTGAATCTATCAATCTGGCTCCTGAAGTCCTAGAGTTCGGTTATCTTAACCTTCCACCAGACTGTATGAACATCATTAGACAAGCCAGACGCCTTACTACTAGAGCTTGCTATGCAGCAAAATGGAAAAGAGTTGTCATCTACAGCAATAACATCGATCCGATGGATGCTTCAATCCAGGACATCATTTGCTATTTGCTACTTACAAAGGTGTAATCTAGCATATTCATCCATAACATTACACCTAGCGGCACTTGCCACTTATTTACAAAGCAGACAATACTTGTCACTATTTAGAGTACCTGCAATTAAAGCCTTTATGGAGGGCCTTAAAAGAAGAATTCCCCCCCAGACTGCCACCCTCTCCGCTGTGGAATTTAAACATTGTTCTTACCAGGCTCATGGGTCCCCCATTTGAACCTCTACACAAATGTGAACTGCAGTTCCTCACATGGAAATTAGCTTTCCTTGTCGCAATTACCTCTCTCAGGAGAGTAAGTGAGATCGAGGTTTAACCATACAAGAACCATTCTTACAAATGCATCGCAACAAGGTGATTCTTAGAACAAATCCAAAATTCGTTCCCAAAGTAATCTCTGCTTTTCATCCTAACCAATCAGTTGAGTTACCGGTGTTTTTCCAAAATACAGACTCTGTGGCAGAGCGAGCTCTTCACACACTGGAAGTCAAAAGAGCCTACTTTATTACATTGACAGAACTAAACCCATTAGAAAGACAAAACAACTGTTTGTAGCCTTCTCCCCACCTTATAAAGGTAAACCCATCTCTAAAGCTGGGATCGCTAGGTGGGTAGTAAAATGCATTCAAATATGCTACCAGAAGGCTAAACGCACATTAACAATTCCCCCTAGAGCGCACTCAACATGCAAACTAGGAGCTTCCATGGCATTCTTAGGGAACATTCCCTTAGATGACATATGTAAAGCAGCAACATGGTCTACACCACACACCTTCACCAAACACTATTGTGTTGATGTGCAGGCTAAGCAACAAGATTCCATAGGCAAAGCTGTTCGTAAAAACACTTTTTTAAACCACTGCAACAGATACAAATGACCACTGCTAGGGAGACACTGCTATACAGTCTATACACAGTGTACAAGCTGCGGCTCAAATGCCTCGAACGGAAAATGCTACTTACCAGTATGCATCTGTTCTTGGCATGTAGAGCTGCAGGGTTGTACACGCCCACTCGCCTCCCCGGAACCAGTATCTGTTCCAGTACTATCTTAATTAGATACATTCACATGGACATCTCTTTATTTCTTACTGACTCCATCATTTCCCATCATGGTGAAAAACAATCTGAGAATGGAGTCGATGCCCATGTGCACTACCGTCCAAGGGCGGAGTCACCTATCTCATGACTACAAAAGACTCTTCCAAGACAACAACAAAGTGCAAGCATCCGAGCCCAACACCAGATGGTGATCTATGCACAGTGTACAAATCTGCAGCTCTACATGCCAAGAACAGATGCATACTGGTAAGTAGCATTTTCCTTTACCACAGCAGCTGCTGTCAACTCAGCAGCAACAGCAGCTACCCACAAAGGAAGGACCCGAAGATCAGCAGTGCCTGCTACTACAGCAGGGACAGAAGTGTCAATAATTGTCTCAACAGCATTAAGTTCACATACAACAAATGCTGTGAGCACAGCTGTCCCAATGGCAAGGGCAACAACTGCCAGAAAGGCAGGGGCAAGCAATAACACTGCCCACAGCTGGGACAGCAGCATCAACTGCAAATGTGCTGCAGAAGCAGCACCCTCAGCTGGTACTACAGCAAGGACAACCACTGCCAGCAAGGAATAGACCACACATGCGACCACAGTTGTAACCACTGAGGAATGTCCTGTGAGGAGTTTGAAAAATTCACAGCCAACTGATGACTACCACTACATAAGGAAACAATATGCAAATGCATGAGCTGATCAGGAAGGCGGACGATTGCCTACCGTCTTGATAAACTACATATTAAACATACTTTATCAGTGAAAATGTTTATAGAGTGTCCCTGAAAATACAGGTGACTCAATGACACATGTTGTTTGAACCTGTGCCCCAGTGAGGCTACTTTCACAGATTAGTGCAATGGAAAGATTGAATTGCATATTCTTACCACAGTACACTGAACCTCTCACGACCTCCCGCTTCACAGATTCCATGTCTCAATCACAAACAGATAGCCCGGTGCCCAGAAGGCCTATTTAATCAGATCTAATCACACTTCACTGATTTCATCCCTTGTTCTCTGGTCAAATATATTTGCTTCCAAGGCTTTCATGGTAAAGTTCCTTCTGTGTTCGTTGTGCTCTACCGGAGGCTGGCTAACATACTAGCCAAATGGCTAAGCAGTGTCCTCCAAGGGTAGGAAGGCAAGCGGCACCCGACGGGTTTCGGCCTTTGAGGCCTCTCCATTGAGGTACAGCCGAGCCCATCGCATAGCAGGCACAGAGCCCGTGCCCGGGCATACCTTTTCCACTTGGGGCGTCACACTATGAAAAGCAAACACGCATTGAGACAGCCTGTGGGTCTGGTGTTGATGTGCTAACAAATTAAAGCGAAGGTATGCATACGTTTGTTGACTGTGTTTATTGCGCCTTTCTCTGCACTGTTGTTAACTACCAGAGCCAATGCCAGGCAGCAGGTTACAGAGTGACACGGCACAAACCGTCTCGGTATATTTGTGCAGACTTGTGTTTGTGGATTAAAACTCTGACGTCAGATTTGGATGAGTCTCTGAAAGTATTTAATGCAAACATTTGAGTATGTGAGTTCCAGAGCACCTGACAAAGGGATCCCCGACACCTGCAGTGGAGACTGCTCCCCGAGGTAAGACAGGACGCACTGTTATGGAAGATTCATTTCAAAGAACCGACTGATCTTTCAGCCACTTCTATTCGCTCCAACAATTTAAAAATGTTTTTCTTTCCAAAAATTGCCAAGTTTATCGATCTATAAATATCATGAAACACATCGAAAAACAAAATGTTTAAGAATGTGTGTAAAATGAGCCGAAAACAGAAAGCAAAATGTAAAGAGCATATTTACAAAATTAATTAAGATCGTCATCATGAGGTACCTGGTAGTTGTTTTTTTAATATTAGATTCAAGTAGCCCCCAAACGCCATGCGTGTGCCACTTCCCATTTAACTGGGTTATTTTAAATATAATACCAATCCCTTATTTCATTCATAACGCAACGTGTTAAAGTTCGAAAATGTATTTTTTCCTTAATATGGCAATCACAAGTCGAGTAGTAGTTGTCAATAAAATATTTTTTCTTCTAATGAATCTTGACCGGTAAATTAGAGTCTATTAACTGACAATGTAATATTCTTGCCCAAAATGCTGTAGAGGAAACCAAATACATTAACCTGAAACCTTTGCAGAGAAGGGCAATCACTGAAAATTCAGCTTTCATGTCCTACTTTTCCATGTATCTAAGAAATGTACTTTATTTGCAACAGACAGTGTTATGAAGTCTATATAAAATGAGGAATCTCGTATCTGGTTAACAAGAAACAAGACGCTTTGTTGACCGCTTTTACAAAACTTCCCTCCTTCAGGTTTAATTTCTGTTGTCAACTTTTAGATTGCGCATCTCAACAGTTGAGTTTATTATTTAAGTACATATTTTATTATTGCAATAGCTAACAGTTCAACTTGCAGTTAAACAATATCTTAATATTCTGAGTATTGTCTATAATATGGTCTACATTGAGTACCACTAAAGGCCTAATCTATAAATATCTACACTATCAATACATAAAAGAATAGAAAGAACTGTATGTGTGTAATGTACATTTATCTCATATGTAGCCACCAAAATGACTCGGTGAGCTGAACAATCGTTACTATAATTTGCAGTAATCTGCAGGTCTCAAATTAAAATCCCAGCAAAGCACAGTAAACAATCAACTATTATATTGCGAAGCAGTCTTTCCATGAACAAGATATTCTACATTCTCAAATATCATTGATATGTGGACGGGGATTCAGGGTTCCTCCAGTGCATGTCTATTTCCATTTTTGCTGTCCCCAACTTTGTCAGATCAGGATTCTGTCATTCTGCGAAAGAGCCCAAAGTCTGGACATTTCAAGGCCCTCTAATAACATTGTGGGGGCATCTCGACGAGCATGGTCCATTTCCCTCTTAATCAGACTAATCACCTACTGACAGAAAAAGGCAAATTTGGGACATCTCCCCCAGATGTCTAGCAAATGTCCCCTCTGCTTGCATCCCGTCCAACAGGTAAAGTGAGACGTGAAACATATGGTGCAGTTTCAGTGGGGTGTAATACCAAATGTTCATTAGTTTCTAATTAACTTCTCTATTTTTTAACAGGTAGAATTTCTCACTGCATCTCTCCAGAGTCTCCACTAGTAGTTAACCGTGACCTATTTTTGAGGTGTCTTTTGCTTTTTCATATATGACCAGAGGGGTGCTCTTGTAGCAAGAAACCATATATTCTTAATGCAAGATTTTTTGTGCTGTCTGTTTGCATGAACTTCTCAAAGCCAGTTTTAGCTCTCAAAACAACTGCACACACTAGAGAGTATAGCACCCAGTACATAATTTGCAAATAATGCAGCCTGTTTTGTCTCTCCAGGCCAAAAATCTACTTTGCTTTTCTTCAGCAATTTTACTTCAGTGCCCTGAAATCATTTTATTCACTTACTCCACAGTGATCAGTTCCTCTGTTGAGGCTACAACCGCAACTTGAGTTTTGGGTAGTGCAGGTTGTGAAATATATACTTTCTGCTCCACCTGGGAAGTCAGTTCTGCATAATATAAATGTTTGCAGAATAATATATGTTCCTGAAGTTTCTCATCCTATTTGCAAAACAACACGTCATCTTCGTGGTCCTCAAAAAGCCCCAAACCACATCACTGACAATCGAGAGCGGAGCCCATTTGATATCTAGAACATCACACAATGGAATAACAATAGTTATGCATACAGTATATTTACAGAGACCTACTGTCATCTTCCAATGCCAAAACCATTTACCCCAAACCTTGGCATGTTTGGCAGGGCAACCTCGTGCCTCATATACTGGCTTCTCCTGTTGAGCGCACCAATCTACTCCTTGTCTCCACGTTGACCGCTTTGGTGCCTTGGGGCCTTCCAGTGGGCTGCAATGTCTCTCTTGGTCACCACCAGGGCGGTACCCAACAGCGCCCTGTCGGTCCAGAAGCCCCCACCCCGTCGTCTACTCCCAACAGGATGAAGGGGAGGAGAGTTCCAATGTTAGATCTAAAACGTTCAATAGCTTGGCCAACACTGCCTCCCAGAAGCGTGCTATTATGGGGCAAGACCATATCATGTGAAAGAAATCTGCTGGAGCAGCGGGCACACTCTGGGTTGGCTCTGAGTCCTGCTTGAAACATCCTGTCAGAGTGAGGTAAACACAATGTAAGTAGTATGTCTGCACCCAATGGAGCCTGAAAGCGATTGTATGGACTTTAGGGGCCATTAAAGCGTCTCCCCAATTCTCATCCTCTAAGGGTCCAAGCCACATCTCCGAGGGTGTGAATTGTCTCAGGGGCATTTATAATCAAGGTACGATAAATCTGGGAAACACTTCCCTTATTCAGAGCCCCCATCATTAACTTGGCCTCAATGAGACTGAATTCTCGGATGCATGTATCTGGGAGGATATGTACTCATAGAGCATGGCGTAGCTGCAGAAAGATATGAAATCGCATTATGGATAATTTGTACATTTGCAGAAGCTCCTGAGAGAAAGCCGTACGCGAACCTGCCCAGACATCGCCCAAGAGAGTAATTCTGATGGCGTCCCAACAAGCCCACCCACATCCGGAGCCTAACCAACTACTTAGCATTCAGGAAGGCTATTAAAACATACCTGTTTCCCACCGTGTAGCCTTTGCCTCACTCCTCCCTCCGTGTCAGTTTCTCTACTGTCATTGCCGGGATGCCCCTTTGCTGGGGCAGCTGTTGCGCTATACAAATTGCAGTAACATAACATAAGAAGCAAAACCCTCCAATGCTACCACCTTCCCCCAACCATGTACCGTGCCAAGGGAGGTGGGGTGTATGTTGAGTGATTTTCTTCCACCTTCTTGTGTGTTGCAGCTAAGCCCTGCACCTGCTGAATACCAGCCATTTCACCTCCAGAAGCATACTGCCATAGAGCAGCTCCAGAGTTTGTGAGAATCCCAGTGTGGCAAGTTCCTGCTTGTAGGCTGGGTCCGACCACCCTCCACTGAGCCAATCATTGATGGGATCAAGAGTTGGGATGCCAAATAGTATAAATATAAGTTAACCATCCCCAGGCCCCCATTGTACGAAGCACAGTGACAGATGGGTAAGGCGAAACGGGGCCTGGAATTGCGCTACAAAAAGGAGACGGACAATGGATCCATCTCTGAACCAATGGCGCAGAATACTAAGGGGGAAATGTTGATAGAGATACAAGAATCGAGCTAGTACCATCATTTTGACGAGGCTGTTCGTCCTATGATGCTCAGTGATTAGTGCCTGCCGTTTCTTAAGGTCCGCCTCAACCTTGTAAGTCATAGGGGTGACGTTAAGAGACCAAGTGAGGGCTGGGTCTAGAGTTACCTGGATGCCTAGATACCCGAAACTAAGATGACTGATTGGGATAGTTGTTTGCCAAGCTAAACAGTCTCTTGAAGGCGCAAGCAGTACCATAATCGATTTTTCCAGGTTGATTGTCAACACTGAAGCATCTGAAAAGAGCCGCAAGAGGCAGAAACTCTGTGGACCAATATCCGGTGGATTTGAGAGATACAGCAACATATCATTTGCATAAAGTGCAATGTGGTCTTCTTGTCCCATTCCCATCCTCTGAACTGTGCGACGCACCATATAAGCCGAGGTAGGGGCTTGATTGCCAACGCAAAAAGGAGGGGGCCTGGGGCAACCCAGCCTCGTCCCTTGGCGGATGGGAAATTCATCAGAGACTACCCTGTTCATTTCCACTGGGGCTGTAGGGTTGGAATATAAGATCTGCACAAGTCCCTGGAGGCGGGGCCCAAAGCCCGCCCGCTCACACACGTGGGTCAGATAGTTCCAGTCCATCGTATGAAAGGACTTTCCAAAATCTATCAGAGTACAGCTAATGGAAATGAAAGCCTATGACGATGGGCCAGTGCCATGTGCAAACTCGGCAAACAGTGCCTCGTATTTCTAGTGGACATGAAGCCGCATTAGTCAGGATGGATTAGAGACCGGAGTACTTGTAGGCGGTTGGCCAGCGCAGTTGCCAAGAATCTAACTTCCCCGTTAATAAGAGCAAGGCCGGTACAGGAGATGGATGGTGAGTGTCTCTTTGGTATGACCACTATAGTGGCTTGATCGAGGTCTCATGGTAAGGAACCCATCTGTATCGCCTCATAACTGAGGCACCTGGATGTCTTAATATTTGTGTGTAAAATTCCATAGGGTAGCTGTCTGGGCGAGGTGTTTTCCCAGATGCCATCGCAGAGAATGCGTCTCCAATTTCTTTCGAGGGTAATTGGCTGGCCCAGCTCTCGCCGTTTAGTGCTAGAAAGGCTGAGCTAGGGTATCTAATTTTCAAAGTCTGGATGGGGGATGGCCCCATATAGGCTTGCATAGTAGTCCCTAAACGCTTGTGCGATATCTAGGGTGGAACAGTGCATGCTGCTTCGGATATGAGCCGTCTGACCAGGGGTCGAGAGGCCAGCCAGTGTAACGATTTGCTGGTTTTGTCCTCCCTGTGCTGTCGTGGCACGCCAGATTTGCTTTGCTGCTTCTTGTGGGCCCTAATCTCTTCTCAAAGCAGGGTCAGTTCCCTAGTGATAGCACTGTGGTTAATGTCATAGAGCTGTGTCTCTAGGCGAAGAGCACGATCTTCAAGTTAGTTGACTCAATCGTGTTGTGCTTTTTCTTTTTGATGTAGGCGAGTTTTGACATGCCCCTAAATAGTAGCCTTACATGCAGCTCAGAGAGTACCCATTGATTGGACTGACCCTGTGTTTGTTTGGAAATACACCACTATTTCGCACCTCACATCCTGTGTGTATGTTGCATCTTGAAGATGCCAGGCATTCAGCCACCAAACGGGATGTCTAGTAGAGTCTGGTGTAACAATGCGAAGAAGCAAATGAACGTGATGAGAGATTCCCTATAAGAGTATATGTTCCTGGGTAACAGCCAAAACAACACTTGCCCGGTATAAGAACCATATTAGCGTGTGCGTGTGGTGCTACAGATGTATGTGTGTATTGCCCCTGTCTAGGGTTCCAGGTTCTCCACTTGTGGTATAAACCTAGAGTGGTCACCCACTTGTGTAGGGAATTAGCTCTTTGGCGGCAAGCATCTGATGGGGGGACCAGTGGAGTCCGACACAGGATCCAGGACCACATTAAAGTCGCTTCCTATAGTAGTTAAACCCAGAGGCAGTTGAGTTATGACACCAATGACTGTGGCAAAGGAGGAGTCCAATGCTGTGGAGGGAGGGGAGAGGCAGATAATGTTCAAAGGGCTGCCCTCAATTGTGGCCTCCAGGGCAAGATACCAGCCCTGTGGATCCGTCCAGGTCTGGGCAACCACAAGTGTACGGAGCGGCGCAGCAGGATTGCCACTCCGCGGTACCCTCAAGTGTACCTAGGGTGATAGACTCTGTTAATCCCTTGCCATGCCAGAAATCAACAGTTGCTGCCCATCAGGTGCATCTCCTGGACTTTTAGGATAGAAGGGAGATATACTGCAGCACCACTGAGTGCTTGATCCGGTCTAAAAGACTGTTTACATTGCAGGACATAACACCGTAAGGGGTCATGATAAGGCTTAGGACATGAATTCCATGTAAGCTAGGGGCACACCTATTGTGTGAGAGGGGCCTGGTGCGGAACATGATGCATGGGTGGTTGGGTGGATAGAAGCTATAGCTGTAGTTGCGTGCTTATTTAAGTCCAGGAATAATAGGTGCTACCAATGTCACTAAATGGGAGAAGGTTTCTGGCTCAATCCTTCCTCAGTGCGAGGTGCAGTGTAAGGATCTCCTCCAGTCTTTGGGGCTTGATCTGATCTTTTCAGCAGTGGTGGCGCCAAGGAGCCAGAATTTCTGAGAGAGGATGCCTCCCACAATCAGACCTAGTACAGACACGCTTCCAGCACCTACCTGCATCCGCGCCGACTCTGGACATCTGGCCAGTCGATGAAGGGGGAGAGGGGCTGGCCAGGTTATCTGTTTTCTTCCATTAGCCACTACCACGCTGACTCAGCGGTTTAAAAAAAGAAATGGGTATTATCTGCATGTATCACCTTGAGGTGTGCTGGGAACAAGAACGCATAGGACAGTTGGAGGGCCTGGAGTTTCTATTTGACAGATTCGTAAGACCTGCGCCTGGTCTGGACCTCTTGTGTGTAGTCGGAAAAAATGAAGATTTTTGAATTCGAATAGTGGAGATCTGGGTGTGCACGAGCTTCACGCAGGATAGAGTCTCTGTCCCTGAAATTTAAAAACCTCACTATCATAGGCCGACATGAAGTGCCAGAAGGAGGTCTTGTATAAGTACTCTTTGGACGTGTTTCACCACAAACCAGGCTGACAGTTAATAAGTCGGCTTCCAAGATTTGATCCATTTCTGTAGGAATTCAGCCGGTCCGGTATGTTTTGCATCCTCTGGAATGCCCACGAAATGCAAATGATTGTGTCGCAAGCGGGTTTCTGCATCTTCCGCTCGATGATGGAGTTTGTTAGTGCAAGTGAGGAGACGGGCAACCTTGGTCTTGAGGTCGGCGACCTCATCTGCAACTGTAGAGAGGCCTAACTCTGCTTCTGTGATGTGGCAGCATTACGTAGATCCTGACAGAGGAGTGACACATCCACTCTCACCTCCCCTATTCGACCGCTGCCTTTGAGGCTTGGATGGCTTGTCAAATTTTATCAAAGTCCCCTTCTGTTGGGGTAGTTGTGTCCCCCCCCCCCCCGTTGCTCCAGCTGAGGTGATGAACTGGTCGATGCGTGGTTGGGAGGGATGGGGTTTCATGGCCTTGCCCTTCCACATGCTTGATGTGGCGTGAATAAAGCAATGGCGACGGGGTCTTTCCTCTCTTGCCACAGTCCATGGCAGAATGAGCAGCCAAGTGCCGGGTGGGTCTCTTCTTGGATGTGTCGAGGACTGGGAGCCCGAGAGAAGAGGCTATGAGTAGGCATCGCTACACTGCAGGGGAGCTGGGTCTACATCAGGCAAACCCCAGTTGTGATGTCAGGTGAGGAGGAGGCACAAATATCTCGTTTTGTTGGTTTTTTTTGTCTGTGGTCTCTTCAACCATCTTCTGTATTCTCATGCACTTTCACTCTGTTCAGAGAGGCATTAACGTCTGGGCTGGAGGACAATGGAGGTGTTCAGGCCTCTGACTCAACTCCACCCCAGTTTCGGTGTCAGACATAGGTAGCAGGAGACGGTATGCACTGTGGCGGGGGAGAGGCCCCTCCAGACCTCTATGCCACTGAGCCTGGTACATCTAGGCACCACCAGGATAGAAGTGTAGGGGAGAGCCCACTTGGCCTGTGGGCACCCCAGTCCTGCTGTTAAAATATCCAAGGCAGTGGGGAGATGAAGGTGAGGGTCCACAATATCAGTCTGGGAATGTGCCCTTCACCAGGCGTTGGGCATTAGTAATTGGACTCCTATGCCCTGTCTGGGTGGCGACACACATGTCGTGGGGGGTTAG
Source organism: Triturus cristatus (assembly GCF_964204655.1). Taxonomy (NCBI): domain Eukaryota; kingdom Metazoa; phylum Chordata; class Amphibia; order Caudata; family Salamandridae; genus Triturus; species Triturus cristatus. The sequence continues at coordinate 356,507,918 of NC_140581.1, forward strand.
GCTGAGAATCAAGATCTACCTCCCCACCCATGGCCATACTCCTCCCCTTTGCTTGAATCTGCTCCTTTGGCGTTGGACCCCATTCTGGAAGATAACGACCGGGCTTCACAAGCTCCATGAAAAGGGGGGGGGGGGGTAGTAGCAGGTTGCACACACTGAAGCGCCTCGTAAGTTTGCAGGGCAGGCCCAAGTGACATTCGAGGGATCAGGCGTCAAGCCTATAGAATAGCCGCCTAGGCCTCCCGTGTAGGCCAGAGAGTGGAGACATCCCTGGTGGGAAAAGTCAGTAACCGTGCCAGCTCCATGACCCAGATTGGCGGCTGGACAGTGGGGGGACCAGATAGCTCCCACAGTGTCCAATTGGTCATGGAGTGCATATGTTAGTAATTGGGGCCCTTGTGAAGAAAGTGAGCACCTCTGTCCAAGAGCCCCCAGCGCCTACCGGACAAAGTTCTTCCTCCGCCCCATCTCAGTTCACGTGCTGTGTTCGTTCTCCATCAGAGCGGGTGAGTCGGATCCGCGACAGCCAGCGGCCGCCACCATCCATTGTCTCTATGTGGAACTTCAGTAGTCCAATCGGTATATGCGGGTGCTAAGGTATGGAGCAGCTCCCCTTTCAGCAGTTGGGCCCAGAGGCCTGATCTCCGTATGGTGCCACCATCTTGGATGTCGGCCGGGACTCAGCTGTGCGGGCCCCAGCCATCTCTGTGCTCGCCTGCATGCCGCCCGCAGGGATGGGCAATGTGTGGGGCCCTCCACAGAGTTTTTGCTGGCACACAAAAGACAGGACATCAAAGTGGATGGCAGCAGATGACAGAGGGGTGCTGAGCACTCTTACAGTGTGACGGCCATCTTGACGATCCAATAGTCGCCCACGTTATTGACTTAATTATTCATGAATATATGATCTTTCCTTTATTTCCTCTCAATTATCTGGAAATATGAGTTCCCAATTGCTTACTATACTCCGAAGTGGATTTCTTATAGAAAATCTCTTCTCTATAAGGTATGACATTCCTCTATTATCCTCTAATATTACATCTTCCTCAGCATGGAAAAGGGAGTATTTATGTAGCTTGCTTAGTTCTTCCTTCAGTTTTGCTATTTCCTATTTGCAAAATCTTTGCTAGCTCAGCATCAAATTTGCCTGTCATTACTCCCTTAAAGGCATTCCAGATAAACCCAACAGGTACGTCCCCAGGTAATTATTGATGGGATCTCGCATTAGAGAGGGATGCAATTGTCACTTAAAGGTATTTCTAATTCCCCTAGAACCAGCATTATAGATATTCCTTTTACACAAGGAGATAAGCTCTTGCCTACTTAAATATACGACATAGTGTGGCGTACATGGGATAAAAATGTGTATTTATTGCTTTCCACATTGTATGTTCTCCAAAAATTCCAGGCAACTCGGCTTCCAAAATGTTTTTTAAAAAACTATGGACTCCATCCTCACGATGGTGAATGAGGCAAAAGAGAGGGAGTGGATTACAACAAAGGAGGCAGTATTTCTGAAAGAGGAAATCCCTCGGACACCTTACTTTTACATTCTACCAAAGGTGCACAAGAACAAAAATTCACCACCAGGAAGGCCAATAGTCTCAGGCATCAGGCCCGTGTTGGAACCCCTGCCGAAATTCACAGATCACTTCTTAAGACCACTAGTCCAGAGAATGCTCTCCTACCTCAAAGATACAGCGATAAGCTTGATCTACTCCAGACCCTGAAATTTAACAAAATCACAGACCTCTTTGTAACACTTGATGTCGAGGCGCTGTATACCAACATACCAAAAGAGGCAACCCTAAAGGTTATAGAGACCATACTTAGAAGAGAGGAATGGGCGTCTATCACACCAAAGAGGTTTTTCCTGGATTTTGCAAAAATGGCCCTAACTAAGAACGACTTTAAGTTTGAGGGAGATTTTTACTTACAGACCCATCGAACATCAATGGGTAGAACCTTTGTCCCGAGCCTAGCCTGCCTTTATGTCCACAACATTTAGATGAAACACATCAAGAACCCATTTGACAGTAAGGTACTAGTGTGGAAGAGATTTATAGACATCTTCCTTATCTGGAGAGGCTCCGAAACAGAAGCAACAGATTTTCTGACCTGGTTAAATACCAGAGACGAGTATCTAAACTTCACCGTGACTAAGAGCAGGGAATCTATTGCCTTCCTTGACCTGAGGATATGGTCTGAAAATTAGTCGCTTAGAACAGAGGTTTTCTACAAACCGACCGATGTGAACCATCTTCTCCGTTATGACAGTTTCCATTTAAAAGCTCTTAAGGATAACCTACCAGTAGGTCAGTTCCTTAGACTGAGGCGGAACTGCACTGAGAAGAAAACCTATGAGGAACACGCAGAAATGCTGGCAAGAAACCTAGAAGAAAAATCTTACCCAAAACGTTTACTGAAGAGGGCGATCAAGAGAGCAAAAAAACAATCCAAGAGAAACGCTACTGGAGACACATACGAAACCGAAAAATACCAGGGTAGTATGCGTAACCACCTACGGCACAGATTCCAATGCAGTAAAGAGAATAATACTGCAACATTGGAAAACCCTGAACCCAACATCGAAAACAATGTTTGCGTTTGAGAGAGGGAAATCACTGAGTGACTCGGTGGTACACACCCGTCCATGAGAGACAAATGAGGAAAACCGCACACTGCAGATGATGTGGGGCCTACCTGAAGAAGTGGGCCATTCTCCCTTGTGGGAATTTCAACGTCTGCCCCCTGACCAAAGAAAGCAAGGAGGTGGATCTGGGACTAAGAACCCCACGGAAACTCAATAAGCATACAAACTGCAATAGTAGCAATGTTGTGTGTGTTATTACATGCAAATACCAATTAAAATATGTTGACATGACGACACGTAAAATTAAAACTCACATCAATGAACACCACAGTACCTTCAGATGTGAAAAAACAATCACAAAATTGATGCGCCACTGAGGGGGCGCTAGGTGGCGCACATCCAAGATGGTCGCACACCTGTGAGGCTCTGGAGGCTTGGCGACCTAAATCCGGTATTTATCCTAAACTGCCATTGCAGTTCTAGCTGAAAAGCGGCGACTTTTAGCCCTCAAACGCTGCAGCAGACGTGGATCAAAAATCTAGCCTGTCCAATATACGGCGGCGCCGCTGGAGCGGAACCTTGGCTGAGCAAGACTGAGGCGCCACTGCTCTGGTTCTTGAGGGCGGCATGAGAAGCTAACGGAGCCCCGGGGATCCCACGTGGAGGCAGGCCCCGAACTGCGTGCAGCGATTCCCGGAGCACTGTCAGGAATCTTGATGCGAGCGGTGAGCGGATCGGGGAAGCGGCACTATTATACAGGGGTAATTGAAAGTGGAGGGACTCCCCTGCAGCTGTGGCAATAAGCCATTGGAGGGAGACGGAAGCAAAGGCGCCATTTTCCTGCCGCTACTGACACGCGCTACTGACACTGTGGTTGATTAAGCTGACCCCCTTAAGGCCCGGGGGACCTCCTGCGGGGACACTGTTTATGCCTAACGCCACCTGCTAGCGGGATGAATGACGAACAAGAGCTGAACACCTCGAACGGGCTGCCGTCATAATTACTGCGCTGTAAGATGCCTGCGTCTATGACCAGAGGGGCCTTCAGGGAGAAGGAGCCCGTAATCTGCCAGTAGTCCTGCGTCCACAACTGACACTGCTGGGCTGGGCCCCCGGGTACAATGGCCTGCGTTTGAGGTGCGCAACATTGACACGGCCTGCTTCTAAATGCGAAAGTGGCGACGGGCAGGGACTGCCCAGAAATAAATTGGGGACGCAGAGGATCGGAGGTGCTGAGGAAATATGAATTTTGTGATCAGTTATGTCCCCTATCGTAGACCCCAACGGCTCCATGTACATGCTATACGTACATGTATGTTCCCTCCTGCTCCAGTTTTGAAGACGCAAATATATGTGTGTCCACCGTCAACATGTCCTCTTTCAGATCCACTATGAATGGGTCAGATATTCCTTTCCTAAGTATGAAAGGCCACCGACTTTATGTGGTTCACTTTCCACATTTTACAGATTCAGGCGAGTAGGCCCGAATTCTGTCATCAAGCCTTTTCCTGCCTTCTGCCTCTGAAAGCTCCAGTCTGAGCCTGCATCTGTGACCATGAACTTTGTCTTACTCCCTGCGCGGCTAACGGTGCCTGATCCAGCCCGTCGCCTGCCAAAAAACTGTATTTCACCTTCAAGATTATCTCCTCCGCCCCTCATCCGATGCATTCCTGTCTAGTAGTTTAGGTAAACATTCCTCCAGCTACCGTGCAAAGGGCCAGGCCTCGCTGTCCTCATGCAAGTAATTCATAGCCCTGTTACCATGGAATATTCCTACCCCCTCGCATCTAGTGTAGACACTTAGACGCTTGTACACGCACTAACAGTCAGTATAGTCAGTATAGAATAAGATTCTATCCTAAGAGACCTCTCTTTTTGGATAACACAGTTCTTTAAACATAGGATATTAGATATGATTTGGGATTAGGTTGACATAACCCCAGACTTCTGTCTCCACATGTAGAGCTAAATGTCAAGTCCCTTTCTCCCTCTAGTTGCACGTCAATCACACGTCATGCGGCTGCGCACGCATCTCTACCAACTATTTCTGCTGACATTGCAGGATTCTCTTATGGATCCACCCACTTGTAACATCATGTATAATGACGTTGTCTAGTTACGCCTATTCTAGTTACGCATGCATAGTTTATTTTTCTTATCAGTTGATACGCCTACTGCATCTGTTTTACTGTAATGCCTTTTCTATAAAAATGATTACCTGTCAATAATATAGGCCCTTCCTTCCTGAACTTTCGTGGTGATGGAATAGAACGCATACAATTCGAATTGTATTCCTTTGTATAGGAATAAAGCCTTTTTTAAACCTCTAATACCACGGATTCTGCCTCTCATTTTACTGAGTTATTCTTAATAGACTTTACCGCATAAAAAATAGTACCGGTAACGAAATATTTACCACATAAATTGGCGCCCGAATAGGGACACTTTCTCATCTCACGCGCCGGCGGTGCGTTGCAGGCCCGGTCTCCTGCCACAGCTGAACGGACAAAAACGCGTATCTGCAGGATTTCCTGTATCTCCCTCCGGCCAAGCGGGGACGACTGAGGCTGCGATCAACACCCAGACGAGGCGGTGAGAAGTGCGAAGTATCCCGACCAGAGCCTAGCTGAGAGAGCAAGATCCGAGGTATACAGAGACCCGCCAGGTTCCGAAGTTCCGAGTCCAGTCCGGTCCAGTCCAGTTTCAGTTCCGTTCCGAGGCCTTCCGTTCCGAGCTACCCGGTGAGTACCATTACCGGGGAGGCATTTAACGTGCACATAGTCTGTGCCGGTCAAGACGGGTTTGGGTACACAAATCCGGTCTGCACTGTTTTAGCAGTGTATCTGTACTGTTTAGCAGTATATATATAGTATGCTTTGCATATAAATAAGTATAAATAAGTATTATCTAGTGTCAGTATTATGTCAGTAACTAGTTTTCTATTAGTTATCATTGTTCGTAAAACTGTTAAGTGTTAAATGTTTTGAAATACGTTCTATATATTGTGGTGTGAATGACTGTTCATTATTGTGTTTTCTTGTATAAAGTGTGTTCTAGTAATAAGGTTTAAAAATGCCGCTCTTTTCGAAACTAAGACAGATCAAAACTAGAAAAGGTGTACTCGAAGAAGCTGTTCCCATCCCACCGAGGGACACTCCAGGGTACTTTATCATAAGCATGGCCTAGATGCCGTATTATTTCTTGATTTATGGGTAGACTACACCAAAGAATTACCAGAGAGTCAGAGATGGCCCGCAGCGGGGACCTGGGATGCAGATTGCATCATGAGAGTAGAAGAAGAATTATGGAAAAAGAAAGCCAGACAGTCACAGAAAGATGCCATTGAATTATGGCGTAAAGAATCATATAGACGCACGGAAAAAGCACTCAGACAGGAAGAGAAAGGTAGAGAGAATTCAAATAAAACCCGAGAAAATCTATTACTTGAGGAAGGTACCCGAGTAAAATCAGAACAAGTAGACAGACAAAGAAACGCCCTTATGAATGGTATGTATCCACTTCTGGCCGAAGGGTTACCTAAGGCTACTCCGGAAATACCAAAAGACTTGCCACCTCCATTGTTTCCAATAAAAGCACATCCCAAGGGGCATCCTAGAACCGCAGAAGATGTTTTCCTTTCCTCTTATTTAGATGACGCAGCTCCCGAGTATGCTAATACCGCACCACATAGACCGCTTGCCGATGATGCTCATCGCCAAGATTCTCCGTCTGTACCTCCACAACAACCAGCTCTGACACACATTCCGACAAGCACATCTGTTTCTACCGCTTTTCCCGCAACGACGGTTGCTGTCTCACCTTCAACAAATCCTTTCACGTCCAGCACCCCAGACGGTGCTATAGGAGGTACAACTGACATTTTTTCTACGCCACCCAGAGGAAATAAATTTTCCCTTAGAGAATTAGCACACCAACGTACGCCCAAATTAGCAACCCCCGACATGCTCAAGGAACTTCTAGTAGATTGTAGATATGATCCTGTGCCCGGTAAACGGGACGAAATGCTGCTGTCATCATTACGTATTCGACGAGCTGCAATATATTTAACGAAGCTACCAGGAATGGCTACACATTTAGAAAATATATATCACTTTGTCCAGTCAGGACGAGGTCCTGAAAGTATTAGCAGAGCCATGGAGTACCAGAAAGCGGAGGTACAGGGACAACTGTTACGTTTCCTTATAAACTGTGTAATCAGAAATCAAGACCGGCCTGGGGTAAATCCGGAAGAAATGCAAAAACTTGTCACTTGGGGCCAGAATATATCAGAAGGGAGACATGATAAACAGTTATGTATAGTAGCTATGTACCGAAAGATCCGCAAAGAAGTAGAACGAATGCACGAAGAAAGATTAGAGATAGACGCCGCTGACCTAAACAGAGAGGAGGAGGAGCAAGAATCAGACCAAGTAGATACAATAGCTTATGTAGGTAGAGGAAGATCCCATAATAATACCAGAGGTTTTAACGACCCAATACGCCCAATACGTCCAGAATATAATAGACATCTTCCAAACCCTATGCTAAATACAAAATCTCCTGAACACTTATTCCAAGCCGCTGATAAGTTACTCCGAGATCGAAGGGGATACCACGTGCTTGATTCCATGGATGAACAAGAATTAGCCAGGTCAGCAGTACAATGGGCTGACAGCCCCGGCGAATACAATGATGATGTACTTGCACACACGTTTCTGAATCTAGACCCATATGAACAGCGTTTAGCTAGTATATACATGATTCAACACCTCCTTATATTATATAAAAACCAACACTCCGATCCAGGACCCTTACCTGACATATTGACAGAACTACTCACGAATATATGGAGAGGGTCAGGTACTGATTTGATTAAGGAAATTCTAGAATCCCGAAACCAATATTTAAATTTCGTATGCCCAGAACACGTTCCAGTTCCCATTATGGGAAGAAAGATGTATCACATAGATAGACAGAATCCGTTACGCGAAGTGCACCCAATCAGAGGTGCCGGTGATAATTTTACACGCGTGTTTGTGTACACGCCTATAACTAAACTGGAATTATTAGAAATGAAGAAAGTAGTACCTAGCCATGACAAGGACCCAGCAGGTTTCCACCGTGAGATAAAAGACATGTTACTCATGGGAGAGTATACCTACCCCGACATTATGAAAATATTAAAGGTCCTATTACCTGCCGGTGTTTATGAGAAACTCAAAGAAAAGGAATGGGAGGTGGGAGACCAAAAGATAGATTGGACAGCATTAGAAAACGAAGAAAAGGCCCGAGCTGCAGGAGCAGGGCTTGGGGAAAAGACTACAGCACTAGCAGGATTACTAATACAGGTACTGCCATGTTTATTAACTACGAAAAAGGAAGACTGGGGTGCAATCTCAGCCTGTAAACAAAAACCAGATGAAGACACTAGTGATTTCTATTCCCGATTTGAAAAATGTTTTAGTATAAATAGTGGCATAAAAGCCAGTAGTGAGTCATATCCACATCTGTTTGTGACAAAATTAGTTGAAAATTCTCTGCTACAAGTCAAGAATAGAGTATTGAAATTCGAAAGTACCTGGCAAGGTAATACCCCATCACAGATGCTACAGATGTTACAATATCACCACAATAGAATTAGAGAAGAACAAGAACACGAACAAAGACGTATGAAAGATACAAAAATGAAAATGCTTGTTGCACAGTCAGTTCCAGCCGATAGTCATCAAAAGGGTGATTCCGCAAGTCCTGCGAAAGGGACATGCAACTATTGTAAACAACCAGGTCATTATATACACGATTGTCCAGTCCTGAAACATAATATTGCCACAGGTAGAACACATGAGAGACCACGTCCACCTAGACAGGATCAGAATCAACAACTAATGCCTCAGCAGGCACAACCTAGGTTAGCTCCGCAACAATTAGCTCCGCAACAGGCAGCTCCACAACAGATCGTAGCACCACCACAAGCGCAGCCTGTCGCTGCAACTCAAGCAACAACACAACAGATGTATCAGTACGCACAAACAGATTATCCCGATTATCAGCGATACTCATGAGATAGCCTAGAGAGGGAAGTTGGCTTACCCCTTATAGAGGTTCCTGTAGACCAAGAGGGACCTTATGTACATAGTGAACTATTAGGGGAAGACAGAAAGTTTTTACTTGATACAGGGGCAAGCAGAACAACTATAAGACGCAGTGAAGTTCCAGGGGCACCCCTCTCAGGCTCACAAAATATTTCCCTTGGATTCTCAGGAAAACCTATAATAAATGACGTAACACAACCTCTTCCACTTACAGTCGGTCCATTAACACGTACTACAGATTTATTGCTTACTAAATCATGTCCAGAAAACTTGTTGGGTATAAAAACATTGAAAGCTCTAGGAGCCATAATATGTTGCTCTCCGGAAGGAGTACGACTATTTTTACGTGACTTTAAAGGTCACTACGTATCCAGAGACATGGATCACCGACTGCAGAATTTACCTACACATTTATGGGCACAAGGCCCCACTGATGTTGGTTGCATGAACATTACACCATATCGAGTCACACTAAAGACAGGAGTGGTACTACCACGAATGCGACAATACAAGTTACCACCAGATGCTGTAACGGCTTTACTGCAAATCATTGACGAGCTCATTGCACAAGGAGTGGTTGTCGAAACCGACTCCAATGTATGTAATTCCCCGATAATTCCGATTCTTAAAAGAACGGATCCAAAAGCTCCGCCAGTATACCGATTAGTTATTGATCTGCGCGAATTAAATAAATGCATTGTACCACAATACCCCGTGGTCCCAGACATCTCTTCATTATTGACAGCCATCGACTCAGAAGCAACATTTTTCACTGTAATTGATCTCAAGAATGCTTTCTTTAGTGTCCCAATTGATCCAGAAAGTCAGTATTTATTCGGTTTTAGTGTAAATGGACGAAGTTTTAAATTCACACGCGCACCTCAAGGATTCACAGAAAGCCCCAGCATCTATAGCCAAGCACTGAAACGAGAACTTGACAGTATCCACATGCCAGTTAACACTGCCTTGCTTCAATATGTCGATGATCTGCTGATCACCGCCCGAAGCGAACCTGAATGTGAAAAAGCGTCACTGACGGTTTTAAAATTTCTGGCCGACAAGGGGCACAAGGTGTCCCCTTCCAAGCTGCAATTCTGTGTCCAGCGAGTTGTTTACCTTGGGCACTCGCTGTCCAAGGAGGGAAGGCAGCTTACACCCGATCGCATCCAGTTAATTGCTAACATGCCACCACCCAAGACACAAAAGGAGGTGCGGGCTTTTATAGGCCTCACTTCATACTGTAGGCAGTGGATCCCTCAATATGCATTTCTAGCAAAACCACTCATCCAGTTGACAACACAGGAGGCAGCCACATCGACTGTCCTCCCTTGGACTCCAGAACATACACATGCCTTTGAAAGCTTAAAGAAAGCTTTATGTCAAGCACCTGTCCTAGCAACACCATGTTACAGTAAACAGTTTACACTCTTTGTTACAGAACGCAAAGGTACTGCTTTGTCAGTACTCACTCAGGAACAAGCAGGATCACACAAACCATGTGCTTATTTCTCTAGTACATTAGATCCAGTAGCGCAGGCACTTCCAGCGTGCCTGAAATCAGTGGCAGCAACAGCTTTAGCAATCAGACAAAGCGATGCCATAGTGTTAGGACATCAATTGACAGTACAAGTACCACACGCAGTAGAGGTTCTCTTGAACCGCACACAAACACAACACTTGACTATAGCAAGACTCACCGGTTACGAATTAACATTGTTTCAGCCACACATAGAAATCAGACGTTGTAATACGTTAAATCCTGCCACACTGTTACCAGTAGGCGGAACAGACCCATTGGCACATGATTGTGTCGAAGTCATTACTATCACGACGAAACCCAGACAAGACTTGACAGATATCCCTTTGTCAGATCCAGACTTGACATTATATGTAGATGGGTCATGTATGAGAACAAGTACAGGAGAGTTAGTGGCCGCTTACGCAGTCACAACAGACACTGAAGTCATTGAAACAAATTGTATTAACACTTTGTCAGCTCAAGCAGCAGAGCTCATCGCTCTGACACAAGCCTGTATTCAAGCCACAAATAAAAAAGTCAACATATACACAGATTCACGTTATGCATTCGGAGTCGTCCATGACTTCGGCGTACTGTGGCGAGAGAGAGGTTATTTAACTTCTCACGGTGCCCACATCCAACACGGACCCCTCATTCAAGCCCTATTAGACGCGATTCATCTACCTACTGCAATATCGATTATGAAATGCAAAGCCCACACAAAAGTTACCGATATCATTTCTCAGGGTAATGACCTAGCTGACAGAACAGCTAAACAGACTGCTCAGAATCAGACTCTCACAACTGACGTGACAAAGACAATAGTCCTGACACCAACACATTGCATGACAGTTAAGGATCCCGCCCTTGATGTAATTGACATACAGACACATGCTACACCAGAAGAAATAAAGAAATGGACTGAATTAGGAGGGATCCAAACAGATCAAGGATGGATGACGAAGGAAAAATCTATATGGTTTCTTCCCGACTCAATGGTCCAAGTCATCATTAACACAATACATAGTCCAGCGCACCTAGGAGAAAAAGCTATGCTAGACAGCATTCAACACATTTGGTTCAACAAACACTTGCGAGCCGCAGCTAAACAAAAAGTTCGTACCTGTATGATATGTTGTCAGTTTAATCCAGGTAAAAGCATCCCCGTAGAACAGGGTGGATTTCAAACTCCCGATCATGCTTTTGAAGTCCTCCAGATGGATTATATCCAGATGGAACGATGTCGAGGATTCAAATATGTTCTCGTAGTTGTCTGTGCTCTTTCCCGTTGGACAGAAGCATACCCGGTTTCAGATTACACTGCCCCGACTACTGCCAAACAGTTAGTTCGAGAATTCTTCCCACGGTACGGTTTACCACGTGTTGTCTACTCAGATAACGGCCAGCCGTTCTCATCCGAACTAATGAAACACGTTTCCCTTCTATTAGGATACCAATGGAAATTCCACTGTGTCCGACATCCCGAGGCGGCAGGTCTCGTGGAACGCCATAATCAAACTCTGAAAATTAGATTGTCCAAAATATGTAGAGAGAAAGGAGTCGATTGGATAGTAGCCTTACCAGTTGCGCTCTTTTACATGAGAATGGTAGCACATTCTCGAACAGGGCTATCCCCGTATGAGGTGATCTTCGGTAGACCACCAAATATGTGGGGGACGCCTATACCTCGTAAAATCACTGATGTTGACTGTAATATGCTGACAGATTACCTGGCTTCCTTGATGTCTGCACTACAATCTTGTCGTTCACAGGTATCCGCAGCTTTTCCCGACAATACTGAGGTGAAGCCCCATGACGTGGTTCCTGGTGACCTGGTTTTGGTCAGGAATTTCGACCGGAAGACCCAACTGGATCCGAGGTGGAAGTCACCGAAGTTGGTTTTACTTACCACAAGGACAGCTGTGAAAATCGAGGGAAGGAAAGGGTGGTTGCACTCGAGTCATATCAAGAAATGTTATGGACTACCATCCAGCGTAGAGACTCAACCCTGTATTCCCTCACAAACAGACTCAAAGCTCCCTTTGGCTGAATTAACGAAACCAGAACTGTATAAACTAAAATTGAGGTCCAGTAAGTCAGACAATTTGATTGTTTAAGTCCTCTCCAAGGTGAATCGGTTGAATTTGTCTCTGACATGTATCCTCTGGACCGGAATAGAGAAAGAAATAATCAAATGCTGCTCAAAAAGCATGCGTATTGTAAATCATTTCGTAGTCATTGTACAGTAACATTATTAATTTTGTTTTTTCTAAGTCTTCTGATCATCATTGTCAGCATCCTATTGCACATGTATTACCCTATTCCTAAGCGTGCTTATAATATAACTGCAGAACATTCTTTTAGTGAATTACCTCCACATGAATTGTCTTATAGATTTGCGCTGCGCAACAACACTTTCATTAGTATGCTACATCATTCTCATCAAACCAGCAATGCCACAAATTGTTGGATATGTGGCCGACTCCCTCCCTATCAGAACTATAAGGGAGTTTTGCCCCTCTTTCCCTATCCGTTCACACACAATGGCTCCTGTGGAGCATGGTTTAGTTTGATTAATTCCCTAGATTCAAATTCCGCAGTTTATCAAGACAACTGGGTATGGGGAAACCTGAACTTAGTTTTGCTTAAAGTCTGCTACCCTAACAAGGAGGGACTTCCCAAAAGAACAGGAACTGATCTAGAAAATGAAGTATATGGATTAGGTAATTTTACGCTTAACCTCATGATCCTGAACGTTGAATCTGAAGCTACACCAATCTTGCCCGCCATGTCAGTATTCCCAGTAAAAGGGGAACTATGTATAAGAAAGAATGGCTCCATACACATGGGCCATAGTAAATGCACCACTGTAATAAAATTCAGTGATCAAGGCAAGTCTACATTTAGAGCTTCTCGTCATTCCTACTTTATATGTGGCCAGACCGCATATATACGCCTACCTTTAGATTGGGATGGTACCTGTTACATAGCATTCCTCCTACCACCTGTTTTCCTAGCTCCTCCTGATTATTATAGAAATACCCATTTAGTACACAATAGACAGCAGAGAGATCTCCCAATTGTTGATTACACTGAAACAGCATGGGAAAAATACACAGATTTCAATAAAGGTTTCTTTCCCTATATAGGTACAGTCACTAATAGTAAGCTGATACGTAGATTAACCAGAACCCTTGAAGCAGTAGTGAACGAAACTATTTCCGCCTTAGGCAATTTAACAGAAGAGCAGTCTGCTATGCGGATTGTTGTGCTTCAAAATCGTCTTGTCCTTGACGTCATCTTGGCCGATAGGGGCGGAGCTTGTAGGGTCATCGGATCAAGTTGTTGTATTTTCATACCAGAAAATTCGCCGTCAGTATATAAAGCCATAACCCGCCTTCATAAGATTGTAAGCCAGATACACCAGAGTCCAGGCACCTGGACTTGGTCCGGTTGGTTCTGGGGCGTGTTGTCAGCCTGGGGATGGAGAATGCTCTCCTTCCTAGGTATTGGCTTTCTCATACTATTCAGTTGCTGCTTATGTCTACAATGTGGGCCAGCGATTTGTGGTCTGTGTGCCACCTCGTGTATCCCACATCCAAGTTTTCGTTCGAGATCCCGGAAGAAGAAAGAAGAACAAATGATGCTATATGAACAAATCGATGGATTGATGAAGATCGATATCTCCTAAGGGTCCGAAGGGGACAAGGAGGGAATGAGGAAATATGAATTTTGTGATCAGTTATGTCCCCTATCGTAGACCCCAACGGCTCCATGTACATGCTATACGTACATGTATGTTCCCTCCTGCTCCAGTTTTGAAGACGCAAATATATGTGTGTCCACCGTCAACATGTCCTCTTTCAGATCCACTATGAATGGGTCAGATATTCCTTTCCTAAGTATGAAAGGCCACCGACTTTATGTGGTTCACTTTCCACATTTTACAGATTCAGGCGAGTAGGCCCGAATTCTGTCATCAAGCCTTTTCCTGCCTTCTGCCTCTGAAAGCTCCAGTCCGAGCCTGCATCTGTATCCATGAACTTTGTCTTACTCCCTGCGCGGCTAACGGTGCCTGATCCAGCCCGTCGCCTGCCAAAAAACTGTATTTCACCTTCAAGATTATCTCCTCCGCCCCTCATCCGATGCATTCCTGTCTAGTAGTTTAGGTAAACATTCCTCCAGCTACCGTGCAAAGGGCCAGGCCTCGCTGTCCTCATGCAAGTAATTCATAGCCCTGTTACCATTGAATATTCCTACCCCCTCGCATCTAGTGTAGACACTTAGACGCTTGTACACGCACTAACAGTCAGTATAGTCAGTATAGAATAAGATTCTATCCTAAGAGACCTCTCTTTTTGGATAACACAGTTCTTTAAACATAGGATATTAGATATGATTTGGGATTAGGTTGACATAACCCCAGACTTCTGTCTCCACATGTAGAGCTAAATGTCAAGTCCCTTTCTCCCTCTAGTTGCACGTCAATCACACGTCATGCGGCTGCGCACGCATCTCTACCAACTATTTCTGCTGACATTGCAGGATTCTCTTATGGATCCACCCACTTGTAACATCATGTATAATGACGTTGTCTAGTTACGCCTATTCCAGTTACGCATGCATAGTTTATTTTTCTTATCAGTTGATACGCCTACTGCATCTGTTTTACTGTAATGCCTTTTCTATAAAAATGATTACCTGTCAATAATATAGGCCCTTCCTTCCTGAACTTTCGTGGTGATGGAATAGAACGCATACAATTCGAATTGTATTCCTTTGTATAGGAATAAAGCCTTTTTTAAACCTCTAATACCACGGATTCTGCCTCTCATTTTACTGAGTTATTCTTAATAGACTTTACCGCATAAAAAATAGTACCGGTAACGAAATATTTACCACAGTGCGCGGCCATTACACAATCTTCTACGAGCCGGCCCTACCGTTGAGCTGGTAAGACTTAGACGCCACCCCACGAGGAGACAGCCCCCTTTTCTCCTCATTGATGGTCGGAGGTGCTGCGCTGGTGAGACCTGATGTATAGCTTGCTGGCCTCACGGGCAGGGGCCCAGCGCCGCAGCAGACTCTTTTGAGGGGATATCTTCCTGTGTTACAGCATCACATGGACCCTACCGGCTTGCAGCGCTATCGTTATTGATTTGCTGGGCCTGCTCCCCGCTACTTGAACCCGCTGCTGGGTCTCGAACGGCCTGCTTGTGCACTCCTGGTAGATCTGACACCCAAAGCTCACAAGAATCAACTGGTGCAAACTGTGCTCATCCCTGTGGAAGGTACGGCAGGATCCTGTTCTCACTGACCTGGAGCTACCTCCACCAGGCTTCTCACGGGGCAATACACACTAGCCCGCTCAGAATTTGAACAAGGCTACACGGAAAACATCAGAGAGGAAAAAAATGGGATAAAAGCTGAGCACAGAAGAAGGGAGGCTGCAGAAGCAACGACTGTAGAAGGGTGCAGAAAAGTAGCCCTGCCAGCACACTTCACGATGGGGAAGCCTGATGGCCGCCAGCCCCGACTCACCTTTGAGAACAAGAAAGCCTCTACTAAGATCCACCTCTGCGGATTCTGGGCATACAAGGACTGACCAAACTCACACCCCATCGCCGACCCCGGAAGATGATGTTAAGACGCTTCTCCTGGCTATGAAACAGCCTTTGTGATCTTTCGGGGAAAATGGACACCATGAATAATAGATTGGATTTTCTTGTGCAGAAGGTCGACAAACATGATGGGCAAATAAGAGGCAGAACGACGGATATCAGATAATTAGGATACCACATCCCAAATGCAGAAGCAGGTATCGCAGATGGATAAAATACTGAAAGTCATTGCCGCCAAAAATGAAGATTTAGAGGCCAGAAGCCGTCGCAACAACATCCGACTTATTGGCGTACAGAAAGCACCAACACTGGGCGTATGGAGGAGTACACAGAGCGCCTCCTGACCACGACCTTCGGAGCGGAATCCTTCTCAGCGTACATGGTAGTGGAGCGGGTGCATCGCTCCTTGGGCCCCCGACCCCCTCCAGGAGGACCTCCACGCCCCATAATATCCCGGCTTTTAAATTATCGGGATCGAGATGTGGCCCTCAGGAAAGCTCGTGAACTAAAAGTCCTGCACTTCGAAGGAAATTAATTTACCATCTACCCAGACTTCACTCTGGCGGTGCAGGAGGCGAGACGGAAATTCCTGCCAGTAAACCTCAAACTCCGGAAGGCTCAGGTCGAATATGCCCTCATGTACCCTGCACGGCTCCGGATTACGCATAATGGCAAACAAATCATCTGCAGCTCCCCGCAGCAAGTGGAGGATTTTCTGAAATCAACGCAGTGTCGATCACAGCGGCAGGAACGTCTATTCAGATCTACATCTCCTACTTTGGAGTAGCTTGATTATAAATCGATCTCCCCACCAGCCAAAGATGAGGGGGCTCTTGCTCCCTTTACGGGGGGAAAACTGCATGGAGCAACCGGACTGCTGTGTTCCAGCCGCCATGATTCCCAAGGGACGGAGAATGCGCACGCCCCTTCATGCTGCACTGCTGCGCTTACATGACGAACACGGATTGCTAAGTGCCCCTATGGGCTTTACATAATACATAAACTGTACAACTGCAGAGTGAGGACTATCCCTCTTGTTTTTTCTCATTGGCTACGCTAGCTCATGTAATGGTAGAATTGCAACAGATTTCGCTAACCACACTTCCCTTACCGCTCTGCCCTCCCCCCATAATGGGAACTAAGGGAACTGCAATGCAGTGGAGCTAGAACTTGGGAAGGGCTGTTGTAGCAAACCGCCCCCTCCCCCCCCCACCCCCTATGGGTGATCCCCTTTACTGTTTATTGTCTACTTTTTTACTGTGCCTTACCCTACTGGGTTAAAAGTTCTAGTTTTTGCATAGTATGGTTCTGAAGTTTGGGGACGATGGGAGGGCAATTGAGTACCGGCACGATTGGGGTGCTGTTGTGGGTGGGGGAGGGAAGGGGTCTTGGTATACGCTTAATTGCCAAAATGCAAGAGCACATGTTGGGGGGAGGGTTAGGGATGGGAATGTTGATGTATGCACTCACGCCTCAGAGACCGCATCAGATAACCATGTTTACTTACTGTGGACCTTCTGTGTATTCTACTGTGCTGTTTGAGACTGTATGTCATTATGCCATGTACAACTATGATATTGTACCACGTTTTGTTGCCTACTTGGATGGTTGTGTAAAATTAATAAAAAACAGATTTATAAAAAAAAAAAATACTTACTGTGGACCTTTTACACACTTTGTTCATAAAGTCACACGCAACACCACACGACCCCACATTTGGACCATTAATCTCATAGATAATGTCGTCATTCATTGAACCTTTATGTATCAAACTGATCACGTGGAATGTCAGAGGCCTTGGAGACCCCCGCAAACACGCCAAATATTGGCATATTTAGACCGACATAATATACAGATAGTAATGCTTCAAGAAACACATATAGATCTGCCGCAGGACTCGTGTTTTGGCGGTAAATGGGCTTCCGCTAGGGTGTTCTCTTCTTATTCCACGTACTCCCGGGGTACACTCATATTAGTTAAAAAGACCACACCCTTTATACCCGGAGGCACGTACAGTGATCCTTCCGGCCGCAGCTGCTTAATTTGGGGTACATTGGGCAAACAATCGGTTGCTCTCACCTGTTGTTATGGACCAAATTCGGATAACCCAGAGTTTTTCACTGCTTTACAGGGACAGATAATTAAGGAGGGATCCACTCACATCATATGGGATGGAGATTTTAACGTTGCTCCACGCCCCTCCCTAGACAGATCCAATCCACTCCCACAGCACTATAACAACACGCAGGATGTCCTTTCTCAACTGTTTCTTGACCACAGGCTTCTGAATTCATGGCGATATGCCCACCCATCCACCAGAGAGAGCACTTTCTACACGGCCGGACACCGAACCTGGTCGCGGTTGGATCATTGGGTGTGTTCTAGAGGGGTTAGCATGCGGATACATTCGGTTGAGCATATGGCTCAGACGTACTTTGACCATGCACCTGTGAGCCTAATGATTCAGCCACCTAATCTCATTGCAGCCCCACGTGTTGGATACTTGTACCAGAGGCGCTATTGGATGCCAGTTTTCAGGCGGAGGTGGATGAGGAGATAGCTGACTTTTTTCCTAGAAATAAGGGCTCTGTTACATATGCGGGTACATTCTGGGAGGCCTTTAAAGTCACTATGCGTGGCACATGCATGTCCAAGAGCTTTGGGGTGCTACGGGATATAAGACGTAATTTGCGTGCTCTAGAACTCGACATTGAGAAGCTAGAACTTAACATGTGGAGCAAGACGTCGGGAGCCCAAAGGGCGCTCCTTCGTGAAAAACTAACAGACTACACCAGTACCGCAGATCGGGAAGCCAAATTTAGGGGCAAGTACTTTACGGCCCGTAGATTCAGTGAGGGGGAAAGACCTGGAAAAACACTGGCATCAGAAATTAGACCACCCCGTTTCTCTAACTATATCCTAGAAGTGGTGGGGGGCGATGGGATGCGACACAGAGATAGCCCGGATGTCTTACAAGCCTTCACTGATTTTTATGGGGACTTGTATAGTTCGCACCATACCACCCCCCAGACTGATCGCATTATTTAGAAGACATTGCGCTGGGATGGCTGGGAGACTGGCAGCGGGAAGTTTTAGAGGCGCCATTTGAAGATGATGAGCTTCGCGAAGCCATCATGCAGATGACATCGGGGAAGACCCTGGGGCCCGATGGCCTCCCTATAGATTTTTACAAAATGTACATTGACCAGCTCCTCTCAGTTTTAAAAGAGGTATTCCAGGAAGCTCAGGAGATCAGACCCTGCCCGCAACAATGAGGGAAGCGCTCATTATATTATTATTGAAGCCTGGTAAACCTGCAGATCGTTGCGAGTCTTATCGCCCCCTCTCGCTAATTAACGCAGGCGCCAAGATACTCGCCAAGCCAATCGCCAACCGGCTCAAGCTCCTTATGGAGAAATTAGTCTTGCCAGACCAGGCCGGCTTCATCCCTGGCAGAGCTACCTCCCATAATCTACGGACACTTACTTCTATCCTTCAAACTGTAGACCCTAACCTGGTACTAGTGGCTGTCTTCCTTGACGCCACGAAGGCCTTCGATTCGGTAGAATGGGACTACCTCTTCACCATACTCCAATGTATGGGGATTCCAAATGGCTTCATGGTCTATATCAGGCTCCTATACACATCACCGACTGCTAGGGTCCAAATAAATGGTCACGTCTCGTCCCCGATCGCCCTGACGCGGGGTACACGACAGGGATGCCCGCTGTCGCCCCTATTATTCGCCCTCGCAATGGAGCCCCTAGCTGCGCAAATCCGACATCATCATGAGAAAGGGCTTCGATGCCTATTGCGTCCCATACTTATTTCTCTATATGCAGATGATGTCACACTTTATATTAAAGAGCCGTGCCAAAACTTGAATCCACTTCTCAGGGAATTTGTCAAGTTTGGCGGCATTTCAGGTATCCACATTAACTGGACTAAATCTCAAATTTTCCCGCTGATTGTGGCTGCCACATCCTTTGATGCGGACTTCCTCATAGTGTGAAGTTCTGATGAGGTGCGATACCTAGGGATCACTGTTGCGACGGACCGCGAGGAGCTGATGAGGCTAAACTATGGTCGCACATTGCACCATGTCGCTGGCCGTGTGACGCGTTGGAATGCCCTTCCGCTGAACATTAAAATGGTGATACTACCAAAAGTTTTGTATTTGTTCTTAAACATCCCATACGACCCGGGGCGACATTTTTTCTCCAGCCTCCGAGCAGAATTGATCAGGTTGGTTTGGGGCGGCAAACAACCCCGTATCAAATGGGACACTTATGCGACCGTATGCACAGGGGGGGATTTGATATTCCTAATTTCGAATTATACTACATATGCTGTCAGGCACACTTTGCTAATTTTTGGTTCAACCCCCATCGATATACACCTCACGTTGCTATCGAACACTGGCTTGCAGATCCTATTCCACTAGAGGGGGTAATACTCTCACCAGTTAAGCCCCGGAAGCCACGCCCCACTTCTGTGGAATGCATGCTTAAGGCTTGGCACTGCATTGCTGACCGAACACAGGCACCATGCCTATACTCGCCACTGCTCCCACTAGTATACCATCCACAGGTGCCCTTACTACAGGAAGGGGTGTTTCGTAAGATAGCTAGGACCCAGAAACTATGCCACTGGGGCGATTTATACATAAATGGTAAATTCCGCACCTTACACCAGCTTTTCCCGGACCCTCCACCCACAATTATTGAAACATTTCTCTACACTCGCTTACGGCATGGAATGAAGGACTGCACCCCAGAGTATCCAATGGAGCCAGCGGTGCTTGCACTGTTGCATCATGTACTGTGCACACCCACAGCCTCCCACCTAGTGTCCGCACTATACCGCACCATGTACATAGAGGCCACTTATCCCTCAGATGCTGCCCGGGACAGGTGGTCGGCCGAACTGGAACATCCTATCACTGACATACAGTGGGGATTCTGTTGTAAACAAACAGAACAAATCTCCTCGAGCAGCCGCCTACGCATTACCCACTACAAATTTCTTCAGCGTAGTTACTACACTCCAGCTAAGCTACATAAATTTGGGCTGCTGGACACAAGTAGATGCGACAGATGCAGGGCAGAGTCTGCGGACTTCCTCCACCTTGCCTGGGAATTTCCAGACGTGCACATATACTGGGACAAAATATTTACAGCTCTGATCCACATGGTTTCCATATCAATCCTGAGATCCCCCCTGGTGGCCCTACTCAGATACACTGAGCAGATCCCGGCAAAGCATCGTAAGTTTGTTGCCTTTGGCCTTATGCTGGCAAAAAGACGGGTTGCCTGTCGGTGGGGGCGTGGGAGGGCACCTAAGTTTAAAGACTTGATTGCTGACCTGATCCTATGGCAGGATCAGACATGTTTATATGCCGAACTGCTCCCTACCTCCTCGCGCCCCAGGGATATATAGGGCCCACTCCAGACATACCTGCTGACTCATGTGAATCGGCCAGTATATCTTCTGAATGTCTGCATTGCGGTTGGTGTGGGTGTGGGGCAGCCCGACACCCACCGACCACGCACGCAACCTGGGAATCATCCTCGACTCAACGCTCTCAATGACCAAGCAAGTCAACGCCATCTCCTCCTCCTGCTTCAACACCCTCTACATGCTCTGCAAGATCTACAGATGGATCCAGACAGATACAAGATGACAGTCACCCAGGCCCTCGTCAGCAACAGACTCGACTACGGAAACGCCCTCTACGCGGGAGCCCCGACCAAGCTCATCAAATGACTACAACGCATCCAAAACGCCTCGGCACGACTGATCCTCGACGTACCACGACACGGCCACATCACCCCCCACTTGAGAAACCTGCACTGGCTCCCCGTCAACAAGAGGATATCCTTCAAGCTCCTCATCCACGCACAGAAAGCACTTCACAAGACCGGCCCAGCCTACCTCAACAGACGGCTCTCCTTCTACATCCCCAACCGCCAGCTACGCTCCGCCGACCTCTCACTCGCCACCGTCCCGCGCATCCGAAGAACAACCACTGGCGTGAGATCCTTCTCCCACCTCGCCGCCAAGACATGGAACACCCTCCCACTGAGCCTACGACAGACCCAAGACCTGCTGACCTTCAGGAGGATACTCAAGACCTGGCTGTTCGATCTGTAGCGGTCCCTCCTCCCCCCAGCGCCTTGAGACCCTCGCGGGTATGTAGTGCGCTTTACAAATGATTGATTGATCGTAGCAGCTGTCTCCCCCCAATGCGGAGACCCCCTACCCACTGTGCTAGATACGTTATGGATCATTCCAGTAGGTTGCTAGACATTGTCGCACACAAGGGGCGGGTGGATGAGAAACGATATGGGTCTCAAAATGTGAGCTTGTATGTACTAAGTGAATACATTTATCAAATATAATGTTATGATTTGGACCTGCGTATATTGCCAACTGTCTCTTGCATACAAATGTGTATTTGCTGATGTATTACTTTTATACAAAATAAAGTTATTTTAAAACCTTTAAAAAAAATGTTTTGATGCGCCACTTCCAAACAATGGGCCACACAGAGAACGACTGCACCTGGACAGTGATAGAGAAGTTGCTGGCAACAGTAAATGACAAACAATAACTGCGATTAGAACAAAGATGGATCTATCGCCTCTCAAGCGCAACTAGGGGTTTAAATGAAGATATACCCTGGACATCTCTAACATAAATCCCTTAATATGCTTGAACATTTGCAGTATGCACTAGGGTCTTGGTTAAGACAGGGTAGGAGTTTCTGTTGTCACACCAGAAACCCACAAGGTCACAATCTCGTGACTTGTACAAAACGATAATAGCTTAAAAACGTCTTCAACAAATAAACCATTCTATGAGACTCATAGGCCTTGCCTTTTTTCCAATAGGAAATGACTACTTTGGGAGATTGGGTTTCCTTGTAATAGAGACAAACACAATGTAGAGGCATAATAGTAATGAATGCTTTTATACCTTTGCCATCAACTTTATTGACAACAAACAGGTAGGGTTGTTGAAGAGGGGTATTTAGCGGATATATGAATGAGTACTCACTGAATTGAAAGGAAATAACATCAGAAACAAATAAACTCACATTATCTTGCTTCAAACCATATTGTAAAACAAATATCCCCGTACTATCAAGGGTGGAATTCTGGGCACGTAGCTACTTTTCCCAGCATCCTCGTGCCGTCCCACGCACACATGGCTTAATGACACCGACAATGTGTGCGACAGCCCTTCAAAACAGACCCGCCAGACAGAGTGGTTTCCCGTAGGATTTTCCACGGTGTGGGATCTTTGATGAAGTAAGTCACTGGAGTGAGTGTGTGTCGGAGGTACGTGGCATGGGTCCGCATGGGACACCGTCACCTCGGAATGTAGAGTGAGTGGTGAGGCAGTATTTGGCCACAACGAGAGAATTGGGTACACAGACCGCACTGAACAAATAGCAGCTGCGGCTTATCCGGCCTCTTTTTTTTTTTTTTTTTTTTTTTTTTAAACCGTTTATTGCAGTTTATAGAAGTTACAGGTATGGGCCTACAACCACACGGCCGGCCGCTAGAGCATCAAAAGCATATTACATACATACAACAAAAAACTTTCTCAGCGGTGCACAGTAGGAAGACAGGAGTGATCAATGGTGCAGGCCTCACAGATCCATGCCCACAGTACGGTTCCATTTTCTTAAAGCAAAACAACGTAAACAAACCACAACCGCAAGGCAACCCTCGATCCAAAGTGACAACACGTGCTCCATAAGTGGGGGATCCAAACCAGCAGCAAAATTCTGAAGAGGGGGACGGGAGTAGATCAGGGACTGGGGGATCGCGCGCCCGCGGCCAAGGGAGGGGCGCCATCTAGGGAGACGGAGCCGGCGAGGCCGCCGGTAGCAGCGGCGGCTCACAAATACCCCCGCGGTAGGCGTTCCAGGGGCCCCAGAGTTTCATCCACGCCCCAGGCTTACCCCTCGCCACATACACCACCTTTTCACGAAACATACACCAATCCATATGCTCTTTCCAGGCCGACACCGCAGGGGGCCTCTGGGATCCCCACAATTGGGCAATATCACGCTTGGCTATCATGTATCCCAGAGTCACCCACCGCGCCTGCGGGACCGAGTAGTCATTTGGTTCCCAGACATTCAGCAAGCATCTCCTCGCTTCAGGCAGCAGCGCGACACGCGTAACCATTCGTAGAACCTCATGCACACCACGCCAGAATCGCTCCACCTTCGGGCACTCCCACAGTATATGCATGAAAGTCGCCAACGCACCACAGCCACGCTTACACATTCCATCACCGGCAAAACCCATACGTAAAAGCCTTGGCCCCGTCACGTAGACCCGGTGAAGGATCTTGAGCTGGACGAAACGAAGGCGAGCCGGGATGGCCACCTCTTTCGGAGAGGCCACCGCGGAGATCCAATCCTCGTCGTCCAGCTCCAGCCCGTCGGCAACCCAAGCCTCGCGGAGACTAGTCAGCAGACACGATCTATCGTTAATCAATTTTTTGTATATGAGGGAGATCGTGCTGTCCGGGACATGGCCATCTAGCACTCTGTCCTCCAGGGGGGAAGACTCCGGAATGGATGCAACATCCGGGAAGACGGAGCCCAGCGCATGGCGGACCTGTAGGCACCGAAAGTACTCACTGCCCTGCAGCTGAAACTCCGCCTGCAGCGTCTCAAAAGTTTTGAATCCCCCCCTCGTCCAGAGATCTCCCACCGTGCTGATTCCGATCGTGTCCCACTTCTCGAAGCCCTTCGACGTCCACAGGGAGCCCAACCTCTCAGATGCATACAGCGGAGACGCTCGGGTCAAACGGTCCTTCCACCCCATAGCTGCATTAGCCGCGTGCCAGACACGCACCATGACACGCGTCGGTCCCGTCAAACGGGAGTCGGGCGCGCCAGAGTAGAGCGCTCGATTATAATCGCCACCGGGCAGAAGCGTCCTGTCCATCTCAAATGCCGGGTTCAAGGCGGGCCCGTAAAGGCCATGATTAATTGCAGCTAGTTGGGAGGCCCAGTAATACCGTTTGATGTCCGGGAGGGCGACCCCTCCATCGTACCACGGGAGCGTCAATTTAGCCAGAGCAATACGCGGCCTCCCGTCCCAGAACAGGCGCCGCTGGAGGCCCTCCACCTCGCGAAAGTAGCGTGCCGGGACCAGGTCCATGGTATTCTGGAGGGCGTAGAGGAAGCGCGGCAGGGACATCATTTTAAATAAGGCCGCTCGGCCGAGCGGCGAGAGCGGCAGACGCCGCCACGTCCTCCCTCAGACGCTGGAGGGGGGGCAGCAAGTTCCGCTCATAGCGGGCCTCCGGGTCAAGAGTGATATATATACCCAGGTACCGGAAACCCTGGGAGGCAATCTGGATCGGACAGTCCCGTGGCAAGACCGGGGCCTCCCCGGAGAGCACATAGACACAGGATTTCGCCCAGTTGATGACCAGGCCTGAGTTGCGACCGAAGGAGCGCAAAACATCAACCAGGACGATCAGTGACTTGCGCGGGGAGGCGAGATACAAAAGGATATCGTCAGCATAGAGGGACACGCGGTCCTCATGCTCGGGGGTCCAGCGGAGACCACGGATAGAAGGGTGCCACCGCAACCACTCCGCCAGGGGCTCCATGGCCAGGGCGAACAGGAGAGGCGACAGGGGACAACCCTGTCGCGTGCCCCGCCCCAGCGCGAATGGGGCAGATACTCGCCCATTCACCACCACCTGCGCCAACGGGCCCGAATATAGCAATTTGACCCAGCTGACGAAACCCGGGCCGAACCCAAACTTCGCCAGCATCGCCCAAATATATGGCCATTCGAGCGTATCAAACGCCATGGTGGCGTCCAAGGACGCCAAGATGGCCGGCTCCCGCACAAATGGGACACGCGCGAGCACCCCGTGTAAGCGCCGCAGATTAAGCGCCGTGTTGCGGTGTGGTATAAAGCCCGATTGGTCTTGGTGGACCAAATCGCCCACCACGCCAACCAACCGGTTGGCCAACACCTTGGCGAGGATTTTGGGCTCCGCATTCAGAAGCGAAATCGGCCTATAGGATGTGACCCGCTCACGGGGATTCCCCTCCTTATGGATCACCACAATTGTAGCCAGACGCTGGTCCGGCGGGAGGGAGCCCTGCGAGTGGGCCGCAAGGAACATCGCGCGCAGGTGGGGCGCCAACACATCCGGGCGTAGTTTGTATAGCTCAATGGGAATACCATTGGGGCCCATGGCCTTGCCGGATGCAACCGAGCGAATAGCCGAGGCAATTTCGTCCGAGGTGGGCGGGGCATCCAGCGAATCCCTGTCCTCCACCGTAAGGGAGGGCAGTGCGATGTCCCGAAGCAAGGCATGGGAATCTTCCTCCGAGCAGGGAGAAACCGGGGAGTAGACTTCGCGGAAATAATCCGCGAAGCAGGAGACAATGGCTTCCGGCTCAGTGACGCACACACCATCCACGCTCTCAATCAAAGGCACCACGCGGCTCGCTCTTTCCCTCTTGTCCAACCACGCAATCAATTTGCCAGCCTTGTCACCCACATCATACAATCGCCCCTGCTGCTCTCTACTGAGGCCCCTGGCCGCCTCCGTGACGAGGGCCCGATAGGCCGCCTGCTTTAAGTGCAAAACATGCAACTTGGCGTCTGTTACCCCGCTCCCCAGGTCACCCTCCAGTTCTGCAATCTCGGCCTCAACCCGGGTCACCTCCTCCCGCTCGCGCCGCCGGGCATTGGAAATAAAGGAGAGGGCCTCCCCTCTAAGAACCACCTTGAAAGCCTCCCACAGGGAGATGGCAGACGGGACCGACCCCACATTCTCATCGAAATAGCGCTGTAAGGATTTGATCAAGTCGGCACGAATGGTGGGGTCGCGCAAATACCATGCATTGATCGGGGCCACTCTGCCATCCCCCCTCGGGAAGACATCGAAATGCAACAACAATGGGGAGTGGTCTGAGATACCCCGTGCCAAATGGCGCACCTCCCCCACCCTCCCTGCCTGGGCCGCCGGGACAAGGATGTAATCAAGCCGCGAGAGGCTACCATGGGCCCCCGAGTGGAAGGTGTACTGTTGCAATACGGGATGCTTTAAGCGCCAGCAATCCACCAGGCCCAGCGTGTCTAAAAGGCCGGGCAGCCACGCCTGTGCCCGGGGGAGGTCCCTAGGGGGATGGCGATCCATAGACCCAGAGGCAACCGCGTTAAAGTCCCCTCCAACCACCAACAGGCCACCCGGAAGGTCCAGAAGGAGGCGCCCCAGGTCCGCAAATGTAGTGGCTTGTAACCCAGGCGGGACGTACACTGATATAAAGATAAACACTCTACCCTCCATTCGTCCCACCAGAACAGTGTAACGTCCCCTCTCATCATGGCGCACCTCGTCAATCTCCAACGGGAGCGAGTTCTTGACCATAATACCCACCCCCCGCGAGCCCGAAGTGAAGCCGGAGTGGGCCGCCAAACGATATCCCCGCCGATTCATTGCATGAAAGGTGTTACCTATAAGGTGTGTCTCCTGCAGGAAGACAACATCTGGAGAAATACGTTTTAAATACTGCAGGACCACACCACGCTTAATCCTATCCCCCAGGCCGTTAACATTCCATGACAACACAATCAAATCCCTACCCCCCATCATACGTCAAAACAATCGGTCGCCCCCCACCGAGCATCTTAAAAACAACAAAACAGTTACGGGTTTGCCTTGCGGTGCTAACAAACAACACACCCCCCCCACCCCCCGGTCCCAACAGAACTCCCCCCTCCCTGCACCCCTGCATGAGCCCAGACAGCCCCCCCAAAGTGCAGTGTGCCTGTCGCCCCATAGCTAAGTACTAACTAGTCCCCCCGAGGAGGAGGGAAGCCCCCAGCAGACCCCCCCCGACCTCCATGGGAGGGGAACATACGAAAGCAATATATGGTAAAGGAACAATATCCAGAGCAAGGCCTATACAGTCACCCCTCAATTCTGATCCGGCGGGCCCTCCCCGCCAGCCGCGCCCCCCCCACCCCGATCTCCAGGCAAAGTATCTAACCAGTCCCCAGCCACCTCGGGCCGGTCGAAGAAGTGCGTACGGCCATCCACCTCCACCCTCAGCTTAGCCGGAAAGAGCATTGAGTACTTGAGGTTTAGGTCCCTTAGGCGACGTTTAATACCAAGAAAGCTCTGTCGCTGCTTCTGGACCGCCGGAGTAAAGTCTGGGTAGAAGTGTACATCCATGTTGTCCAGCCTGACCGGTCCCTGTTGCCTGGAGGTCTGGAGGATGGCGTCTCTGTCCCGGAAATTAAAAATCCGGGCAATAATAGGCCGCGGCGGTGCACCGGTCTTAGGGCGGCCCCCAGGGACCCGGTGGGCACGCTCCACCGCAAAAAGCTTACTCAGCCCCCGGGGCTGGAGATGGGTCAGGATCAGTTCTTCCACGAAGAGATCTGCCGCCTCCGCCTCTCGGCCCTCCGGCACACCAATAATGCGAACATTGTTCCTCCGGGCCCGACTCTCGGAATCCTCCAATCGCCGGTCCATCAGGGCGCTCGCCTGGCCAAGCCGGCGCACCTCCTTCTGGAGGGCCACCACGTCCGTAGTGAGGCTCGTTGTGGTGTGGGCCAGGGAGTCAACTCGGTCGTTCGTTTTTGACAAGTCTGCCCTCACAAGGCCCACATCCACCAGGACCGAGTCAATTTTTTGCGCCAAGGTATCGAAACGCTGGTCCACTGAGGCCTTCATCTCTGCGATGGCGCCCATGACGTCCCGGAGGGTCAGATCCACCGGTTGGGCAGGCGCCTCCGTCGGGCCCACCAGGGATGACCGCGATGTCTCCGGAGAACCCTTCTGGAGCGTATAGCGATCCATACTATTGGCCTGGTGCGCCGTGCCACGGCGGGTTGTCTTCATCTTCGCCCGGTCGCCATCTTGTTTGGTGGACATGCTGGCCCTTCCACCGTCGTGCCAAGATCTCCAAACGGGCCGCCACACCAAATCACGGGTGTCAGGGGGGGGGCGGGGGCGACCACCGGGCCGCGGGTCAACCCACCGCCGGTGGGTCAGCCGGGCACCTGGACAAGGCAACACCACCGCACCCCGCTCCGCAGCCCGACCCCGCCTGAGGCAAGGAGGGCGCAAAAGCGAAAGTGAAAGTGCGGGGTACGCGAGTCGCCCAGCCCCGCTCGCCGCTGTTATTCACTTCGTCCCCGGATCGCCCCGCTACTCCAATCCGGGGGGCCGGCGAGGAGAAGGCCGCAACCTTCAATCGATGCTCCCACCGGTGTTCGGGGTCCGATTCGAGCCCAAAAAACGGGTGGCGCCTCAGCTCGGGTTCACCGACACAGTCCCCTCAACAAGGACAGGATATCGCCAGGATTAATTCAGGAGGTCGCGGAGGTCCTCGGGAGCCTCGCACCTACGCGGCCATCTTGGTTGCGCGCTAGGCTCTTCCCCCCTTATCCGGCCTCTTGATTGTTTTTAACAAAACAGCGTGCGCAAATGTAAAACCTTGAGCATAACAAGCATGAGGGTTTCTAGGTTACCCAGCAGGCCCAGGGGCAGATTGATATGGACAACGAACGGTGCGCAAACACCTTGGATAACAGAGACCAAGAGTGTTTAAAATTGCGTATAATCAAACTTACAAGCAGTAATGAAACCTCGCGTATGAGATGGGCTTGGAACAGTTTGGCTAAATACAGAACATAAATCCAAGCATTCTTCCTTCCCGTAGTGTGTGACTAAGATACAGCACCTCCCACCCGACCCGCATGCCACTTGGAAAAAGAAACCAGTGGGTAAGAGCAATAATGATGGATTATGTGGGTCGCATCCAGGGGATCACCACAGGATGAATGTGTAAGATTTTAATCACTGCATGCAGGAATTGCATCCGGACCTGCCATATAACTCACAACCTATTGAGATATAGGTTTCCTTCGCATATATTGAGATACAGGTCGCCCTTGTATATAGATCGCTAGTGTACATAGTCAAATCACGAACCACAGTAATGTAAATATTCACGGGATCCCAGATAGACCCTTTTAAACACAGAGACATAGGGAAATTATGTGCCACAGTGTCATGCACTAAATTAGAAAATGCGTGGAACATAAGAGAATCACGGTCCAACATATAGCTATGGTGTAACACCAAGAAAGAGTCAGGACATGTAAATAAAGTAATAATGATTTCTTCTCCCTTCTTAGAAAATCTACTGAGAACAGAAAGAAGACAGGTGAGCGCATTAGGCCTCACTTTAGTGCATGGAATGTGTGCACAATATAGAAGCAGGGACAATAGAACACAAAATTTACCCTGACGAAGGCCCCAGACTGATGTGGGCTCCTAGCGAGGGTCGAAACATGTTGGCACAGCGAAAGGGGTACAACTGTACAATTATGTTCAGTAAAACGCAATAAATTCACGTTTTTATCCGTACCCCAGGTACCCTCCGAATAAAACATAGCTTTTGGTTATACCTAGAGGTATTTTTAAACATCACTCATCTGGACCCCCGCTTATTCAGTAGTGCTTTATCTAAGAACTCCCCTTCCATCTATGGTTGAGTCCGCCGAGGTAGTATGTTACCTGGGTATGGATAGGCGCCAATGATGAAGCATGTCACAATAAGTGAGCGAGGCGTCTACTCCAATATCTTTGGATATCCTTATCCCCCAGAGGGAGTTTACCACATCTTGACAGAGTAAAAAAAAACCTGAATTCCCTAGGAGAATTCTCAACCGCAGCGGTTGCTTGTATGTGAAGATTGTAAAACGGCAGATTGCAACTGATCTGATTTTCTCTCGCTCTCCATTTTGTGAAAGATTTTTATTAAACGTGACAGCCATCCTTGTGTGTTCAACTGATGTATCTTTACTCATATCCACTTCTTTCTTAACATCTGAAAATTGAAAGTCCCTGTATAAATATATATATATATATAGCCACACCATTATATTTTCTTTTAAATCAGGAATAGTGGGTGTCAAGGTAAGCTCTATGTTATTCTTGTCTAATCAGATCTGTGGAGATATGTTTCTTGGAGAGTCACAATAACTGGTTGCATCAACAAAATTGACTTCCAAATTAAGAGATATTCTGGTGGCATAATCTATGTGTTAATGTTGGATATTTACATACGATAGACAACCCTGTCTATCATTTGCACCAATTCCTTGTCCACACTTAGCAGTCTAGTTTCTCATTAAACATGATTTCAAATATTGCACACAAACAATACCAAAATGGGCACCATAACTCTTCCCTTCTCACTTCCTTAAGGAACATTATAACAATCATCAACTTTTTTCCACACATAGGGGGAGAACCAATCTCTGTCCCTTCTCCCTGTGGTGAAGCCAAGGCATCTAACCCTGTAACTGTAATAAAAGGCAGAGGGGTAGCAGTGGCCATACCCCCATAGTCACCTGTCCTTCAGTACCCTCAGAAGCAAATAAGTCATGAAATGAGCCTCTGGAGGTTTTAATTCAACTGGGATGATACATCTGATGGAATAGGCCTTCACCCATAAAGAACACCAAGGATAGGCATGCAGCTACAGTGGGGGTGGAACTCCAGAATATTGCAGCATCTCTTGCATTGCAGATGATTCTGACAGCCAGTATAACTAATAGCCATAGCTTCTTTGGTGTGGTAACCCTACCTTATTCATCTCTCCTCTGAGATCTTGAAGTTACCAGTCAAGAGGTTTAACTGGTGATAAAGAGTTTTCAAAGTAAAGTCTGAGAATTGAGATATGAAAGCAGTACTAAAAGGTAGGTCCACATATTCTTGTCTGATCTCAACTTGTGTGATTAATTTGAAACTTATTTGTCTCCGCAGAGTCTCTGTAGCAATTTAAATGTGAAGTCTTTAAATGTTTCATTCTTGCTCCTCATTCCCTTTCAATGTGTTTCCCTTCTCCTAGATGTGGAAAAATTTGAGCTGAATATCTTGGATGTTGAATATTTTGTGCCGCCTTTGGACCCTCTCAATGTATTTCTTTCCAAGCTCAGCTATATTGTCTGAACCTTTTTCAGAGGACCACGGGGAAAGCAGGGGTTACTGGGTCCAACTGTGGGAGTCCAGGCCTTTTACTCCTTATGTCCCGGGGCCCGAATTACTGTGAATTCTGAGTAACTGGGCTAAGTACCCCTTCTGCACTTGAGAATCGGAGTATGTATACTGCGAGCAGTCAAAAGCTCCTGGGAGGGAGGTGGGGGGGGGGGGTAATGGGATGAAGGTGTGGATACAGGGGAGGTTCACCATTCAAAATACACGCAGCAGCAGCAATAAACCATTATCCAGCCAAATACTCGCTCCTGATGCAACCAAACGTTCTCTGCGGTGTCTTCTGCGGGATAAATGTCAGGTTCATTCCCTGGTGGGGCAGTGGTTGCAGTGGTCTTGTTGCGCTTCTCTCGTCTTGGTGATGGTGCGTAGGTGCTACAACAGCATCCTCACTTCATTTCCTGATGCCCAAGGTGAGCCCCTCTGGCAAACGGGGGTTGCTGTATTTCACCCCACATGGGATTCCGCCCTATCAGCACAGTGAAGTATGTGGCGGTGGCCCCTCTTTATATGCAGGGTCGAGCTCTGCTACTGCACAAGACTATGGCCTTTACTGCACAGCAATCTTTTCCATGGCTTCCCCTCCTGGCATGCGGTGTTGCCGACTTAGCACTACCCATGGGCCCTGGCCCGATTGGTGCAGCATGGCTCACTTCATGGTTGCCGACTCTGTCTTGCACATGGGCACTGACTTGATTGGTACAGCAGCCGTTTCTTCACACCTCATTAATGTCCATGCACACACTGTAGTCATCCAGGCAGATGTAGCAGATATGATCGCTCACCACAGCTTAGACACATTCTCTATCACAGAAGCTTGGTTCCACCAAATTCCTTGATGTTCTCATTCTTGCAGACTACAACGTCCCACATACAGCCCATGTTTTCAACATCTAACAAATAGACCATGTTCTCCAGAGAGGAGGAGTATTGTAGTAATCTTCGGTCCACCTGGCCCTGAATTCTCACAAGATCAGCAAAATCCAAGTTGTTTGAGTTCTCCACCTGCCAGCTTCAACCTCTCCAATGAATCCAGCAACTTAAACAATGTGAGAACACATCAGCACTCGCCTGATGATTCTCAACATCATGCACAATATCCATAAACCCTCCAGTTACGAAGACCACACCCTCAACTTCCTCATAGCCCACTTCCTGGGCCCCGTGCTCCATCCACCACCTTATATGTATGCAACACAGATTTCTGTCAAAGATTTTCCCTTGAATGCCCTTCAAAATAAAATCATTGATGCCTCAAACACTCACCAATATATACTTGATAATAACCACTATCCAACTATTCCAACACAGACCAAAAAACATCACACCAACTTAACACTCCATTGAAAATTCAGCCCTCCAAGTTGAAATAATCTGCGGCACGGTAGACACAAGAATTTGCTGAAAACAAGGGCACCTTACGCAGAAAACAAACAGAGACTTACCAATGCCCTTTGTCACCTAACCCAAATCATAACACTCTGCTCAGTCAGCAAATCTTGGTGAACTCATTCAAACCTACCTTCTACTACAATCAACAAAGCGTTCAAGAGAAACACACCTTTCTTCTCAGCGGTCAGGGACTTCACCAACCCTTGCCTAGACACCACAATTCCACACAGGTGAACTGTGCAAAGCTACTGAGCCAATTCTTCAAAGAGTAGATGACCTAAATCGGCGACCACACCTATAACACAAAACATTCCTCCACTTAGCCCACAATCACTCAACATTCTATCGTCCTGAGGATGGCCTTTAACCTCTTCTCATGAGATGATCTACTCAACATCCATAACACACATAAGATTACCTCCTATAGAGACAACACTACCATCCTCCTTCATGAGATTCCTCAACATTCTCAACAGCTTCTACAGCCAAAGACCCTTAACAGATAACCCCCAAGCAGGACCCTTCCCCCCTCTCCTGGAGAAACAAACACTGAATCCAGACAACCTTACCATCTATAGCCCTTTCATCCACTCCCTTTCATCTGTAAGGTTCATAGAGAAACCAGTTACAGGCCAAGAACAGGATCATGTATTCAAAAACAGTTTTGTACAGGTCTACCGATCTGTTGTCAGACCACGCTGCATTGTGAAGATAGCAACCACCAACTGAAATTACCCCTGCCTGCCTTCTGATCTTGCTCTATCAGCCCTGTTGAACACTGATCACAGATCATTATCTCAAAACATTAATGGGTATTTCTCACATTGCCTTGAAATAGTACATCTCCTACCTCACCAACCTTCACCAGCTCATCCAGATAGGACCTCAAGCTCCAAAAACCTCCTATCAACTGCAGAGTCCCTCAGGGATCCATCATCTCCCCAGCTCCCAAATCAAAAATAATACAGCACAAACCTTAAAAAAAGGTCCACCAACTCAACACAGCATTGACCAAAATTCTCTGTTTCAAGGTACACAAAAGAACTCACAGAAAACAAGTACACCATACATAGAGAAAAATAGACAGCCCTTGAACATTTGACCCAATTCAAAACACTCTGCTTAGCACTCAGAGCCCTTGTCAACTCATCCAAAGCTACCTTCTATAAAACTACAATCAACAAAGTGACTGTGTGAAGCTTTCTTCACACTGGCATTCTCTTATCATTCTCTACATGGAGCCCCTAGTTAAAATTCCCCAACAACAATATCTAGATCCACCTAATAAGCTGAGAAACACTGAGCTTCACCAGAAAATCTCCTTTGTGGATGACAGTCTGTACTAACCATTGGTCGCATAAACACCTTCCTTAACAAGAACATGACTAAACCTAGAAGCTTAAGGTAGGACCAGATCAAATTCAGAACTAGATGTTGAGTACCTTCCTGAAGCTCAACCCAACTAAAACAGAATTTCTCCTCCTAACTGTTCTAAAAAAACATGTCTATGCAAAAAGAAGCAACAATTTTAATGCAGAGATAACCGGAAGTGTAAAATCACTTAGATTCACCCTTAACTCAGAGCTCCTCTTCAAGGAAAACATCACATCGCTTATGTGTCAAGTTGAAGATTATTGATTATATTTAATGTGAGCAAATTGATTCATACAACTTGTGCAATGTTTCAAATAACGTCTCCCACAGAAAACTATCACTATGCACTTTCTCCCCGTTTTGATTTCTATACCAGAAGAATTGAAGCGGTTCTCAGCTGTTTGCTAGCCAAGCCTAAGCCGCAAGTTGAAAACACTGAGCTGGATTCCAATGGGCCTTGAATAATTAAAGAGTTGGACAACTCGAAGCACAACCATTTGTCCATTTGTCGACTTAGAAGATCTCATGAAAAGTCTTCATATCAGATCACAAATACTTATCTGTTCACTTGCAGTCTGAAAAATAAGAGCCAGTCCAATCCAGCCATGAAGCCAAAAATCACTGGTATGCAAGCACACTAAAAACTCTCATATCCGAACTTCATTCTCATGAAGAAACAACAAGAAAACTGGACCTACTAGCCAGGTCAACACCAATAACCGGGTCCTGGAAAAATGCTATCAATAACAACTCTGGGAAGCAAAAAGGAAACACAATGACCAACTATGCCTAACTCTTTATAAAGTCATATGACAGAGAAATTACAAAGTAAGTTCTGGGAGTTCATTAATGGTCTGGATACACTGAAACCTCAACTAACAAGGAGCAAGGTCTGTCCCAAAGCCTGGATAAAACACATTAACTCATTATATTACACACATGACGTTAGCAGGGGAAAGGACTCAATAACTCACACCATATGTCCATGGCCTCCCAGTTCCCAAAGCAAGGCACAACACGAAACAATCCGCTTCATATCTCAGAACAGTCAAGCACTAAGATCCTACAAGTCTTACAGAGCTCCAGGATCATACTGAATCCCCGCTTTATGATATGGATGTATATATAGGTCAGATGTCAACAGCTGGAACAAAAGATCAAACTCCCTTCTTAACCATTCATTCCAAATAGCACAGTTACCGAATCTTAAAAAGGCTCCTTCTTGTTTCCCATTTAGTGCGATAGGTCATCCTCCGACAGCTACCGCCTTGTAGCCCTTTTGGATGTAGAGTCTAAAGTATATGCCAGAATCCTTTTAGAAGATCTTGAAAGGTGGGCAACTGAAAAACAAATTGTACTTTGTTTTATCAAACCTGCTTCCAGTCTTTCTGCAGCACTATTAACAACATTCTCACCCTGTCCTTCCTGGTTTATAAATCAATCAACTCTACAGGCCCTCATCTTTTTGCATGTTGGTACACTATACAACCTACTTTAATTAGATGATTGGAATATATTTGTGGAAAAATTGATCAACTATGAAATATCACAGCCACTTCTGAATGCCATTAAGTCACTTTACAATGATACCTGGGTTAGAGTTTAAATTGGTCCTGGCGGTCACGTCACAGAATCTGACGTAAAAACACACGACATAAAACAGGACTTCATGCTTGCCCATTTGTTATTTTCACTTTACACTACAGGAATTATACCAGCTTTAGCAAGAGAAGGTCCTTTCCACCTTGCATCAGAACACTAAAGATCCAAATCCTGCCATATGCCCATTACTTAGCTATCCATGAGCAAACCAAAGGAGGGCTACAGTGTGCCCTGGATCCCCTACACATACATAATTTAGAGAATAAATTAATAGCAAAAAAATCCCAAACCTAAATAATGATCTTAAGAAAACACAAGTACAAAACCGAAAAATAATTCTTAGGATCCAAGAATTACATCCTTTTTTACAGCTATCTGTGCCTATGGATTTCCGACAGTTGCTTCTGGCTGAATCAATTCTCTTGCATATAAATTCTGGCTTTTGCTTTCATCTTTGACATTTGCTGGATAACACAAAACCTGCAAACCTTTTGGCCGAGTCCATCCTTACATTAATCATAGCCAAGTTTCTAAAAATGCTTTTCTATCGCAACACAACTTTCCAACTAAAATTGAGTCACTGCTAGATGCGCTCCAATGTAAAATCTACAGGAAAGTCTTTCATCTGCCAAATCCCACTAAAAGCACACATATACACTTGGAATATGGCCTAGACATCGAAGACCTGGCACATAATACATTTCTTTTAAAGTACTGTTACAGCATTAAACTCGCACCTCCTGAAATTTTGAAATGTCACTAAAGAATGGCAATTGAAGGCAACATCAGTAAAAATCTTTGTCACAATGAACTGCGTAAAGGAGTAGGACATTTGGAAATAAGCACAGAGTGGTGGAAAGTTGTATCTAAATCTGCTTTAAAATCCTGGCTAAAAACTCAACTCTCTTTAATGTTGTGGGCAAAGGACTACTGCATTTTTGCACAGATCAGCAATGGTGGCAACATCTGCAATTCATACTATAAACTCACAGGACAAAAATGGTGAAAATGTTATACTCTATCAAGAGGCTAAAGCGGATCAACATTTTGCAGTTGCGGTTCCACTTGTTCCCAATTAAAGAATACAGAAGAGACTGGCTAAGATACGCCCACGAATCCTTTAAATGCAGACTTTGCACATACCACCAGGAGACAATTCTATGCATCGTTTGTTGCTGCCTAAGAGTCAGAGACGACAGATATAGGAGGCTGAAACTGATCTTTTTAAAGAGGGGCATTTTCAGCATATAAGGATGCCTTAATATATTGTTCAAATACGGAGGACATCCCTCAGATATCTCATTTTTCTAAGTTTCTAAGCATAAATTTTATAAAACTGAAGGCGTACCCCTGACTCTTGCTTAAAGATAATTTTAACCCTTAGGTTTTAATTTTGTTCAAATCTTTAACTGTGGAACACGCACGCTACGGGCTACCAAGCCATTGCTGATATTGTCCACCATATAAAGGTCTATGGAAACTGGGATTCCTTAATACATGGTTGAAATCGACAGCGTCTTCTTGAATATATTCTTTTGATACTTTGTGAAGCCCTGAAGAAGTCTCTGCATGAGACGAAACGCGTCTGCTATGATCTTCTGTTCTAAAGAAAAAATATAATAAAGAGAAAATCCTTTGAGAAATCCACATCAGGAATCTGGGCATTTTTTCTTGTGTGCCCACTACTTCTTGAACATTGATGTTAACTGTTACAACTCGTTGAATAGTGCTGAACCTTTTTGTGTTTAATTTTTGTTTTACTTTAGGTCAGAAAAGATGCTGTATAGTAATAATTGTAATTAATTGAACAATAAATTAATTCATTTCTTCACTAGGAAAACCTAGATGGCATGTTACCTTCTGCCACTACTATTGAGTGGGGACAGATGGTACTATTGGAAATGTGCCCTTTCTGCAGTGTCACCCTGGATTTTATTTTGCTTTTTTGCTGATCCCTATTTTTGTTGGCTATAGAAATCTGTGCACTTTACCCCTGCTAATCAGAGGTAAAGTGCTTGCGCTCCTTTTTTCAACACGGTAAAATTGGTATACACTGGATTGCCTTAAAGTCCCTAGTATACGGCACCAAGTGTACCCAGGGCATGTAAATTAAATGCTACCAGTGTACTCTGGCACTCACTCTGCCATCCATGGTAATGGCACTGTGAAGCATGTCTCCGGGCCTGCCATTGTAGCCTGGCTGTGCAATTTTAAACTGCAAATTGAACCAGTCAAAACAGCCCCTTTTGTGAGGCCTAAGCCTTCCTTTTAAAACTGAATGTCACCCCTAGGTAGGCCTTCTTACCCATGAGGTAGGGTGCATGGTATTTGCAAGTAGGAGAGGTAACAGGTTAATGTTAAACATATCCTAACAGCAAAAAAGGCCATAAAAGCTATTATCACTCTAGCAGGGTTGGTTGTTCAGTTGGAAAGCATTGGGATACACTATTAAGTTTAATAAATGTTAACTCCGGCTAGGAAACACTACAAAGTTTGTTTTGGACTTTCTTGATGTATTTATTACAAGCCCAATTCACTGGTGAAGTCAATCCATAATAAAGGTTTTGGAAAGATGCCCTGCCTGGAATCTAAAACTGCATTTTGACCTCCCACCTCTGCCAGCCAGTAATTCGCATTTGAGTAGGCATGAACTTGCTCTCAGAAGCAAACAATAGGCTGATCTGAATGGAAGAGATACTGCATCTGAAACTGACAGAATATGCAGGGTGGGGCTTTGTGGATCCATTTTGACCTTTAAGGATCAATAGCGCCAATAAGTACAAAGTGACAATGCTAATCAATGGTCACAGGTGACCAGTACCTAGGCGCAATTTGAGACGGGCAGAGATGGAGCGTGGGTCAAATACATTGAGACTTGTCCTGGTCAAAGACTTTACCTTTAGATTTAGTCCTTTAAGTCCCAATACACCACTGGGGCACACTTCTAAAGCACCAAGGACCTCACAGGGTGTACTTAGGAGACTCACAAAGCGTCAGGCAGAGGCTAACAGCAGGGTCCAGTTGCTGTTGGTCAGTTTCAGGAAAGGCCTCTTGTAGGTTGTTCTATCCCTGTAGCTTGAATGGAGGTCAACCTTCTAAACCTTGGAGTCCATTTATTTGTCCTGGAAGAGTAAGAAGGCCCAGTCTTTCATGGCTTTCCTGTGGTCACAGACAACAGGCCGACGCCTCTTTGATTCTGCTCCAGGTCCTGGAAGTGTTCTGAAGTGGCTTCCTGGAAGCGCCACATTTATTCCTGGCACCATCTAGTTGGTGGGAATGGCTCCTGTGCAAAATTCCTGGGGCCAATCCTACCCTTTGCATTTTCAAGATGGTGATAGTCTACGGCCACACCAAGCTTGAGCTTGGATGGCTGGGAGTCTGTGTAAATAGTGTACTCTGGTAATTCTAGTGCCCTCCCACATCTTACACTAAAGTCCAGTTTAAGACAGTCACTGTACCCACAATAAACCCAGAGGCATACGTCTGGTAGACCAAAACAGCATTCATCAGCAACCAGACTGTGGCTACACAAGAATAGTCCTGCCACCCTGTTCCCGTCCTTTCAAGTGTAAACCCAACAGACCTGTCAAGCATGTTTTGACACTCCAGCAGGATTTGACACTGTAATATCCAAAAAGAATGCTAACTGCCACACTCTGCATATTCTATTAGGTTCAGAGGAGTCTCTGCCCATTCAGGTCAGCCTATTGTTTGCTCCTTATAGGCATTTCACACCTTTTTGTCACCTATTCAAATGTTAATCACTGGCTAGGAGAAGGTAAGTAAGTAAATATTTTATTTGTACATGGTTAATTAAAATCTTTACAAATCGAGTAAAAACATTGTAAAAGAAAATTAAAAATTGCAAGGACAATTAACCAGAAGATGTTTAAAAGTTCTCTCTGTCTTGTGAGTTTGCCAGTATAATTCAGATTATAGTTTACCGTTATTAAAATCAACTGTCCTCAGGCTCTCATGTATCTGACCCCAGCAAGTTCAAAAAATTTTACGACCTGACAATTTAATTTTGTTTTGCTGGGATTAAAGCAGAGTTTGACTGCCTGTCTACATGTCCGGATGCCGTGAGTTTTGAAGGAGTCTCGCAAGAATTTGCATCTCAGGTCTTTCAATCTGGGGCAAATGCACACTGCGTGGACAATGTCTTCCTTTCCAGCTTTGCACAGGCGGCATTGTGGTTGAAGATTTTTCCTTATCCAGGGCGGTAAGTGAGGATATAGAGGGATTACGCCCAGGCGCATTTTTAACATTTTTTCTTTCTTTCTTAAGTTCATGCCAACATTAAGGTATGCCTGTGGTTGCATTGATCTGTAGTCATTGAGGATTATCCATCCGTGTGCTTTTTTTGTGAGGGCCTCCTTATCTTCAACTGTGGAAATAAGTCTAACTACTTTTTTGGCTGTTTTTTTAAACGTCACGTGGTCTGTTGGAATGCCCCACAAGTTGGATAGGCCCAGCACTTCGAGAGAGTCAATTAAGTACTTCCTCGCTGATGAATTTTGATGCCGAAGAGTCTCTTCCCAGATGTTATAATTTAGGGAATCTTTATCGGCGTTGCGTATCTTGTGCCAGGCAATGACGTATGCACACCGTCTTTCTAGAGTTTGTTTCGTGATGCCAAATTCCAGTCGTATTTGTGCAGAGGAAACTTGTTTTGGCAGATTAAAGATGAGCCTGTAGGATTTTGATATGACTATGTCCAAGAGGGGGCCATCTTTCCCTTGAAGAGGTTCGCTCCCGTAGGTGAGTGTTGGTAGTAGTTTTGCACGAAGTACTTGAAGGAGCGGGAAAAAAGTCAGATCTGGGAGTTTAGTTTTTAAGGATTTTAAGGCAAGGGAGGTTGCCATTCCCTTGCCTTGCAAGGAGTCCAGCTGAGGTTTAAAGGTGACCTTCGAGTCCAGTATTATGCCCAAGTATTTGTAGGTTGTTACGTTTTCCATTCGTTCTCCATTTATGTACCAGTTATATTCCCTTTTCTTTTTGTAATTTACTGCCATTGCCTTAGATTAATTAAAATTTATTTGTAGAGCATTTTTATTTGAGAAGGCGTAGGTGGTATTTAGCAGGTGCTGGAGACCTATGGGTGTCTGGCTGATGAGCACCAGGTCGTCTGCGTACAGCAGGTTGGATAGTGTAGTCTTCCCTAGCTTTGGTGCGTGGCAGAAGCTTTTATCTAGTTCGCCCGGTAGGTCGGCTAGAAAGAGATTAAATAGCGTTGGTGCTAAGACACAGCCATGTTTAAGGCCCTTTGTTGTTTTTATTGGTTTTGAAAGATGTGTGCCTGCGCCAAGTTTGATTTTAATCCAAGTGTTAGAATGTAGTGCTATCAGTACATTTAAAAGATGATCAGGTATACCCCATTTGACCAATTTTTGCCATAACATGTTGCGATCCACATGATCGAACGCAGCAGTGTAGTCGATGAAAGAGAGATATAAAGGTTTATTGTTTTCTCTTGCTGATTCCATCAGTAGAGTCAGGGCCATGATGTTTGTGATTGTTCCTTGACCCTGACGAAATCCGGTTTGGATGTTCGGGATTACTGAGTTTTCTGTGGACCATGAGGTTAATTCCTCTAGTATGTTCCCTGCAAAGTATTTAGCTTCAACATCAATTAACGCAATCAAGCGGTAGTTTTTTGGGTCTTTCTTGTTCGAGTGTTTGTAAATTGGACTAATTATTGAACCGTGCCATGAGTCTGGTAGTATCTGAGTAGTTTTTGCGTAATTGAATAGCGGTGTTAGGGCAACGCTCCAGAACTCTACGTCGTTTTTGTACAGCATTGATGGTAAGCCATTGGGTCCAGGGGCTCCAGTTGGTCTTCCTTTCGCTATTAGTCTTCTGATGTCGTCTGTCCCAATGGTCGATACCTGTGGGTCTGGGTCTGAAAAGATGTCAACGTCAGACTTTGAATCGTTCGTTTTTAAGAGGGGGGTGCTGCATTTGTTGTTTATTTCTCTTTGGTGATAGCCTAATCCTTCCGCCATGTCGTCCGTTCTCAAATTCTTTGGCGCTACCTCTTTAGTTGTATCCTCACTATTGAAGTGCCTAGCTAGATAGTTTGTCCACACTTCTTCTGTGATGTTTGAGTCTATACCATGGTGGTCTGGGTTTTTTATTTCTTTTATCATTCTCCAGAATTTAGAGCTGTTTTTTTGATTCGCTTCGTGGAATTGTCTTGCCCATAGTTCATCGTTTTTATTTTTATGTTTCTCCCATTTCTTCTGTTTTAGGGATTTTTTGGCTTCCCACAAGGTTATTTGCAAGTCTTTGTTATCTGGATCTTTCCGTATCTTCCTCAGTGTGTGATTTATTATTCGTTTTTGGATCTTCATTCCTGGAGAGAGTGATGTTTTGTTTAGGTTCCCCTTTCCGTTTGAAAGCTTCTTTGTCAGTCCCTTTGATAATTTAACGGCGACTTTTTGGATGAAGTTTTGCCATTCTTCTGATGGTGTGTTTAGGCACTTTACTGTTTGAGTGTATAAGGATTTTGCCTCGAAACTTATTGTAGTGATGTTGTTGGAATTACATCGGAGTCGCCTTAAGTTTGATGTTGTGTCTATCTCAGGACCGGTGTATGGCTCTACG
Organism: Triturus cristatus; assembly: GCF_964204655.1. NCBI lineage: Eukaryota > Metazoa > Chordata > Amphibia > Caudata > Salamandridae > Triturus > Triturus cristatus. The sequence goes on from NC_140581.1 coordinate 356,550,788, forward strand.
TTAGGTAATGCTCTTGCTTTTATAGAGACTTCTTGGGGGAGGTGATCGCTAAGGTCGTTAACCCCTATCCTAAATGTTGTTATCATTGAAAACATGTTTAAGGATGTAAAGGTATAGTCCAGGTGGGAAGAATGTTTATTGGAATGGAACGTGGGGGCCGGTGGATTATCGTCGGCAAAGCGCCCGTTCAGTGCCCTTAGGTTGAGGTCTTCTAGTTGTCGCAGTAGTTGTTTTGAGTTAGTTGTTGATTTGTCAATTTTAGCCATGCTTTGTCTTGGAATACCCCACGCTGTGCTAAGTTCTTGCTGAATGTTGTTATCATATTCTGTGTTGATAAGGAACATGTTGAAGTCACCACCGACTATGATCTGGTCCGACAGGTCTCCTTCGGAGATTTTTTGCAGTACCTTTATCAGTTCATTTGCTGCCTTTCGTTTTTGTGTTGGATGAATGTAGGTGTTTATTATTATGACCTCTTGAGTATGTTGTTGTAATGTTAGCTGAATTTTTACCGTCAAGATTCCGCTTGGGGGGATTATATAAAACTCTGTGGTTCTTATTATTCCTATTGTAGCTATGGATGCCAGAATGGCAAGGCCTCCTGATCTGCGTCTGAAGGTAGAGCTTTTGCTGGCAGGGAGAAAGCATGATGTGAATCCTTGGATTTCAAACGGTTCTTACTCCCAGGTTTCTTGGAGCAGCAGGAGGTCAAATGAGTTTAAATACTGTAGGAATTCAGGGTCGTGTCTTTTACTTGCCAGGCCGTTGATATTCCATATGCAAATTTTTATTTGTTTGGCTTTATCTCTAATGCACTCGGTGATCAGACCCCTTTGTCAATTTGGAATGTTGGCTGTGTTGATGGTTCGCTGGATCGATGTCCACTTCTGAGTGATAATTGGCAGATTTTTGTCGGTTTGCAAGAGTTCCTGTCCATTAACCATTGTTGTTCCAGGTTTGGGATGTGCTATCGGCGAGGAACTCCTTGCACCTTTTAGCACGGAATTGGTCTTTTTTCGCGCCGGTGATCTGGGCGGGAATAAGAAAGGTGCCGGGTATCGAGGTTGCGCTACAAGTCGTAAGTCGATCCCCCAATTTTCAAAGATCGTTTTTTCTTCCATTATCTTTTTTACTGTCTCGGGAGTGTTCCAAGTGGTTTTTGTCGTTTCTTGATGGCAGGTGTCACTGCTGGGAATGAATTCAATTTGAAGCAGGTCTGAGGAGTAAATATTCTCTAAAGTTGTTATTGAGTGAAGGAGTTTCAGAATGTTACCCCTATTCAATATGTCGTCCTTGCCAAGGGACGTATATTCTGGTGCAAAGAGGATGACAGTAGGGTCTACTTGATTGGTGGTATTTTGGGAGTTTGATTGGAAACAGGCGTAACTGTTTTGATTGGACTGAGGTTGACTGCTTGGACTGCTCGTAATTAGATTGGTTGATTGGGTTCTTAATGTGTGATCGACTCTTGTTTCGGTTGTGTTACTGTTAGTTGTGATATTTAATGGTTGAATAGATTCTGTGTTGTTGATGAACTTTGTGATAGGCATAGTTTTTTGTGTTAAGTTATGCTTGACTGTAGGGTCGTCGATCTTTCTTGGTTCCCAGTTTTTTTGGTCAGGTAATTGTTTGTTTTTCTCCGGTTGAAGTTTCCTGGTTGAGCTTCTGGTTGTCTTTTGAATTATGGCATGAGAGGAGTTAGTTAGCTGCTCTTGTGTTCTCTCTTGTGCCTCTTGTTGCGGTGTGTGTGGGCATGGCTCCATTTCCGTAGCGTCTATGGAGCTTTTGGTGTCTTCTTGCTGTGGGTTGAGCTGTGTTTTGGTGTGAAAGTTGAAGTTTGATATGAGCTTTTTCCTCCCTTTCCTTTTTTTCCTTCGAATTTTGTTCTGTGCTGTGCTGTTCTTTGCAATCAGGTTGGTTGGGATTACTGTTTGATTTACTGGTTCAACACCTGGATCCTTAAGCTGGATTGAGGTAGATGCCCGGCTCTCTGCAGTTGAGTTGGTGGCTGCTCCCTGGGCCGCAGTTGGCTTGGTGACCTGCAGTTTTTGTTTTGAAGTTGACGCATCATTACAGTCTTGCGCTTGAGGAATTGTTGCTTTTATTTCTCGCATCAGGTCCCCTAGCATTGATGGCATTGTGGCTAATTTGTCTAATATCAATTCGCAGGAGCATGGTTGGAACGGTGAGTTGGTCGTGTAAGTCACTTCTTGGCCCCTTTTTATGAGACCGTTTAGATCAGATATCTTCCCCTCAATGCCTAATATTGAAGTGGCAATTGATTGTAGGACAGTTAGGTGGGTGTCCATTTTTAGCGATTGAAACTCTAGTGCTTTGACTGTTGTTTGCAAGGTGTTTATGATTATAGGCCATGGAATTTCAGATAATGGTTTTACCATGCTTTTGCTGTTCCCCTGGCTTAATAGGGTGTTTGATTCATCAAATAGAGTATTGTGCTCTGGCCTGAGATTGTAAGAGGCAATAAGATCTTCCCATTCCTGTGTGGCCATGAATGTCATGTCATTTTCCGCGGAGCTGGTCGTGGAATTGAAGTCACTATAGTGGGATAGAGTGCGACGCGTTTTTGGTTTGGAGTCCATTGCCCCGCTCTGGGCATTTATATGCCCCCCGTAGTCTGTTTTTGTTTTTGTTGGGGTCTCTATTTGTGTGGTGATAGTATTAGTCAGTTGAAGTTGTTGGTGTTGTTCTTCTAGCTTTATTTCTTGCTTGATGCCCAGGTTGTCCCGGGATGTGAAATTGAATTGTTTGTTTGGTAGGATAATACGTCTTGATTGTTCCGGCTGTTTCTGCCCTTGCTGTCCTCTATCCTGGGTTGGCTTCGCAGATTCTGGTTCTGGTTCTCCTGGCTGTCCCAGCTTTCCTGGTGCACTTTATTGGTTTTGGTTTCGATTATGTGGGGCTCCTCCTTAGGGATGGAATGTGGGGAGTTAGCTGACCCAGCGGTTTCGCCCATTTTTGGTATTTTCTTACTTGTGTGGTCGTCCGTGTCTGTGTCGCGTGTGTTTGCGAGGCTTTGGTATTTTCTTCTGATGGCTCCTTGGTCTACCTTTGGCGGTGAGATTGTCGGACTCCTCAACACTGGTGATGTTTTTGTGACTAGTGGACCGTCTGGTGTGGAGCAACAGCTCCCCCCTGTAGGCGGTGAGGTGTCATTTGTGTGAATGGCTGCCCCGAGTAGGAGAGGTGTTTGCAGACCCTCTATACATCCAATCTTGGAATAGATTGCTAATCCTGGGTCTTTCAGAAAGGAACATTTTGTATATATCTTGGGTTGTTTGGTACATTTCCTTGTTATTTCTAATGTTTTTTGCGGTCTCTCTATGGAAATGAGCTCCTTTAATTCACTAAGGACTTTTGGATTTGACTTGGTCTTGGCGATTGGAGGCTGCGGTGTTGGGAGTGATGGGCCTGGTGCGGCAACTGTTAGTAGTTCCGATTCCGATTGTTGTTGTTGTTGTTGGTGGACCATGATAGAACTCAGGTTAGTGAAGCTAGCCTTTAATAATATGTTGTCCTGCCCTTTCCTGTTGCTGTTTTCGTTTGCGGCTGAGGCTGGAGATGAAGAAGACGTAGGGATCTTAATTGAGGTGTTTTGAGTGGCCTCTACAGGGCCTTGAGGGCCTTCTTGATGCTGTTTAATGTGCAAGTCAGGTGCTCTCTTTTTCTTCCTGGGCTTCGAGGGGGAATTTGGGTTGGGATTGAGTAGCAGTTCCCTGACTCTGCCAGATCTCATCTCTGTTGTCTTAGAGGCCCGATTTAGAGTTTAGAGTTATTGGGTTAGTGTAGATGTATGAACCCGTTAAGATCTAAAACTGAAATAAAGTAAAAATAAAATAAAATGTTGTTTTTTTATTTTTTTTTCCGGTCAGGTGAGCTATCGAAGCCCCTTTTTTTTTTTTCTTCTTCAACCCCCTACTGCTCCGTGCAAGAGAGGGGCGTGATGGAGCGAGGCGTGCAGAAGAAAACAGAGGGCAGGAGGCAAAAGAAGGCAGGAGGAGCACACGATCAACCTTTTGCCAGTCAGGCCAAACCCCCCCAGGACCGTATCCGGTTCGTTTACTGCTTCCAGATGTGCAAGTAGGCTCCTGGCGTCGTCTTTGGCAAGGAGAGCGAGGGCAGAGGAGCGGAGGAGCAAGGGAGAAGTAACTTTGGGGGCAGTAGCCAAAAATCGCTGACCGAACCCTCAGCGGGGTGACATGTCGAGGCAGGACACAACAGAGCAGCAAAAACAACTAAACAGGCGTCAGGAAATGACTCCTTACCGCACTACCGTTGTGTCCGCTATGTCCTGCTGGGCCCCGCTACGTCAGCTGTGCCTTTCACAAGCCCGCCTCTCCGTGCTCTCCCCGTACACGCACCTCAGCTCACTTGCTCGCTCCGGGGCCGCTGTTGAACAAATGGTCAGCGTGTCGGCGTACCTGCAAAGGATCAGTGGTCCTGCTCGTCTTTTTTTGGCAGCGTCGCGGTTTTCGCGGGTACAAGGTGCTCGCAGTGTGCAGGCTCCACCTCCTAACGTGTCAACCAGCCCTGGCGGCAGTTCCTTCTGAACAACAGTTACTGTTTCAGGGAGTGAGCTCCGCCGAGTCCACCGCCAGCTACAAGGATCTCGGACACCCAGGGAGCGAACAAGTCCCTGCGGGGGCAAAGCCGAGCAAAACCGGGTGAAAGCAGAGAGCAGAGCAGAGCAGAGCGGTGGGGCTGGCGTCCTCCTCCCGGCACTCGAACTCGCGCACTCAGCTCCTGGCAATCCTGCAGTCCGTGATCCGCAAAACCACAAGACAGAGTGGCAGAAGGGGGCACACGTCCGCATAACTCCACCTGCTGGCTAGGAGAAGGCAGAGGTATATGCTAAGTAACCTTCTGACAGCTCAGGCAGTCAATGGTAACTTTCTAAAAGTTACTTTTCCTCAATTTTATTTAATACCTGATTTTACCACTAAATTTGATTTTTAATAACTATTAAAAATAGTTGTATTTTTCTAGCTAGTCCTGTTCCCAAGATAGTGGATACACAAGAATTGTCCTGCCATCCTGTTCCTGTCCTTCCAAGTGTACCCCAATGTGTTGTGTAAACCCAATAGACCTGTCAAGCATGTTTTGGCACTTCAGCAGGATTTGACACTGTAATATAAAACACAATGCTAACCGCCCCACTCTTCATATTTTGTTAGGTTCAGAGGAGTCTCTGCCTATTCAGGTCAGCCTATTGTTTCCTCCTTAGAGGTATTTCTGTAACGCCCTGAACGTCTCAGGATCGTTTAACAGACACGACAATGAGGACGCAACCACTTGTGAAGGGTTAGTTCTTTTAATGAAGGCAAATAAAATACAAAGAACAAACAAAAGTTATAGTCACTGGAATCCTCCAGGCTAAGTACGTTACCAGCCCACAGCACGGATGGTCCTAACCGTCCTCTGCATATACGCCGATCCCGGCGTATGCCAACAGAGGGCAGAAATTAAATGGCCGACAATGCCAATCGGTAGGCTGTGAGGGGCACGAAGAGTGTTGGGGAGAATCGAGGAGTCAGGGAAACACCCAGCCGGGGTCTCTACCTGAAGGGAGCAGCCGCTCAACCTCTTCCTCAGACTGCACCGGGACGCGGAGTCACCTCCTGGTGATGCGTCACCGATACCCCAATCACAAGCAAGAAGACTGAACCGAGAGCAGCCGCTCGATCGATCCTGTGGACTTCCGAGTCTGTAACGCGGCAAACACCTCCTGGTGTGCGTTACAGCTGGCAGTCCCTGTGTCTCTGGTCGGGCTGGGAGTTACGACTCCAACCAGCAAAAGCGCCACTGCGCTTGGACTCAGCCGAGTCAAAAAGCGAAGCTCAATGGTTGACCGGTAGAGCTTCCGGGTCCTTCACAGGTGACGATGGGGCAAGACACGGCCCAGGGAGTAACGACTCGACCTACCTCCGTTCTTGCCTTACTGGAGCACCACTCCGGAACACTGCTCTTCACGAAGCAGGTACGTCGGTGTAAACACAATATCCGACAGCCTTGTACCTCCCGGTTCCTCCCTTTATAGGGCGTGTTTTCCTTGAGTTATGTAACAGCTCTCCTGTTTACATAAGGGCGTGTTTCCCTTGAGTTATGTAACAGCTCTCCTGTTTACATAAGGGCGTGTTTCCCTTGAGTTATGTAACAGCTCTCCTGTTTACATAAGGGCGTGTTTCCCTTGAGTTATGTAACAGCTCTCCTGTTTACATAAGGGCGTGTTTCCCTTGTATGACAGGAATTCTTGACAGTACATCCTCCCTCTCAGCGGCTCCCCACGGGTCCAGCGCTGGCAGGAAAACGCCGATGGAACAAGGAGACCAAGCGCGGAGCATGAACCCCTTCAGCCGGTTCCCATGAATGCTCCTCCGGGCCATAGCCTTTCCACGCAACCAGGTACCACAGCTTCCCCCTGCGCCATTTGGACGCCCGTATGCCCGACACTTCATACTCCACCTCCGACTCCACGCATACCGGCCTAGGTGTCCCAGACGGCTTGGAGGGTGCTGGTTTGAGCAATGATACATGAAAGACAGGGTGTATCCACAATGACTGGGGCAAGCACACCTTCACGTTCACGGGACCCATACACTTGGTAATTCGATAGGGGCCCATGTACTTGGGATGGAACACACTGTTCTTTCGAAACCTCATGTTTCTTGTGGATATCCAGACGTAGTCTCCAGTGCGGTACAGTGGCCCGGGCCTTCTCTTCCTATCTGCCGCAGCCTTGTATCTTCTCTTGGCCTCTATTAGGACAGCCCTTGAGCGCATCAACGTGTCTTTTATGTGTGCCACCCTGTCCGCTGTGGCGGGAATCCTGTCCTCTCTGAACGGATGTAGAAATGGCAAGAACCTGGGATGTTGGCCATAGTTGCTATAGAACGGAGATGACTGTGTGGAGCTGTGAGTGGCGTTGTTATAGGCTATCTCTGCAACCCATAGCAAGTCGACCCATTCTTCCCTGCCCTGGTCCACAAAACATCGCAGATACTGTTTGAGCGTTTGGTTCAGGCGCTCGGTTTGGCCGTCCGTTTGAGGGTGGTAGCTGGTGGACAGGGCGGTCTTAACATGCAGCGCAGTGCACCAAGTCTTCCAGAATTGCGCAGTAAACTGCGACCCCCGGTCCGACACGATCACCCCAGGTAATCCATGCAGTCGTACCACATTCTTTAGGAGTAGTGACGCCAATTCCCCGGCCGTAGGGACTCTCTTGCAGGGGATGAAGTGCCCCATTTTCATCAAGTAATCCACCACCACCAGTATTGCCGTCATCCCCTGGTCTACCGGTAGGCCCACCACGAAGTCCAGTGATATGCTATCCCATGGTCTATCCGGGGTCGGAAGTGGATGTAAGAGCCCTTGGGTTCGGCCATGGTCGGCCTTCATGGTAGCACACGTAGGACACTCCTGTCCCCACCTCCTGACATCCACTCTCATGGTTGGCCACCAGAAATGCCGTCCCATGCTAGCCACCGTTTTTTCAAAGCCCAAATGACCTGCGCATGGAGAGTCATGGCACCAGATGAATGCTTGTTTCCTTAGCCTAGGCGTGGGTATCAATAGGCACCTGCCCTTCAGGGGTATCCCGTCCTTCAGCTGCCATTCTCTGTGACTGAGGAGCCACCTCCGCCATGCGAATGACCTGATCCCTCTCTTTATTCCCCTCAGGAAAGTATCCGGTTGGATAACCCCCAATACCATCCTCGGGGAAATGATGGAACGCTCGGTTGCAGGCAATGGTTCCTTAACTGCAGATTGACGGGACAGGGCGTCCGCCTTCCGGTTTTCAGTCCCCGGCCGATATGTGATGCGGAAGTTGAACCCCGCAAAGAAGATCATCCACCGCAGCTGCCTGGGAGAAAGGTGTCTAGTGGCCGTCATGAACTGTAGGTTCCGATGGTCCGTGTACACCGATACCACATGTCTTGCCCCCATCAACCAATGCCTCCATTCGGTGAAGGCGTCCTTGATTGCGAGAAGCTCCTTCTCCGCAATATGGTAGTTGCGTTCGGCGTCGTTGAGTTTGCGGGACATGTACGCAACGGGATGAAGCACCCCTGTGTCGTGGTTGCGTTGGGACAAGATAGCCCCCAGCGCCACATCCGACGCGTCCGCTTCCACCACGTAGGGGAGATCCGGATCGGGGTGAGCCAACACCGGCGCCTTACCAAAGGCGCTTTTCAGGGCCTCAAAGGCTTTGTTCGCTTCAGGGGACCAGACAAACTCCTTGGACTTCCTCAGTAGCTGTGTGATTGGGGCCACCACTCCTGAAAATCCATCTATAAACCGCCTGTAAAAGTTGGCGAAGCCAATGAAACTTTGGACGTCCTTCACGCTTTGGGGCACCGGCCATTCTTTCACCGCCTTGATCTTTCGTTCTGCCATCTCCTGTCCCTCTGGACTCAGCATCACTCCGAGGAATTCCACGGATGTGACGTGGAAGTCACACTTGCTGAGTTTACAAAACAGCATGTTTTCCCTCAGCTTTTGGAGCACAGCTTTGACGTGGTGTACGTGCTCCTCCACACTGGACGAATAGATGAGGATGTCGTCGATATATACGCCACGTAGATATCCAACTCCTCTCTGAATACCTCATTCAAAAAGTACTGAAAGGCTGCCGGGGCGTTGCACAGACCGAACGGCATGACGAGGTACTCAAAAAGGCCGAACCTGGTCTTAAAGGCGGTCTTCCACTCGTCTCCGTCCCTCATGCGCACCAGATGGTATGCCCCTTTCAAATCCAACTTGGTGTAGATACGAGCTTTCTTGACCTGTTCCAGAAGTACACTGATGAGAGGCAAGGGGTACCGATTTTTTATGGTTATCGCATTCAATGCCCTAAAGTCCACACAGGCTCTCAGCTCCCCATTAGCCTTCGGGATGAAGAAGAGTGGCGAGGCGGCCGGAGACTTGGACGGGCGGATGAATCCTAGCCTGAGGAGTTTATCCAGGTACCCCCGGAGATGCACGTTTTCAGGCTCCGTCAGGGCATACAGCCTGCCGCTGGGAACGCTGGCCCCTGGCACCAGGTCGATCTGGCAGTCAAACTGTCTATGTGGTGGTAGCACTTCCGCCTTCACCTCATCAAATACATCCTCAAAACTGTGATAAGCCTGGGGGAGAGCCACATCTTTTTCTGCCGCTGTAGCCACCGTCTGACTCCCGCTCTCATCTGCGTCAAGGGATTCCGTTCTTATTCCACAATGCAGGATGCAATACGGTGACGTCATTTCGATGCGATGTGTTGGCCAATCCACAAAGGGGTTGTGTTTCTGTAGCCACAGCAATCCCAATATGACGCCATATTGGGGCGCTCGGATGATGTTAAAATCGATTTGTTCCAAATGGTTCCTCCCATATCTCATCGGAAGGACCCCCGTGTGCCGTCCGATGGGCCCCGTCACCAATCGCCTTCCGTCTACCGCATAGACGTCTTCGGGTACTGCTTTGGGAAGAAGCACTAGCCCTAGCCTGCATGCCTCGTTGTGGTCCATAAACATGCCAGTGGCCCCTGAATCCACCATGGCCACAACGGGTATCCACTGGTCATGCACTCCCACGTGCACCGTGATAAACAGGTGTCGTTGTCCCTTAGTGACCGAGTTGGAAAGTGAAGGGATGGATGAGTGACTCCGAGATGCCCCTTCTCTGGTCTTGGAGTCCTCTAGTTTTCCGCCGGTATGTCCACCACGGCTGTTACCGACCGGTTGGCCCGATAACGTGACGTCTTCGGTTTGGCAGGGCATTCACGTACGTAGTGGCCTTTTTTGCCACAATATAGGCACAATCCTTGTTTACTGCGTGACTCTTTCTCCGTGGCTGTGAGGCTCGCTCGTATTGCGCTGATGTCCATGGGTTCTCCCTTGGATGCGGTGGAAGTTTCAGGACTTCCCACCGTCACATAGTATGGAAGGGATTTTCCTTTTCTCCCATGATCCCCCTTTCTTTCACTTAGCCTATGTTCCAGCCGTAATACCAGGTTGATAAGGCCCTCACATGTCTTGGGTTGAGGGTCAATATGAGCCACGGCGTCCTTGAGCTCATCGCACAGCCCTTGATGGAAGAGCGCCGTCTGTTTAGCAACAGGCCACTTGGTTTCCGCAACCAGCCTTCGGAACGCGTTGAGATACTGCACCAGGTCGTTGGATCCCTGTCTCAACTCAAGCATTTCACGGTCCGCCGTGTACGAGTCAGCCCTTCTGTCGAATACCTTCAGGAATTCCTTGCGAAAAGCACCCCAATCACATAAGAGGGGGTCGTCCCTGCTCACCAGAGGTACGGCCCATTGTGCCGCGTTTCCAGCCAAATAGGATATAAGGAAAGCCACACGAGCCTGACTCGTGGGGAACGCCTTTGGTTTGCACGATAAATGTAGCGCCACTTGTGTGAGGAATACCTGCACTGTGTTAGGATCCCCACTGTACCTCTCTGGTGTTGCCAAGGGGATGGCTACCGGCATTTCCACTACTACCGCAGGGGTCTGGTTCGTGAGGGAGGTGCTGGGCGTGAGCGGGTCCAATTGGATAGCATCCAGTCTGGCTTTTACATCGGCTGTTTCTTGCCTAGAGGCAGCCACTTCAACTTGCATGGCCGCTAAAGCAGCCAGCACATCATCAAGTGTTGCCATGTCTGTTATCGACCGGGAGACAGTTAGTGTTATTAAGGTCGGATATTTTGTAACGCCCTGAACGTCTCAGGATCGTTTAACAGACACGACAATGAGGACGCAACCACTTGTGAAGGGTTAGTTCTTTTAATGAAGGCAAATAAAATACAAAGAACAAACAAAAGTTATAGTCACTGGAATCCTCCAGGCTAAGTACGTTACCAGCGCACAGCACGGATGGTCCTAACCGTCCTCTGCATATACGCCGATCCCGGCGTATGCCAACAGAGGGCAGAAATGAAATGGCCGACAATGCCAATCGGTAGGCTGTGAGGGGCACGAAGAGTGTTGGGGAGAATCGAGGAGTCAGGGAAACACCCAGCCGGGGTCTCTACCTGAAGGGAGCAGCCGCTCAACCTCTTCCTCAGACTGCACCGGGACGCGGAGTCACCTCCTGGTGATGCGTCACCGATACCCCAATCACAAGCAAGAAGACTGAACCGAGAGCAGCCGCTCGATCGATCCTGTGGACTTCCGAGTCTGTAACGCGGCAAACACCTCCTGGTGTGCGTTACAGCTGGCAGTCCCTGTGTCTCTGGTCGGGCTGGGAGTTACGACTCCAACCAGCAAAAGCGCCACTGCGCTTGGACTCAGCCGAGTCAAAAAGCGAAGCTCAATGGTTGACCGGTAGAGCTTCCGGGTCCTTCACAGGTGACGATGGGGCAAGACACGGCCCAGGGAGTAACGACTCGACCTACCTCCGTTCTTGCCTTACTGGAGCACCACTCCGGAACACTGCTCTTCACGAAGCAGGTACGTCGGTGTAAACACAATATCCGACAGCCTTGCACCTCCCGGTTCCTCCCGTTATAGGGCGTGTTTTCCTTGAGTTATGTAACAGCTCTCCTGTTTACATAAGGGCGTGTTTCCCTTGAGTTATGTAACAGCTCTCCTGTTTACATAAGGGCGTGTTTCCCTTGAGTTATGTAACAGCTCTCCTGTTTACATAAGGGCGTGTTTCCCTTGTATGACAGGAATTCTTGACAATTTCACACCTATTCAAATGTTAATCCCTGGCAAGGAGAAGGCAGTGGTGTATGCTAAGTAACCTTCTGACAGCTCAGGCAGTAAATGGTACCTTTCTAAAAGTTACTTTTCCTTAATTTGATTTTAATACCTGATTTCACCAGTAAATTGAATTTTTAATAACTATTAAAAATAGTTGTAAGTTTCTAGCCAGTCTCGTTCCCAAGATACAGAAGAAGGATTTAAATCTGTAATTTGGTTTTCTACATAGGGCAGCTAAGCCTGCCGCAATGAGCAATACCTTTTGAATGCCAGTCACTGCAAGAACATGTTAAGATTATAGTATTAATGGTTAAAAGGGAGGTTTTGATATATCAGAAAGGTTTATTTTGACAGGTTGAATTGCAATTTTTGCACTGCTACAGTCAGGCTACACTGATAGGTCTGAAGCCATGTTTGTGCTGCCACTGTAGTGAATGGCACAATAGGTGCTGCAGTCCACCAGTGGCATCTAACTTCCAGGTCGCGGGTACATCTTATACCTTATACTAGGATGATACCAGCAAACATGACAACCTCTTAGACTTACTTAAACATAGGATGGGACTATCGGGGACCGTTCTCAACTGGTTTGCCTCTTTTCTTCAGAACAGAGCTCAAAGAATTACAGTCAATATTCACAGGTCGCTCTAGGGGTCCCTCAAGGATCTGTGCTCTCACCCACTCTATTCAATACATTCATGGAACCTCTAATCGATTTAATGAATTCATCTAACATCTACTATCACATGTACGCAGATGACACCCAACTGTACTTAAAAATCTCTTCCCCCGAAGATATTAGGTCTCTAAACTCAACCCTACAAAAAACATAAAACTGGCTTACTGGTAACCACCGCAAACTAAACGCTCTAAAAACAGAATTCCTTCTAATTACCCCATGCAAATGTTCCCCGGACATTGCAGAATGGATGAAACAACTAACAGCACTGAATTGTGTTCCACACATTATAGAGCCAACAAGATCCCTGGAGTAACGCTGGACAAGAATATGAACATGCAGGAGCACATTTGCTCTGCAACCAAAGGAGCAAACTTCCACATGATCATCTTAAGAAAAATAAAACCGTTCCTTCCCCAGGATGACCTCAAGTCTGCTGTTCAAGCTCTAGTGATTCCCAGGTTGGACTATGGGAGTGCAACACTATTTAGCCTACCCAGACCTAAGTTGGCGCCACTAAGGGCCTTTCTTTACTCTGCTGCTAGACTCATTACAGGATCAACAAGCATTGGCATAGCCAATAGGTCACGCATTTGGGACCTTATAAGTGTTTAGCCATGCAACAGTTGCATAACTAAATACTTATAAGGTCCCAAAAGCAAGACCTATTGGCTATGCCAAGCGGCCGTGCGGCTGCGAAAACGATCGCGATCAAACATCAAAAGTGAAAGTAGTCGCGGCAGAGCACGGTGTGCGCGCCCGTGCACGTGCACTGTAGCTCTAGGCTGGCCTGGTAGCACTTTTTGGAGCCCTCTCAATAAGTCTCGCCAGACCAGCGCATGCGCTGGGTCAGGCGAGACCTAAAAAGGAACAATTACAGCACTCCCGACTTGCAATCTCTTAACTGCCTTCCATATGAAGCAAGGATTCTTTTGAAAATTGCATGCAAGACACATAAAGCCCAGTATTTCAACACTCCGAGGTACCTTGCACAAAAACTAGAGCTGTCTGGTGGCTTCAGAGCATCTAGAAGCACTAGTTCCCTTCTGCTGAAACCACCACAATTTCAGAAAAAGAAAACCCATAACCAAACCTTCTCAGGCCTGGCCCTGAGAATCTGAAACATCCCTTTCCCTGAAATCTGAATGAATCCCTCAATTATCTCATTCAAGAAAGAAGTCAAAAGGATACTGATGAATAAATCTATGCCAATGAACGCATGAACTATACTCCAGAACTTGAATTATTCCTTGCCTGCATGCTCACTTCTCTCAAACTACACTCTTACTCCGTTCTACTGGTTGCTGTCCACATGGACCCTGTGGGCTGCTATCTGTTATCTAGGAGAGATGCCCACACCTTGTCCATGCTCAATCATGTTGTTATTTTTATACATGCCGCCTTGTTGATTGTAAAGCGCTCCGATCCCCGCTAGGGTCATGTTTGCGCTATATAAAACGTTATAAATAAATAAATAAAAAATAGACATATATCAATTATGAATATGCCAATTTGAGCATGCTGAAAAGGAGGGAGCACAGGCACGTCATCACTCGTTAGCCAGGTTAATGTGCACAGAGCTCTAAAGCCAGAAAATATAGGGTTCAGCAAAAGGCGAAATATCTGGGGTGGATTTCCTACAATATATAGCATAAAATAAATGCTTGCTTTTTGATACTCAGAATGTCCTCTTGATCCTCTGGTACAAACACAGGAAGGTGCTCGAAGATTTCTGGCCCTTCCAACCCCTAAGAGTGTTCGAGTGACCACCTTTTCCTATCTGATTTGAACTTGAAACCATCAATTGCTCCCAAGTAAGTACTAAATGCTCCTAACCACTCCCTCCAGGCCACGGGTGATGCACTTAAGTACTTGTAAGAACGGTAGTGGTCAGGAAATGAGCACCAACTAGGAGAGCAGATTAGGCGAAATAGGAATCTAAAAAACCCAGCAAAAGTGTAAACTAAATAGTCTGGGTTAATCAGAGTATAACAATACTCTCACAACGTTGTTCGCTTACTGTGACTAATTTGCCAATTGCTCACTGAGGAAAACAATTTGGTACTGTTTTCTCGCTGTGAGTAATCTCCTAACAGGTCAGTATGGAAAGCTTTCACGCCACGATGGACTGAAAGTATGACTGCGACATGTTGTCAACAGCAAAATGTGGCTTTGAATGACGGGGAGCGAACGCTTCAAAGTTAGACGGCAGCACACACTTCAAAGTTAATTAGACAGACAGCAGACATGTTCAGAGGGGCAAGGTACAGATGACGGTGCAGACGGTGTGCTACGGAAAGTCGCAGCAGACACCCATCTGTATGCCCACTGCACATTTTTGCCAGGTTCCTCGTCACTCCTCGACAGTGTTAAGAAGTGAACACTGGCAGGCGAGAGCGTGCTCAAGAAAATGATTTTAATAGTTCAAAGGAGATAAGAAGGGCAGCTTCAGACTGCCACGCGACTCTTGCTGCCCGCACTCAAGAACGCTGAGCTTGCCGAGAGTAGTAGCACACAACTACGGGAGGTTAGGAAGGACATAACTCTCCTCTCATAGACGCCATCTTGGTTTCAATAAAGCAGGATTTTCGGTCTTTGATGCTTTATTGGAGCTTCACAATTTGCCATTGTGCAATGTACACTTCGCAACAGTTGTTAGATTTTTAGTATAGCGTGAGATACACAATACATAGGCATTCAAAAGAGACCCATCACCGATTGGCTTGTAGTTGGCCTAGTATTTTCTCCTGCAGATGTAACAATATTACATGCATCATTAGTTCTGGAGAGAAGAGGGGGAAGTGCTGTGTGCATTATGAGCTGGGCCCGTAGGATCCACTTGAAACAAGCATTCACAATGCAATGGTCTCAGCAATATTATAGGTAGAGCTATTGGTATTGCTCATTATTTTTTTTATAATTTTTGTATCCCTAAATAAATGGCATTGTCATTTCTATTGGCATTAGCTTTTTTTTGCATATGTGATACCTATTGCATTAGCAGAGAGAGAGAGTGATGTAGTGAGATAGAGAGAGTGAGGTATTGAAATAGAGAGTGAGGTAGTGAGAGAGAGTGAGGTAGTGAGATAGAGAGTGATGTAGATAGAGAGTGAAGTAGTGAGATAGAGAGAGTGAGGTAGTGAAAGAGTTAGGTAGTGAGGGAGAGGGATGTTGTGAGGTAGTGATATATAAGCATAGAGTGATGTTGTGATGTAGTGAGATAGAGAGAGAGGTAGTGAAAGAGAGAGTGAAAGTGAGTTAGTGAGATCGAAAGAGTGAGGTAGTGAGATAGAGAGTGATTGAGGTAGTGAGTGAGAGAGAGTGGGATATTTAAAGTGGATGGAAATATGGTGGCATCATGTACATTCTTCGGAAAGGAGGATCCTCGGGAGACTTGGTATGACATATGAAGTGGTAAGCATGTAGTGGAAGGATCGGGTGTACGCATCGGGAAGGGGCATGAATCCAGAACCCAGTGCTTGAAAAAGTGTAGTGACAATTCCACGTTTAAAGAAAACTGTAGCCTGCACCTAGAAAGAGGAATATTTAAACCGTTAATCACCTATTCCAACGGTAGGTCCAACAGGAAAAAATAAAGTAAAGGTGTCGTTGTATAGTTAAAATAGCGCCCTTCTGTGAGTACAGAAAGGAAATAAAATTACTAAACTGAATCACCCCTGATCACTGGCCGTAGTACCAAAAGTAATAATATCCCTAGAACAATACATCTAGCACGGTATGTGGTGTACCCATACATTAGATCTGGATGTCACAACCCCAACAAATTACGAGGGACTGTCAACCCACAGCTAAATAAATCGCTGTTCTACTTCTTCAAGTTAGCAGAGCTGCAGAAAAATAAAAGGAAAAGGGATATGTACACTAAAAATTGAATACTTTGTTGCGCAGATAGTGACTATATGCAAGAGGGCAGGCACATTCATCTTTAACCAAGAATTGTGTAATTGTACAGCTAAAAACGTACTTGCATCCGTATCATTATGTGGCAGGGGACTGATATATGTCTTGGCGCCAGTACAGAAGGATCTGGCAAAGACCTTTTCCGGGCTGATAATTACATTACTTTAAACGCTTTATCATTGGTGCGAAACTAAAGAAAAAGGAAGGTGTGGGCTTTAAGATTAGGCAAATCCCATGGTTACTATAACAACTACAATAAGGCCAGATGCCTAATGTTAGTACCTTCTTATAAGAATTGCAGACAAAGCGTGGACAGAAGTGGACCTTACTGGTTGTGACGGTCCCACCTGACGGGCTCAACTATATGAGAGAGACCGAACAAAAATAATGTGTCGGGCATTATACGCATGACTATGGAATAGGACAGCGTAAAATGATCATTCTGACTAGTACTGGGCAAACGTTTCCCGACTTACCTTCCCGCTGGAAGAGTTGAATCAAACCAGTGTCGATCCGGTCCTGTTCCATGCAGAAGACCAGAAAGTACACAGCGTGCAGAATGCGCAGAAATGTTAGCATCATTCACCCGTGGCAGCATAGAGATAAAAGGAGGACTGTGAATCAAGTCACAGGGGGAGGAAATTAGTATCAGCCATCTGGAAGTTGATACCATCCACTATACTTCGCCCCCTTAGCTCGCAAGGAGTTTCTCAACTTCAAGATGGACAATACTAATATCCTCCCCCTGTGACTTGATTCACAGTTTATAGTCAACAAACAGGCTTCCATCCAAGTCCATTATAACAGGACGGCACAGACTTTATTTTCATAAAACATGACTTCTCTGGGATGAGTGCAAAATAATTATGAAAATGATGGTGCACTTGATTCCGTTTTATATTTTATGATATGTAACAAATCTGAGCATACATTACATTTTTAAACAAACACGATACACCATAGGCCTGCTCGAAACGATCAAGTTAGCAGAGTACTGCAAATATACCAATAAAAGATTGAATTGTGTGTCCTTAGACTTTTACAAATAACTAATTATAATTCCACAAAAAACAACTTTAACTACACAGCACTTATATACACAGTAATCTTAGCCTCTACACTGGAATACAGGAAGTGTATTGTTTTGGTACTGGGCATGAAGAAAAATACAAAAGCTACATTCTTTATGCCGGCTCCGTTGAAACCAAATTCACACTTTAAAGAATGTTATCCTTAAAAAATACCGTTACATTACTTGACAAGTAAAAGACTGGAAAATAAGGGTAATGAACTTCCTTCATAACACACCTTTCTGCAGTCTTGTGTCTCCACTGTAAATCATACTGAAATCTCTGTGTTAGGAAGCCAAGCCTCAGTTGTTAAAAAGCTGCGGGGTTCTCGGATGAATCCAGATGGCTGCAGCGGTTAGACAAAAACATTATGCTTTCGGTGCACAGCCCGTCTTTCCGTGCAGTGCATTTCTTCTGTCTACTGTACAAAGAAGGCAGAGTAGAGCGCACATAGCAACAGCCCGGACAGCTGATTGGGCGGTAGGCGTGGTTCAACGCTTCCCTGTTTGCAAGGTCTACTACAATTTCCTGTCTGTTTGGCAGTAGTATCAGGTTTTCTCCTTCTGTGCTTGTGAGCTCAGCTGTGTTTGAGCAATTTAAGAAAAACAGCACAAACAGTAGAACTCAACAGCAGCCGATAGAAACGCACAGATTTATCGGTTTTAACATACCATGTATGAAAGCAGCCAAAAGTATTGCCTTACAACCGTCAGACGTTTATTTACATAGGTTTAAAAGTGCAGATCATGTTTGAGAGAGTTCTGCGTTGTAGCTCATGCCTCCGGGCGTCAGTACGATGGCAGAAGCTTCTGGCTAGCACCCGCTCTGCGCAGACACCACCGCCTTTCTCCGAGGCGAAGCAGAAATGCCTCGGAGAAAGGCAGCGGCGCTTTTGGATTCGGGGGCGTGTTCTCCTCTTGCCATTGGCTGGAGGAGATAATTAGAAAAGTTGCAAAAAACACGCCCCCGAATCCGAAAAGGACGGGGCCTGTTCGGAGTGACGAACCTCTTCTCCAATGGCTGGCCAGGATTCAAGAGGCCAGCCAATGGAGAAGAGGGGAGAAGAGGGGCGGGTTCAAGCCCCTCTTCTCCAAGTCATTATATCTCGCGAGCGAGACTGCGCAAGCGCAGCCTTCGCTAGCAGAGACCTAAAAATTGAGTATTACTGGGTGAACTGTGATTATATATCAGCAAAGATGTGGAGGCTAGCATTATGCATGAACTTTAATGATGCTTTCTATGGCTGGATACTTTTATCATAGAGAATATTTTTCACATATATTGTCCCTTAACTTAGAACAATCCTATAACAATCTACAGTCCTCCTCTTCATATGCTCCTAAGAGAGGTACTTCGTTCAAAAAAGTACTTCACCAAATGCCACCAGCCAAACACCACATCTTGAACATCCAACTTCATTGCGCACTCGGTTCAACTATACAGAAAACTAAAATGGTCATCAACAAACAAAATTTCACATGTGCATTACATCTGCCTCTAAAAATAAACCTTACATTTTCATGTATTCTACCTTTTTTGTTTGCATTATACTGATAAAACAAGAACTTAAAACAGACACGTACATGTATCGGTTATAATGGTAGCCTCTTTGTCTTTAATAAAATCTAGATTCTATGTCAGGACCGGAGGCGAGGATTATGCTTTCTCTTCTTTCGCTTTAATACAAATAATTTTTACAGCAGCCTTATTTAAAACAACATTAGACAACTACATTTCCCAAAAATCCAGGGAAAGGAAAAAGCAACAGTCACTAATATAGTCCTTTAACTATGTCCATGGCTCTCATTCCATAAACCTCAGTCGTGTCCCTCTACTCCCTCTTTCTTCGCTGCTTAGCAGCCAGAGTTAAGTGCCTTTTTCTCCTCTTACCTTTGCTTGGTATATGGTTGCTGGGGGTCTGGGCTGGCATTGTATTCTTGTGCTAATGCGTTTTTATCCCCTTCCAGATTTCCTGGTCTGCCGCGGGAACGCTCGATGCTTCTTACGGGGCTCGCTTTATCCTGTTCCTTTCCCGGCTGCGGTCGCGGCTTGCCGCCATTAGAGGGCGCTGCGTCACTCAGCCGTGACTTGCCAGCCGCCGAGCGTGCTTAATCATAGAGTACTTGCGTGCTCTGCTAAGCTGATACTGTCCGCGCTGCCTTACTGCCTGAATCGCCCAGGGCCCTGGGTCAGTATTATCTCCTAAACAAAGCATTAAAACGCCTGCTTTGCGGGTCGGTAGTGGTGCGGTGCAATGTATTAATTGCTACACGCCCGGGTGTTGGGGTAGGTATTTTTGGGCCTAAGGCCTGTTGTGGACGCCTGACCTGGCAGCTGAACCCTTTGTACTTGTGGGTGCTGCCGTCCGAGGGTGGTTCGCCCGCAAAAAATTTGTGCCTTTGGCCCTCCATATTTACCTGAGAGACCCTCAGCCCTAATCCTCACGCCCTGCGTGATCACTCCTCTGGGTTTATTGCTCCACTAAAGAGCGGCCTATGAGCATGGCGTAAGATTATTATCAGGAGGAGGATCCTTTGTCCTACTTACAGTGGGACAATGACTTTTACGCTGCAGTGGATGACTCCATTTATAGGGTGGTCAATGAAATGATGACCCCTATGGAGCAGCGCCTGGTTGATAAGATTAAGCAGTTGTGCGCAACGGTTGGTCAGACCCCGGGTGGTCCTTCAGCGCCGGGCGGAAAGTCCGTGGGAAACCCGAATGACGACGACGGGCCACCTCCCCCCAAGAAGAAGTGTGAGGCTGGGGTGGACATGGACGTGTTTGCGCGCCTTAAGCAGGCCTTTTTAGACCGCTCTGCACCTCATGAACTACCCCAGGATCCGGCGCCATCGGATCTTAACCCACGACCGGCTTGCCCTCAGACGCAGGTAGGAGATTCCCGATGGGTCGGACGATGAGGCTGGTTCCTCACGGTCTTGGCGACCGTCGGGCTCTACGGAACCGCCGAAGGCGGGTATTTCGGATACGTTAGACCCGGATGATATCATCCACCCCCGCTCGGCGGAGTGGGTCCAGGGTGAAAAAGCGCCCCAATATGTAGCATCTAGACTTAGGAAGCCCTTGGAGAACGAGGCCCGGAGCAGATTGCGGGCGGAGTGTCCTCGCCCTACCTTGGAGGGGAAAGTAGCCTTAACCCCAGATATTGAAGGTAAAATGGCGACATTCTTGGTGAAATTTATAAAGAACCCTAAAAAAGGGGCTGTCCGTCTGGCCGCTTCCAGACCCAAAACCCCCAGGGCAGGGGGCAAGACTCCGGACGTGGACAGTACCAAACGGACCAGCGTTTCAACAACTTCTACCCGACAAGAGGACAACGCTTCAGGGGCCGCGGTGGATACAAAGGTGGGACTTCCGGAAACCCCAACGGTGAGTGTTTTGCCCGCAGCGATTTTACAAGTTGGCGGCAGGCTGGCTCAGTTCTTTCCCGCTTGGGCAGTGCTTACAAGGGACGCTTGGGTTCTACAGACAGTGCGGGGGTTCCAGATAGAGTTTTACGGCTCCCCCCACCAGTTAGTAGCATTACTTAGCTGGTGTGTCTGATGCAACATTTGAAGAAATGAATTGTTTCTCAGATTTTGACGGTATCCTTGTTCATGTTGTGGCAAATCAAAATGATGGTGCTCTTTTGCAGCAAGTGATTTAACAGTAATGTTAGGTAAGGAGGCTCCAGGCATTACTTCCTCCACTACCCACATTACAGTAGCGATGATGACAGCAGTCAAAGTCAGACTGCACAGCCATTGCATATTGTCGCAGCAATCCCCTTCTTCTTAGGCGAGCTCATTTTCATTGGCAAACAACAAAATAGATGATGCCCTAAGGTCCTGGGCAGGCGCTGGTTCCTTCACTAACGTTGAGACAAGTAGTCACTAAAAGGCTACCCCCCTTTGTAGTCAGTATTTAACCACCCAGGACAGTGGCTCAAACAGTTTCTTTCTGCGATGAAATGTCTTTCTTCCTGGATAAAAGCAGATATCTAGATATAGCAGGGATTGTGTTGTCTGGGAAGACGTCCTCAGGTCTTTCAGGTGACACAGCTTGTCCTTTCTCAATGACCAGGATATTGCGGTGATCTGTCAACACAGCTGGGCTCACGAGGGCATGCAGCATGGAATAGCCAGGCCACAGATCGTGGCCTTCACCCTGCGACCTGTCTGGAAGAACTTCCCGTACCTACTGATAAATAGAAGACAAGCTGTCAGTTAACTGGGACAAATAGTCACTCATCAACACATAGGGTACATCATGTATAGGGCAAGGCTTAGGGACCCCCCTCAAATATTCATGGGCCTCCCAAAGACTATTTCATGCAGTGTAAGGCCAGACCGTGTATGTGATATCGATCTGATGGAAAGCAGAGCTAGGGACAGTGCATCAGGCCATTTCAAAGACGTGGAAGCCTGTATTTTAAGCAACTCACTGACTATGTGGAAAGGGCAGTCCTTCTTCATCCTGCCCAGTCTGGGTTCAGAACTTCATACAGTACCGAAACGGCGTTAGTTGAAGTGTCTGAAGCCATTCGGGAATGCCTGGACGCAGGTGGCAGAGCGGCCCTCATCTTGCTTGATCTCATAGCGGCTTTTGTTACGGTCCCCCATGCTCTGCTGCTCACCCGGCTTGCAGACTTCGGGATCGCTGGTACCCCCTTGAGCTGGCTGAAATCTTTTCTGGGCGGGCACAGCCAACAGGTCTGGCTTCCCCCATTCTCCTCTTCTTCTCAGGCGGTCTCCACTGGAGTGCCCCAGGGGTCCTCCTTGAGCCCCCTGCTTTTTAATCTATATGTCACTCCCCTGATATATCTAGCAGAGGAGCTGGGAGCCAAAATCGTTGCGTACGCTGACGATAAGCAGCTCCTATTTACATGGTAAAAATCTGAGAATTCTAAATCCCAGGCTAGAAAATGCCTGTTGGCAGTTTTTAAATGGCTTTCCGCAGCACAACTGAAGTGCATGAAAGGAAAGTCTGAAATTCTCCTTTATGGAAAATATCCTGACCAGTTCAGGGAAGCTCTCTGGCCATCGGAATTCCCTATGCCAACCTCTACAGGACAACCTGAAAAGAATCTAGGAATATGGTTTGAGGAGGATCTCTCCTTCTCCACGCAGATCAAGAAGCTGGCAGGTCACTGCTTCGGTATTCTTAAATCTCTCCGAAAGTTTCTCCCACTTCTCCCCAGAACAGCTAAGGAGACTGTCAACCGAGCGTTGATACTCTCGCGGATCGACTACGCTAACGTCTTGTATGTCGGTCTGCCGAGGTATCTCCTTAACAAACAGGTTGTCCAGTATGCCGCTGTCAGTCTCATATTCAACATTCCCACGAGATGCAGTACCAGGCAGCAGATGCTGTCACTCAACTGGTTGCCTGTGGTCGAACGTGTCAAGTTTAAAGCACTGACTCGGATCCATCGTGCTTTACA
This sequence comes from Triturus cristatus, assembly GCF_964204655.1. Classification (NCBI taxonomy): domain Eukaryota; kingdom Metazoa; phylum Chordata; class Amphibia; order Caudata; family Salamandridae; genus Triturus; species Triturus cristatus. Next base: position 356,573,605 of record NC_140581.1, read on the forward strand.
TGCCAGTGGCCCCATCTATTTACAGAAGCGCTTCAGCTTCTACTCTCCGTTCAAATCTCTCCGATCAGCATCTCAGAGGTTGGCCTGCATTCCCCGCTTCCGGCTCGCTAGATCTGGAGGCAAGTCTCTTGCTGTTAAAGCTGCCTCTATGTGGAACCTGCTTCCCCTAAATCTGCGCTGCATTCAGGACTTTGGCCTATTTAATAAAAAGCTGAAGACATATCTGTTTTTATAAGCTCTCTCCTCTCCCCCTCCCCCCCGTGGAGCTCGCCGGGACACTACCAGGAGTAACCCCGCGCGTTACAAGACTCAATAACATAACATATTTTAGCCAATTTCAATTTCAGGGTGGAGTTGTAAAGCTCCACCAGGCTTGCTGATTGTGGGTGAAAAGCGGCATGAAATTTCTGCTTAATCCCCAACCCTTTCATGACATATTCTACAACTTGCCCAATGGAATGAGGTCCGTTGTCCATTTGCAGGACCTCAAAAGGTGCAGTTGGTGTCGCAAACCGTCCTGTTGGAGTTTGCGTTCACTTTCCAGGATTATACTGGAGAAAGACCAGACAAGACTGGACTATCATTTTAGCAGTGCCGGCAATATCAGTATGATCCCAAACTTGCATAAGTTGTTTTGCTATTGAGGATGCATCAATATGTGCCGGCCCATGTGCCATGTGAATCAAGGGATATAAGTAGGCTGTGGGTAACTTCCATTTGGTCATATCTTTATTCCTCCAACAGCCCTCATCATCCAGTGTTCCCTCCTTAGACCATTGATCTAGTTCATCAGCAGAGGCAGATTGTTGCATGTCCAGCACTTCCTACCTGGCATCATGCCAACGTTCAGCTTGTGACTTCACCACATACATGGAGGTGGTACTTTGCTGCATTGTGGTCTCACGAGCTGTGTGATCCGCAAATGCATTTTCCTGCTCCTATTTTATCAGTCACTTTCTTGAGTGCATTACATTTAACAATTGCTACTTTCTTAGGATAGGTTAGGGCAATAAGAAGATTATGCACTAATTCTCCATGCACTATCTGTGTCCCATGTGAGGTGAGGAAACCCCTTTCTTTCCATAAGCGACCAAAATGATGTGCCACCCTGAATGCGTACTGGCTGTCGGTAAAAATATTGACAAGTAAGTCTGTACTAAGCTCACATACTCTTGTTAGCGAGTGTAGTCTGGAGTTCCTAATACTGGTGCAGAACAAAGAGCTTGGCATGACTGTTAGAAGGCATTCTGACATTCAGTAGTCCATGGGAAAGGCATCGGAGTGTCTTTAGTCAAAAAGGGCCAACAAAGGTATAATGTGTGAAAAACTGCCTACAAAAAATAAAGGTGAGGCCAATCAGTGCACGAACATCCTTCTGAGTGCGGGGTACAGGAGTGTCTAGAATGGTCTGAATGCGGTTTGGTGTGAGTGCATGTCCCCCCTTAGACAGGAGTTGACCAAAATAGGTAACCTGCTGTCTACAAAATTGTAATTTCTTTCTAGAGACTTTGTGATGATGGGAGACAAGAAATAGTAACAATGACAGTGTTCCTTCTTCACACTAGGTAAGTACGCCAGAGCGGCATCCTCATTGCTAAGACAGGATCTCTCAACCATTGGATAATTGTTAGTTAAAATAACACGCACACCTTCCGGAAAACAACATATTGTGGCACGTAAATATTTGAGTATATCGATACCCACAATGTTGTCCAGCGTGTTAGGGAAAAACAAAAAATGGACATGCTGCAGTGAATTTGTCAAGTCCGAATTCAAGTGACTGTGAAAGTGGGCTAGGTGTAGGTGTCCCATCTAATCCTATAGATGTTATCATTGTGCCAGACAGGGGAGCCCTAGGAACCAGTTTTTTAGACCGAGCACTACGAGTAGCCCCTGTATCATCCAGAAACTGATCAGTAGATCCCAAGACATTTGCGTCAATATAAGGACCCATTTGATCTACTGGCACCTCAACCGGTTCCTTACCCCTTCCTAGGCTTCCCTATGCGTAATAAAAATCTGCTAGGACCTAATCAGAATAATCAGACATTTGATATTGATTTCGTCTATCAAAAATATTAGAGGAATTTGGTCCTTTTTCAACTGCCTCAAACCTGGGACGAGCTCCCATACCTCCCCTGTTTCCTGAATTCCCTGAGCGTCCTCTCATACTGCCCCTTCCCCGCTGATACTGCTGACCTCGCAAAAGAGGGCACTCAGAACGCCAATGCCCAGTCTCTTTACAATAAGCACACTGATCAGGGAACAAATTTGCTCAGGGAGAGGGGGTGCTCTAAGTGTATACATTGAGCGTCCGCGTCTTCCACCTCCCCTAAATGGTGGACCATATACTTGAGCCAACATAACTTTTGTCTTTAATTCTTTAACCTTCTTATCCTCCCTGCCTTTTGCTTCCTGTTCCTGCCACTCATAATATTGGGCCATAGTCAAAAGGGAAACTGGGGAAGAAGTGGTCCAAGAACTGTCGCTGGCCTTTAAGTAACTAGCTATTTCCGGTAACATATTAGCGACAAATTTATCAACAAACAAATGCCTACCCATATCATCGACCAATGACTGACCACTAAAATCATGGAATGTTTCCTCAAACCTTGAAAATAAGTCAGAAACTAACTCATCCTTTTTCTGTTTACAGGACGCTAACGTAGTCCAATCTATTTTCTTAGGGGGTATGAGAGTTTTTATCTTAGCCACAATAGCTTTAGGAAGATCTAATATCTCCTTCTGAGGTTTCTGCGCAGGCTCCCTTTCTGCATCTATTTGTTCTAAATGTTCCCAGGTATCACCATATGCTACATTGTCATCTATTTTACATATTGTTCTCCACATATCAAGGGCCAAAATAAGCCCAAAGAACATATCAATATCTGGCAAGGTCATAGTGCAGGAGCTAATGGCTCCTTCCACCTCCTCATAGAAGGAGGCAGGATTTTTCCGGGGGTCGGACAAAGCAGCTTTAGGAGTATAAACCCAGTATATAAAATATCCTTTTGGCTCTAATTCCTGATAAATTTGTCTATAATCAAATATTACCTCCCAAACGGATTTTTCTACAAAATAAAATTGCTCTGCACTGTTCCACTGTTGAACCATAGTTACAATGAGCGATACTGCATAAGGCCGGCGAGCCTCCTCCCTAGCAGCGGCATTTTAATGTATCTTTTTCTGCTCTAGTCAAAGTAGAGTGAGTCTGTTACCCATCTTGTTTATCTTGTTCTTTGTCGTCTGAAGACAAATGCTCGTTGTCAGAAACCTCAACAGGGGCACTTGGAGTGGGAAATTTATAAGGGGTTGCGGGGGCGTTCTAATAGGATGCAGTCATCCTGAGGTTTATTAAGTATGGGATAAATAGGGCGCCTAATAGGATACTGGCCATTTACCTCTAATCGACGTTCCCTATCTCCTTTTTCTATTTTTTCCTTCTTTTCTTTATATTTTTAATTCTAGAGAATTTTGATATATAATTTTTCGTTGTTCTTTTTCTGCTATAGCTTCTGCTCTCTTCACTCTCTTTCGTACTTCTTTCTCCCACATACACACACAATCAAACATATCCTGTCTACTTTTTCTTTCAAATAAACACTGCTCTACATATTGAACCTTTTTAAAATCAAATGACCCATTTACAGGCCATTGTAGATCAGAATCTTTCTTTGTGTATTTGTTCCACAGTGTACTGTACATTATGGAAGAAATACCATATCCATATTTGACATATATGTCTTTATTAGGAGTCTCTTCTGGGGGACCCAGCAGACTTTTTTCTAAACTTTGTTTGGTACCACCAGAGCAGCAACACCACCTACGGAGTGTGCTGAGAACAGGCATGCTTAAAAAATGTATGTAAAATATTACTACTTCAAAATATTTAAAAAGGATTAAAATCTCCACATTACCTGCCTTCAAAAGGTTTAGCAAAAAGTGAATCACAAATTAAAACAAAAAGCCCAGGCTTAACAAATCAAGAGTGTCGCTTTAGCGACCTTACCAGACAGAAGTCTCCAAATCCCACCTGCTGATCCCTGGTTGACCTAATGGTCACTCCAAAAGTGCACCAAAGAAAACCCCAGTTGAGACCGGCACCACCTGGAGGGTCAAATCGGGAAAAGCGGAAAAGTCACGTTGGCTTGCAAAGACCAAGGTCTCCTCGTGCAGTGCGCTTCCTCAGTGAAATTCTAATCCTCCGTCAAGACCACTCCTTCAGACAGCCGCGTCTCCAATGGGGTCCCTCGACGGGCGCCAACTGTGGAAATATACCTTTTTAGGGGTACACTGGTGCAGGGTCACCCTTTTGTCCACAGGTTCAAAAACCAACAAAGTAGAGATCAGCACTGGAGTTGGGAATAAATAAAAAGTTTATTAATCACTCATGAGTGGGACTATGTCCACACAGCACTCTCAAGTGCTGCCTGAGGTAGTACACTGGCTTCACAAACCAGTGCCCTTTAAATACAGGTTTTGTGCAGTGTAAGCATGTGAACAGAAATGGATAGCACAGTTTTATAAATAGTTATCAGCGAACAAGGGCAGATGAAAACTACATGGTCAGCAAAGTGGGAGGGGAAGCAGGAGTGCTTACGGCAGTAGCAAATGATTGACATTTAACAGGTGTACTGGCAGCTACAAACTCTCAGCACATACATTGCTTTTAGCTGAGTCAAGAAGTCAACTAAAATAGATAGCACAGGCAGGAAAAAAAGACGAGCAGCAGAGGACGGGAGAATTACAAAGGAAACAAAATGGACACCTCAGTCAAAATGGATGTTGCTTATGCCAAATAAATATTACACGTTTTCCACACCACAACGTCATCCTGGGCGCTCCTCAGGCAAGTGAGCTAAGAGCGCAGGTTGCCTGCTGCAGTGCATGGCAGGGGCCAGACCTACTGTCAATGAGGAGTAATCCCTGCAAATGCATAAGAGCGAGCTGACCCTGGACCCTCAGTGTGAATCTGGAACACACTCACAAAGCCTACAAAATCAGAGTTGAGCGCCACAGGGAGACCAGAAGGTAGGCCCAGGTGACATCAGTCCTGCATTCTGGGGGCGCGCTGGGCCTTAGTAGACTGACCTGCACACAACACTGAGAGGTGCTGGATCCTCCACTCAGGTCTCCCCATCCAAGACTGTACCTCTGCAGGTACCCATGTGCCTACAAGACCAGCATTGAGTGCTAAACACTTGCTTGTGACTCAATAAAGGGGATGGTGCCCTCCCCCCAATTGCCAAACTAAATAGAGAAGGGGACCGAAGGGGCAGTCCTGCATGATAGATAGGAATTTCTCTGCGGTGGGTGGACCATCTCTGCAGTTGTTGCTGACTAAACAGAGCAGTGGAACCCTGATGCTGGGAGTGCTATATTTTTCCTAGAAAAGGAGGTGGGGGCAGGCATGTAGCTGAGGGGACCAACCCTGAAGCCAGTTCAAACAGAGTTCGATCCAGAGTGGTGAGGTAGGTGTGGTTCCAGAGACTTTTAAGCTCCTCCGGCCAGATCCATCTTAGAGTACCTTTGTAGAAGCATCAGAGGGGATGTTGTCCATCCCTGCAATGACGTCTCTAAAGAATTATATGACACAAAATAGGATATAATGACCCGTGGTCACAGAGTCCTTGGAAGAATCTGGAGACGCAAGAGAGACAGAGGTGGAAGCCATGGGCCAACAATTGCATGCCTTACTCAACCAAAACACTGATTTACAGTGTCACCTGGAAGAATTGGAGAACCACTCCAGATGGCAAAACATCTGACTTAGGAAGGTCCCGCTGTCAACTGAAGTTGATAACATTGAATTAAATGCCAAAAAGCTTTGTGCACGAGTCCCTGCCGGGGGGATCCAAGCTCCATCAGCTGGCCACCACACTGGGGTGGTCGGATGCGTGGCGGGTTACCACCCCTCTGAGTTGGGATTTACGTTCCTCTCAGCGGTGCATGGCTCTCTATAAAGAACTGATTATTTATTTTTACCACGTAGTTACATACATAGGGTCCCTCATATCTCTATTCTTCCCAGGGGACTGTCAGACCAATCCCCGGTCTTACTCAAGCTGCACATAGGACCACAAAAGTCCCCCTTCAGGAAACGTATGTCACCTTGGCACCTCACTGACCCAAACTACTAAACATCCTTCGTCAGGCCAACTCTGACTATCTTTCATCCAACATCGCCTCTGCCCCCTCCAGTGTCACCCTCTGGGAAAATCTCAAACCCACAATTCACGGCTTGGCCTACTATGCCTCCATATTTGAGCAGAAAGAACACCTATCGAGTGCTTTGATTGAGGAGTTCTTTATAGACATACCTCCCAAAAAACTCCCTGACCACATACGGGACCAGCTTGGTGCTCCCATAACTTTGGAAGATTGACCCAGTGCCGCGTTAGCTAATATACGCCCCAGCTGGGCGCCCGGCCCCAACGGCTTCCCAGGCGACTTTTTATGGCCACATATGACACAGCTCTGCCCATACTTGTTGGAAACACTTCATGAGGCTCTCAAACAGCACATCCTACCCGTTTCAAAGGTGCTGGGGTATATTTATCCCTCTTCAGAATTAGTTCTGTAAAGTGTAACCTACTGTGTACTCAATTTAATTTGACATATAGTCTTTTTCAGCGGAACTGCAGATTTAATAAGGTGTAGTGAATCTGACAGATGACATTTCATCCCTGTTCCTTGTGACTTTATTTTCATTACAACCCTTCTCTTATTAAAAAAAATAAACAAACATGCTTTCATAGCTCCAGAGACAATTTACCATGTTCCCTACTCTATTGAAATATTGTTCATGAAATGATTGTATCTGATCTCCCGGCCTGCTTTGGACAGGGGGTCACGTGCTTCTTTATATCTGCTGTCCGATTTAACAAATTAATTTTCATGGCAGAATACGCCACAAGTGATTGAGCTTTATACACAAATTTCTTATCAAAATGTGCAAAAAATGCATTATCAAAATGTGCTAAAGATGAATTACTTTATCTTATTTCTCAAATATTTTTCGAAGAGGAGAGTTCCCCTTCGCCCCTCAATTGGCAGGAAGACTCATACCTATTGTTCGTGGGGATTAATTGACTTTCAGTGAGAAAGTACCTTCCGCCATAGTGAGTGTTACCACCGCTGAGTATATAACATTATTTAGGGGCATATTATCAAGCACGGCGTTAAAATTATCGCCGCTTTAGCTGCAGAAAACTGCCGCTAAAGCGGCGATAATGGGCTTTATAATATGCCGCAGAGAATTCCAATAGAAGCCCATGTTGACACCAGAACATGGGCTTCTATGGGAATTCTCTGCGGCATATTATCAAGCTCATTATCGCTGCTCTAGGGGCAGTTTTCTGCCGCTAAAGCGACGATAATTGTAACGCCGTTTCTTGAAAATTTATGCCCCCTAGTTCTTTCGTTATGAATTCACCAAGGTTTATAACATTCTGCTGAAAAACTTTATCGCCCCAGCGAGTTAGATCTTTTGAGATTTATGGTTGCCACAAGCACCTCGGGGCATATTATCAAGGACGGCGTTAAAACTATCGCCGGTTTAGCGGCAGAAAACTGCTGCTAAAACGGTGATAATGGCCTTGATAATATGCCCTGGAGAATTCCAATAGAAGCCCATGTTCTCACCAGAACATGGACTTCTATTGGAATTCTCAAGAGTCCGGTAGAAAAAAAAACATAGTTTAAAACCAGCAGAAAAAGTTGCTGTTCAAGCAATAACGAAACAAGCTGTTACAAAAAGGTCCAAGGATTTGGGTAAAACTGCATTGTAGAGAACTTAGTCTCGATTTTTGCTACGCCCCAACTACAATCTGAAGGAATAGATAAGAAGCGATCATCAAGCAAGGCAGTAGAAATGAATAGCCTCATGATAGATATCCAAGAATCTGAAACACAAATAAAATCATTAACACATCAGAAGAGGGTATCCTTATAAGCGGGAATTCTAATACAGCAGCGCACACTCAAATGAATAAGTCATCGTAAACGTATTGGGATGAAGTCCCTGTTGTAAATGCCCCCCGTCCAAATACGGCGAAAGTCGAGGGAAATATCCAAAGTCAAGCAAAGAACTCCCCAAGCTCAACTATAGAAAACAGAGCAAATCCAACCAGCATTCCATGTACTGTGCATAACCTATCCCCTCAGAACTTCGACGATGATCACACTTTTCAGCTAAGCCCCCCAAAAGCCTCAGCAGTAGATGAAATACTTGGAACTACCCCACTATCGATAAAGGGACATGGTCCAGGGCCACTCCCAGCTTCTCAAGTACATCGATCCGAGGCAGAACAAACAGGAGCTATCTCTACATCCGATACAACAATAAAAAGTAAGTGATGGAGCAGGTAGTGCAACATTTTGTATACCTCCTCTATTTTGCATGAAAGTATTAATTGAATAACCTACTAATAATAATTCATTAATGGTGTGCTGTGATTTATTATAACTAACTTTTTGCATACACAAATTACACGTGGGAACTTGCTATTTGCATGGCCAAATAACTCTAATAGCTAAAATACGTACGCATATTAATAGTAGTATAGGTGATAATTAGATATCGCATGAGTTATGTTGCTTTTGTGACGTGTGCATGTTCGTGGAGGACCGTAAAGGTGAGTATATTGCTTTAAATGCCCCTATATGCTAGGAAAATACTAATACATAAAGGAATTAGTAAGGGTATAACATTAGAAGTATCATTTCTTTGTATTAACCCCTTCGACGCGCATGACGGAGCGGTTCCGTCATGCACGTCGGTTGCGCTGTGCGCATGACGGAACCGCTCCGTCATGGCCCCGCCCGCGCACAGAACCTTCAGCGCGGCGCGGATTTCCGCGCCGCGCTGAAGGGGTTAATTATCATTTTGTGTTTGTTTCGCTTAAGTTGACATTTGGGCCTATCGAAACATGGCGGCAGAAACCGAGTTCAGAAGTGGCCACCGTCTCGTGAAGCGCGAAGTCTACTGCACAGACACGGCTGGCTCCGTGAACTTCCTAACGATCTCTATACACCCTGTCCCTGTCAAGGATAGGTTATTGGTGGACTGCCAAGACCCCGAACTCCAGAAACTGGTATAAATGAACAATAGACTCTTACAACTAGAAGTCGAAACTTTGTAACAATCAGTATTGGTTCATCACCGGAAAGGTATCAGCAAAATCCATGTCACGTGGACTGACCAAAAACCGGACGTTTGCCCCAACCAATAGAAATCATTCTCCGCCCCAAATTTTTTCATGTTATCCCGAAATTTATTATAAAAAGAGTAGTAGATTAGGGAGGGGGTCAGCAGCTACTCTATGACATTTGGCGGTTACTATGACTGCACACCCTCTATGACCCCACAGGCGATGACGGATGCTGACACCACTTCTGGTCCTTTGACGATCTTTGGGACTGTAACGTGCTGAGCAAGGGACTTTCGGACTCCGAGCTGTGGCCTGCTTATTTGGACACAATTTAACGACAAAATTCGGTTATGCAGAGCCAATGAATTAGAGAGAACCCAGATAGCAAGAATAGGTAAATATGATGTTCTGTGATTCAAATAATTTGATCTAGAAATTCTAAACGTTTGAAGAGACAAATGCTAATATTAATTACAATGAAATTTTAGATAAACAAATATTGATTAACAAAAATTATGAGTTTGTGGTTCTTCGTTAAAGAGAATAAAGGATTCTGAGTCTCAAATGTGTTTTAGCTGGTTCTAAATCACCATCAACCAATCCAAGTAATTAGTCCGATCGACCAAGTGGGCGGAGTGCCTTGATGTTTAGGATTAGGAATCTATAGGTGGCGAATGTTAATGTATATTTTGTAAAATAACTTTTCTTTCCCTATAGGTTATAAGGTACCCCCACCCACATGTCCAGCGCATCGTTCCCCCTCCTGTGTGCAGACCTGTGAAAGAGAACGTGCGAGTGTTGGTGTTATGGGCCCCACCAATGAATGCGTGTGTGAATGAGTTAGTGTGACGGCGGGTCTGCGACGCAGGGAGGATTTTGTAAATTTCGCCCCCCTTGGTCTCGCGCTGGATCAGTTTTTCTGGTAGCAGAGTTATGGTTTTATTGCATTGGTTTGGTGATTATTGCTTATACATTTGATTATTGCTTATTGATTTAGAATATTGATTATTGATTATGGATGTTGGATAAGTATTGGTTTATGTATTAACACTCTATGTTGAGTCACGTTGTGTTCTATGTGGTTTGACGACTTCTGGGATGTAGGAAGTCGGAAGTTTGTAACAATTCCATAGTAGGGCAGAGGTAAGCGCTGCTCTTGGGAAAGACTGGATTGTTGTTGCCCTGTAGGTACACGGGGAAAAAGTGTGACGATTGAAGTTGCACGACGCATTGTCTGTGTTCGATTCAGTAACATCATCGTATGTTGCCATTAGGGACATTTTCTGTATGAGAGAAATGTATGGTAGCAACGGTCATCTGTGAAATTTTGGTCTTAAGTACCAGGAGTCCAAAAGGCACTCTGATTACACTTATCACTGGAAAGGTAATAGGTGTTCTCTAAGAAGGGTAAAGTATAGGGATGTGCTACTTTATTAACAAATGAAATTATTCTGTAGTAGGGCAGTGGTAAGCGCTGCTCTTGGGAAAGACAGGATTCTGTGCGAGTGAACTACATTTTCCATATGAATGTGTGTAAATGAAATAGCATTCAGGTTAATTGTGAAACTCTGGTTTTAATTCTCAGGAGCATTGGGTCTCCAACAGGTGTTTTATTTCTGGAGAAACGGTTAGCTAATGCTTGCTAGAAGGGTGAAGTAGAGGGAAGTGCTACTTTATCAACGGATGTAACGATTCCGTAGTAGGGCAGAGGTAAGCGCTGCTCACGGGAAAGACGGAATTCTTGTGAAAAATGTCTGGACTATCCTTTTGTTAGCGAACCAGATAATGGTGGTGTTTTTATGTCGTTACTAACAGAATTTTAGTAAAAAGTGAATGTAAAAAGTTTGCCGATAAATTTTGTAAAGGAGGGGTCAGCAGAAGCAGGAGCAGCAAGAAAAGCTGACATCAGAAAGACCGCGCTGGGATTGGACAGTCAGTAAGTGACATAGACGCTCCGGATTGGTGCGTTAGTGTGCCCCGCACTAGGAGTGGAGAATTACAGGGTGACATAGACGCTCCGGATTGGTGCGTTAGTGAGAGTCGCGTTTCGATTGGAGAATTGAAAAAGTGACATAGACGCTCAGGATTGGTGCGTTAGTGTGAGTCGCGCTACGATTGGATAAAACAAACAAAACAGTCGTAGAAGAAATCTAGCGATATAGAAAAGAGAAAATGATGTATTACGATCCACCAGAGAAAGAGAAAAAGTCCTGGTTCGGTAAAATCAAGAACTTATTTAAAAAGGACAAACCAATTGTGACTAGAGAGGGACAGTTGCTCCCTCCAGCAAAATCACCTGTATCCTTTATGGTTGCGAAATATGGTTATCACACATGTATTTGGTTAGACAATTAGGCAAAGTATACAAAAGATGATGGAGTTTTAGCATTTCCAGAACATGGTTCATTTAATTTAGTGGTTTTGAGAAATTTGAGAGAAAGAATGATGAAATTAGAACTGAGACCTAGACCTACACAGTTTGAAGCATTGACAGAATGGGAAGATGAGATGTATGACAGAGAACGGCAAAGAAGTGGCGGAAGGTATAGATATAGGTTTGGTAGATCATATGGACAAGAGAATCATGATGATAGAATGAAGAGATGGCGAAGTGCAAATATGACTGATGGGTTGTTTCCTATGAGAAATGTTGAAGAAACCACTAGTAGAAAATGTACGGAAAAGAGAAACAATACAGGATCAAAAAGTATGGTGTGCATGAGTCGGAGGATGATGTGCTGGAAGACATGTTATATAAAAATCCACCCCCGTATCAACCAAATTCTACATTGACACCGAGTGCCCCAGTAAAAAAATCGCCACAGAATATAAAATTTGAAACAGTACCACATGAGGCAGGAAGTAATAATCCTTTTAGAGAAACAGAAAATACTCAAGTTAGTAAAATGACTAATGAAAATTTGGCTGAATTAGCTAGAACTGCTTTAGAATTGACTGAGAAGTGAATTAACTAAAAATATGGAAGCTGTAACTGTTCCTATAACAATAGGACCTGTAATGCCGATTTTTGATAAACAGAAGGCTAGTGAGCATTGTCTCACGATTCCTTATAATGGAAACAAAGAAAATGAAATACAAAGACGAGATACAAGAGAAAATTTGTGGGGACAAACAATAGGAATTTCTGAACAAAGTACTCCTAAAAATTTGACAGTAAATCAGAGTTTAGTGAATAGAGCAATAATGACGACAGAGTCAGTACCAGGATCACCAAAAGGATTAGAACAGACACGAAATGAAATGATTCCTGTAGGTCCTACTTCTGATGAATTAAGTGAATAGCTAAGAAGTTTACAACAAAAAGATGCTGAGCCTAAACTTTTAGATGTGTCCAAATTAAAAATAGTATTAGTGGAATTAATAGTGGGGACTATTCCAACAGAAAAATTAAAGAGCTATCAGGATGAAGAATAAATGTTTCTATGCAAAAGCATAACATGGAGAGCCATAAATTTATATGAAAGACTAGAAGAAGTGGCAAATGAAATGGGAATTGATTTTGAAAAGGTAAAATCATTGCAAAAACCATATAGAGTAGATTTTTCTGAAAAGGACATTGAAAATTTAAACATGACAGGACGAATGATTCAGATTAAAGATTTAATCATATTACTGAGAAAATGGGGCGATGTAGACAAATGGAAGAGTAGATGGTTTTGAAAACGAGACGATGCAACAGATAAAACGTTTGCAGCTTACCCAGTAAGAGAAAAAGAAAAAGTAGTCACGGAATGTCCCATTAGAGAGATTCCAGGTGGAGGCTATGTACATGTCCCCTGGACTAGACAAGATATTTTGTCATTTACCATTGATTTTCCACGACTGCGTGAAAAGCCAGTCGAGTGGTATAGGCAGGTAGACAGGTTCGTAAAATTATCAAAAGTTCTATGGATTGACTTGAATAGTCTTTTTGACATAATAGTACCAGCAGATTTATGGACAGAATGTAAGGTAATGATTAGCTGGCCTACACAAGAATACCCTAGAGATCCAAAAACAGGTGCCCCTGATCCAGAAGTAATGAGAAAATATGAACAAGTAATTACTTTTCTGAAAAGTAAAGTACCTCCTAAAGAAACTGATTGGGTAAAAATTGATAGAACTCATCAAGAAGCGAAAGAATCTGTACATGCCTACTATGAAAGATTGATCCTCGCCTTTAAACAGTATAGTGGTGATGAAAACTTGAGTGAAAAAGATTTGAGTCATTTTGTATATCGATTTGTGTGAGGGTTACGACCTGAAGTAAATGAAATGATTAAACAACATACAGTAGATTGGCAAAATAAAAAGATAGATGAAGTACTAAGACATGCAAAATATTCTAGTGATGAAATTGAAGCAAAACAGCGTAAATTAAAAGAAAAAGCCATGTGGGCTCAAGTAAAAGTGGCAGAAAGACAGGAAGCTCAATGGATGGAACAGGCAACCGGTAAGGGTATGAAACCAAAATGTTATATTGGAAAAGGGAAAGGACAATTTAATATAGATGAAGCCAGGAAGAAATGGCAATGTCATAATTGCGGAAGAATAGGGCATTGGAAATCCGAGTGTAAATTTCCCCCGAGTGCTAATGGTCATAATGCATCATTGAATTCACAGGTGCAGAAAGAGGTGAGTTGTCAACCGCAGCAACAACAGCAGGTTGTTCCCCAACAGAATCAGGCGCCAAAACCGCCTTTTCCACAGAGCGTAAATCATCAGAAATACAGTAATGAGACAGGATTCTACAACGAAGAACAGGTAACTAAGCTGCCGCGCGCTAGTGCTGTTTCGCAGTATTGGCTACAACGCGATGAGAGTGAGTCAGAAAAAGGTTATTGACGGTGCTGAGGGGAGGAAGAGGAGTGCGTACTTGGCGCAACTCTAGAAGTAGACCAGACAGGCCCATTTTTGGATGGAAAGGTAAATGACAAAAACATTACTTTCCTAGTAGATGCTGGTGCTACTTGTTCAACTATTAGGTCAGCTGATGTTAAAAATCTTCCTCTCTCGGACGAAACAATCCAAGTAGTTGGAGTATCCAACAGACAGATAAAAACATATCTCACTGATCCAGTAAAAGTTAACATAGGGACATTTTCTGAAATGCACCGCTTTGTCGTGTGTGATTCAAGCCCTGTAAATTTACTAGGGAGAGATTTGTTGTGCAAGATGAATTGCACCATATTTTGTATTCCCAATGGTATAGCATTTGAGACTCCAGATGAAGATGTACTGTATAAAATGACTATGGCTAATATGGAACCTGAGATTACCGAGGCATTTGCTGTATTTAACCCCGAAGAGCTGCCTCAAGAGTTGAAAACGACAGTAAAGGCGAAGGTATGGGATTTCACAGGAGAAGATGTAGGATTAATGAAAAATTTAGATCCCGTAAAAGTTGCTGTAAAAGAAGGAGTAAGTTACCCAAATATTCCACAGTACAAATTGACACCCGAGATAATTGCAGGAGTTACTCCTATAATAGATAGAATGATCAAACAAGGTATTTTGAGAGAAATAATGAGCAGTCCATGTAATTCACCGATTATGGGCCTGAAAAAGCCTAATGGAACATTTAGAATAGTGCAAGACCTGAGAAAAATAAACAAAATCGTTGTGTCATGTTGTCCCATTGTACCAAATCCTTCTGTGATTTTGTATCAGATTCCCCATGATGCAGAATGGTATACAGTAATTGACCTGTGTCATGCTTTCTTTTCCATCCCATTGCATCCCGACAGTCAACAGATTTTTGTGTTCCGGACTGGGGAACGTATCTTGGCATAGTGCCGAATCCTACAGGGGTACACAGAGAGTCCCTCAATATTCAATCAGGTATTGAAAAAGTCTCTAGAAGATTTAAAAATGCCTGAAAGTTCAGTTCTGGTACAATACATAGATGGTCTGCTTGTGGCATCAAGAACTAAAGAAGCTTGTGTAGTGGATACCATTGCACTGCTGAATCATTTGGCAGATGGAGGACTTAAAGTATCCCCATCAAAATTGCAATTCTGTCAGAAAGAAGTACAATATGTAGTCCACAAGACTGAAAAAGGACTGAGAAAAGTAACCGCAGATAGAATCAAGATAATAAAAGGAATGAGAGCCCCAATGATTCAAAGAGAAGTGAGAATGTTTCTTGGAATGGTTGGATATTGTCGTCAGTGGATAAGTAACTTTTCCCTGATTGCAAAACCTTTGGTACGCTTGACGAGAAGTGATGTAAAAGACCCCATTGAATTAAATAAAGAGGAATTAACGGCTTTTAAACAATTGAGAGACAGTTTGTGTGAAGCACCAGCACTTGGTATGCCTGATTATGAAAAAGAATTTGAACTCTATTGCAGCGAAAGAAATGGATGTGCACTTTCTGTATTAGTACAGAAACATGGAAAACTAAGGAGACCAATTGCATATTTCTCAGCTATATTAGACCCTGTAGCTGTAGCATTGCCAGGTTGTTTGAAAGCTGTAGCAGCCACTTGCAAGAGTTTGGAACAGAGTGAAGGAATTGTGATGGGATATCCTGTGAGAGTGTTTGTACCTCACGATGTGACAATCCTTTTAACAAGGAGCCGCACCCAGTTCATGACGCAGTCGTCTGACTAAATATGAGAAAGTCATCCTAGGTGCAACGAATGTGAGCCTGGTGAGATGTCTGAATGTGAATCCTTCAACGTTATTACCTGATGCTGAGAATGTGGAAGCCAGAGATGATGTGGATCATGACTGTTTGGAAGTGCTTGACTTCTGTACCAACCCCTGACCTGATATAAAAGATGTACCTTTGACAGAAAGTGACTATGTGATGTTTGTGGATGGATCATGCTTGAGAACAGATGAGGGAATTCTGAGTGCAGCATATGCAGTATGCACAGTAGCAGCTGTATTGGAAGCATCATGTCTGAAAGGAGTCAAATCAGCCCAAGTTGCTGAACTATTTGCCTTAACAAGAGCATGTAAGTTGGGAAAGAATGTGAGAGTGACTGTGATAACCGATAGTCAATATAGCTTCGGTGTAGTGCATGATTTTGGCCAAATTTGGTCCCAAAGAGGATTTTTGACATCGAGTGGAACTCCTATAAGGAATGCTGAAGTGGTTGGAAAATTGCTTGAGGCGATACAGCTGCCTAAGCAGTTAGCTGTTGTGAAGTGTGCAGCCCACACAAAGTCCAATGACTATGTATCGGCTGGTAATCAGTTTGCCAACGATATGGCTCAATATTGCGCACAAAATCAGAATTCTATCAATAGGGGAAGAGAAAGAGAAATGAATTCATGCCCCTTGTTGTTTACTAACACTGTGAATACCTGGGAAGAGGTAAGGCAGTTGCAGGAAGAAGCAGAAGATGAGGAAATGAGACAATGGGTAAAAGCAGGATGTGCACCACGGGAAACAGATCATGTGTGGGTTTATCGGGATGGAAGACCAGTTATGCCTGATAGCATGGTATCTGCCATGGCACGGATGTATCATGGACAAGCACATGTAGGAAGAGATGCAATGATTAGACTTTTTAAACAGACATGGTGTTCTGCTTGGGTTTTCGGATCAGATAGAACCCGCTCATCAGAGCCTCACTAACCCAGCCAGAACGTTACCCCCTCCCTAGAACCTATTTACAATCCTGCAACCACATATATCTACCACCTAAGGACAGGGGATTCCTACTATGCATACCAAGACCTCTTATAATCGGCGGCCTCGCGATCCCATACGGATCCAGACCTCTCTGCCCATACGACAGTATCACAAGTGGCGGCCTCGCGATCCCCTACGAATCCAGACCTCTCTGCCCATACGTCAGTATCACAAGTGGCGGCCTCGCGATTCCATACGAATCCAGACCTCTCTACCCAGACGGCAGTCTCAGCACAATCGGCGGCCTCGCGATCCCATATGGATCCAGACCTCTCTGCCCATACGACAGTATCACAAGTGGCGGCCTCGCGGTCCCATACGAACCCAGACCTCTCTACCCAGACGGCAGTCTCAGCACAATCGGCGGCCTCGCGATCCCATACGGATCCAGACCTCTCTGCCCATACGACAGTATCACAAGTGGCGGCCTCGCGGTCCCATACGAACCCAGACCTCTCTACCCAGACGGCAGTCTCAGCACAATCGGCGGCCTCGCGATCCCATACGGATCCAGACCTCTCTGCCCATACGACAGTATCACAAGTGGCGGCCTCGCGATCCTATACGAATCCAGACCTCTCTACCTAGACGGCAGTCTCATACGACAGTTCATCCTATGATCACCATAACATACAAAAAGGGAATCAGTCTCACTATTCATCAGATCACACAAGGATTGCCAGTTCGAGCATAGCCTGTTATCAGGTTCGAGGGGCTCCTCTTTCCCTTATTCAGTTACCACTTACCTGATCAGGGTTAACATCTGTTCATGTAGCCGCAGCTGACTAGAAGAATAGGCTACCCTCTTATACAAGAACACGCAGCACATGTTGGTTCACTACAAACTGGATACTTTATTACTCATTACATACACAATCACATAACATTACGATATAACACATAACCTGCAAAGAAAAGTGAAAGATTAAGTTGTACACTCTAATAAGAAAGGGTCGACATCACCTTAGTAGTATGTAGCCTGCACTCAGTGGTCATCTAGGTTCCCTTCTCGTCTGTGCCTCGGCTCGCCTGGAATCACCCTTCTCCGAGTCACTGGGACCTCTTCCTTATCGGCTACTCTCTCCTCTCTGGCTATTCTGCTAGGAAAGCATCTGTCTCTCGGTTCTTCTCCGCCTTCAAGATGGCGTCTGTCTTCCCTGGAATAAGTAGTAGCTTTACTGCTAACGGCTAGATGCCGCCTACGGACTGAACATGTAACTGCCTCAGACTTTCACTAATATAGAGGTGCGTTTCCTCATGGAAAATTCCGGCCCGTAACCTGCCGCCCACCAAATTCTTGTACCTCCCCGTACCAAGGACACGTTCCCAGCCGGCCGGCCTGATGTAGTGTCTTCGGCATGAAGAAAAATACAATCCTTCGATAAGGGCCGGCCTGAACCGGTTCTCTCCAAGCGAATAACACCTCATAACTAAAACATTACGTTTGACCTAGAAGCATCCCAAGCTGCCGGAGCAGAAAGAAAGATGGAGTCTCTCCCGTTTGAGGCCTACCAGGCCTGAATTCAGCACAGCTCAGTGAAATACCCTCACTACAGGACAGGTTATCCCTAATACTAACAAATCTATCCCCTAGGCTATGTGTGCAAGCCCTGATCTATGGGGAAGAGCACAGAATCATGTCGAAGTGCCTAGTAAATAGGCTCCATTCACTACTCTAACCCTTAGACTTGAATGATAAGAGACTGAAGTCACATTACATTATTGTTCCTCACAAGAAGGCCGGGAAAATCGAGCAGAACATTTCAGCCTTGACTTCAGTCTATTATACATTCATTAAACAGAACTAATATCTGTGGAAGAATAATATGAAACAAGACTAACTGATCTATGTCTAGTACCAGGTGTGCAGAATTGAAGTAGTGAAGGAATACACTGAATAAAGCAACAGATAGAAATCAAAATGCCGATAGCAATCAGAATACCTCCTAATATCTGACGTAACATATGCAAATTAGGTAACCAATTAAAGAGCCAGTCAAACCAGCCCTGGTCAATGTGTTTTCTAACTTCTTCTGTCAAGTCATGTAGTTTATCAATGTGAGCTTGAATGGATTTTGTATGATCCGACAAGTTAAAACAACAAAGACCCTCAAAATCAGAACAATCGTGTCCATGTTTAAGCAAAAGATAATCAATGGCCGCTCGATTTTGCAAGATAGCCCTTCGTTCACCCTGGGCGTCTAATAGCATGTCAGACAGGACTGTAGAAGTATGATTGATGGATTTTACCATCCAGCAGGCCATTTTCCCAATAGATTTGGCATTATAAACTGCCAAAGCAGGAACACCAACAATTGAAATAGCCAGGCTAAGGTATTCAGACTTGGAATATAAATGCAAAGATGAGTCACAATCCTCCTGTAACCTCACTGTATCTCGAATCACACGAGAGTTGGCATTCGGATGTGATGAAAACATGAGCAAGCTCAGTCTAGTAATGGCACAAGGGCCTCCAGAAATATTTGCGGGTATATATGGCCAGGAAGTATTACCACATGAGAAAAGCCATCCGGCAGGCAGTAACATCGTGCGATAGTGACTGGGGGTAACTACCATACTCTTGCAAGTCATGTTATTCTGAACAGAAGTACATGTTTTCGGTGTCCTTTGAAGGCACAAAGTTTATTCATGAGCGGTGAATGAAGTGGCACCTTTCAATCTTAAACGCATACATTCATTAATCACCCTAGGATCACAAGTAAGGAAAAAACATAAATCACCCTGTGTGATATTATAGGTAACTATTTGGGACTGGACGGGCGGTATCGGGTCTGACAGTACAGTACACAAGGGGCAATACTCATGGGCAGCGAAATCGCCCAGAAGAACATTGGGGCGAGCATTTGATATATTAAAAATATGAGTCAAAGTCTCCAATGAAGCAGGGACAGCAACTAAACAAGTTGCCAGAATGTCCGTCACCGATCTCATCGGTGTCAAGTAGAAATGAGGGGCTTTAGTCACTTGCTTGGCCAATGTAATCCAAAAGTTCGACGACGAATCCCACGCAGCGAAGGAACGCGACACTCGGGTTCTCAACTCAGCCCGGGTTGATGGGATCCCTCCTCTCTCGTCGTACCAGCCCAAAAGGAGTCCAACGCCGACACATCCTGCAGCAACAGTCCAAAGAATGATCTGAAAGAGAATCAAATACAGGCATTATTCATTCTCGTAAGTAACATTTGTCAGCCGGGACTGCTTCCCAGCTATCTTTCCCTGGTCTCATAACTAAAATGGTGTTGTCTTGACCGGTTGCAATCACTTCTGCTTGTTCAGGGGGATTCTTAGGCGACTGCACCCAAACTCTGGCCCCAGGATTATCTGTGGAGCCAAAACCTTTCTGGCCTCGTACAGTTAGCAACGTTGGGGCAGTGCCTTTTGTCATCTCACCACTGAAGACAGGCATTATTAGCAATTGAGCCACTCGGTCAGTTTGATGTATCAGTAAGTCAACCTCACTGCTATTCAGCAGGAGCACCTTAATCTCTCCCTGATAATCACTATCAATGATTCCTCCAAGCACCTGAATGCCTTTTACAGCCAGCCCCGATCTAGGGGCGATTAATCCGAAATTTCCAGTTGGTATATGAACACCAACACCAGTTTCAATGATGACTCGATCCTTACTTTTTATAACGGTGTCATCCATGGCATGCAAGTCTAAACCTGCCGACCCTGGGGTCGCTCTACATGGAGCCAAAGCTCCGGGAGTAATCTCCCAGTACATCACAGTCTCTCTGATTTCATTGGGCTTAGCATCAACAGTCGGAGGAAACAAACGCATAAGTGGGGATTCAGCATTTAGAAAAGGACGGTTATTTAAAATCAATAACGCTTGAGGCAAAAAGTCTCGCCAATTCTTATACTTGTCATCTGTTAATTTGCGCAATTGGTCTTTCAGCAGGCCATTCAACCTCTCCACAAGACCCGAGGCCTGTGGATAATATGGTATATGAAACACCCATTCAATATTGTTTTCCACACAGAATTCCTGTACCAATCTTCCACGAAAATGGGATGCATTATCAGATTGAATTTGGAATGGCACACCATAATACATCATAATCAATTCCAATGTTTTAATAGTATTCAATTGGGTAGCTTGCTTACAGGGAAGGGCCACCAACAGGCCACTGTATGTATCAACAATGGTGCAAACATATTGACAATTCCTACTCATAGGAAGTGGACCAATGTAATCAATCTGCCAAATTTGAGCGGGCAATTTCCCGCGATGTAAATGACCTTTAACAATTTGGGGCACTTTGCGCTGCCTGATATGCTGACAAATGGGACAATGTAGAATAACATTTTTGATTAAATCTAGGGGAATATAAATTCCTCGATCAGCAGCCCACCTGCTAGTGGCTTTCTCTCCAAAGTGTCCTGCTTTCTGGTGGGCCCATTTCGCCAATCCCGCAATATCAGAATCTTGCGTGTCCACCACTGCCTCAGCAATTTTAGATTTCTCATCTGCAATATTATGAAAGAATTTGTCAAGAGAGTCTATCGGGGTATGAGCATCCACATGGAAGATTGTAACAGTACTCTGTGGGAGCATTTCCCAAATCTCCTGCCATAATTCTTTTCCCCACAGTTCTTTTGAATGGATTTTCCAACTATGGGAATGCCAAGTCGGTAACCAAACTGCCAGTCCATTGGCAGTAGACCAAGAATCGGTAAAAATATGACATGTGCCAGGTAACTCTTGTTTCAGAACTTGATAAACAGCATAGAGTTCAGCAAATTGACTGCTCTTACCCTCACCAGTTGTACTCAGCAATTTTTGTGTGATTGGATTATAGGACACTGCCTTCCAATGCCGTTTCGTCCCTATGAACCTTGCTGAACCATCCATAAACCAGACATGGTTTCTGTCCTCTGCGGACAAATCATCAAAAGGTCTACCCCACTTAACAGGAGACTCCTGTACTAAAGGTACGGAACATTCACTCTCAGTCTCAGTCGATGGCGCCCGCGCCACCTGCTCATGCAAAGATGCAACTCCTTTTTGTCCCACACGTGCCCTGTCTTGTATATACCATTTCCATTTAATCACACTCGCCTCTTGAGCGTGTCCAATTCGGTGAGTTTTCGGCGAACTCATAACCCACTGCATGATAGGAATTTCAGGTTGCAAAACTATATCATGTCCCAAAGTCAATTGCTCGGTATCCACCAGAGCCCAATAACATGCAAGTAACTGTTTCTCAAAAGGTGTATAACGCTCACCAGCATCAGGTAACTTTTTAGTCCAGAAACCTAACGGTACTCTACTCTTGCCTTGTTTCTGCCACAAACTCCAATTCGCATAAAGGCCTTGTACAGACACATTCAAATCCACATCACCATCACATACAGGCCATAAATCCAGAGCATGCTGAATTGCTTCTTTTGCCAGACTAAACGCATCTTGCTGTGGTTTACCCCATTCAAATGCATTCTTTTTACGAGTGACCTGGTACAAAGGGGCCAATATTTGACTCAAATGAGGAATATGCTGGCGCCAAAAACCAAACAGACCAATGAAGCTTTGGGCTTCTTTCCTATTTCTCGGAACTGCAAAATCAAGAATTTTCTGTTTAACCTGAGGGATCACTTCTCGGTGCCCTTCATGCCAATTAATACCCAAAAATTTCACAGCCTGGGACGGACCTTGTAATTTATCCGGGTTGATTTCCCAACCTTTCTCACGCAAGCACTCAATGACTCTATCCAATTGGGTCTGAACTTCCTCTTGTGATTCGCCTTGGATCAAAATATCATCAATATAGTGACATATCTGAATTTGCGGATGAACCGGTACCTCAGCCAAATGCTCTGCCACCAGCCGGTGACATATCGTAGGACTATGCACATAGCCCTGGGGAAGACTTCTAAACGTCATCTGACGCCCGTTCCACGTAAAACTGAATTGTTCCTGACACTCAGGGGCAATCGGAATCGAAAAGAAAGCATTAGCAATATCAATGGACGCATACCATGTACCTGGATGTTTTTGGATTCTTTCAATTAGGGTAATAACATCCGGTACTGCAACAGTCAAAGAGGGTGTGTGTCTATTCAATTCTCGATAATCAACAGTCATGCGCCAAGAATTATCACTCTTACGTACAGGCCAAACAGGATTATTCCAAGCAGAAGTAACTGGGGTTATAACTCCTGCATCCACCAACTCCTGAATAGTGGTACTAATCTCTTCATGACCACCTGGAATACGATACTGCTTCCGACGAACCACTTTTGTCGCCTGGGGAACTTTTATGGGGGGCATTCTTAAACGACCAACCCGTACAGGCCTGGACGATATATAATGTTTAGTTCCAAATTGGTAACATCCATCATCTAAGTGCATAGTCATTCCTTTCAAGATATCAATTCCAATTATGAATTCTAAGAGTGGCACCACTAATACAGAGTATTCTTTTCTAGGAATTCTACCTATTCTCATTTCAAGTAAAGTTTGAACTGCGGGAGTTTCCTTTCCACCTAATCCGGTAATTGTAAAAGGCTGACCTTTAAACTTCTTTGATTTTCCATGAATAAGAGTGGCCTCCGCTCCTGTATCTACCAATGCTCGGGCCCTTTGGATATTACGATGTCTCCAATAAATATCAATATCTACATAGGGTCTATTATCTCTGTGAGCCCATCTGTGTACTGGAGCTTGACCTATTTCCTAGTCCTTTTTACTGCGTTCTGTGTACCAGGATAAATCAGGATAAAGACTCTCACGTTTCCCAGGTATCGATACCTCCTGTTCATATCCGTCTCCATTACGAAATGGATTACTGTTCTCTGCATTGTACTGCGGGTTTCGATCGGCCAATATGTGTCGATCCTCTCTCCTTCTCAACTCAGGGGATTGATCCCTATCATCTCTACGTCTGCTGTTAACATAATCATCTCTCCCCCTCTCTCTTTCCCCCTCTCTCTCCCTGTCTCTCTCACGACGGGGGGACAAATCACGTACATAACGTCGATCATCACGACGATCAGAGCGCCCACGGCGGTCGTCATCACCGCTACCATCAGAAAAACCACGATCACACTCAGTTGTCCGAACACGCCGGGCACCCTCCTTTCGATCCAAGCCACGTTTGCGAAACATTTCCCACAAACGAGAAGTAGTCTCACCATCAATGTCCTCCTTCCGCACACCATCGGCCATAAGACCAAAAAACATATCACGTCTAGTAAGTTTATTGTCACCAGG
The DNA here is from genome assembly GCF_964204655.1 of Triturus cristatus. NCBI lineage: Eukaryota > Metazoa > Chordata > Amphibia > Caudata > Salamandridae > Triturus > Triturus cristatus. The sequence goes on from NC_140581.1 coordinate 356,597,642, forward strand.
AGTACGAGTGTCAGGTCGGGACTGCCGTTCAGGTTTAAACCACTCACCCAACTCACCGAGTTGGCGTACCGATTCCAGCACCACAGATAACATGTTACCAGTCTGATTAATCAATAAAGTCATCATGACCTGCTTATAAGCAACAGGGGAAGAACGAATAATACGATTCCGCACAGAAGATGTCAAGAAACCATCAAGCAACCTGTCAGCAGTATTCAGAAAAATTGCCGTTTTCATCACCTCCTCTTTGAGACGTTGTGCAGCATCGCGCAAAGTATACCACGGTTTGTCATTCACAGGCCAGTCAGACTCAGTAGGATATTTTTGATTACAACCCTCAGTCGCCAATTGAAGCAAAGAAATTTGACCACCAGCATTAAAGTTACGAAAATGATCCTGTACAGTAGAATCCAAACTCAAGGAACAAAACTTCAAACAATCGCCAGCATCCAACATAATGCCAGCAGCGCCCAGTTCATAAAGGCGCACCATCCATGTGAGTAAGGTCTCACCAGCTCGCTGCCGAAATCGCTGCAAAATATCACTAATTTCGTGTTGAGTAAAATCCTCCAAAGAGTCTAAAGCAATACCATTCGGAGCACCGGGAGCCTGCTGCACCTTCCGCCGAAAAAATGGATGCACCGAGACCGCGGGACGAGCATCACAAGGAGCTCGACCAGTACACGTAGAGGAACAATCAGTGGAAGAAGCATCGACCCCGCTCGAAGGACGAGCGCAATCACGGGGTGCACCATCAGAGGCGCAAGAAGCAGACTTACAATCACGGCCGGAGCGAGAGGACTCGCGCTTGGCAGACTCCTCACCCGAGGAAGGAGAATCACTCGAGTTCCAGATATTACCATCCCATTCATCAGGATTCCAATCCAGTCCGGCTTTCGCCACGACCAGACGCACCTTTCGCGTCGAAACCCGACCACGCCGATTCTTGTATTTATAACGAGCAATTCGCACAGCCGCCCTCTCGGCAATAGTTTGGTACGTCTCAAGTTTATCAGCAAGCAACTTATTTTGACATCGCAACAAAGTATGAGCATTGTGAATCTCAACAAAGTTCGCTTCCAAATCCTTATGCAAGTTCTGTAACTTCAACAACCTCTCATGCAGAATTCTGTACGCAGACAGAACAATCCAACCTCTGCGTCCCAAAACGGGAAGCTCATCACCCTTAGATACCGGCGCCTTCTGTAAACAAGTAATCACATTAGCCGGCTCCGCCAGCTCCAAAAAAGAATTCCAATTCTCACTCAAACCAGTAGAATCAGCCCACTCACGGGCTAAGGCTTCATAAGGCGTTGAATCCCAGCCGGGAATATCAACGGGCAACTTAAAAGTAGATTTCGACTTTCTAGAAAACATCTCGGAAAAGAAAGAAAAAGAGAAAAAGAGAAACAAGAAAGAAGAAAAAAAAAAAAAAACTACACTCACAAATATAAAGAAATAATATACAAACGAAACCACGCACGCGCCGAAAGCAAACACGATACAACCACAACGCACACAGGTTTCGTAAACGGTTCGTGACGCCAAATGTTCTGCTTGGGTTTTCGGATCAGATAGAACCCGCTCATCAGAGCCTCACTAACCCAGCCAGAACGTTACCCCCTCCCTAGAACCTATTTACAATCCTGCAACCACATATATCTACCACCTAAGGACAGGGGATTCCTACTATGCATACCAAGACCTCTTATAATCGGCGGCCTCGCGATCCCATACGGATCCAGACCTCTCTGCCCATACGACAGTATCACAAGTGGCGGCCTCGCGATCCCCTACGAATCCAGACCTCTCTGCCCATACGACAGTATCACAAGTGGCGGCCTCGCGATTCCATACGAATCCAGACCTCTCTACCCAGACGGCAGTCTCAGCACAATCGGCGGCCTCGCGATCCCATACGGATCCAGACCTCTCTGCCCATACGACAGTATCACAAGTGGCGGCCTCGCGGTCCCATACGAACCCAGACCTCTCTACCCAGACGGCAGTCTCAGCACAATCGGCGGCCTCGCGATCCCATACGGATCCAGACCTCTCTGCCCATACGACAGTATCACAAGTGGCGGCCTCGCGGTCCCATACGAACCCAGACCTCTCTACCCAGACGGCAGTCTCAGCACAATCGGCGGCCTCGCGATCCCATACGGATCCAGACCTCTCTGCCCATACGACAGTATCACAAGTGGCGGCCTCGCGATCCTATACGAATCCAGACCTCTCTACCTAGACGGCAGTCTCATACGACAGTTCATCCTATGATCACCATAACATACAAAAAGGGAATCAGTCTCACTATTCATCAGATCACACAAGGATTGCCAGTTCGAGCATAGCCTGTTCTCAGGTTTGAGGGGCTCCTCTTTCCCTTATTCAGTTAACATCTGTTCATGTAGCCACAGCTGACTAGAAGAATAGGCTACCCTCTTATACAAGAACACGCAGCACATGTTGGTTCACTACAAACTGGATACTTTATTACTCATTACATACACAATCACATAACATTACGATATAACACATAACCTGCAAAGAAAAGTGAAAGATTAAGTTGTACACTCTAATAAGAAAGGGTCGACATCACCTTAGTAGTATGTAGCCTGCACTCAGTGGTCATCTAGGTTCCCTTCTCGTCTGTGCCTTGGCTCGCCTGGAATCACCCTTCTCCGAGTCACTGGGACCTCTTCCTTATCGGCTACTCTCTCCTCTCTGGCTATTCTGCTAGGAAAGCATCTGTCTCTCGGTTCTTCTCCGCCTTCAAGATGGCGTCTGTCTTCCCTGGAATAAGTAGTAGCTTTACTGCTAACGGCTAGATGCCGCCTACGGACTGAACATGTAACTGCCTCAGACTTTCACTAATTTAGAGGTGCGTTTCCTCATGGAAAATTCCGGCCCGTAACCTGCCGCCCACCAAATTCTTGTACCTCCCCGTACCAAGGACACGTTCCCAGCCGGCCGGCCTGATGTAGTGTCTTCGGCATGAAGAAAAATACAATCCTTCGATAAGGGCCGGCCTGAACCGGTTCTCTCCAAGCGAATAACACCTCATAACTAAAACATTACGTTTGACCTAGAAGCATCCCAAGCTGCCGGAGCAGAAAGAAAGATGGAGTCTCTCCCGTTTGAGGCCTACCAGGCCTGAATTCAGCACAGCTCCGTGAAATACCCTCACTACAGGACAGGTTATCCCTAATACTAACGAATCTATCCCCTAGGCTATGTGTGCAAGCCCTGATCTATGGGGAAGAGCACAGAATCATGTCGAAGTGCCTAGTAAATAGGCTCCATTCACTACTCTAACCCTTAGACTTGAATGATAAGAGACTGAAGTCACATTACATTATTGTTCCTCACAAGAAGGCCGGGAAAATCGAGCAGAACACATGGTATAACGCAAAATTTAGACTTGTAGCTGAAAGTCTTTGTCAGAGATGTCTTGTATGTCAGCAATTCAATCCTGGAAGAAAAACAGTGGTAAGTCTGGGAACGATAGGTCGCTGACTTCATTGAAATGCCCCCCTGTAACAAGTTGAGGTATGTTTTAGTGATGGTTTGTCTGTTCTCTCGATGGGTGGAAGTATAACCAACGAGAAGAAGTGATGGAATTACAGTAGCCAAGCTATTATTGAGAGAGTTCATTCCTAGGTTTGGTTTTCCAGTCACGATTGAGTCAGACAGAGGAAAACATTTTCATAATGAGATCATGAATTTAATTTGTGAAGCATTGAATGTACAACAGAAACTACATTGTGCCTATCGCCCAGAGGCTTCTGGTGTGGTGGAACAAGTAAATGGCACCATTAAAAACAGATTGGGAAAAAAGCCACAGGTTTGAAATGGCCTGATGTCTTGCCTCTGGTACTCATGACTATTAGACCAATTCCAGATAGGAATACAGGTCTGAGTCCCGATGAAATTGTCATGGGAAGAGCAATGCAACATGTTTTCATACCAGTCAACAAGCTTTTGCCTATATCTGATGACTTGGTGTTGGATTATTGCAAGGGGTTGGCTGATTCCGTTCATTCTGTGTTCCTTCAGGTTGGATCGGATGCCACCACTCTTGAAAAGAAGCCAGCTCATGATTTGAGCCCAGGGGACTGGGTGAGAATAAAAGTGCACAGAAGATGAAACTGTTTGGTCCCACGTTGGGGAAAACCACGTCAGATGATCTTGACCACGACAACAGCAGTAAAATGTGCAGGAGTGAAGAATTGGATTCATGCTAGTCACACCTTGCGAATTCCAAACCCCGTGGATAACAAGGAGGGAGAATTGTTTGAAGAATCAGATACAAGCTCTGAATCAGATACTTAAGAAATAAAAACGAGACAAACTCCTGAAAGGGGGGAACCAGAACAAAGCCCAGCTATTGCACCAGAGAACCTTCCTTTAAGAAGAAAGTTACAGATTTCTGACACCAGCTCAGAATCAGACACTGAACCTGTCCAAGCACAGAAGAGAGAGAGTAAAAACAGTGAAGAAACTGTAAAGGAAAGTCTTGATAAGACAGTCCCAAATGAAAGTTCAAGAGAAATTCCACCTGAAGTAATAAAACTAGATGGTAAGGTACCAGATACAGAGAGTGAGGAAAAGATTTTTGTGGAAGACCCCCGAGGCGTTGTAGGGAATTCACACATCCAGTTAGAGGAAGGAACGGTTAGTCAGCAGGAAGATTGTGTGGAAGAACCACGAGGAGGGACAGAAGTAGGTAATAAAAAAGAAGTGGTGGAAAGAAGAACTACTGAAAGTAAAAATCAAATTGGAACTGAATCAGAGGACAGTGATGAAGAAGTACCAGAAGGTCGAGTCCTGAGAAAGAGAGCATGCAGAACTGAGAAAAATGATAAAGGAAGTAAGTTGAAAAGGCCAGCAAGGGATGAAATTTGTCCCAACAAAATAAAGAGATTAAGATACAGATTGACACGAGTATATTCATCTAGGGCTGAACAAGTGAATGAAGTGTCTAGCCAAGAGAGATTGAAAGACGTGGAACAAACAAAAGCAGAAGAAAATAAGAGAACGAGAAAGCCTAACCAGAAGTATAAGTCGCCGGAATGGTCATATGTGGCACTGCCTGAAGTAAAGGAAGAGGCAGACAGTCAAGGAGATACAGAGGTGAGTGTACCAGGAGTGGTTGAGGAAGATGAAGAATCAGAAATCCTGAGAGTTATCTTGTCCGACATCGGAGAAGAGACGGATGTTCAGGAAATTCTGCAACAAGACTACGAAAGAAAAGTGAAAGACGATCAAATGCCAAACTGAAAAGATAAAAGTGTTCAAAATGGAGAAACAATAAATTACCAGAAAAGACATAAAACTGAAAAGAACCAAGTAGGTGCTTAGAGCCTTGGGTCAGACAAAACTAGTTGTGAAGTAGAAGAGGCTAAGTCAAAAGACACTGATCATTTTTTGAAATGGCAAACACAGAAAATAGAAAATCTAAATGTGTGTTCCTTAGAAGATGGTTCAAAATGTGTTGTTGTTGTACAGGATTACTAATGCTTCTGTGGAGTGCGTTGGCTTTAATGGTTTCATTTGAGGTTACATTAGAAACAATAGAAGGACATAGTGAGAAAAAAATGAATGTAGAAAAGATTCAGAAGGTATATCCGACTAAAATAGATAGAAATTATTTACATAAAGATAGGTCTATAACTGATTTTTCTAACAATGTATTTTCGAAATTATTATACGAATATGTGAAGACGATGGACGTGAGGGATTGTTACGTCTGCATGCAGTTGCCAGCGTCTGTATCTGAGGGAGTGACTTACCATCACCTCCCAGTAACATATGGAATAACATGTAGTGTACTAGCAAGTTTGTTTTACAAGATAGGGAAATTAGAATATTATTTTTCAGATGTAGATAATGTATTTCCACAAGTACCTGTAGTTAATAAGTTGAATAAAGTAAAACCTGCTAAAGTGTTAGGATCATTTTTCTTATAAACTAAAGAAGTAACAATAGAGTCAATATTTAGAAACAATCTAACTTGAAGAATATAACTGATTTGCATGAGGAAATTGTTCCACTGGAGGTTGAAGGTATTTGGGAAAAGATTGGGAAAAAGTTTTCTACTATTAGAACTTTTTACTAAAGTTAGCTAGCTTTATTGGTAAAATATTATTTCCAGTAACATGTGTAATTATTTTAGTATTAATTCTAAGACTAGGATGTTTATGTAATAAGAAAAGAAAATTACGAAAACACATAAAAAGAGAAACTGTAAGAAACAAAGAGAAAGAAAGAAAAGAAAGGGAATTTGAAGAAGTAGAATTAGAAGAGTGGAAAGACAATATGTATAGAAAAACAAGAGAAGAAGAGACAGGAGAAACAGTTATGTGAACTAACAAAAAGATTAAGAGAATTGAATTCATTTCTTTTACTAAATGTTTTCAAAATTTAAAGGTAGCGTGGTGATATTAAAAATCACCAAAGGGGGGATTGGTGGAGCAGGTAGTGCAACATTTTGTATACCTCCTCTATTTTGCATGAAAGTATTAATTGAATAACCTACTAATAATAATTTATTAATGGTGTGCTGTGATTTATTATAACTAACTTTTTGCATACACAAATTACGCGTGGGAACTTGCTATTTGCATGGCCAAATAACTCTAATAGCTAAAATACGTACGCATATTAATAGTAGTATATGTGGTAATTAGATATTGCATGATTTATGTTGCTTTTGTGACGTTTGCATCTTCGTGGAGGACCGTAAAGGTGAATATGTTGCTTTAAATGTCGCTATATGCTAGGAAAATACTAATACATAAAGGGATTAGTAAGGGTATAACATTAGAAGCATCATTTCTTTGTATTAATTATCCTTTTGTGTTTGTTTTGCTTAAGTTGACATTTGGGCCTATCGAAACATGGCGGCACAAACCGAGTTCAGAAGTGACCATCGTCTCGTGAAGCGCGAAGTCTACAGCCCAGACTCGGCTGGCTCCGTGAACTTCCTAACGACCTCTATACACCCTGTCCCTGTCAAGGATAGGTTATTGGTGGACTGCCAAGACCCCAAACTCCAGAAACTGGTATAAATGAACAATGGACTCTTACAATTAGAAGTCAAAACTTTGCAACAATCAGTATTGGTTCATCACCGGAAACGTATCAGCAAAATCCATGTGAACGTGGACTGACCAAAAATCGTATGTTTGCCCCAACCAATAGAAATCATTCTCTACCCAAAAATGTTTCATGTTATCCCGAAATGTATTATAAAAAGAGTAGTAGAATAGGGAGGGTGTCAGCAGTCACTCTATGACATTTGGCGGTTACTATGACTGCACACCCTCTATGACCCCACAGGCGATGGCGGCTGCTGGCACGACTTCTGGTCCTTTGACGATCTTTGGGACTGTAACGTGCTCAGCAAAGGACTTTTGGACTCCGAGCTCTGGCCTGCTTATTTGGACAATTTAACGACAAAATTCGGTTATGCAGAGCCAATGAATTAGAGAAAACCCAGATAGCCAGAATAGGTAAATATGATGTTCTGCGATTCAAATAATTTGATCTAGAAATTCTAATCTTTTGAAGAGACTAATGCTAATATTAATTACAATGAAATTTTAGATAAACAAATATTGATTAACAAAAAATATGAGTTTGTGGTTCTTCGTTAGGGAGAATAAAGGATTCGGAGTCTTAAATGTGTTTTAGCTGGTTCTAAATCACCATCAACCAATCCAACTAATTGGTCCGATCGACCAAGTGGGCGGAGTGCCTTGATGTTTAGGATTAGGAATCTATAGGTGGCGAATGTTAATGTATATTTTGTAAAATAACTTTTCTTTCCCTATAGGTTATAAGGTACCCCCACATACATGTCCAGCGCATCGTTCCCCCTCCTGTGTGCAGACCTGTGAAAGAGAACGTGCGAGTGTTGGTGTTATGGGCCCCACCAATGAATGCGTGTGTGAATGAGTTAGTGTGATGGCGGTTCTGCGACGCAGGGAGGATTTTATAAATTTCGCCTCCCTTGGTCTCGCGCTGGATCACAAGCAATGGGAATTCTGCAACGAAACGCAGTCAAAAGGTTTCACAAACTTGCACTCTGGAAGATCAAAGAAGTACACATAAGGATGAGGAGAAGCTGGTGGTAAGCTTTTAATTATTCCCCAGTATAGCTCACTGGGTCCGTTTGATGTAAGGACTCGGGAAAATATCCTGAGATGACTAAAAGAAATTCCATCTTTAAAGTCATTGCCCTGCGTGGATATAGGATCTATAGCTTTTCTACCGCCACCAGCAGCATTCGCCCACTTTAGTCACCTAGTTAAATGGGAATATAGCACGCGAAGAACTGAAAGAAAAGGCTTTCCCTGAAAAATGGGAAATTGCAGTCCGATGCTCTAGTCACTTTTGATATCCAACTCAATGGACTCTCTCCAGCAGGAAAACAACTCAAGGCATCCCAGGGACTGAGAATAACGTGGGTGGACAGACGAGCAGATCCTAAAAAAGGTCCCATGTCAATTCTAAGAGGAGCCGTCAGTAATACCTCGTCTTCATTAATCAATGAAGAGGTTAACTCTTGCCCAGAAATGATTGATCTTGGTTACCAATAATGTTACAGAGAACAATCCAATAATGACCCCTAACAACAAAAAAGATTAGCAACAACGGCCTGCATAAAATATGTTCATGGAACATTAGTGGCTTAGCTAAAAAAATCTTAAATCAGGATGTCTTAAACTACTGGAAATCGTTTCAAATAATGTTCCAAGAAACATAGTGTGAGAGATCCCCGGACATTGCAAGGCCGACGCCCCTTCCCCGCTCCTACCTGTGGACTCAGCCTGGGGAAGCAGTCCTCGAGAACTCCCACGATCGGCCATTCCCATTCCGGAGGCGGACTCCGCCCCGTGACCCTCAGAGGCGAGCAGGTCCTGGCTCCGACAGGAGTGACCCGGAAGGGGGAGGGATTAAACCCGGATGTCCTTCTTTACTGCAGGTGAAAAGGAGGACCGAGAGAGGAGTCGGACGCACTTGTGCCGGAGAGAGACGGGAGACGGAGGAAGCAGCGAAGGCGGAACGAGAACGAGAAGAGGACCGAAGCGAAACAGAGAGCGTGGAAGAGCAGACCGAGGAGCCGGAGGACCGAGGAGTAAGCGCGAGGTTGCAGAGGACCGAAGAGGAGGAAACCGCAGAGGGTCCGGACGAGGCGTGGTGCGAGGACTGGTGGACCCCACAGGAGGAGGCTGGAGAGCGGCCGCAACCAGGAAGTGTTGCGGCGGGGCCGCCTCCCTGGGGAATCCATCCCGACCAGACTGGAGCAAGCCACCGGGGGAGAAGACCGCAGAGAAGAAGACGAAGCAGAAGAGATCCGAAGACCACATCAAGAGTCCCTGATATCTGAACCACCGGCCATATCACCTGATGTCAAAATAAAAACCTATCCACTGGCTCACTATATTCAGCCTCCGCGTCTGTTTATCCGGCCCGCCCTCCCACAAGTGGGGTCAGAAGTGGGATCCACCGGAGACATGGAGGCTGTAATCGCCCGAATGGCGGATAACCAAGAAAGCCTGGGGAAGGCCATGGAGAAATTTCTCACCATCGTAGAAGAAGACCGGGGAAAGCTGCAACAGGCCCTTTCCAATCAGGGACAGACGCATGACACGGCTATGGGGAAGATTGCCGACGTGTTGGGACAGCAAAGAGGTCCGAGTACCCTCCCGTCGGTGATACTGCAAAAGTACGTAGCCGGGGAGGATCCTGAATATTTCTTTAACAATTTTGAACGGATGGCTCTGGCCGCCGCCTGGCCAGCAGATAAATGGGGACAATACCTGGGACCTCTCCTGTCTGGAGAATTACAAGCATCCTACCAAGCCGCTAACATCCTGGGTACAACCCCATATGCAGATATCAAACAATGCATCATGGAACGGCTAGGAGTGGACGACGAGTGTTATAGGATGAAGCTACGCCAGATAAAGGAAGGACCCCAAGAAACCCCTAGGGCCCTATATTTCCGGGTGAGAGACATGGCGGATCGGTGGTTAAAGCCCACTACCGCCACGAAAGAAGAGATAATGGCCAAGGTCTACTTAGAACAATACCTGACCTCACTCCATCCCCCAATACAAAGATGGGTAAGGCAACATGCACACCTTACGTTGGAAATTGCTGTGGACATTGCCAGTGCCTACAACAGAGCACAGGAAGCGCAAAAAGGACGGGAAGAGACAAACTGGAAACCTGGCTCAAGCGGGGCCCATCGACCTCCCAGACCTCTACTCAACAGAAAACCAGACCCCGTCACCATCATCCCCGGACCCCCTATCTTCAGACCTCCTGGACTCCCGGTGGTGCGAGCCTCAGCCCCTGGACCTCAGTGTTACGGATGTGGAGGACTGGGTCACATAGCTCGGTTTTGCCCACAAAAAGAGGAGCCGATGGAAATTGGCATGACCAGGAACTTCTATTGCCTTCCCCCGAAGAATGCTAACCCTCCTTATCGCTGTGAAGTGGCTGTCAACGGACAACGAATGACGGCCCTTGCGGATGCAGGATGTCGACAGAGTGTGATACGCCCCCAGGATTTGGGAACCCGAATCGGACCAGTGGAAGGAACTGTGAACATCCAATGTGTCCATGGAGACACTAAGACGTATCCCACAACCCATGTCCAGGTTCAAACTTCCACGGATCCGGGGTCAGCGTTAAAAGTGGGCCTCATTCAGCGCCTCCCAGAACAGGTCATCCTAGGCAATGACTATCCCCATTTGCCCGCTTTACTCCAGGAAGCCCCGCCTTCGGACAAAGACTGGTTGAACACTGCCCCTTTCTCCCAAGAAGAAAATCCCGAGTGGCCCCCTTCCAAAACCCGGAGATCCCGAAACCAAAAAAGAAAGGAAAAAGGGAAACTCCTATGCGCCCTTCCAGCTCTTCCAATTGAAAATCCGTGGGAGCACAATCGTCAATTCCTTACGGCCCAACAGGAAGACCCGGTCCTACAGGAAGCCTGGAGTAAAGCCCTGGCGCAGGAAGATCCATTGCACGTATGTCCTTATTTCTTTGTCAGAAATGGGCTTCTGTATCGGAAGGCAGATCCCCACAGCAACCCTCAGTTACTGATCCCTTCCCCGTTCCAAGAAAAGGTCCTCTATTTGGCACATAGTCATCTCTTAGGGGGGCATTTCGGGGAGGAGAAAACGGAACAGTTAATCACCCGACAGTTCTACTGGCCAGGTATTTACAAGAAAGTAAAGATGTACTGTCGGGAGTGCCCGGTATGCCAACTAAATAGCCGATACCGCCCACCCCGAGCTCCCTTGCATCCCCTACCCATTCTCGACGAACCATTTCGTCGAGTGGGTATGGACGTCATTGGTCCCCTCTTACCTTCCCGAAGCGGATGTCGGTACGTGCTGGTCCTCGTCGATTACGCGACGCGGTTCCCTGAGGCCATAGCTCTACGACACCCAAACGCTACGGCCATAGCCAAGGCCATGATTACAGTGTTCTCTCGGGTAGGTTTCCCAAAAGAGGTCCTTACGGACCAAGGAACCCCGTTTATGTCAAAGGTCATGAAGCAAGTATGTACTCAGTTGGGAGTCAAGCAAATAAGAACAGCGGCATACCATCCCCAAACGGATGGATTGGTGGAGCGGTATAATGCCACTCTGAAAACTACCCTCAAAAAACTCCTCGACCTTGAAACCAAACGGTGGGAGGATCTGTTACCCCTAGCCTTGTATGCCATCCGCTGCCAAACCCAGAAAAGCACGGGGTTCTCCCCCTTTGAGTTATTATATGGACACCAACCCCGATCCCTGTTAGACATGGCCCGGGAGGCCTGGGAAACCGAACCTAACAGTAGTACACCCCTGATTGATTATGCCTCAAACCTGAAAACCCATCTGGGACAGATCCGCACTATCGTGCGAAACAATATGGAAAAAGCACAAGAGGCCCAAAGATCCCAATATAATAAAAGAACAAAGGATAGGTCCTTCAATGTAGGGGATGCTGTACTCCTGCTGATGTCGTCTTCTGACCATAAGCTGTTGGGTCAGTGGCAGGGACCCTACTTGATTCTAGAAAAAGTGACCCCCGTTACCTATAAAATCGAGTTGGATAAACAGAGAGGCACATCCCAAGTGTATCATGTAAATCTCTTAAAGAAATGGGAGGGACCCCTTCCTATATTAACCTCCCTGAACGTACCCCAAACCCCTTTATACTGCCAGTGTATAGATAAGGAGGTGCCGGGCGACAAAGCCGCTATGCTGATAAACTCCCTACTCCCGTTACAAGATGTATTTTCCAACACTCCGGGAAAGACCTCTGTGGTAGAACACGCCCTCAAAACCGTCCCCGGGAAGGTGGTACGCCTAAGACCTTATCGTGTCCCTGAGGCCCGCCGACAGGTCATACGCAGTGAAGTCCACCAAATGTTGCAAATGGGGGTCATAGAACCCTCGGTGAGCGAGTGGAACTCACCTATTGTGCTCGTACCGAAGCCTGATGGTTCGGTGCGTTTCTGCATTGATTTTAGGGAAGTCAATAAGGTGTCCGAGTTCGATACCTATCCCTTACCTCGGGTGGATGAAATGGTGGAGAGGATAGGAAGAGCTAAGTACGTCAGCACCCTTGATTTGTGCAAAGGGTACTGGCAAATCCCTCTGCGCAAACAAGACCGAGAAAAAACAGCGTTTTCCACCCCTGATGGCCTATATCAATTTGTCATGTTACCTTTTGGTTTACACGGGGCTCCCGCCACATTTCAGCGGGCTATGAATCTCATCCTGCGACCCCACGAACGGTATGCTGGGGCATATATTGATGACATCATAGTCTACAGCGAAACCTGGGAGCAGCATCTGTCCCATCTATATAGAGTGGTCCAAACCTTGGGGAAATATGGGTTTAAAATAAACCTGGCGAAGAGTCACTTAGCTGCCCAAACGGTACACTATCTTGGCTATTTACTTGGGGAAGGTATGATTAGGCCTCAAGATAAAAAACTGGCAGCCATATCCCAGATACCCTTCCCACGTTCCGCAAAAGCACTGAGGGCATTTCTGGGTTTACTAGGGTACTATAGGAGGTTTATACCTCGCTTCTCCCACCTAGCCGCTCCTCTCACCGACCTACTACGAAAGTCCGTGAAAACCGAAGCCAGACTGAGGGATCCCAGCCCCGAGGTAGTACAGTCCTTTCTCGCTTTGAAATCCACCCTAACAGCAGACACGGTATTAGCCAGTCCTGACTTTTCCTTGCCCTTTATACTCCAAACCGATGCATCGGACCAGGGTCTGGGGGCCGTGTTATCCCAGAAGAGCGACCAGGGGGAAGAAAAACCCATCTTGTACCTTAGCCGGAAACTGTACCCCCGGGAACGGAACTATGCCGTCATAGAAAAAGAAGCCCTAGCCATCAAATGGGCTATTGACTCTTTGAAATATTACCTCGAGGGACGAGAGTTCACCCTTTTTACTGACCATGCCCCCTTGGAATGGCTCGCCCGCAACAAAGGAAACAATGAAAGAATACTGAGGTGGTTTTTGTCTTTACAACCCTATAGATTCCACACCCTGCATAGGAAAGGTGCAGACCAAACCAACGTGGACTTCCTTTCCCGCTATCCCTGTGACACCCCCAGTAGAAAGACAGCAAGGGAAAAGGGATGTGAGAGATCCCCGGACATTGCAAGGCCGACGCCCCTTCCCCGCTCCTACCTGTGGACTCAGCCTGGGGAAGCAGTCCTCGAGAACTCCCACGATCGGCCATTCCCATTCCGGAGGCGGACTCCGCCCCGTGACCCTCAGAGGCGAGCAGGTCCTGGCTCCGACAGGAGTGACCCGGAAGGGGGAGGGATTAAACCCGGATGTCCTTCTTTACTGCAGGTGAAAAGGAGGACCGAGAGAGGAGTCGGACGCACTTGTGCCGGAGAGAGACGGGAGACGGAGGAAGCAGCGAAGGCGGAACGAGAACGAGAAGAGGACCGAAGCGAAACAGAGAGCGTGGAAGAGCAGACCGAGGAGCCGGAGGACCGAGGAGTAAGCGCGAGGTTGCAGAGGACCGAAGAGGAGGAAACCGCAGAGGGTCCGGACGAGGCGTGGTGCGAGGACTGGTGGACCCCACAGGAGGAGGCTGGAGAGCGGCCGCAACCAGGAAGTGTTGCGGCGGGGCCGCCTCCCTGGGGAATCCATCCCGACCAGACTGGAGCAAGCCACCGGGGGAGAAGACCGCAGAGAAGAAGACGAAGCAGAAGAGATCCGAAGACCACATCAAGAGTCCCTGATATCTGAACCACCGGCCATATCACCTGATGTCAAAATAAAAACCTATCCACTGGCTCACTATATTCAGCCTCCGCGTCTGTTTATCCGGCCCGCCCTCCCACACATAGTTAATGCTACTAGTTTTAATACCTGTGTACATCGTATTTGATAAGCCTGTTGGGAAGGTTTCAATTTTCAGGCGACCAATGAAAGCTTAGCAATTTATGTTTTCACATCAATAAAGGGGTTGTTTGAAGTAATCCCCATCAATCAATCATCCAGGCCTGTAAACTCTGGAAATAACAAATCGGATCTCCAGGACTAAGACCTCGCTCATCTTAATAAATGTTTATATTCATTCTAAAGTAAGAAAAAACAATAAACATAATTCTGGACACAATTCTAGTGCTATTAAAAGGATATCCACACACTCAAATCCTTCTATCTGGAGACTTTAACCTGAATTTAATTCATGCATCGGATCTGGACAAGACATAATTTCAGAAACCGGTATTTGGAATATCCCTGCGGAAGAATAAATTAAATGCCGCGCTGACAGTGGAGCTGGAGCAGTTAGGGTTAAGATCACTGAATGGTAGACCCCCATGGGATGCACCCCCGGTAAATACAAACCACTCTTCTTCAATTCACTCATTACTGAATCACACCTTTGTGGCACTATCCCTCTTTCCAGCAGTTGTGACTTTCGTTATAGATCTTAGGCTGGACAGTGATCACTTTCCTCAATCAATAACCCTGGCCGTTTCACTATCAAAGCATGAGGAAATCAAGATAATATTGGAATAACTCACATGAGTAAATATAAAGGAATTAAGTGGTCAGCTAAATCAATGGCCCCATCGAACTATCAGCCAAATATATGCTAGAAGTACTTAAGGCTACCCAACCTGATCAGACAAAGTTATGAGCAGCTTTATTCCACAACTCTAAATGACAAGCAGACCAGCTGGATCCAGATGCTGCCCATTATTGGTGCAACTGGCAAAGGAGAAGCTTAATCAAGCACTTGGAGTCATCAGGGGCAAAGAGGCCAATCTGTAGCAGCTCACTGAGTTCCATAATCTGAGATAATACTATAAAAAATTTTTGGGAAGATTCCAGACTACAAAAGGATCTGCATTGGCAGAAACATATTGAGGGCTGTAAAAAAGATACCTCAAAGAAAGTCTGGCACATGGTCAATAGTGTTAACAGATCTGTGAAGCCACTTGGTATGTCCTACATAACGGAAATGGACCGGGTCAAACATCTAACATCACATTGTAGATGCAGGTATCCGGAGAAAGAGAGGTGCAACACGTAATCTGGGGATAATTCCAGAAGCAAGTTATCCGCCATTACTACAAAACAGATTTCTGCTGTCATAAGACAAGGTCGACGAGATGTCGCACCCAGCCCGAATGGAATCCCCCAAGCCCTATTTAAGATTGACCTGGAGTTTTGGGCAGAGAAACTATAGTTCAAGTATAGCTTGCAAGCTGAAATAATTCCGGAAAACTAGCGAGGCTCCATCATTAGCCCAATATTCAAGGGTGGAGACAGAACAGACGTGGCGAACTATCGACTGATAGCACTATTAGACGTGGAAACTAAACACCTTGGTACAGTCCTTTTGGAAGCTCTTACCAGCTGGGCGGAGGGGAAGAAAGTAATTTCAATAAATCAGTCAGGTTTTGTAAAGGCTTCTGGAATGACCATATACATCAGGCTGCTTTCCCTCTTAATTGACAAACTGAGGACTAAAATTCAGGACATGCATCTCTGCTTTGTGGACTATAAGACAGCATTTGATGCAGGAGACAGGAATGTCCTCTGTACCAAATTACACAAGTTCAGCATAACAGATCCACTATTATGAGCTATTTAGCCTCTCTACTCAAAGACATATATCAGAATAATACTGGGTGCGGGGTACAAAATATCGATAAAAATTCCAACAACGCAGGGCTTACAACAGGGTTGTATCTTGGCACCGTACTTGTTTACTGTGTTTATGGCTGATCTCTCACAAGATCTGGATAATGTCATGTCACATTTGCCTATACTGAATAATTTTAGTATCTCCAATCTAGCTCTATGCGATGGCTAGTTCTAGTCCGCCAAACCAAGATTGGTTTACAGAGGCTAATCAACGCACTAACACAGCATGCTGAAGCATACATGATGGAGATTGAGTGCATAAAAACAAAAACCATTTCAATAATAAGGAAAACAATCTGCACTATACAAATGGTACTTACGGGATCAGACCTTGGAGAATGTTACAAAATAGAAGTACCTCGGAGCCATGATAGATGCACAAGGAACATTTGCTGAACAGAAATCGCTACTCACGAAGAAAGGGGCAGCACAAATGTCGGCCTTTAGTGCACTCTTTAATGCCTTAAGAGGTCCTTGTTGTAGAAGTTAGCTTGCAGGGGCAATGATGGTAGGAACACACAGGTAAGTGGAATTAGTGATCTCTTTATTCACTCTAACAACGATAATCACTCTCAGAGGGAGAGCGCCGGGGGCCGTCTTACCGGTGCACAGACTCGGCGCTAATGATCTCCAAAATGACCGCTGCGCGCCTACGTCATTGCGTAGGCGCAACGACTAGACCGCAACTCTACATATCTCCCTTTTTTCCTTATACATAAACAACGAGAAAATTATTATTTGCGTGCATTCTCCCCCTTCTCTCCTTACACATTAATACCCAGAAAATTATTACTTGCGTGTATTCCCCATCAGTCCTCCATATCAAAGTCTCTAAACCTCGTAGGTTTCACCACTGTCCTTCCACTCCGGGTACACCTCACAGGGGTGCCTGAGGCGGGGACGGCGCTCGCCCGGGAGGTTCTCTGGTCTTCCCTCCCGGTGTTTGGGATCACTCCTTCCCCCGGAGATCTGCTACCGCTTCCCCAAAGGTCCGAGTTACCCCGACCCTCATCATCATTTACGTCCGCTTCACCTCCACTTTCTCTTGGGTTGCTTGATGTGTTGTCTGCCAGCCTTGACTCAGTCCCTTGGGTCCGGGACGGTATCACTTGTCCATTTTCCCGTCCGTCCCACTGCATGATCTTGTTGCACTTGGACATGCGGTCCTGCGACCACACCTTCCCGTCGCTGAGTAGGGCTGAACGTTTGTAAACTTCTTCCACTTGCATCGGTGCGCTAAATTTGCTGTCCCCCTTCCTTCGCAACTGGGCCAGCTTAACCCGCACCCACTCTCCCTTCTCGAGTTCAGTCTCTTTGACGCTTCTTCTTTTGTTGTAGTGTTCCGCATATATCTTTTGAGCTCTCTCTAGGTTGTGACGTACGACAGCAGGCGACCACTTGCTCGTGATGGTTCGCTCCTTCCAAGCCACATTGTCTTTCCTAAAGGGGTCTCTACCTTCAAGATCTGGAAGGGGCTGTACCCCGTGCTGGTAGGTGTGATCCTGTACGCCCACACAATACTCTTCAGTTCCTTTTCCCAGTCTTTTCCACTCGCAATCGCCGCTTGCACCGACCCCATGATGACACAGTTGAATCTTTCGGCTTGACCATTCCCTGCGGGGTGGTATATCGACGTGTGTTGTTATCCTAATGCCGTTTCTCGCCATGTACGTGTTCCATTTGTCGGACACAAATTGAGGCCCATTGTCGCTTAGGATGGAGCGAGGGATGCCTTCCCTGAGAAATACTGCCGTCAGGAACTTCAGTATCTTGTCCGTATCCATATCCTCTTGTACATCCACCTCCGGCCACTTGGAGTACTTGTCCACAAGAACCAACACATACTTCTGGATGCCCTGCTTGTCCAGTATCGGCCCGAGTATGTCTATGGCTAGGTCTTCCCAAGGATTCACCGGGTTGTCGAACTTCCCCAGGGGTGGGCGCAGTAGGCTCAGGGATTTGTCAGCCCCTTGGCACTGGCTACACTCCCGCACATGCCTCTCTATCTGGTTGTCCTTCGCCGGCCACCAATACACTTGTTTTGCTCTCAATTTTGTCTTGACGATACCCAGGTGGCCCTCGTGGATGAGAGTCAGCAGGTGTGGTATCAGCTTGTTCGGGGGGACTACTTTTTCCCCTCTCCTCAGGAAAATCCCTTGGTCGCAGACCGACAACTCCTCTCTCACTTCAAAGAACTTCCTGAGCATTGCCCCCAGATCCTTTTTTTCAGGCCACCCCCTTAGGACACATTGCTTGACTGCTTCCAAGTCTGCGTCTGTCTCGTACGCTTCCCTCCATTCGTGCATGCTTATCACTTGTTCGTGATCGTCCATGAATGCTACATTATAGTCCTCGTCTTCCCATGTCTTGGGGGCTTCCTCCATGGCCGCCGCCCGACTAAGGTAGTCGGCTACTTTGTTCTTTTGCCCCGGGATGTGCTCCACATCATATCTGTAGTCCAACAGCTTCAGCGTCATCTTTGCGATGCGGGGCGTCGCAGTGGCATGTCCTGACGATGTTAGTACTTTGATCAAGGGCTTGTGGTCTGTCCTCAATCGGAATCTCGTTCCCCATAAGAACTGGTGGAACTTGCCCATGACCTTTTACCACTGCGCTAACGCGAACCTTGCAGCCTTATTTAGCTATTTTATAATTTATATTTTAAACGTTACCTGTCACTCGCGCTGCCATTTCGGCGATAGGCGCATTTGCAGTCCGTCATTTGGGGGTATCTAGTCAGCTCTGACTTGCACTATAAAATTGTAAACCCATCCGCATTTTGCGGGAATTAGGTAGACTTCGGGGGGCTACTTTGAAAGCGAACGCGGCGTCCCGGCCGCCATCTTGGGTGAGGGTCCTTGGATCGGCCCGTTTTCAGGCACCATCTTTCGCGGGTCCAGAGGATTTCCTCACAGGACTCCCGCGCACTGGATAGTGCATTTAAGGCGCTTCCTGCCGCCCTAAGGTAGACCTTTTACCACTGCGCTAACGCGAACCTTGTAGCCTTATTTAGCTATTTTATAATTTATATTTTAAACGTTACCTGTCACTCGCGCTGCCATTTCGGCGATAGTTGTATTTGCAGTCCGTCATTTGGGGGTATCTAGTCAGCTCTGACTTGCACTATAAAATTGTAAACCCATCCGCATTTTGCGGGAATTAGGTAGACTTCGGGGGGCTACTTTGAAAGCGAACGCGGCGTCCCGGCCGCCATCTTGGGTGAGGGTCCTTGGATCGGCCCGTTTTCAGGCGCCATCTTTCGCCGGTCCAGAGGATTTCCTCACAGGACTCCCGCGCACTGGATAGTGCATTTAAGGCGCTTCCTGCCGCCCTAAGGTAGACCTTTTACCACTACGCTAACGCGAACCTTGCAGCCTTATTTAGCTATTTTATAATTTATATTTTAAACGTTACCTGTCACTCGCGCTGCCATTTTGGCGATAGGCGCATTTGCAGTCCGTCATTTGGGGGTATCTAGTCAGCTCTGACTTGCACTATAAAATTGTAAACCCATCCGCATTTTGCGGGAATTAGGTAGACTTCGGGGGGCTACTTTGAAAGCGAACGCGGCGTCCCGGCCGCCATCTTGGGTGAGGGTCCTTGGATCGGCCCGTTTTCAGGCGCCATCTTTCGTGGGTCCAGAGGATTTCCTCACAGGACTCCCGCGCGGTTTACTATCCTAGTATATAAGGAGATGTGCGTACAAGCGTGCAGCGGGCGCGACGGCGGCGTGCCGGAGGTGCGCCAGAGGTAAGCCTGTTTGCGCCCGTTCGTGCACAGGTCGCGACGGGCGCCGGGGATGCTGCTTCTTCTCCTCCTGCTGGGTTAACCTATTCCAGAGACATGCTACTAAGCCTTGATCCAGGTACATCACTACGCCGCCAGCCTTTCATCACTGCTAGGCGGAATCAGTCCCTGTCCTGTGGTCTGCTTAATTTTAGATCTCTTAGCAAACACCACATGGAAATTGTGCTGCTCATAGAGTCCTGTGAGTTAGATGTTCTGTTCATGACAGAAACATGGACTAGAGCGGACTGTGTGGTGGAACTGGGCTTAGCCTGCCCTCCTGGTTATAAGATCAGGCATAACCCGCGGGTGGGAGCTAGAGGAGGTGGTGTGGGTCTTATTTATAGGGAGTCTTTGGATTTCTCCCAGCTTGAGACTAAGATTATCTCTGGCTGTGAGGTATTAGGCTTTTCACTGTTGTGTCCAAATAATTATTCCAAGGCCCACACTTACCACTGGCCCGCAATATTAAGTAGAATAAGGAGCAGTTGGCAACGTGAAAGGTTCAAACGTTTATTAGCCACCACAGAACTCTATATAGAGGAGCCTCGTCGATCCTCACCCATCAGGTGCGCCGAGGAAGACTGCTGGCTCCTTGACAGTAACACACTTTTATACATTATCAGTACAGCATACAAAACCTTATATGTGGAAAAGTCCCAGTTAGTCCTGGCGCTCCTAATGAGCTCATGCCTATATCTAGTTTCGGTTACACATACAAAGGGTTACTATCTTTACAGAGAAGGTCGAAAGGGTGACTCCCTTCTCGTCCCAGGTCTAGAGGAATTTGCTTGATACTCCCTTTTAGCAGATTTGACCTTGCTTCTCAGCAACTCAGCCTGTCTCCTAATAAATGCAAGAAAAGGGGGAGCAGATGGTGTGCGGAAGAGACCATGTGATTCCCAAGCGAAAGAGCCGCAATCCAAGATGGAGGCGGTTCAGTTCTCGGCCCTTTTTGTCGTGCTAAACATAACGGGGATTTCGAACCTTTGAATACACCATAACTAATCATACTATCATTAGATATACTGCGCTAATCATACCATAGTGACTTGAATACCTCAGAACGGCCCTTTTAGCGCAGCATAGCTAATAACGGGGTCAGTCTTCAAAAATACCCTCATCGATCTGCATTAAGTCATGCATCTCCTTCTGAGCCCGCTGGGTATCTATCCTGGTTTGGACGGGCTTGGGCCTAGGGATGGATCGGCGAACCTGAGTAGCACAATATGCACAGCAAGCAGGCCCGCACTGTAGACAAAGGCAGCAGGTGAAAATGAACCCTACTACTCCCAAAAGAATCATGAATAACTTCCATCCCCAGGTGGTCACCAAATCCCAAAACCACCCGGACAAGGACCAAGTACCAGTCTCGGTGTGAATTTCAGAGGCTAGCCGATGCAGTTTCTGGATGGCTAAATGGACAGAAGGGGCGGAGTCAGGTATATATACACAACAGGAACTGCCGATGACTCTACAAGCTCCTCCGCGATCAGCTAGGATAACATCTAAAACAAGACGATTTTGAAGGGTCACAAGCCGGGTCGCCTGGAGCTCCACCGTGATATTAGTTAATATTCCTGCAGTAGTATTAACCACCCCTTCCACCACTCTAGATAGCCTCCTAATTTCTTTACTAGTGAGGATGGGTCCCCATATGGGCAACACCCCTTTTATGAGATCAACGAAGTGTTGGGCTGGAGTGTCAGTTTGGTCAGTGGCATCATTACTGGCGGCTTCAGCTCTCAGACTCCGCCGATTTAAGGAATGGGACTTATGATAATCAGAAGGGGCTATGTAAACCGGTGGGTAAAGGAAAGATAAGTAACACCTACCTGCCCATCCTCTGGGTAGCCAAGTGTATGCGTTTTCACCGCACACAAAAAAAACATTGGGAGGGGTGAGTGTTGGGGGACTGCTGAACGTCTGCAGTCTATAAGTGTAATTACATCTACTATAACCTACAAATAAATGTCCAGTACCCTGCACGCAGAAGGAGGAGGATGTATTCAGTACCGGGACCGGAATGATTTTCTCATCTGAGACATTTCGCTCCTGGAAATATTTGAAATACTCAGTAAAGTTAAAAGTCATGAAATCCAATACTTCATCCCTCAACCAGGTATCATTTTCATGATCAGTGTACACGTTCATGCAGGCGGTAGGATCAAGGGTACCATCCGTTCCCTCAGCATTAGGAGTAAAACCTTGGTGTTTCTCTGTATAGGCTAGAATCAAGGCATAATCCTTCTCTGAGAATCGACGTTCGTCTATAGTGAAGTGTTCGTACAGCATAGATAACATTTTGAACCAGGCTTCGCAACTACCTAAATAAGATAAGGGCATTGATATAAACAAATCTTGCTTATGCATCACTGACGGGAGGAGACCACAGACCCAACAATCAGTAACATTTGTGGAACTATGAGTCTGGTGCAGCATCTCAATGAAGGCATTATGTACATATGTCTGTCGGTGCCTTTCCTTATGAGGGGCAAAGGTCTGGAAATTATGTTCCTTAGGGGCAGGGGTAGACACTATCAAGGTATGTACAGGATGGCGGAACTCTAGATATATAAACAAACCTAAGCATAGTACAAATGATACAATCAATATAGAAATGAAAACAATTTTAACACGCAAACTCCATGAGGAGAACATTGACAAATGAGGGGGAATGGTACGGGGTACTATGGGACGCCCTTCTTCAGGGACAAAACGAGCAAAAGGGTACATTTTCTCACTAAAAGTCCAATATAATCTCGGGAAAAGGGGTCTACAAGCAGTCCGACCTGCCGGAGGGTGCTTCTTTCCTGTGTCCGTATAGAGCCTCACAGGCAGACTCCTATTGTTCAGAGAGACCAAAAAGGTAAAAAGATAAAAACTTCTCGCGTTGGGGTCACACTTGACGCGACCCGTGTCGAAAAGGAACTCCACCTGGGCCCCACCAACTGATCAATGTCTCTATCTTCGTTCTGAACAGAGCTTTACTTAAAGTTCCATGCTCTCAACGAGTTCAGTCCAGTGTTCCATCAATCCTCAGGTCTTTGCTGGGGCCTCCAACTTCACTCGCCGAGGCTAGACCTGGGATTCTCTATTTCCGGGGCCGCAGGTGATATCGATCCCGACCAGGGGTTTCAGGATTAACAAACAAAGTGGGCACAGTGGGGTCAGACGAGGAGCTGGGCTCCCGACCAGATGCCTCGCTTTGGGCAATTGGGTGGCCACAAAGAGGGGTTTCCAAGCTCACAGCACTCTCCACTCGCCCGTCAACCTCTCTGCGGGTGTCCAGGGAAAGTGACTCTCCAGTGCTGGGTTCGCCCTGAGTTGGCAGGCCTTCCTCCTGGTCAAGCTGCTCCCTTGGCAATGGGAGCGGGAACTCGCTTAAGATGGGAGATATGGATCCAGTGCTGCTTCCCCTCGACTTTCACCGCCGTTCGCGTAGCCAGGAGCACCTGGTACGGCCGGGACCAGCGTGGATCCAAACTCGACTTTCGTTGGTAGTTTCGGACCAAGACCCACTGTCCAGGTTCTACGCTGTGTCCAGGACCCTCCGGCAGGGGCTGCAGTGCGGCAGATATCTGTTGATGAATGGAATGAAGATCTTTAGTCAAAGCATACAAATAGTCAGTCAACATAGGATGGTCAATGTCCCTGAAATATTTGGGCCGGGGTACTCCCCACACGTTGGCAGGTCTGCCAAAAATTACTTCATAAGGGGAGATACCGCTCCGTGAATGGGGAGTAGTTCTCACGGACAACAGGGCCAGGGGCAGGAGATCAGGCCATTTTAATCCTGTCGTGTCCTGAAGTTTAGCCAGTTTCAACTTCAGAATCCCATTATATTTCTCAACCAGGCCCGCTGACTGAGGATGTCGGGCTGCGTGAAACTTCTGCTGGATGGACAGACCCTTGCATACATACTTAACTAAGTTAGCATTAAAATGTGTCCCGTTGTCACTCCAAATCACCCGTGGCAACCCATATCGAGGAAAAAACTCCTTTACCAGAGCTTTCGCAGTTGCCAGGGCAGTATTTTCTTTTGTGAGATACGCCTCCACCCATTTACTAAAAGTACAAATCACCACTAGCACGTATTTCAGATTGTTAACTCGCTCTAGCTGTATGTAATCCATTTGGAGTACTTCAAAAGGCAGAGTGGGTGGCGCAAAACTACCCGCCAGGACGGGAATACTAACCCCAGGATTATGCTGGAGACAAATTATGCAATGCTGGACCAAGTTCCTAGCCGTCTTATGGATATTAACATTATACCAGACAGGATCCAATGTTGCACAGATGCCCTGAACTCCCACATGCGAAGGTCCGTGTGCCATGGTTACTACCGCATTTACAAATGCGTTTGGCAGTAACCATCTACACCTCTCTGACAAGTCAGTCCAACATCCATTCTCATCAAGCCTCCCCACCTGTTCTTGCCAGTATGTCAGCTCTTCCGGGGTCACTTCCTTTTGTAGCTCTTTCACACTATCTATGGTGTTGTTAAAAACCCCTGCTTCTATCATTCTTGTTACTACAAACATGGAAGTGGTGTCAGACTGGGCCGTTTCCTTGGCGATTCGATCCGCAAAGAAATTTCCCCTCCCCACATCATCAATTATAACTTTATGTGCACTGCATTTGACTATGGCCAAGGTCTTGGGCAATGTTAATGCGGCTAGTAATCGTTCAACTAATGGTCCATTCTTTATTTTCTCGCCATGGGATGTCAAGAATCCTCTTTCCGCCCATAACCTCCCGAAGCTATGTGCTACACCGAACGCGTACTGGCTGTCGGTGTAGACATTTAGCCGTAAGCCTTTCCCCAACTCGCAGGCCCTGAATAATGCAACCAATTTGGCCGCCTGGGCCGACCGGTATGGTATCTTTGCTGCCTCAACTACCGTTTGCAGGGTAGTGATCGCATAAGCCGTAGCTGTCGTACCATCCGGTAATCTGAAACATGACCCATCAACGTACAATTCTCCTTGGGCATCAGATAGTGGGGTGTCAGTTAGATCTATCCGGCCCTTGGTTTCTTCTTCAGTTCGAAAGATACAATCATGTATGTCTTGTCCACCGTCTCCCGAAGGGAGGGGTAACAACGTGGCAGGGTTCAAATTAACACATCTTTTGATTGTTATATGGGGTGAAAACAGGGTCAATTCGTACCCTGTAAGACGCGCACTAGTTAAGTGCTGCGTCTGTGTCCTGTTTAATAATACGTCCACAGCATGAGGCACTATCACTGTCAGATCCGTATTCAGGACTAGCCCTTCCGATTGTCTGATTGCTATGGCCACTGCCGCTGCAGCCCTCAGACAACTGGGAAGTGCTCTGGCGACATTGTCCAAAACCGCCGAGAAATATGCACAAGGCCTTTGCTTACCACCAAAGTCCTGTGTCAACACTGAAAGAGAACAACCGTCCACCTCATGCACGTAGAGCACAAAAGGTTTCCTGTAGTCAGGGGTGCCAAGCACAGGAGCAGAGCAAAGAGCAGTTTTCAGAGCGGAAAAGGCAGTCTGGCATTCATCAGTCCAAGGTAAAGGTTCATGCACATCCTTCGTAGTTAGATACAGGAAAGGTTTAGTCAAGAGAGAATAGTTAGCAATCCATTGGCGACAGTAGGAGGTTATACCAAGCAAAGCGCGGACATCACGTTGCGTGCGAGGAACAGGCATGTTAGTTATGGTTGCGATGCGCTCAGAAGTCAGCCGTCTTCCCTCCTTCGACAGGAGATGACCCAGATAGGTCACCTCCGGTCGACAATATTGAAATTTAGAGAGCGACACCTTGTTACCGTGAGTAGCCAAATGCTGTAGCAGGGTAACCGTGGCATCGCGGCAACCATGTTCTGTATCAGAGGACACAAGGAGGTCGTCGACATACTGCAATAGGACATTACCTGGCGGCAATTGTAAAGAATCCAATACTCTCTTTAGAGCTTGGCTGTAGATTCTAGGACTTTCGGTATACCCCTGGGGGGCGCGACAGAACCTAAAGCTGCGGCCCCCCAATGAGAAACCAAACAAATGTCTACTATCTGGATGAATGGGAATACTAAAGAAAGCATTCTTCAAATCAACCACCGAGAAAAAGGTTGCAGTGGGAGGAATCATGGTCAAAATGGAATTAATATCTGGTACCACAGGATATTGGGGCACCACAATCTTGTTAATCTCTTGCAAATCAATCACAAATCGATAGGTATCAGCATAATCAGGGGACTGGGGTACGGGGGCTCGTTTAAGAATCGGAAGAATAGGGCTGTTGCAGATATTGGAAGTCGTTTCCTCCACCACCCCTGTTCTAATCAAATCAGAGATAATGGCCAGTAAAGCGCGTTCTCCCTCGGGGGCTATTTTGTACTGTGGGATCCTCGGCAATTTGGCATTCTGTTTCAAAGTGATGGACACCGGGGGAATTTGT
This sequence comes from Triturus cristatus, assembly GCF_964204655.1. NCBI lineage: Eukaryota > Metazoa > Chordata > Amphibia > Caudata > Salamandridae > Triturus > Triturus cristatus. Next base: position 356,624,074 of record NC_140581.1, read on the forward strand.
AGGAACCCTACGTCAGTGTCCCCCAGGGCCCAAAGATCCCTCGGGAGTTTTGCAAGCTCAGGGGGTAAGGAGTCCGTTTTTGAAAAATATTGAATGGAGGGGATAGAGGCATTCCTAATGGTCAGGTAAACTCCATCGGGGGAGCAAAAGATGCGGGCATGCAGTCTTTTTAATATATCCATACCCAGGAGATTTTCCCCACACTGGGAGGTGAGGAGGAAAGGCGATTCTATTGTTACCGGTCCCAGAGTAAGGGAAAGTGGCTTAGAAATGGGGCTCACCACCGGAGTTCCAGAGAACCCCACGGACACATTAGTCTGGCCAGACAGAGCGGCCCCCGGGACCAGGGCACGTGAAACAGAACTGTTCATAGCCCCTGTGTCAACCAAAAACTTACCTGATGCATCCAGTAATTGTGCATGGACATAAGGTCCAGATTGATCTATCGGGATTGACACATGCCCCTTACTCTGCCCTTGGCTGTCCTATGCTTGAGTATATCCGGAGCCTTCGTCCGTCACACGTCCGTCATGGTAGTACTGTTTACCTTGGCTTTGGTCGAAATAATTCTGACTGTTCTCACCTCGGGCTGCCTGTTCTTGTCTCGTGTATCCACCTCGGTGCCCACTCATTCTTCCCCGTCCACGACCCCTTGAAGCAGTATTCTGCTCATACAACAACGGGCACTGGGCTCTCCAATGCCCCTCCTCCTTACAGAAAGCACATTGATGTATGCCTAGATCTGTTCGCCCAGCCGTTTGCGCGGGTCCCGCCCCTCTTGGAACGAAATTCTGCAACCCTCTTCCTCTTCCTCTACCCCTCTCCACTTGCTGCAGTAACACTCGTGTTTTCAAATCTTTCGACTTTCTTTCTGTCTTATCCTTGCTCTCATTTTCCCGATGCTCATAATACTGAGCCATGCTTAGTATTGTGGAAGGCGTGGTGGTCGTCCAGGTGCTCTCAGCTGCCTGTAACCGGGCCGATACCTCAGGTAGCAAATTTGTTACGAATCTATTAACAAATAAACGCACACCCCCCTCCGTGGCCAGGTCCTGTCCGCTGAAATCAATGAATACTCCCTCAAACCTCGAGAAAAAATCGGATACACTCTCATCCTTCTTTTGCTTACAAGCCGTCAGTTTATCCCAATCTACTTTCCTGGGTGGGATCAATGAATGCATATAGGTTATTATTTTTTCAGGCAAGGTCAGTATCTCAGGTCGGGGCTTGTTCCCCGGTTTACGATCTCTATCCCAGTTTCTCAGTTGGTCCCATGTCCCACCAAATTCCGTAACATGGTCCTGGTCATGTACCTGGCGCCAAATGTCCACCGGTACTAATAAGGCAAAGAATAATTCAATATCCGCCAACGTCATTACTGCTGACGAGGCAGCCTCGGTCAGTTCCTTGTAATATGCAGTGGTTTTTTTTCTAGGATCTGGCAACTGGTTTTTTAGGGATAATACCTCACTCCGCTTCCAGGGGGTATAGACCCATTGTTCCTGGAACCGGGCGTCTATTCCCGGGCGGGTAACGACACCGTGGGCATCCACCACCTCCGTAACTTCCGGATGGAAGATAGGGTGCACTTCTCGCATAGGGAACTGGGAGAATCCGGCGGGAATGGCAGACTGCAAACGAGTTCTATAAGAAACCAAAGTCTGCACCTTCCCATACACTTCTTCCGGCGTCAACTGAGATTTGTGAATCTGATCAAGGATATCATACAATATAGCCGGAGCTCTCCCTCCCTGGTGTACCTGTTCCCATACAGAAATAAGACGGTTGGCCATATGTTCCAGGGCATGCTGTTGCATCACCGGTTCGTAGTCTCTCATGGTACTCCAAATATCAAAAAGAGTATAAATAGGATGTTGCATCCACTGGGACGCTTGTGTGGCAATAGTTTCCCTTTCTTCCGTTCCCAAGGCAGAACGAGTGAACAACCTCCTACCCTCCGTTAGACTGGCCGGATGTATTGGAGTAGTCACAGCTGTTACCGGTGTTGTACTGGCGGAGGAGGAGGGCAGAACAGAAGGGGAAGACATTGACCCCGGCAACAGCTGAGGGGTCCCGGCTGCAGCTGCCGTCAATAAATTAGGCAGCATGGCCATAACGTCAGACACAGATGTCGGCAACCGGGAGAGGTTCGGCAAGGAGGGAGGGGTAGAAGTGGCCGGGGGAGCCGAAGCCGAGGCCCCCAGAGACATATTTGAGACTGGGGCCGAGGCCCCTGACACCTCCGGATATATCCTCTGCGGCACATAAGGGGGCGGTGGCCTGGTGTCCAATAAATCCTCTATTTCATCTTCCGCATTCGGGCGGGTCACATAGCTCTTATCAACCTTCAATCTAAATTCGCGATTCATGCAATCCAATCCCTTTTCTACTCTGTCTCGGTCATAGGCCATAGCTTTCTGAGTAATATTCTCTCCTGCCTTGGCTCTAGCTACTTTCTCTTCCCTTATTCGCCGTTGTTTGGCCTCCTTCTGCCATGCAATTAGAGCATCGAACATGGCCTGCCTACTTCGCCTAGAAAACAGTTGTTCCTGTAGGAACGCAATTTTCTTCTCATCAAACGAACCCGTCTTGGGCCATCGTAACTCCTCATTTCCCTTAGTATACTTATGCCACAGAGTGCAGAACAATAAAGGAGAGATCCCATGTTTGACATACATAAAATGGCTAGGACTGCCCTCCGGCGGGGCGGGTTGGCTCTCAGCTAATCTGGAGTCACTTGTTCGGCAGCAGCAGCCAAAACAATTTAGTTTACTAAAACAGGACATTTTGGTTAGTTTTCAGACATGTACACACAACAACAATCAACACGAATCATACACAATATACGATCGGTATCAGAGAACCAAGCCCGTCGACTCTGGTTCACAGTTCAGACACCAAACTGCACGCGGGATTCCGGCCACCCTTCTGGCTCACCACTAAGACCAGCCCCCAACGAGGACTTGCCCCGTCAGGAGTATGCCCTGTGGCTACCCAGTCTAGATCGCAGGTCCTTCCACGTGCAATCCGTCTATATTCCTCCGGCGCGCTGTTTTAATCAAATCAATACAATCTGTACGTACTTCGAGTCAAACCACTGTAATGCTAACCCGATCAAGCAAGGCACCACTCTCCGGTGCGCGCCTTCAAATCAATGCACCGCTGTCCAGCGCGAGCTTCAAACAAATGCAGCCAGTGTTTAAATCAAAAATGCATCGTTCTCAACGAATGCTCTTAAATCAATCAAATAGCACACCGTCTCCAACGCGTGCTTCAACCAAAATAATGCACCGTTTACAACGCGTGCGTCAAATCAAATCAATCTATACTCACCGGGTGCACCCAGATACGAATGTTCATCCTCCGCTGCCAACTTCTCCCGACCAAATCAGTCCATTTTCTGGGTTAAGCCCGTAGGACCCCGGTGAAGGGTGACTAGCAGCAGGGGACGTACCGAAAAGTCGCGCAGGGTAGGAGAAATCCTCAGGCTCCTCTCCCGCCAACCGGTCAGGACGCCCCCAATCCCACCACCCGAATACGGGGGGGGGAGACCCTGTCACGGGGTCCCTTCGTGGTCGGCAACTGTTGTGTCCAAATAATTATTCCAAGGGCCACACTTACCACTGGCCCGCAATATTAAGTAGAATAAGGAGCAGTTGGCAACGTGGAAGGTTCAAATGTTTATTAGCCACCACAGAACTCTATATAGAGGAGCCTCGTCGATCCTCACCCATCAGGTGCGCCGAGGAAGACTGCTGGCTCCTTGACAGTAACACACTTTTATACATTATCAGTACAGCATACAAAACCTTATATGTGGAAAAGTACCAGTTAGTCCTGGCGCTCCTAATGAGCTCATGCCTATATCTAGTTTCGGTTACACATACAAAGGGTTACTATCTTTACAGAGAAGGTCGAAAGGGTGACTCCCTTCTCGTCCCAGGTCTAGAGGAATTTGCTTGATACTCCCTTTTAGCAGATGTGACCTTGCTTCTCAGCAACTCAGCCTGTCTCCTAATAAATGCAAGAAAAGGGGGGGCAGATGGTGTGCAGAAGAGACCATGTGATTCCCAAGCGAAAGAGCCGCAATCCAAGATGGAGGCGGTTCAGTTCTCGGCCCTTTTTGTCGTGCTAAACATAACGGGGATTTCGAACCTTTGAATACACCATAACTAATCATACTATCATTAGATATACTGCGCTAATCATACCATAGTGACTTGAATACCTCATCCCTGAAAGGACAGGGAGGTACTCTCTACTCGGGGTTGTTGTGTTACCGACCCCCTGCTAGTACTTTGTCAGCAGTACCTGAGCTAATCGATACCATCTATGATCTTTTTAATACCCATGCCAGGATTCTGATTTTGGGAGACTTCAATTTACGGCCAGATGGGTCTACAAGGTCTGCTTTCTCGGACCTAGTTCAGGCCTGCAGCAACATTCATCTGCAGCAGTTGGTGTCCTCACAGACTCACATCAAGGACCATATTCTCGATTTGATCTTTGCAGATGCCAGCCAGGTTTCTGTTCGAGATATCCTCCCCCAGTGTTGGACGGACCATGCCCTAGTCCATTTTTCCATCGCACTCCCTATGGAGACATCTAGGAGTGGGAGCACTGGTATTATGACCAAGATTGGTAGGCAGTGGTCGAGGCTACTGAAACAATCTTGCCTGCCGTCTCTGCTGGGAGGGGGTATCCTTCTAGGAGATAGTGTGGATGAGAGCTATGAGTCTCTTAGCCGGAAAATCCTAGACTCTCTGGAAGTATTGGCTCCCCTGCGGAAAATTAGGGATAGGTCCAAAATCGCTATGCCTTGGTTTACAGCTGAGTTGTTACAGCTGAAACTTCGAGGCAGGCGGGCAGAGCGGACCTGGAGAAAACAATACCTCGAACCGGATAAAGTCCTCTTTAAACAGGCACTGACGGACTATAAGACGCAGATTAAGGGTGCCAAAGCGAGATTTCTCGAGGAGTTGCTACTACAAGCAGCGAATAAATCACAGACCTTATTTAAGATCTTTAGAGACCTTTCTCGACCAGTCTGTGCTGCTAATGACATCCCAGCCTCTCAGGCTCTGTGCGTCTCCCTGGCGCAGGCCTTTGAAAATAAGATCGCTCTGATTTTGAGCAAGCTTGCTTTGTTGACCACGCCTGCCATTCATCCTGTGCCTGTTCCCGTGTCGGTGACTGATTCAGAGACCGTAGAGGTAGATGGCAGACAGGTTCGGTTGGACAGCTTTCCATCCCCGTCCTTTGAGGATTTATGTTCTTTGGCCAACAGTGTATCCTCTGGCTCCCCCCGGGACCCATTGCCACATAAATATTGGAAATTGTTCCAAGCGGAGCTTTTTCCTCCGCTGTATGCTATCTGCTGTCAGTCCCTTACCACGGCTCGAGTTCCGGATAGTTGGAAACTCGCGGTGGTCTCCCCATTGCTGAAGAAAGAAACACTGGATCCCACCTGTCCAGCGAACTATAGACCCATTTCGCTGCTCCCTTTTCCCATTAAGATTCTGGAGAAACTGGTCACTAAACATCTGTCCGGTTTTATGGAGACTAACATCTGTCTGGACGTGACCCAGTTTGGCTTCAGACCAGCTCACGGTACTGAGTCCGCCTTGGTGACCGTCCTGGACGATCTTCGTTCGCGAGTCGACATTGGAATGGCAGCCTTTTTAGTGCTGCTCGACATGTCGGTCGCGTTCGATACGGTCAACCACGCCATCCTGGTCAGTAGACTTGAGGAAATCGGAGTGACGGGTTTGGCCCGTGAGTGGCTGGTCTCTTATCTGGGGGGCAGACGTCAGGTGGTAGCCTTGCCACCGTTTCAGTCTGACATCAAGGTGTTTGGGCAGGGTGTTCCTCAAGGGTCTCCCATCAGCCCCATTCTGTTTAATCTTTATCTTCGGCCCCTGGTGAGCTTGATTAAATCATTTGGCATTGCGGTCACTAACTACGCTGATGACACGCAGCTTATTTTTTCTATCGAGGGTAAGGACGCGGTGCCTCTGGAGACCTTCCATCGTTGCATGGCAGCAACTGCAGATTGGTTGAGGCAAAACTCCCTGCAATTCAATAGCTCCAAAACAGAGGTACTGCATTGCTTGATGGATCGTGTCCCCAGTCCGCTGCCATTTGATTTCTGGTCCACCTCCTCCCAGGATGCTCCTTCGGCAGCAGGTTCCGTCCGGAACCTGGGTGTGATGTTCGGGCCCAATCTTCAGCTAGACTTATTTGTAAACAAGACTGTGGCCACTTGTATGGCGTTGCTCCGTATGCTATGGAAAATCCTTCCGTTGCTACCGGTCCATGCTCAGCCAGAGGTGGTGCGTGGCATTATATTGAGCAGGTTGGACTATTGCAACGCATTGCTGTTAGGAGCACCCGCCAATTTGGTGGGTAAACTGCAACGAGTGCAGAATATGGCTGCTAAATTGGTCCTTTCTCGGCGGCGTTCTGATTCTTCCACTACGGCGCTGGCGGACCTTCATTGGTTGCCTACCTCGCAGCGGATTGTTTTTAAAGCACTGTGTTTGGTGTTTAAGGCGATTCATGGGCAAGGCCCTGTCCCGCTGCAGGAAATGTTCGCGTGGTATGTACCCGCACGTTCTCTCCGATCATCGTCAGCCTATCTACTGGTGGTTCCGAAGGTTTTGAGGGCCCGATGGGCGGACGGTCCTTTAGATTTGTGGCAGCTAAATGTTGGAACTCCCTACCTCTGTCGCTGAGAAGTATGGGGGATCTTTCCTCCTTTAGGAAAGGATTAAAAACTCATCTTTTTCCTAGGTCAGGTTAATTTGTCTGGATATTGTAACATCGCGTGTTGTTGGTAAAAAGTCAAAGCGCCAGGATACCCTTTGGGTGACAGTTTTTTGCACTATATAAATACGCGATACAATACAATACAATACAATACCCATACTACTGCCAGCATCTCCTTTTCTATGACGCCCTACTTTTGTTCCGTGGGAGACAGTGATCGGGATGCGAAGCTGAGGGTGGTTAAATCTCCGCCTTCCAATTCCTGCATAAGGACTGCTCCCAGACCCCGGTCACTGGCATCCGTCGTCAGGATTGTCCCGGCTCGGGGATCATATCCGCTCAGCGGGACAGCCGTGCTGATGTCCGCTTTTATCCTGCGGAACTCCTCTTGTGTTTCCTCAGTCCACTCAAATTTGGTTTTGTTCCGTATTAGTTGTCTCAAGTGGTGCGTCTTCGTGGCGAAGTGGGGAACAAATTTGCTATAGAATTCCGCCATGCCTAGGAACGATCTTACGTCTTCCTTCGACTTGGGTGGCGGAGCATCACATATCGCCTTGGCATTGGACTGTTTGGGGGTGATCCCCTGGTCGCTGATCACATGCCCCAGGTACGTAACTGACGTCATCCCAAACCGGCACTTCTCCCACTCCGCCGTGAGTCCATTGCGTTCCAACACTTGGAGGACGGTGGATAACTTGGTGTCGTGGTCTGCCTTGTCCTTCCCCATTATTAGGATGTCGTCTTGGAAGTATTGCACCCCCCTGATCTTGCGAAATAGACTGTGCATTAGCTTCTGGAATACGGCTGCTGCCGATGCTAGCCCAAACGGCATTCGGCGGAATTGGTAGCACCCAAAGGGGGTTATAAAGGACGTCAGCTTCTTACTGGAGTGGTGTAGCGCAATCTGGTGGTAGGCTGACGTGAGGTCGATTGTTGAAAACCACTTTATTCCTTTGGTGTTGGCCAGCATCTCATCTATCCGTGGCAAGGGAAACCTTTCAACTATGATGTTTTTGTTCAGCTCCCTCAAGTCCACACACAACCTTATTTTCCCGTTAGGCTTCATGGCGACCACCAACGGGGCCAACCACTCTGCACTCGTGATCGGTTCAATGATGCCATTTTCTTCCAGTCTGTGGAGCTCCTGTTGCACTTGGTCTCGGACTGCCAGGGGGATGTTCCTCACTTTATGACATACAGCTCGATCCTGTGCGTGAATTTTGTTAGTCTTCCTACTTTGCCTCCAAATACGTTGGGGAATTCTGCTTTCAGTCTCCCCACTTCAGGTCGTTGTTCGTCGATGGTCATTAATACTTGGGTGGTGCCGCTTGGGTTCAACTGTATTCCAAGGTCGCCTTGGTCTACCCAACCTAGGACCGACGGACCTTTCTCCGCCACGTACAGCTTGCAACTGGCGTGCCGCTCCTTGAATTTAAACTCCAGGAGCCGGTATCCCACCATTGAGATGGGTTCTCCTGTAAAGGTGACGGGGCGGATGTCTGGGGGCTCCAAGTGGTCTCCAATGTGGTCCTTAAACTGGTCTTCCCAGATGCTGCGTTGTATGATGGTGAAGGGGGAACCGGAGTCGGCTACCATCTGAATATGTACACCTCCAATCACCAGGTCACACTGCGGTTTCTTCGATCGGTTGCAGTTTATCCCCATCACGTGTTCGTCTATGCATAGCACGCTGTCATCATCATCTTCATTCCCATCGTCTTCCTCCTCCTCTTGTGTGACATATTTGACAGCTCTTGTCTTCAGCTTGCGGCGACACACTTTCTCGTAGTGTCTGATTAGTCCACAGAACAAGCATTTATCCTTAAACGCCGGACAGCGCTTGTCGTGTGCTGGGTGCGACCTGCTGCCGCATCTGTAGCACATGCCCTTGCCTTCCATGACTGGTTTCTTCCCCTGAGGCGGCCTGGGTGACCACTTGGTCTGTGTCATCGTGTCTCCCATTGCTCCTTTGCCTCTCTCCGGTGGTTCAGCCTCTGTGACTTTGTTCACCATGGGTTTCGGGGTAGCCTCTTTCTTTGCCGCTTCCACGCATCTCTTCGATAGCTCCGCCTTCTTCACCATGGCTATCACTTCCTTTAACGTCGCATCGCCATTGACCCACAGCTTATCTTGTATCGCCGAGTTGGTGGTGTGCATGACAATTTGGTCTTTTATAAATTCGTCGTGCAACGTGCCGAACTTACAGGTGATAGCCAATTTCCTCATTGCCGCCACGTATTCATCTATGGGCTCTCCTTCCGCTTGTTTCCTTTGCTGGAAGTTATATCTATCAATAGACGTGCATACCGCTGGTCCGTAGTGCTTGTTTAAGTCGTCTATCGCGTGTTGGACGACATCATCGTCCACTGCTTGCCTCGGCGTGGGGGCAATGTTCTGAAACACCCTGATTCCTTCCGGGCCCAGGTTGTGCAGCAGGATCCTTCTTTTCCTTTTGCTGGGGAATGCTTCCCCCGCTTCATCCTCCAGGGCTTCCATGTAATACATAAAGTATTCCCTCCAATCCTCCCATTTCATCGACGGTTCTCCCGGTTTGGGCAGGAAGGGAATTGGTGTTGTGAGTGAGGACGGTTGGGCACACATTGCCGCTCTTCTCTCCGGCGACTCGTCTTCCCCCCTTGGGCTGCCTGGTGCGCTCCGTCTCTGCTGGCGTGGGGGGCTTTGGTGTGCGGCCGCTCCAGCGCCACTGACGCGCTCTGCCTGATCCGCCAGGGCCTCCCCTGTACTGCTTATGTTGGCCCCAGTACGTGCTTAGGGTCATTGCGTGTCGGGCGCCTCCCGCACGTGACCTTGTAAGGGCCTGCGCCTCCCGCGGCGGCCTGAGAGGTTCACGGTCCTCCCTTTCCCTGCTCGCCACGTGGGTTGCTTCCCTGCGATTCCGGCACTCGCGCCACCTTCCTCTTCTGTGCCTCCCCCCGTGACTTGGGTTCTTGCCCGTGGCTCTGGGGTTCCTCTGTGCAGTCACGACTTGTATGCTTCCCTGGGCGGTGCTCGAGCCCCAGGCTTCCCCATTGCCGCGCTCTCCCTCCGGCGTACCTGAATGTCTCCTGTTGCTGGCCACGTGTGCTCCTATGCAGGCTCTATGGGCTTTCTCCGCGTCGTTCGTCGATCCCAGCCCTCGTCGCCATTTGTAGAAGTTAGCTTGCAGGGGCAATGATGGTAGGGACACACAGGTAAGTGGAATTAGTGATCTCTTTATCCACTCTAACAACGATAATCACTCTCAGAAGGAGAGTGCCGGGGGCCGTCTTACCGGTGCACAGACTCGGCGCTAATGATCTCCAAAATGGCCGCTGCGCGCCTACGTCATCGCGTAGGTGCAACGACTAGACTGCAACTCTACACTTGTATATCACTGATCTTGAAGGTGATTTCCTTGTATATTACCGATCTTGAAGGTGATATCTGTGAAGCTACTACCAACTCTGGCGTATGGCTCAGAGGCACTCAATGGCAGAGATGCAATGGTCATTGAACGAGATATTCTTAGTGCTTATAGATACCTATTCTCCCTCCTAAAATACATATCACCCGCACAGATATGCCTAGAGTTTGGAATCCTAAAACAAGTATTTTCAAGATATGGCTTAGGTAAAGACGTGTCATCAACTGGATTGGCTATTAGGGAAACTTTAAGGGAAGTTTTATGGACTGCTTTAAAGGAGAACAGCCTAAACCCAGCAAAGATATATTCGGAGAAATCCATAAATAGACTCCATTTACAGGAGCTCTGGGAGGGTTTGTTCTCTTAGTCCCCTTTTAAAAAGACAGTAAACTAGAGAGCCAAGAAGTTGTCTCGCCTTGAAGACTAAGCCACATTAACCAAGAGGTTGCATGCTCGGATGATTATCAGGAACTATACCATGCTGAAACTGCAAACATTTTTTGATTTAACTTGTGCTCTTTATGTAAAACTAAGATACGAGATACAGATTCAGCGTCTCATTATTAACTCTACTCTCGTGGGAGATGTCAAAGGCTCAGCTTGGTGCTGTTTAGCGGGTCGGCAAAAGCAGATATAATGTACTTAATTTGTATCTGGCCCCTCATTAATGTAGGAGAGCTGAGAACTCTTGAGAATCCCTTTCCTGGAACTAGTTCTCCACTCCTGCAGGGAAGCCGTGATCACTCGGTTCAATCAGAGGAGTCCATGCTCAGCTGTAGACTTGTGAAGTTTCTAACATCTGCTAAGTCCAAAATCAAAACCAGGGACCTGCGATATAAAGTCCTTGACGCCAGTAATGCTCCCGTCCCCGCTTCAATGTACATTACATTGTAATTCCATCAATGGATACGTTTTAGGCTATTGAGAATTGCACTTCGATATTTATACATGAGTTAATGTTAGATGCTTTTTTTATAATAAGTATTTCTAGTGCTAGCTTCAGTAATCATATGAATTTCTTTGACATATTATGAAAAAATAGAACTGGAGATTCGTCATTTTTAGAATTTTGTTTTTAGAGTGAATTGTGAAACTATTTGTTATGGTGGTTTTGATTAACTAAACAATACATTCAGTTAATTTGACACAAGTTCATACGTATGATCAAGGATGCACTCTTTATAATGTAATCAAGTCTGTATTATATTTCCTGTAGATGACAATGTTCGTTTTCTTCAAAATATGTAAATGTTCAAATATTCAATTGAAAGTTTCATTTATTCATGCCCATTACTTAAATCGTTTTAGTTTCATATATATTTCTTTAAAAACATTATTTAGGTTTGTTCTTCACTCACTTCACTTTGATGTTTAACAATTGTTTAATTCAGTTCATGTTTAGAGCATAACCTCAGGATCAGTTTAAACTGGTTCTTTAAAACAATGTGCATATCAGAATGGTGATCGTTGCACATCTAATACAGTGCTCTGTTAAAAACAGCGTCCACATTGATAAGCCAGCATACAACTGTCACCAACCCCGCCTAGCTAAGCTTCAAATGTATATTTCATTTTTTGCTATCAGAATGGACGCTAACATCCTTGTTTTTCATTTCCCTCCATTTAACCTAAATTTACTTAGAGTATTTCTAGAAACCCATTTACCCTAGTCACTCTTCTCCACCTTTGGAGTTTTTCATTGTTCGTTACTCAGCTTTAGGTCTTTCTCCACTCTTGACTGTAGTTTCTTTGAAACATGTACTGTGCTCTCCATATATTTTGGTACGTTATGCATATTTATAGAGCGCACTAACACCCCTGAGAGTATTCTGGCCCTGAGCAGGTGTGATTGTAGCAACACCTAGGGCCGAATAAGACTACTCAAAAAGCCAGGTCTACAGCTTCTTGCAGAATTCAAGAAGTGAGGAGGACGCTCTTATGTGCAGTGGCAGGCTGTGCCATGCTTTAGGAGTGATGTAGGAAAAAGCTCGATCACCATATCTGATTTTCTGAATGCATGAGATCTATGCAAGTAGGAGTCGGGACGAGCGGTGGTGTTTGGAAGGCTTGTGAAAGCAGATGGGATTGCTGAGGTATGCTGGGCCAATGTTATGTTTTGCCTTGAAAGTGTGGGTGAGGAGTTTGAATTGTGCTAGTTTATGAATGGGGAGCCAGTGGAGCTCCTTCAGCTGTGGTATGATGTGATTTCAGCGTGGGAGTCCGAGATTGCTTCTGGCCAAGGTCTGAATGGTCTGCAGCCTACTGGTGAGTTTTTTGTTGATCCCGGCATAGAAGGTGTTGCCATAGTCCATCTTGCTTGTGATCAGGGCATGCACAAAGGTTTTCCAGGTGCTGATTGGGAGCCATTTGAAATTATTCCCTGGTAAGTTCTGTGATCCTAAAGTGCTTATATGAAGAGCCAGCACTTCAGCTTCTTGTGGAACTCAATTAGCGAGGAGGAGGCTCTGATGTGTTGAGGGAAGTCATTCCATGTCTTGGGTACGATGTAGGAGAATGAGTGACCTCCAGTTTTGTTTTTGTGGATGTGGGGCGTGTGTGCAAGTGAGAATGAGGCAGAGCTAGGTGTCTAGTGGGTTGGTGAATGTGTATGCCGCTCTTCAGGTATTCTGGTCCTGTGTCATGCTTTGAATGTGTGCGTAGGCAAATCGGCTGTGCTTGTGAATGGGGAGTCAATGAAGCTTCCTGAGGAGCGGTGTGATGCGGGTGCGGCATGGGAGGTCTAGTATGAGTCTTGCGGCGGTCTTGTGGATGGTCTGGAGTCTGTGTAGTAGTTGTTTAGCGATTCTGGCTTGGAGAGTGTTGCTGTAGTCCAGCCTACTAGAGATGAGTGCTTGTTTGACGGTCCATCTGGTGTTCTGAAGTAACTGTTTGGAGATATTTCACAGCACGCGTAGGGTGTGAAAGCAGGAGGTGCACACTGCATTGACTTCAGCCATCGTGTTGAGCTTGTCATCTAGGATGAGCCCTAGATTTCTTATGTGGTCTGTGGGTGTTGGTCTTAGCTGTGATAGCAACCAAGTGGAATTCCATTGGAGGTCTTGTTGTCGAAGACTAGTACTTCACATCCAGTCCGCTACCATGGTCATGCAGATGGTGAAGTTGGTTCTGGTGGTGTTTGTCTTGTCCATCAGGGAGAGGATGAGTTTGGTGTCATTGGCGTAGGAGATGGCAATGATGTCTCGTGATCTAATTATGTTGTTGAATGGTGTCATGTATAGGTTTAAAACAGTGGGGCTGAGGGACGAACCCTGATGTACACCACATATCGGTTTCTTGGTCTCTGATGTGAAGGGTGGTAGCCTGACCCTATGGGTTCCTCCTGTGAGGAAGGAACTGATCCATTTGAGAGTGGATCCTTGTATGCGAATCTCATGGAGTCTGCTGATGAGGTTGTTGTGGGTGATAGTGTTGAAGGCCACAGAGAGGTCGATCAGGATGATGGCCACTCTTTCTCCTCGGTCCAGAATATTTCAAATGTTCTCGGTGGCCACGATGAGTGCTGTTTGGTGCTGTGGTTCTTTCTGAAGCCTGATTGTATGTTGTCTAGAAGAAGGTGAAGTTCGAGGTGGGTTGTGAGTTGCTTGTTAATGGCCTTCTCAATCACTTTGGCTGGATATGGGAGCAGAGAGATGGGTCGGAAGTTGCTCAGTTGATTCAGATCAGCTGTGGGCTTCTTGACGAGGTTCACAATACAAACATATTTCTGTCCTATTAGTGGCTGATGCAAAAACATGCCCTTGATTTTGTTCAGTCAGTTAATTCAATTAGGACATATATGATTTCCCTTTTTAATTGTTGCCATCCTTTGTTGTTCCATTGTTTTCCCCTTTTGAAGTCGTGCTATTGAGAGCTTTAGAAAATGTGACAGAACTATTGTTGTTTGTTTTCTAATAGGGTCTTCAGAGCAGCTATTGGTTGTTATGGATCTTAGGCAGGGACTATCTTAAATCTAAAAAATAGACAGAATCATCACAATTTCTGTTATATTTAATCCAATGTACTATAATTGCACACCACATTATAACTAACACCACCATGGCATTATCAGCCTAGCACTGCAATCCCACCCATTAGCACCATACTGCCACCTCAACACTACTGAATTAATGCTGCATGTTTACTTCCCCCACAGAACCACACAACATCAACACCACTGCACTGATAACAGCAGCACATTATCACCCAGCATACTGATACTGTCACATGCCAATACTGTTCTAGCCTCCACATGTTTACACTGTCACCAAAAGGTACCTCACCGTCACCCACAACCATCATACTACTCAGGGCTCAAATCCTAAAGAAATAAGTGGGGGGACTCACCAAGTTAGGCAGAATGGATGTGACATCAACACATGTGACATCACTGCTTGTGACATCACAGGAAGTGACATCACAGCAAGTGATATCGCATGTGGCATCACAGGAAGTGGCATTACAACACATGACCTCACAGGAAGTGACATCAGATCTTAGGACCGCACTATGTTTAGCAGGTCTATCAAGAGTTCATTTGAGGGCATTACAATATTTAACAAATTAGATATTGCATTGGGGTTGTGACCAAATATTGACGCAACCCCCCACGCAAAATCTGGGCTTCAACGTATACATTTATTTTTTTTAAACCCTGCCACAAAGAAATTGGCAACAAGAATAAATGTGGTAGTAAATCTGTTCTGCCTAATTGGTTGCAATGTCTGTATTTGAAAATATCTTATGGGGTTAAGGCACCTGCTGCAGAGACCTTTGTGTGCCAGCTAAATCTCAGGAAGTAATAATAACGGTAAGATAACTCTGGAGGTTAACGTATTTGCTGGAGAGATTTGTGTTATTTAAATTGTTTATTTGTGTAAATACTGGGGCGAGCAACACATCTGACTTTCTTAAAGTGCAGAGAATCAAACAACAAGAGAGAGAGGGTCAGAAACACACTCTTCGTCCCCCTGAGGTAATTATAATAAACAACAAAAGAGTATGGGAAAGAACAATTACTACAAAGGAAAGGGAAAGAGAGCCTATATTGCCAAAACAATCAAAATTTGTTAAAAGAGTCCTCACTCACCAACCTGGTTGGTGACATGCTTCATCATTGGACTCCCACCAGGGAGGTCTAATACCTCCCCGGTGTGCTACAACGCCTGTTTACAGCGGAGCTGGTGATTGAAGTGTCACGTGTGATGGTGCAATGTGAAGTGCAAAGTGAATGTAAAAAATGTCTAGGTTTCAACCAAAAACCTTTATTATGGTAAACCTAGCATTAATTAAAAAGGGTATGATAACTAAATACCAAATTTTGGTTAGTTAACCCTAATAGTGAAAAGGATAAAATTTGGTCAACATGTTTCTGCCATTTTTGGATGATTCACCAGGCATTCATCAGGACCTTACTGCCCCGGTGGTATGCACACGCTAAGGTGCACCCAACCGTCGGCAGTGATGTTAATAAAAGACTCACGGTTCTTGTTACCGGAGAGGCTTCAGGAATTCTGAAGAAAAAAGTGTCTGCAATAATAAACAGAGACAACAAACAACATAAACAGATCATTGCTTAGTGAAATAACACGCAATTACATGTTTTTGGTCAAAGGCAAAAGTCCCCCTTCACTTAACAATACCATCATGTGGTATGCAATAAAGACCACACAAAATCTCATTTTAGAAATCATCAGATGCTACTGTGGTGTGTGGAAGGCTGTAAGTTATTTGACAGCAGGCGTATCATTCGTTACATTTCTAAAGGAGTCGCAACTGTACCACCTCCTCTTATTTAGGGTTGTCGCAACTGTACCACCTCCTCTTATTTAGGGTTGTACTCATTGGCCAAGGAACCAAAGGTAAAAGAAAGAACTCCAAGATTACGGTCACGGAACTTTCAAGAGTCCCCAAAGGAAACATTAGGGGAAAAAAGGTCTTACTGGGCTTAGTCATGATCGTGCCTTGTCACAGAACATGTTCGTAAAAAGACTTACTAATGGCTATGATCTGCCTCACACCATGGACCCAGGGAGGGGGATGCGCACTTGTAGTCACACACTGCAATAAACAATAATAAAAACGTTACCATCTGGTAACTAGAGAAGTTAAAATGGAGAACGAATTATGCAGTTGCAAGCGACCACTTACTTCGTCAAAGCGCAGCACCCGCCGGAACACCTAGCGTTCCCTCCGATTTGGATCCCGTAGGTGTCGTTGTTGGTCAGGGCAACAGTTTAAATACCTTTAACATCCAATCAATATGGATGTTGTTTGTTTCTCAAGGGCGGAAGCCCCAAGGTACGTGTTACGTCATATTACGTCTTTGTAGCCAATCAGACAGAAGAAAAATGAGGAAATCGCTTAGGGACTAGAACGTTAACCCCACTAAACAGTCTAGCCTTTTCTACGAGTGTGCAATATAAATTGTAAAGGCAGAAGCGTTACTGTGTGGTATCGCATGAATTCAGACACAGAAAAATTATGAGTGCCCTATTTCTTAACAGAAACAATAAAGTGCAATTCGTTTTGAGGAAAAAAAAGAAAAGAGGAGGGATACCTCTTTTTCAAACGTTTTTTCTTTTTCTCAGAACTTTATTCAGTGGCACTTATGGGCATTTTAGGTAAACTAGGTAAGGTACCCATCCCTTTAGCTATATAGGGTGACCAAACTAATGAACCAAAAGTCAAATGGTTTCAGTGCTGCATTACGCTATTCCAGGGTATATTATCATTAAGGCCTGATGTATGAGTGGCCAGACGATATACCCATCTTTGTTCTTTCTCAAACAGTCTCTGGGTTATATCATTGCCTCCTTGTAGGTGTTCAATAATGGTCCACACCAGGTCATCAATAGTGTGATTGAAGCGGAGAAAGTGTTCAGTGAGCTTGGTGGTATTACGCTTACACATTATATTGCTCCGGTGTTCACACACTCGTTGCTTGATTTTTCTGGTGGTCATTCCTATGTACCGTAACCCACATGGGCAGGTAATAAGATAGACCACGTTGTTAGTGTTGCAATTCGTGTGTTGTGTTTGTGTCCAGACCTTGTCGGTCTCCAACAGCAAGGTCTTACTTGCTTTCGTTAGGTGGCAAACACTACACGACCCACATGGGTAGTGTCCCGTTATTTTAGGCAAACCCCAAGCATTACAAAGTGTTTGTTCGCCTTGCATTACCATGTTCTTTGGACGAGTATGTACTAGGGCATCTTTAATGCTTCTAGCCTTCTTGAAAGAAAACAAGGGTTTTTCCCATTTCCTGTTGTTACTCACCAAAATACGCCAGTTCTTGCGTATAGAGTTGGTGACTGTGTTGGAGGCCGTGCTGTAGGTTGTTACGCACGTCAAGGGAATACCCGTGTCAGTTTTTACTGTTTCTTCAAGGAGAGCTTCCCTGGGTTGATTACGGGCTCTCTTGCAGCTTTTTGTAAGGATTCTCCTAGGGTAACCTCTTTTGCTTAGTTTCTTAGTCAAATCCTCTGATTGCTTGCGAAAATCTGTAACCTCGCTGCAGTTGCGTCTCAGACGCAAATACTGACCATATGGTAAATTTTCCCGTAGTGTTCGTGGATGGAAACTCGAGAAAGCCAGTAAATTGTTTTTTGCTGTAGGCTTATAATGGGTGCGTGTTGTTAATGACCCATTGGTTTTTGTTATCACCAAATCAAGAAAGATCATCTCTGTATGGTGGTAGGTATATGTGAACTTGAGGTGTCTGTTGCAGGTATTAATCCAGTTAAAGAAATCCAAAAGGCGACTTTCTGCACCCTGCCATATGATGAACACATCATCAATATATCTGCGCCACAAGGACAGATGTTGTCCAAACGGGTTACTGTCATGTAGGATGTATTTGCTTTCAAAATCGAAGACATATAAACCCGCTACACTAGGGGCAAAAACACTGCCCATAGATGTACCTGTGGTTTGCAAGAACAGATCACCTTGATATTCAAAAAAGTTCTTCTTTAAAGCCAACGTGGCACATTCAATCACAAAAGACCTGGGCGTATTGTAGTCCCATTGCGCTGCATCTAGAACCTCGGTAAGGACCCTGATGGTTTCGTCCTGAGGTATGCTCGTATAGAGGCTCTCTATATCCATTGAGACCAAGATGGTATTATCATTGTCCACATTCAGTGTCTGTATGAGAGCCAAAAGATTTTTGGTGTCCTTCAAGTATGTAGAAGTCCCTTGCACCAAAGGTTTCAAAAATTCATCACAGTACCGGGAAAGAGGTTCCAAAAGGGAGCCAATCCCGGACACTATAGGACGTCCGGGAGGCGGGGTCCTATTTTTATGAGTTTTAGGCAAGGTGTAAAAGTAGGGTACAATCCCTGCACTGGTGGTCAGAAATTGTGCCTCTTGTTTGGAAATGTACTCATTAGATTCTGCCGTTTGGACCAAGTTGCATATAACTTCTTTTAGATCCATAGATGGATCCTTATTTAGACGAGTGTAACTGACAGAGTCATTCAGGAGTCGTCTACATTCCTTGTCATAATCAGCGACATCCTGTATCACCACCCCACCACCTTTATCTGCAGGTTTGATTACAATTGCAGTGTTATTTTGTAGTGACTGTAGTGCCTGAAATTCTGCTGTGTTCATGTTTTTGAAGACCTCTCTATCCTCCAATGCTTCCACATCCAGAAAAACTGCACGTTCAAAAGCAATTATTTCAGCTGGTACTGTGTGTGGGGGGGGATTAAAGGTAGACTTAATTCTAAGGTCAGTGTCACTCGTATTTTCTATGGTCTCGGCTGGTTCCATATTTTCAAAAAATGCTTTTAATTTCAGTTTTCTAAAAAAATTTGCCAACTCACAATATAGACGAAATTTATCTAGACGTGCCGTAGGCACGAATCCCAATCCTTTCTCCAGTACTGAAAGTTCACTAGGTGACAGGGTGATACTAGAAAGGTTAGTGACTAAGCTCGTGTGTTGCTGACACCCGCTTGTAGATTCTGTGTTTTGCTCCGGGTGTTGTTCCCTACTGTCTCCTCCGCACCCCAATGGACTTGTCCTCTTCTTCTGCCCCGCCCTCTTCTGCCCCTGTCTAAAAAAGGGGGGCGATAAGTGTTAGGGGTAAAGGCTTGTGGGGGCATGAATGCAGGGTTCCAACCCATCCTAGGAAAATGAGGTTGTTGGAACTGATTGTGATAGTTCATACCTCCTGCCATAGGAAAGGGTGGCCAGGAGTCTTGTTGATGGTAATGCCTACTCCAACCCCGCCCTCTTCCTCTTTGTTTTTGTCTGGTACTGCCCCCACTAGAACCACTAGTAGTGGATACATCATCTTCCGATGCATCTGAATTGTATGTTTCTTTGGGGGAAGGAAGGTAATCGGGATCGGCATAAGGGTAGACTTTCAAAAAAGAATTTTTTTTAGATCTTTTTGGAACTTCTGAGCCTTGGACTGTGTCAAATTGTCTTTGTACTCATTAATTTCTCTGTTAAGTTCGTCTAGTTTCTTTTTATAGCCTGTGAGAGTCGCCCTAAAATGGGTTTCGGCTAGTTGTATCTCAACCATTAAAGCCTCTGAGAGTCTGAGTGCTGTTTTTATAATGAGAACCAGCCAGTCGCGGGTACATCGCCACGCTATCTGGGCCCATTCTTTCCTGAATAGCGCATCATCAAGGAAGATGCGTGGAGCATTGGTCACTAGTAGACCTCTCGGTGCTATATTATTCCTCAGATATTCGGTAAGGATAGTACCATGTAAGATGGTGCGTATCCTGTTCCGTTTCTGTTCTGATAGGTTGTCCCATTCAGTCGTTTGGGAAATCGTCTGTGAAATGGAGACATCCGCAAAAAGGGAGGGACCCGCCAGAAGGGCGTCCACTTCCTCATTGGAATAGGCTAGGCCCAAATTCTCCATTGAAAGAAAACCGTGGCACACAAAAGGGGAGTTCAAAAATGGAGTTCAAAAAATGGACTCTCGCAGCTGTGCGCTGCCTTAACTAGAATCAAACAACAAGAGAGAGAGGGTCAGAAACACACTCTTCGTCCCCCTGAGGTAATTATAATAAACAACAAAAGAGTATGGGAAAGAACAATTACTGCAAAGGAAAGGGA
Source organism: Triturus cristatus (assembly GCF_964204655.1). Lineage (NCBI taxonomy): Eukaryota > Metazoa > Chordata > Amphibia > Caudata > Salamandridae > Triturus > Triturus cristatus. Next base: position 356,644,325 of record NC_140581.1, read on the forward strand.
AAGAGAGCCTATATTGCCAAAACAATCAAAATTTGTTAAAAGAGTCCTCACTCACCAACCTGGTTGGTGACATGCTTCATCATTGGACTCCCACCAGGGAGGTCTAATACCTCCCCGGTGTGCTACAACGCCTGTTTACAGCGGAGCTGGTGATTGAAGTGTCACGTGTGATGGTGCAATGTGAAGTGCAAAGTGAATGTAAAAAATGTCTAGGTTTCAACCAAAAACCTTTATTATGGTAAACCTAGCATTAATTAAAAAGGGTATGATAACTAAATACCAAATTTTGGTTAGTTAACCCTAATAGTGAAAAGGATAAAATTTGGTCAACATGTTTCTGCCATTTTTGGATGATTCACCAGGCATTCATCAGGACCTTACTGCCCCGGTGGTATGCACACGCTAAGGTGCACCCAACCGTCGGCAGTGATGTTAATAAAAGACTCACGGTTCTTGTTACCGGAGAGGCTTCAGGAATTCTGAAGAAAAAAGTGTCTGCAATAATAAACAGAGACAACAAACAACATAAACAGATCATTGCTTAGTGAAATAACACGCAATTACATGTTTTTGGTCAAAGGCAAAAGTCCCCCTTCACTTAACAATACCATCATGTGGTATGCAATAAAGACCACACAAAATCTCATTTTAGAAATCATCAGATGCTACTGCGGTGTGTGGAAGGCTGTAAGTTATTTGACAGCAGGCGTATCATTCGTTACATTTCTAAAGGAGTCGCAACTGTACCACCTCCTCTTATTTAGGGTTGTCGCAACTGTACCACCTCCTCTTATTTAGGGTTGTACTCATTGGCCAAGGAACCAAAGGTAAAAGAAAGAACTCCAAGATTACGGTCACGGAACTTTCAAGAGTCCCCAAAGGAAACATTAGGGGAAAAAAGGTCTTACTGGGCTTAGTCATGATCGTGCCTTGTCACAGAACATGTTCATAAAAAGACTTACTAATGGCTATGATCTGCCTCACACCATGGACCCAGGGAGGGGGATGCGCACTTGTAGTCACACACTGCAATAAACAATAATAAAAACGTTACCATCTGGTAACTAGAGAAGTTAAAATGGAGAACGAATTATGCAGTTGCAAGCGACCACTTACTTCGTCAAAGCGCAGCACCCGCCGGAACACCTAGCGTTCCCTCCGATTTGGATCCCGTAGGTGTCGTTGTTGGTCAGGGCAACAGTTTAAATACCTTTAACATCCAATCAATATGGATGTTGTTTGTTTCTCAAGGGCGGAAGCCCCAAGGTACGTGTTACGTCATATTACGTCTTCGTAGCCAATCAGACAGAAGAAAAATGAGGAAATCGCTTAGGGACTAGAACGTTAACCCCCCTAAACAGTCTAGCCTTTTCTACGAGTGTGCAATATAAATTGTAAAGGCAGAAGCGTTACTGTGTGGTATCGCATGAATTCAGACACAGAAAAATTATGAGTGCCCTATTTCTTAACAGAAACAATAAAGTGCAATTCGTTTTGAGGAAAAAAAGAAAAGAGGAGGGATACCTCTTTTTCAAACGTTTTTTCTTTTTCTCAGAACTTTATTCAGTGGCACTTATGGGCATTTTAGGTAAACTAGGTAAGGTACCCATCCCTTTAGCTATATAGGGTGACCAAACTAATGAACCAAAAGTCAAATGGTTTCAGTGCTGCATTACGCTATTCCAGGGTATATTATCATTAAGGCCTGATGTATGAGTGGCCAGACGATATACCCATCTTTGTTCTTTCTCAAACAGTCTCTGGGTTATATCATTGCCTCCTTGTAGGTGTTCAATAATGGTCCACACCAGGTCATCAATAGTGTGATTGAAGCGGAGAAAGGGTTCAGTGAGCTTGGTGGTATTACGCTTACACCTTATATTGCTCCGGTGTTCACACACTCGTTGCTTGATTTTTCTGGTGGTCATTCCTATGTACCGTAACCCACATGGGAAGACATGTGGGTTACGGTACATAGGAATGACCACCAGAAAAATCAAGCAACGAGTGTGTGAACACCGGAGCAATATAAGGTGTAAGCGTAATACCACCAAGCTCACTGAACCCTTTCTCCGCTTCAATCACACTATTGATGACCTGGTGTGGACCATTATTGAACACCTACAAGGAGGCAATGATATAACCCAGAGACTGTTTGAGAAAGAACAAAGATGGGTATATCGTCTGGCCACTCATACATCAGGCCTTAATGATAATATACCCTGGAATAGCGTAATGCAGCACTGAAACCATTTGACTTTTGGTTCATTAGTTTGGTCACCCTATATAGCTAAAGGGATGGGTACCTTACCTAGTTTACCTAAAATGCCCATAAGTGCCACTGAATAAAGTTCTGAGAAAAAGAAAAAACGTTTGAAAAAGAGGTATCCCTCCTCTTTTCTTTTTTTCCTCAAAACGAATTGCACTTTATTGTTTCTGTTAAGAAATAGGGCACTCATAATTTTTCTGTGTCTGAATTCATGCGATACCACACAGTAACGCTTCTGCCTTTACAATTTATATTGCACACTCGTAGAAAAGGCTAGACTGTTTAGTGGGGTTAACGTTCTAGTCCCTAAGCGATTTCCTCATTTTTCTTCTGTCTGATTGGCTACGAAGACGTAATATGACGTAACACGTACCTTGGGGCTTCCGCCCTTGAGAAACAAACAACATCCATATTGATTGGATGTTAAAGGTATTTAAACTGTTGCCCTGACCAACAACGACACCTACGGGATCCAAATCGGAGGGAACGCTAGGTGTTCCGGCGGGTGCTGCGCTTTGACGAAGTAAGTGGTCGCTTGCAACTGCATAATTCGTTCTCCATTTTAACTTCTCTAGTTACCAGATGGTAACGTTTTTATTATTGTTTATTGCAGTGTGTGACTACAAGTGCGCATCCCCCTCCCTGGGTCCATGGTGTGA